>NC_081410.1:171727327-172369827 GCF_030272615.1 Cryptomeria japonica | reverse complement strand
TTCTCATGGCGATAACTTCATCCCACAACCTGAAATCTCCATCATCTCAAGTGTAGGGACACCTTGAGAGGTGTATTCACTAATTTTTCCTTTTTCGTGAGCGAACAACTAGGGGCCTCTAGAACTGGAAGGATGACCCTATCATCCTCTCCCCGAAAAGCTACAAGTATCTTATTCTAAGCCGAGGATTTTTGTCTCATCCCATGGGAGCCTTATGGTAAGTGTCTTGGGGGGAAAACCATCTATCCCTTGCACTAAATCTATCACGATGTTTGAACAAAAAAATGGTGGGCCACTACTCTAAAGTGTTTAATGGGGGAACTTCTATGGAACTTGGTGTCTACCCATGCAGCGACAACTCATTAAAGAACCCACTCCTCATTCTCCACACAAGTGCATACACATAGTGCAGATACTAGGGAGTACCGTCGGTGTAAATACATGTCACCAAGGTGTCACGGCTTTCGCCTAACGTATTAATTTATACAACGGGAAGAAGAAAGTACTGCTTGGGTCATTCCCCTCCCACCGGCCTTCTGGGCTTCTCGGGAGAGCATGCCCTTCTACCTAAAAAGAAGATGATAACAATTTATCTTACACCCAATGCCCAATGGAAGATGAGGGGAGTTCAAATACTTTTGTTATCATCTTTAGGGTTCTATCTAAACACAAAGCATGCCAAATGCATAAAACACCTCAAACAAGTTAATTAAACTAGAAAGAAAAAACAAACAAACATGTAGATAAACTTTATAATAGTATTTAAATGAAAAATGGGTAAAAACTCAAATTATACACATGATTTAAATATTAAAATATTAATAAATTAAAATTAACATAAAAAATATTAAATTGAATACAAAAAATACCTTGTAAAATTCGTCAACAATATGTCCAAATGGTCATCAAATTGACCCTAATAACCCAACTAGTTGATTTCGCAAATAAAAAATAAAAAATAAATCTAATTTTGCCCCATGGTTGGATGGGGGACCAAGTTTGGCAGGAAGGAGTCTGGTCGGACTCCCTTAGTCCGATCGGACTAACCAATGTGGCCTGTCATGTGGCACCAAAATGGTCTTTTTCTTTGCATTTTTACCAGATTGAGCTTCTAACCAATTTTTCGTCACACCAATATGTTTTTTACTAATTGACCCTGATAACCCAGCTAGTTGATTTCGCAAATAAAACAAAACAAAAAAATCTAATTTTGCCCCATGATCAGATGGGAGACCAAGTTTGGCAGGAAGGAGTCCAGTCGAACTCCCTTAGTCCGATCGGACTAATTGATGTGGCCTGCCATGTGGCACCAAAATGGCCTTTTCTCTTCATTTTTACCAAATTGAACTTCTGACCAATTTTTTGTCACAACCTAAAATCTCCATCAGGTCAAGTGATAGGACATCATGAGGGGTGTATTTACTAATTTTGCCTTTTTTGTGAGCGAACAACTAGGGGCCTCTAGGATTGGACGGATGACCCTATCACCCTCTCCCCGAAAAGCTACAAGTATCTTATTCTTAGTCGAGGATTTTTGTCTCATCCCATGAGAGCCTTATGGTGAGTGTCTTGGGGGCAAAACCATCTATCCCTTGCACTAAAGCTATCGCGATGTTCAGATAAAAAAAGGGTGGGCCACTACTCTAAGGTGTTTAATGGGGGAACTTATGTGGAACTTGGTGTCTACCCATGCACTGGCAGCTCATTCAAGAACCCACTCCTCGTTCTCCGCACAAGCGCATACACATAGTGCAGATACTAAGGAGTATCATCGATGTAGATACATGTCACCAAGGCGTCGTGTCTTTCGCCTAATGTATTAATTTATACAACGGGCAGAAGAAAGTACCTCTTGGATCGTTCCCCTCTCATCGGCCTTATGGGCTTCTTGGGAGGGTAGGCCCTTCTACCTAAAAAGAAGATGATAACAATTTCTCTTACACCCAATGCCCAATGGAAGACGAGGGGAGTTCAAATACTTTTGTTATCATCTTTAGGGTTCTATCTAAACACAAAGCATGCCAAAGGCATAAAACATCTCAAACAAGTTAATTAACCCTAAAATGGAATAAAGATGTGAGCCTAATTAAACTAGAAAGAAAAAACAAACAAACAAACATGTAGATAAACTTTATAATAGTATTAAATTAAAAATGGGTAAAAACTCAAATTATACACGTAATTTAAATATTAAAATATTAATAAATTAAAATTAACATAAAAAATATTAAATTGAATAAAAAAATACCTTGTAAAATTCGTCAACAATATGTCCAAATGGTCATCAAATTGACCCTGATAACCTAGCTAGTTGATTTCGCAAATAAAACAACAAAAAAAAATCTAATTTTGCCCCATGGTCAGATGGGGGACCAAGTTTGGCAGGAAGGAGTCTGGTCAGACTCCCTTAGTTTGGTCGGACTAACCAATGTGACTTGCCATGTGGCACCAAAATGGCCTTTTCTTTGCATTTTTACCAGATTGAACTTCTGGCCAATTTTTCGTCACACCAATTTTTTTTAACAAAAAACGAAAAAATAACCTTTTGCAGAGCTCGAAGTCACGAATCCAGTTATATAATTTTTTTACTATTTCAATTTTTAATATTTTTAATTAATTAAACATTGCGAGTAGCTTTTTAATGTTAAAAAAGAGGCTGATTAGAAATTAAAAAATAAATATCAAATGAAATAAAAAAAATTAAAAAAATATTTTACACTAGATGAGAGAATCTTCTCAAAAAGGGTTTTTTTGGGGGATAATGATAAATTTAGTAGTCAAAAGATGACGACAAACGAAAACTTTCAAATTTAGCTATGTTGGACTTCAAAATATTATAACGAGAAAAATATACATCAAAATTTAAATTTTTTTTTAACACTGCATATATATATATATATATATATATATATATATATATATATATATATATATATATATATATATATATATATATATATATATATATATATATATATCTGGGTTGTGTCGGAATAGTTGTGGGGTATATATGGATAAATATGGGCTGATAACTTTTTGGTTCTTTTATGTAATGTTGGGTATATGTGCATAGAGGGATAGAAGTGTATAGACAAGTGGGTCTATATTAAGGTAAGTGCTATCATTTATGGGGATAGCTCCCTATATTGCTTGAAATTATGGAAATTACATATGATTGTAGACAATATAGACCCACTTGTCTATACACTTCTATCCCTCTATGCACATATACCCAACATTACATAAAAGAACCAAAAAGTTATCAGCCCATATTTATCCATATATACCCCACAACTATTCCGACACAACCCAGAGATTACACCTGCCCCCCGATGGCTTGATAGATTACAATAGCAAATTCACCAATACCAATTGAATTGCGGGTGGAGTTCTCTAGAAGCCATCAATCATCTGACTCAGTTACCCTTTGAAATGGTTCCAAGTTTCCATTAAATACCGCACACCTAAAAATCTCCCACGCCTCTTCCCCGAAAGTCTTCAATCTCGTCCACTCTTCCTTCCATACTTCTCTACAGGCCATCTCACAAACGACATCATTGTCCATAAATTCCTCCTCATCTGCATACTCCTCACTGTCTTCCCCATCCTCATTGCCAACTTCATCACCTTCTGCATCATCCTCTGAGTCCGAGGGTAAGTAGTTCTCAAATTGGAAGTATATCTTCAGAATGCTCACTTTGACTTCTTCCTCCATACTCAGAATGGCATCAGCAACCGTGTCTGCGATAAATGGTTTTATGAATCCTCCTAACAATTCAACCACACGCTCCTTCGATTCAATGATATCCACCAGTGGCAGCAGAACGGCTTCCAACACCATAGCATCACACCAGTGTCTGTCATAATTTAGAGTGATGCCCACGAGCCCCCTCACAAAGCCGTATACATACTCATCAAAGCAAAACAAGTTTCTCAACTGCACATTCAATGTGTTTTCATAGTTTACACAACTGACCCTTCCAAAGTAAGCCATTGCCAAAAAAATTCTCTGCAACACTCCCGAAACAGCCCTTGCACTTTCCTGTTTTGCCTTTGCCCACCGATTTCGCCATATAAAGTTGTGATCTGTGATGTTAATCAAGTGCATTTTGTCCATACCCTCTTAGAATATTTCATTCTACAAACATATCAATTTTGATGAGTAGCAATTTCTAGGCATCATGATGAACTGCTCGGGTGCCATGTGTTCCTGTCGCCAAAGAGTCAATTTCTTGTTTGCAGCCTCCAATTCGTACTTCGCCGGTGTTTATCAATTTGCCACTACAATACCCTGGTAGCCGATAGGGACCAAAAGGTCATAGCCATGCTATCTGATCCCTTGTCGAGGATATCTTCTGCAGTCCTTCCAGCATTGTCCTTTGATATCCTCCATTGCAAAAATCTGGCAAAAGTAAACAGGAACATCATATTCTCCCACCCCAAGGTTTGCAAGGTAGGCAAGGTATCATCTCGTAAAAAACCATCGCACCTGTGTCACTCAGCGCTAAGAGCATTTTCAACAATGGAAATTCCACTTCGATGTCGAATAGCCTATCACACTGTTGCTCCAGCGATTCTTCCCAGCACACACAACTTAATCCAAAAAGATGCACCATTTTTAGCACCCAAGCAAGCCAAAACACAAGTGTTGCATCGCACACTTGCCTCAACATCTATATAATCACATAGTCAGCCGACCCCCGAAGAAAGTTTCCCAATCAATGGTGAATCTAGAAGTTGACAGACCTCGAACACTATGTGCAATCGTGGCAAAACTAATACCATATCACCTATCCTCAATGCACACTGCCTATCTCAGTAAGATCTCTATTATCAGATTCCAGATCTTGGAATCCTAGCTTTATCTGCAACAAGGACCGAAAACAGACCGTCTGGCAACTCCTCCACATTAGACAATTGTTTTGGTCCATCACAATCAATTCCATTGTTTGCCAGCCAGTTCGCCGTCGAGTTGCCCTCTCGATATATGTGTTTGAAAGAATATATGTCTAGGCTTTCACATAAACCTTGGATCTTGGGACGACACGCCTCCAATTTCCAATTCTCAAATTTCTGTTTGATTATCCCATTTAGGAAAATTTGAGAGTCGCCCTCGACTTCTATGTTGTGAAATCCTCGACCCACACTCCATTCCAATTCAGCTAACAACCCTGCAATTTTTGCCATATTGTTTGTAGTGATTCCTAAGGGACTGAAATTTGCACCAACAAAATTACCAAATTCGTCCCTTATAATGGCACCATAGCCCGATTTACCAGGATTACCATGGCTAGCCCCGTCGAAGTTAACCTTTAAGCTTCCAGTTGAGGGTGGAGTCCAAACTATACTTCCCATGTTCTTCTTCTTGTCCACAAACTTGTAACCACTGTTCTTCATCAAATTCCACAGCCTTTCCATTTCTTTGTCCCAAGAAGAATAAGTGCAATACTTCCTTCCCACTACTCTGACATTGATGACTTCTTTGATGGCTACTTTGGTTTTTGGGATTAGAAGATCAAAAGACAGAGCTTCCTTTTTGAACACCCTTTGATTTCTCTCCTTCCAAATATGCCATGCTAGCATGGCCGGACTAACCACCCACAGTATGCTCCATTTTGATTTCTTATAGCAGGTAGGCCATGCCAATAAAAAACCTTTTAGTGATTGACTTCTCACTGATCCATACTGCAATTTATCCAATCGCCAATCCCAAACTCTTTTTGTGTATAAACACCAGAATAAGAGATGATCCGCGGTCTCTTCATTTTCCTTACATAGTATACATACACTCGGACCTGCAATTCCAATTAGTTTCAACCTTTCCCCTTTTAGTATACATCCACGCAATGTTTTCCAAAGGAATGCCCCTGCCTTGGGCAATACCATTTTGTGCCAGCACAATGCCAAAGGCCAATCCACATTTTGTGCTCTACTTCTAAGAATCTCGTATCCCAAGTTAACCTTATATTTTCCAGATTTGGACGCACACCATAATAAACAATCTACTTCTTTTTGGTAGATATTTTTTTTCTTTTTGCTCAAGATATCCTTCAACTTAATATTGTTTTCCATCTTCCATTCACCCACAGTTTTCCACTCAGCCTCCTTCTGCCCTTCCAAAATGTAATCAACCACAAAAGGACCAAACAGTGCTTCCACTTCATTAACCCATACCGGATCATCAATTTCCTCAGCTAAGGAAATGTCTCCATTCCAAGAATCTCTCCAAAATTTTGCCTTTCCACCGTTGCCAATTTTCCAAGTTAACTGCTCTGTTATGATATTTCTGCTTTCCCAAATAAATTTCCTAATTGGAGATCCATTGATCGAGTTTGCCACAGTAAAAATCCTATCTGCATCATTTGAATCCAAATACTTTGCAGTCATGATCTTACACCAGGTTTTATGAGGCTACTCATACATCCTCCATGCTAACTTAGCACCTAGAGCCAAATTGTGCAAGTCCATTTTCCTTAAACCTGCTCCACCATCCATTTTAATGAGACAGGCTATATCCCAATTTATGAGTGGAATTTTCTTCTTCTCATGCGCCCCCTCCCATAAGAACTTTTTAAGCAAATTGTCTAGCTCTTTTGCAACTTTATATGATAATTTGAAGCATGACATATGATATATAGGGATCGCTGATAGAACATATTTAGTCATTTGGATTCTCCCCACCTGTGTTAACCATTTATTCTTCCACGAGGATGCCTTTGATTGACATCCTCCCACATTCTATTTTGTTATCTGCCAGGATCTAGTTGTACCCCTAAATACTTCAGAGGAAAACTACCAGTCAAAAATCCCAATATCTCACCAATTTTACTTTGCATCCTTACATTAGTATTAAAGAAATATATCATTGACTTATCAGTGTTCATGCTCTGTCCCAACCCTTTTTCATAATCATTCAGTAACATCTTCATTACCTTAGCTTCCTTCTCAGTGGCTTCCCCAAAAAGAATTGTGTCGTTGGCAAATTGAGAATGGGAAATTGGATCGATACTGTCATGGATGTGTACACCTTTCCACAATCTCGTTTCTACAATTTTTTAACTATTTATTCCCATAATTTCAACCTTTAATACAAACAAAAATGGAGACAAGGGGTCACCTTGTCTAAGACCATTTGTGGCATGAAAAAAACCTTCTATAGATCAATTTACAATAGTAGAGTATGAAACAAAAGTAATACAATGCTTTATACAATTTATCCAACTAGAATCAAAACTAAATCTTTCAAGAACAGAAAAGAGGAAGTACCAAATCACCCAATCGTACGCCTTACTGACATCTAATTTGACCACCATCCCCTGCATCTTGCTCCTTTTCATCGAATGCATGGTTTCAGCAACTGTGATTATACTATCAGCAATTTCTCTACTAGGGGTAAATCCATGTTGCTCGGGAGGCACTAGCTTGTCCAAAACAAGCTTCAGCCTATTAACCATTACCTTAGATATTATTTTGTATAGCGAATTACACAGAGATATAGGCCTATAATCAGCAATGCTCGAACAACTTTTCTTTTTTGGGATCAGAGTTATAAGCGTGTTGTTCACTTCTTTCACGAATTTGCCTTTCCTACGAAATTCCTCCACCACCAACCATATGTCCTCACCCATGAACTTCCAACACTTCTGATAAAATTTCATGGTCACCCCATCTGGTCCAGGAGCCTTATGCAGATGTAGTGCAAATGTAGCCTTTTTAACTTCATCTTTTGTAATTGGAGACATTAGTATAACATTATCCTCCTCCGTAATCTACTTGTCAATAATATCCAGCAGGTATCCAACAGTTTCATCACTCTCCCCCACTGCAGATCCCAAAATTTTCTCAAAATATTTTACTGCTATGCATTCCAACTCCTCTGCTTTACCAACCAATCTGCCCGAATCATCCATCAAATGATTAATTCAGTTTTTGTTCCTCTTTGCTTTTAATGAAGTGTGAAAGAATTTTGAATTTGAATCTCCAGCTTTGATCCATAATTCTGTGGATTTGTCCTACCATAACATTTCTTCTCTCAGAAGAATCTCTACCACTTCTGCTTTAAGTGAATTCTCAATATTAAATTCTTCGTTTGACATCCCCATCTCAATCACCAAGTTATTGAGCCTATCTAGTTCCGCTTCCACCCTCATTTTCTCTGAAAAAATATTCTTGAAGGATTCCACATTCCATATTTTAATCTTGTTCCTCAGATATTTCATCTTCTTAACAAAACAATAGCTTGGAGTACCTTTATAATCTATACATTCTTCCCACCACTTCTCAATGTTTTTTTCGAAGTTTATATCTCTCCACCACATGCTCAAGAATTTAAAATTCCCTTTCACCTTTGCCATTGATGTGATATAGTTCAACTATACCGGGAAGTGATCCAAGAGTGTTATGGGCAGAATTATTGTCTCCAAGTCAAACTGTCCTCTAATCCAATATGTTCCAGTAAATATTTTGTCCAGTCTCTCTGAAATTCTACTAAAATTTGCCCTCCTATTAGTCCATGTAAAGTTTCCTGATTTAGGGATAACGTCGAAAAGGTTATTATCTGTCACAAAATCTCTGAAGTCTTTCATCACACGGGCATTCATTCTTAATCCTCTAGTTTTTCTTCGTTATGGAGTATAGCGTTGAAATCTCCCGCCACTATCACTTTCTCCGAATCAACCATTCTAATTTATTCTGAGATTTCTTTCCAAACCCTTTTCTTTTCTTCTGTCTTGATCGGACCATAAATGTTGAACAAAGAAAATACCAAATCTTCCTGCAAAACTCTTACTTTACATTGCATCCAATTTTCTTGCTTGGTGATCGAACAAACTGAAACTTTATCTGGGTTCCATAGAATCGCCAATCCACCCACGGACCCATTCGCCTCCTGAAAATATTCGTCCCACATCCTACTAAAAGATTTGAAAAGGGATGCTTTTTCTTCATTTAGCTTGGCGTCTTGCAGCATTATAATATCTCCTGAAATTCTTTGTATTGCCCTCTTGACCAAGCGTTTTTTGTCAGGGGTCGATAGACCCCTGACGTTCCATGTTGTTATCTTCATTGTTTACTAAGGGAGATTCCTTCTCCCTTGGTTTTCTTTATGAATTCCATCACACCAATTGTTCCCTTCTCTTTTGCTCTGTCCTCTCTTTTCTGCTTATTGCTTCTTCTGCCCCTTACTCCTTTTGCTTTCCCCAACAAAACGTTTACTGATTGGTTGATGCACCTAGGGTCAATGTTTTCCAATTCATCAGTTTGAAATGGTTCATCATCTGAACCCCTTTCGTATTCAAATTCAGCATCTGACAGCCCTTTTTCTGTAGAAGATGTGCCTCTACAATCCTCCTCTGCATTGTTTCTACTGCCATTTATGTTTCCTTTTATAGGTTCTACTTTGTTTTCCTTTCCCTTGTTCTTGCCATCTTTCTCTATTGCTATCTCCATATTATCCTTCCTTTTCTCCTTGTCACCTTCATCTACCTTTTGCAATATTTCTAATTCTTTTCTTTCTTTCGCATGTGTCTGTTCATCTTCCTTATTTTTTTCCTTTCCTTGAGACTTAGCCGTTTTCTTGCTTTCCTCTGTTTTTCTTCTCCATGTTTGTGTTGCTTTTCTAGGTACATTTCTTGCCTTTCTGACATACATCTTGCATTCCTTCTCATCATGGAATTTGCTACCACATCTAGGGCATCTTGCTAATTCTTTTTCTATCTCCACTTTTTTAGTCCATTCCCCACATTCAGATACCAAGGTTATGCTCTCAGGAATTCCTTTAACTGCTGCAATTCTCATTCGAGCACTTTTGCAAATGTCTTCTTCATCGTCAAAATCTGTTTCCAGCAATGTACCCAATGTTCTACCAATTTTCTCCCATAGATCCTCACTCCAATATTCTATCGAAAGGTTATATAGACGTATCCATACCGGCTCGGAATAAACTGCCAACGGAGTTGGGTCAAAATGAGACGTCCATGGTTGAATGTATACCGCATGCGTATTGACAAACAATTTCCTATCAGTGAGCGCACGATTTCTCTCCTCCTCTTCTTCAAACAAAACTACAAAGAAACCCTTTGCAATAAATTTAACCACAGTTCTTTTTCCCCAATTGCATTCAACCCATTTTTTTATATCCTTTCTCGGCCAATTCAATCCTATTAATTTGGTGATTACCACATGTTCTTCCTAGAACACCACATCCTCCTTCAATTCCTCAGTGAAGTCTATTTGAATTTCCTCTGCATGCCCTCCCTTTCCGCCATTAACAGGTAACGGCATTGCAGAGCCAAAATCCATTTCTTTTATATTCTTGTTTTTCACACACTGCATATATATGTTCTTTATTTGGGGAAAAAAATCCGAAAAAAAAAAAGTTCATTTTTATTTTTTTGATGGCGCCGACTAGAACCCCTAATTTTCAGCATTTTTCAGCAATGAAAAATTTGTTTTCGAATTTATAAAAACAAATTAATTTTTTTTCTAAAAAAATTGAAAGAAAAAAACAACAACAATAAATTTCATTAATAATTATACATTTGATCAGTTTACATCATTTCAAAATTCAATTTAGAAATGTCACTTTTATGCAGTCGAAGTTAAACAGTTTTAGTTATGTTGGTTGATGCCTTTATAAAAGTGTGACACGGGTTTGTGCTTTTACCCCATGATATGGGAATGATAAGATTATTTTATCCTTCTTATGTTGATATTATATATCATTGTATTGTATTATTTCGCTATATGTTAAATCGTTAAAATGAGATAAATTTAAGGCATTAGTAATCACATGAGTATCTTCAATAATATGGTATTTAAGTTTTTAGATATAACACAACTACTTATAAGGGGTGGTTACATTATGCTAAGAATCTTTGTGGGGAGAAAACCTTGAAAGAATAGCTCATTCATTACGATAAGTTTAGTTTGATGACTATTTAATCCTTGAAAGAACATGCGCACCTATACCTAATTTAATATTCGATAAACATGAGTAGAACATTATTGTCATTTTGAATATTCTCAACACATCATAACTATGTTATATGCAAACTTGAATCACTTAGTATAAGTAAATTTAAATAATCATCTGAGACAACAAATCTAAGTATTCATAATCATTTGGATTGATTATATTTTAAGATCATTTATTATGTCGAGAGTCATCTACAATGACATCAAAATGTTCGTAAACAAAAATCCATTTTTGAAACAATTTGACATGCAAATGACAGGTAAATGCATGAAATATGTCATGTTTCAGCTTTTGTGGAGGTGTTATTTTATTATTCCAAATAAAATAGAACCCCCGCCACTTGTCTCCATAGATTCACAGCTTTTTGCATGCATGACTTTAATGGATTTGTATTCTTGGTGTTTAGTATTTTAGAAGAACATTTATTTTACAGACAATTCTCTTCTATTATAAGATATCTCTCGACATATTTTACATATATTTTTTAAATATAAATATACTAATAAATATTTCAAAAAAAAACATACACTTAAAAATACAATACAATGTCATTGATTTTTATACCTATTAAAAGTGGTATTTATCTCATCTTGATATTTAAAACAAACAAACAAACAAACAAACAAACAACACAACCATCAATTAATACATATTCAATATACATTTCTGATCTAGATTTTTACAAAATCCTTATATGAATCATTTAAAAATAGCAATATATATATATAGTTCAATAAACTATGATCTTTATCATTCATGCACCAAGAATAATATTTTATTATATTATTTGACTATAGAGATGATCTTATTTGATAGGAAATATACCACAAACTATGCTTGAAAAATATGAAATATTTTCTATGATAAAACTGTTGTTCAATTGTATGTAATCATAAATTCACCATACCTACATTTTCATATGAGAATCAAAATTCCTACCATGACCTACTTATGGATTGCTTTGTTAAGCCTCTAGAAAAAGTGAATATCAAGATGTGAAGTTAGACAAAAATAGTAAGAGCTAATGATATTAGGGGAAGAGCACCAATAGAGAAAATAGTTCCAATAACCGTCACCTTATTGTCATGTTGACCCCCCAATAGCCGTCATAGTGAAAACACCATTAATAAATTTGTTTTGTACCAATAGCCGATCATTTTTTGTAATTAATTGGTCCATTTGTGCACAACTATTGGAACATTTGTCCCATTTGTGTACCACTACTGGAACATTTGTGCACCACTATTGGGACATTTGTCAACAAGTACTAGCGATTTTGAGTTGACGGTTACTGGAACATCTTTAGTTAGGTATCAGGTGACACTTTGAAATGTGTACTTTTTGACCTTTGTGTGCGTAACTGATTCCACATCGTGCATCATTAATACCCAGAACCCAGATCAATAGCTATAAACAGTTAAGTCGCATACGAAGACAACTAAAAATAAAATCAAAATTAAAATCCAATGTACCGTTTAAGATCTGTGGGTGCGTAAAGTTAGCTATGATGACTACTGGTGCTCTTCCCCTATACAACAACCCCATTCTTCACATTCTATATTCTTTCTATCATGATCAAAGTCATCACAATTATGACATTACGAACTATAAATACTAGAAAAAGAGTCCAATTTCATAATTCTTTAGATGCTCTCAAGCATGATCTAGTGCTATGTTCATGAATTTGCAAGGACCTATGTTTGTCAAGGCATTCAATTTGCAAATGATGATAATTGTACAAACACCAAAATAACATATATATCTGCCTGCTCAGTTTTGTTTCCTTTTCTCACAAACACTGACAAGATGATAGACATTCTTCCTTTTAATAATTAAAGCTCCCCATAAATTCTGTGTCTTGAGTACCATATCTGCTAAAGAATTCTTAAATGCATTAACAACTGTACAATCTGGTTGACTCAAAAGTTCTGTTAAACATATTAAAATAAGTTGATAGTTTGGCCATTACTTTGAATTGAAGAAAATACTTTGTAGAGCTGTTTTAGTTTCATTTTCTGGTGCTTTGTTTGCTGCTCTTGTTTTAGATTTTGTGCTGTCAGGGATATAGAATTATTTTTGGTCACATCACTAATATAATTTGCTACTAAGATGACTTTATTTTCTGTTATAATTTGCTGCATATCTTCCTTTTGTTGGACAATATAGTGAATGGAACGTTAACTGTGTGTTTGACCCTATTCTCTTGCATGGAATATTTAGTGGTGCAAGCTACTGAAAGAAAGATAAAAGGAAAAAATAACTGAAGAGATACATAGGTACATCATCTCAAAAGCTAAATAAAAGGAAAGATCATAAAAAATTTATGATCCTTTTGACATTATGTGTATAGTGTTATTAGGATCTTCACAAATATATCTCATAGGATCTTTAATCACTTCATATTAATCCTCCTTATTGTGGAAGAAGTTTTGGGTAAGGCTTTGAATAAAGAAGTTGTGAAGGATAGCATTAAGGGATTGTAAGTTTCTGCAATTCCCCTAACTTAACTTATCTATAATTTGTTGACGACACATTACTATTTGGTGAAGCAATGGTTAGGGAGGCTCGTGGTTTCAAATGAATTTTGGGCGTTTATGAGTTGATTGTAGATAAAAAAAAATTAATTCCAATAAATCTACAGTTTTCTTTTTGAATAATTTTTGCTTGGAGCCTTTGGATATCCAAGGGATTGTTGTTTTTGAGGTTTTTTTCCTTCCAGCAACTACTTAGGCATTCCTTTGATAGACAAAAGAACCTCTAGCATTAAGTGAAGGAAGGTGGTTTCTATAATTCATTAAAAACTTGCCTCTTACAAGAATTGGTGTGTCACGTTGGTTCGTTGGATTACTCTAATCAAATCTTTTTTATCTTTTATCCCCATTTTCGCTATGTATAATTTTTCAAATTCCCAGCAAGGTGACTGAAGTTTTGGAATATATTCAACGCATATTCTTATGGAGAGGTACTTGTAGACACCTAAAAATGTCTCATTGATCATGTACTAATTATTCCTCTAATTGATTAAATAATTCTTTAATTATTTAATTAAATTAATTATTCTTATTCTTCTAAATTCATATTTCCTCATCATTTTACTAATTATTCTATTTTCTTAATCTTTTATCACTTAATCATTTTAACTATTTTTTTAATGTTAATTAAATATTTATTATTTAATTAATTTTGATTAATTCCCCAATTTAAATAATCTTTATTATTTGAATAAATTAATTTTCAATTTCTATCTCTAATCATCTAATCATTAAACCTGTTCTAAGTATTAATTAAATATTTATTATTTAATTAAATTCTATTTCCAAAATAATTAAATAGTTTCTTTAAATTATTTAATTAACTAACAAATTCTTCTAATTCAATTTCCAAATCTTCAAGTTCTAATTTCATTTAATTAATTCTTCTAATTTCTTCCAAATTCAAATACATGTGCATGATTTTAAAAATCAAATTGGAAATCAAAGTCAAGTTCTAAATATATTCAAATACTAAATTGAATTAAAATAAATTCAATTATTTGAATAAATCTCATGCAAAGATTAAATTGAAAATCTAAGTTAAAATGCAAGCACATGCTAAATTAATTAATTAAATCATTTATCTCTCCAGTCTCTATTTCCATCTTCTAGTTCTCTTTGTCATCTTCTTTATTTCTTCCAATCATTCTTTTTATTCTTTCAATTAGTTTTTTCTCAATCAGTTGACTCAATTAATCTATTCAATCTATTTTGTTTCACCTCCAAGTCAGTAGTTCAACTATCAATCAGCATGTAAGCTCACCTGAGTTCCACCTCTTGATCATTATATTCCACCTTTCAATCAATCTCATCCAAAAATCTATAAATTGAGCATTCAATCCTCACAATTTCTCTGAATCACGAACTTTGAATTTTTGTGTCAATTGCAGGTTGCCAGCATAATATCTGAGAGCCACCATACCATAGAGAGGAAAAAAACAATGGAAGTCATGATGCACAATAGGGAGTTTCATATTGTTTAATTTAATTCCATTTTGCATCTATTTCATTGGTTTTATGTTTGAATTGCTTAGATAGTTAAGGAATTTGTGATTGTCCTTATTTCCTATTTAGCAATGATGAATTTGAGCATAGCACATTTTGGTGAACCGGACGTGAACAATAGCTAATTAACCTCTCTATTTTTTTTGTGTGATTTTCGCAAATCGTACGAATTTATTCTTTTTTCAGGTTGCATGGATTTCAAGAACAGATCTTTCCATCATGCAATCACGCTTACATCATCACGTAATCGCATAGACAAATCTACGCAATCGACCAGACAGGGTTACGCATTCGTGTGGAACCCATCACGCAATCGACCAGACAGGGTTACGCATTCGTGTGGAACCCATCACGCAATCGACCTGCCAAGGTCATGCAATCGCTCTATTAGTATCACGCATTCCGGGAGAAATTGTTGTTCTATTATTTTTTATTCTCATACCTGTTATATTCTCTGATCTGTTTAGATCTGCATGAAATTGAGTAAATCTGGAAACGGATTATTTGTATTACATGTTTTTATTATAACGGTTTATGGCACGTAAGGTACAATTCAGGATTTCAGGTGCCAGAAGGACAAAGAAACAAAGAAGACATGCCAAACGCTATCAAAGGGTTCTCAAAGCAGAAAAACAGATACAAGATTAGGAAGATCAACCAGCCTTCGACAAATAAAACAACTTAGTTCTCTCATATCAAGTTAAATATGATTTAATTAACATTGAATGTTTTATGAGAGATCTAGCTAGGGCCTCACAATTGGTTTTGCAAGTTTCGGATCAAGTTTAGTTTCAATTTATTTATTTTTTGTGTTATTTGCCTGTGTGTCACGCAATCGTCCTGTTATCATTACGCAATCGACCTATTAAAGTCATGCAATCGCCCTGTCAGAATCATGCATTCGATCTGATAAAATTACGCAGTCGCTTATCCAGAGTCACACATTCGCTTCTGTCAATTTTTTATTCTCTGTTTTCTGTTGATTTAATTTTACTGCTAATCATCTGTTTGCAGCCTATGGCGAATTTACAGATTGGATCGGATTAGTATTAGATCAATTGCACTCATAATCTCACACTTCATCTTTTGGTGCTTAAAATCAACAATGGTTAAAATGGGCATGCATGCATAATCTCACACTTCATCTTTTGGTGCTTAAAATTAACACTGGTTAAAATTGACATGCATGTATAACACTTCGATTTGTGATTAAAATCAACAATGGTTAAAATTGACATGCATGCCTTCACATTTCAATTTGTTGTTTAAAATGGACATGCACATGCGTATTCAACACCTCAAATTGGGATTTAAAATGAATGTGAATCAGGCTGCATATAGATTAAATCACATTTGATTTTCTTAAGGGAAATAAATTTTATCATGTCTGGTGTGGACCTACTATTGCATTAACTAACTTTCCACCCGCCTTCGGGGTCTTGGGACAAAGGAAGGAGGTGACAACGACACTCAATTTTATTTTATTCCACTTAGAGAGGGGTATCTTTAACTGGGGATTTTATCACCCCACAAAGGTACTTTGAATTGGGATGCATTGGGGATATCATCTCTCTTAGCGTACTCTCGAGTGGGTTTTTCGAGCTGCTATATAAACATACTGGTCAGGAGGCTAGAGTGTTGAGTGAATTCGACGTATGTGGGGGCCTTCCCTGCACCGATAAGCTCAACTAAAGTCTTAAGTGGCTTGCTCTGAGAATCCATCGTTGGATCAGGACCCCTCAAAATTTTACAATAAGAACCAATTTAGTAACCCAAAACCCTACATTCAGTGATTCTAGGAGTGCGGATCGTACCCCATAGATACCCTTCATGTACCTTACACTACGATATAGAAATCCCTCGATTATAAGATCTTCGAATCTTTGGGGTAAGAGAGACTAGCATGCCCGAGAAGTGTGTGTCATGGAGTGGAGCCAGTGCTGCCAGACTCTATCTGTTCATTTTGTTTCGGTATTTCATAAGGGCCTGATTTCAATGGTTTCCAATTTCCAGCCTAAGCTTGTCTTTTGTGTCTTTATATGTATCGTTGTATCAGACCAGTATTGAGTCAGTCATGTGGGCTATTTTAGGCCCTATGTATCTCTGAATTCTCTGAGATTGTTTGAAAAACTAGTTCACTGAGGTATATTTACCTCTAAACAATTGTTCTCAGACTTGGAAAACCACAAAACTTATCCTACACACGGAATTACTGAAAACATTGCAAGGTTTAGGCCACATTGGCCCTTCTAGATGTTTCATGTGTTCAAATGTAGGGGAGGACATTGACCATTTATTCATTCATTTTGCTTATGCTTATGTGATTTGGAATATGTTTTGGAAGAGATGGTGGGTGAATTGGGTGGTGCCTCAGAATATTAGTAAGCTTCTTGAAAGTTGGTCTATAAACATTAAAAATATAGGGCTTCAATTTATTTGGAACATTTCTCCTACCATCATTGTGTGGAGCATCTGGTTGCAATGCAATGGAAGGTCCTTTCAAGAAAAGTCTAAAGAAGTTGAAAGATTGTGGGACATTATTGAAAACTTCTTGACTGAGTTAGGGGCTGCCCATAGTAAAGGGGACATGGAAGTGCATAAAGACGAATTGGATTAATGATATCAAATTTTCACAATCCATGACAATAATTGAAAAAATGTTTCTAGATTCGATTGTGTCAAAGATATTTAACACAATCAAATCCAGAAACATTTTTTTAGGAATTGGATTCTCTAATACTTGGCCCAATTTTTGGTGGATAGGCAAGGATTGGAAACATCAAGGGTCTAAGCCTTTCTACATATGGAGATGTCTAGATTTGCATTGGACTAAGATCAACTTTGATGGTTCATATAAGGGGAACCCTAGGAGGATTGGAGGTGCCAACATTTTTCATGATCAGCAAGGTGAACCTATTTTTTTTTTCTTTGGGATCCATACAAACACTAACAACATGGTTGAGGCTTTGGATTTATGGAAGGGTATGAATATTTCTATAAACAAAGGATGTGATAGGCTTTGGACAAAGGGAGACTTGAAATTGATCATTGAGGTTTCTCAGGATGACTCCTTAAGGAATTGGAGGTTGGCCTATATCATGGACATGATTGTGTGGCTGGTTAAAGAGTTTAGATGTTGCATTCTCCCATGTCTGTAGGTTTGACAATTGTGTTGTTGATTGGACCACCAATCAAGGTGTCGATATGTCTAGGCTTCAGTTTTTCTACTGGTTGGAAGACTGTGCATCCAATCATGCTCTTGATCCAAGATTATATTAAGGAGCATCCTTTAGATTATGGGGTCTAAGTTTGGTTTCTCTTTTGGTGTTGCTCTCTCTCTCTCTCTCTCTCTCTCTCTCTCTCTCTCTCTCTCTCTCTCTCTCTCTCTCTCTCTCTCTCTCTCTCTCTGTTATTTTTTTGGTTGCTTGGTTGTTGTCCTCTTATGTTGATGGTTCTTTAGCTTGGTGTTGTATATTCTTTATTTTTATTTGAGACTTTGCTAGGATTGGGGTATTGTATGTTGTGTTGAGATTTTGCCTTTCTTATTTTTGGTTCTTGGACCTAAATCAAGTATCTTTTATCAAAAAAAATACTTTTATACCACTTAGCAATGACACATTAGATAGATTATGAAAAATAATATAACAAATTATAATTGCTTGTAGCTGAAATTTGCAAGTTGTTTCTTACTTTTAATTGACAAATACAAGTGAGATATAAAACTTATTCAAATAAAATATTTTGGCAATAGTGATTTGATTTTTTGTGGAGTTCCTTGCCAACCAAAACCCATATAAGATTCTTTCATTTTTTAAGAGCCTAAAGGACAAAGAATTTATCTCATACACATTTTAAAAAGACAACATAAAATATTATGAGTTTCAAACAATTATGCATTAAACGAATCAATTTTTTATTTCCATCTTAAACAAAATTCCTAAAAACACTCAGACAAAAGACAATATCACATATATGAATTTTATAGTGTTTTTATGACTAGCATCATTTAATACAAAATTTGGATATATCCAGTACAAGACTAAATATGTAAAAATGCTTAATGAAAAAATGGCCAATTATTCCAAGTCCTAGAGATTGTATTGTTGTTAATGCAATTGATGAAATTGATTTTAAGTGGTACGAGATAGTATGTTTATATAATAATGCTATCATAAAAAATAGTAAATAAAAATTCTAGTTGAAATATTTTTGAGAACCTACGATGTGATTAGTAAATGGTGCAAATAGCATATTTAAAAAATACACTCAAACATTTAAAATTGATACAATGTGGATAAAATTCTATGATACGTAAAGTGGAAGGCATTGAGAAAAAGAATTGCACTACTATCATATTGAATTGTCATTTTATAAATAGATAGAAACCACTTGCAACATATGGGAAAACAAGATAACAGAAATCCATAAATAGTTCCTAATTCAATGAGAATGTGCAAGAACAATTCATAGATCTTAAGGATTGACTTTATATGGAATTGCATTTCATCCATACAAAATACATAAACATGGTTTGTTTTATATAGCCTTGTCACATAAAATAAACATGGACTCTTCGTTTTCGTTAAACCTTGAAAATTTTATTGTTCAAAAAAATAAAAAATGAAATGCTTTGTTTAAAAAATAAAATGAAGTATATATCATTATATTGATTTTTTCTCATGTATTTCAAGTTTCCCCTTCAATACTTGTAGCTTAGAAGTACATATACAAGATATTTTGTGTGACTGCATTTAATGTAGGCCAATGTCTTATGCTTGCAACAGACATATGCCTCCAACAAGGATATTATTAATACAATATAATATTTCTCTTGCATTACCAACTACAATGTGCATGGAATTTCCACATTTGATAGTACATACAAAATATATTTCGCATGTGTGATTAATGTAGACCAATGTCTTGTGCTTGCAAGAGACACCTCCAATAAAGATATGTCTACCTTATTGGGTATTTCATAAATCCAATAAACATTGATATGATTTACAACTTGTACTTAGTTTCAATAGTTGTATGACCAAGGATTCCACTAAAGAGTTTCCAAATGTTGAAAGGTGTTTTTTAGAACATGGCCAATCAACCAAATGTCAAAAAGATTTTGGGTAAAGTTAAACAAGAAAATTGTGTTCGTTCAATTGAAAAATAAATAAAATGGCCAATCAATTTGAAGAACAAAAGTAAAATCCTAAGGAAGATTCCAAAATAGAATATATTAGTACTGCTTTATCATAACATATTTGATTTATATCTATAGTTGCATCATGATGATAAGTTCATGTTATTTCTTATATGATTGTTACTCTTGGATTAGGGAGGAGTCAATGAATGTCGAACAAGTAGCACATGACAAATACATTACAAATGGCCAATATAAAAAATGAGAAGTTCTTGACTAAATTGAGTATCATAAGGAGTATCAACATTTCAACTACTATAATAGATAACCCCAATAGCATTATGTCATCATAAATAGAGAAAGACAATATATTGCTAAGATGAATGATTGTAGAAATTATAATGAATATAATATGGACTTGTTATTGGTGATTTATTTTTTAGGCTAGATTAGATAAATAGTTTTGTGTCCAATTATCAATTTAGTAAAATTTAATTGACGTATAATAATCAATTGTTTATCTCTATAATTGCAAGTCCTCAATATTCCATCTACCTTGTTCTACATAATCTACTCATTTGTTGTATTGGTCTCCTATAAAAGATATGCTACAACAAATGAACCATTTAAGAATGCAAACTCAAAAATAATTAACCTACCATAAAGAGTAATTATAAAACATTGTAGTAATTAATGATCTTTGAATTGAGCTTATTAGCTAAATCAAAGTAGCATATGGACTCAAGAAAAGCCAAAACCTAAACAACTTACAAAAAATTGCATCAAAAATTGAGTGCTCTTGATAATGAGTTAGATCATATAGAAATTCAAGTTCCATGTGAAAATTTTATTAGGATGGAAGGAGCAAAAAGTTTTGTAATGTCCAAATCCTTAAATCTAAATGCAAACATCATAGATGAGAAGAGACAGAAAACCTAGAAAATAAGAAAATTCTAATGTTCTTTACATTTCATATTGAATATTGATTTCATAGATATTTATCCCTTGAGAAGCAAGATTGTTGACATGGGTTTTGATAAAAAGCAAGAGAGATTACTAGTTGATATGGTTTGCAACTCATTTCCGTACAAGCATAAAGTATCTTGCATAATTGATTGTTAAATGTTTACTTTGCATCAATGGCAATTGTGACTTTAACTATTCAACTTCCTAAAATTAAAATAGATAAATAAATAATAATTAGAAAAAAAAAAAAAAAGACAATTACACTTAATTCAAAAAATAAATAAATGTAGAGTTTCGTAAATTGAAACTACAAAAATTCTTTGCAATACCCTTCAATAGAACATAGAACTTAAGAAAACCATTCTAAAAACTTAGTTACTAGAAGAAATTACTTACTTCGCATGTGATGCACTAACAATTTATATAGATGTCAATGAAGATTATTGCCAATGAATCCGATGCATGTGACAAAATCTATAGGATCAAGGTGCTCCCAAGCCTTTAAAATGGAATTTCAAATTCAAATTCAAATTGTCATTTAGAAAAATTAATTTCCAATTTACACAAATATATGTCAATATAAATTGTATCAAGAAAAATATATAAAAATCTTTTGAAAAACATGACTCATATTTCTTATAATTTGATTTGAATCAGTTTTTCGTCATTGTGAAAAATAATTATTAAGTATCTTGAGAAGACCAAAAAAAATCTTCCTTAATGATGATTTCTGAAATTAATCATATTTGAACTTAAAATACACTATAATGCAATTTCATTGATTTCTCTTTCAAATGTATTCTTAAATTTCGATAACCGATCTCCATTTTTAATGAATTATGAGGCTAATTAGAATTTCCTCCAAACTTTATTGTTCTAATTTTCCCAAAGTTTGGCATGAATTCTAGAAATGATTTGACAAAGAGAACTATTGTACACCCAAGCTATATATACTCATAAAAACAAATAAATTTTAGTTCTTGTTGGATATGAATCAAGTATACTATCAAAATCTTTTATAGGGCTTAAATTAAACTGAGCAAGGGAGCCTTGTGTGTTTATGTGACAGGAAAATTTTGGGGCCTTATAGTGATTGGAGATTGATTTTTTTATTGGTCTTCAGGTGTTTTAGATGTACTACCAAGTGAACTTAATCATATATTCAAAATTCAAATGAATGATGCATAAAAAATTGGGAAACTATCAGACCATTTACATATAGTTTTTATCAGAAATACATACTATGCTATGAGGTGTTATATTAATGGACTCTCAAAAACAGAAAAGTGCATCTGTTATGACTTATTTAATTAAGAATTTAAGCTTCAGAAATTAGTATTGTTAAATTAAGTTTCAAAGATTGCATCTTTAAATGAATCACACTTTCAACTCTCTTCTTCATATGATAAAACTTATTCAAATATAAGTTTGTTTCTGCGATTTACAATAAAAGGGACAAAAATAATTTTATTTTTTTAAGATATAAATGAAAAATTTTGGACAAAGACATACATCACGAATGATTTTATTTATCTTTTCATCAAAATTGTGACAATTATTGAAAACTATCAATATTAATGAAAACCAAATTTTCTTTTGTTTTGATTTGATTTTTTATATGATATTTTTTTTTTGATCGGTAAAGGCAGAGCCAATATTTATATTAATTTAGGTTAAATACGGAGATTTCTTCACTGAGATTCATAACATTCAAAAAACCTGTTCTCAATGAACCCAGCAAAGCATGATTCCCTCAAAAGGCAGGAAACCATTAAACTTAAGGTTTAACCATTTTAACAGAGCACTCAAAAAATTTAGTAGTCTGAAGAAAATGGAACTATAAACGTTTTTGGCATATTCCCAACTGCCCAGAACCAAAGTATTTAAGCATGGTAATGAGAAACCAAAATAAAATATATACAATTTTATGCCTAAGTTTCGGGAGGGAAAATTGACATATCAACAGAAGAGGACCTAGCTTGCAGTGGGAGGGTCGGGTTGCGGCAGCTCCAAACTTGCTCGACCACGACCTCTGCCTGCTGGACGACCCCGGCCTCGACCCGCGCTCCTACGGCCTCTGCTCGAGCCACCTCCGCAGCTCTGCTCAGGTTTTGGTTCTGCCTCTGCATCTTTAATAGGCAGGATTTCGTTCATCTTTGCAAACTGAAAGAGGTCCTCCTCTTTTCCTTGAGCCTCTGGGTCATCTCCCAAAAACCTCCACTTGAGATAACTCAAACCTACTCCAGCAAAGACTCTGTGTTTATCCAGATCTTTTCCCTTCAAATCAAGTAAGAATGGTAATATTTGATGAGCTCTCCATGAGCATTGAAAAGAATCTGGTCGCTTGGCCGAGGTGCGCCAAAATCATGGAGGGCCTTATTCAAGATTTCTTGAAGTTCCTGGAGAATTTCCTCATGAAAGAGCTCCTTGGTAAGATTCCAAACAAATTGTTTGGGTAGCTTCTGGTCCAACAAAGAAGCCACAAACCTGGAGGAGATGCTGGTGTTGTCTCGCGGGTATTCATCCTTGCTCAAATGGGCACTACCCATGATCATTTTGACTGCAAGTAGAACTGGAGGGTCCGTGTGGATGAGGAGACGCTTAAGTCTCAAATCTATGATTTTTGCCTAATTCACTTTGAAATTGTATAATTGAAAAATCTTTATCTCTAGATTCTTGCCTAACTTGTCAATAGTATTAATGAATTGATAATATAAAGATTGTTTTTTAATTATTTTTTCAAACTAATCGTTTCTTCATATGTTACCATAATATTAAAATAAAATATTAGATAAGTAGAAAGGAGTTTTTTCCACATATAGAACCATGTTTGTCCTATAAAAATGCATAAAAATAATAGGCAATGAATAACTGACTTCTATGAAGAAAATAATATGCATACAAATAATATTATTTTTCTAAATGGGATGGAGTCTCTTGAAAAATAGGAGAGTAAATGGAAAAAAAACATAAGTGAGCAAAAGGCAAGTGGAAAGCAAGTTATTAATTAGAAAAGATAGCCAAAAGAAGGAGTTGATAATAAGAGGGAAAAGGCATCAAAGTAAAAGAGAGGATGGAGATAAACAAGATATCAAAATTCCATAGAGAGCAAAAGATATGCAAGAGTTAGGGAATTTGTTAAAGGAAGAAAATTGGAAGGTTTTTTTTAAAGAGGAAAAATAATTGAGTAAAAGAGTGTAAGATTTTGATTTTCAATGTAAATCTAATAATCAATCTGGTAGGTTGGGAATTTGAGAATCACTTGTCCAAATGTTTAAAAATTGAGCAAAAATATTTTGGGCAATTTTTTTTGAGGGGTTAAAAATTTTGTACGAAAATTTGTATGATTGTACAAAATTCATATGCATACATTACTATATCAGGTATAATCACTATTGCTATGTAGGAACATAGAATTTTTCAACGATCATATGAAGGAGCAAACAAGCATTGATCTTTATTTAGTGATTTTTTTATTTTTCATAGTAGTTTTATGCAAGTGGCATATGAGCTCATCAGGGTTGATGTCATACCAACATCACCTACCTATATTTGTACCATTTTTGGGGGGTTTTTCCACTATTTTTATTTTTACAATTATCAACTAGCTTTGCCCAACAACCACCACTAGAATCAGGATTTGTTGTCGAGCCACTAGTGTTGGAACCTCCTTGAGTGATTAGATTAGCTCTAATCCCCCACCCGTGGTCACAAATTAGTCTCTAGGGGTTCGTGCTCCATCCAATCCCTAAGTGCCAAGTAGGTAGTTTCTCATATGACTAGGGCCAACCTTTTTACAACTTATTCATACAATACCAATTTTTTACAACTAATATAACATTGGAAAGGTGATTTTGAGAAGTTTTCAATGGTGTTGGTCTTCCTTCTTGATTCTTCTACTAGAGAGCATTATTGGCTATTGAATTGAGATAAACTTATCTTGCATTTAGAATTCACGTTTTGCAAACAAAAAGGTTTTGGAAGGTTAGTTCAATGATCTACACATTTACAATTTATTTTTTCATAATTTTAACTATGTAAATAGAATTCCAAAGTGAAGTGATTTTTCCAATTCTAGCTTTTCTATTCAGAAAGCACAAGGGTTTTTTTTGTTGTTGTATGGGGTTAAATTTTATCACTCGATACCCGTAAACATTAAAATTATGCATATAAACATTCAAAAACTCAAACACAATGGTAGAAACATCCTCAATTGAACATCATAAGCAAATCAATTACCATACTTAGAAAGTTGGATGGCCATATTATTCATGTCAAAGGGTTATGGTCCACATTGGATGAAAATCAACCGAACTTGACTCATTAATTTAAGATACTTCATTGTAGGAATAAGATGGATGAGGAAATGGGATTGACTGCACTACATTTTCATATAGCTTGTTGTCTCACATTGATTATTGCACTACTCTTAGGTAGGTTGGAAACAATGCATAGCTTTCTGGCACTATTAATTAGTTTCGAGTGCTTAGATTGAGGTATAATTGACTACACTAGTACATAATTCTTTATCATCCATTGAGGATTATCTAGTAAAATTCAAGTCACTCAAGTCATTTTTTTAGGGTTATGAAAAGGATAAAACTAAATAAGAATTCATTTTATTGATAATATCTAATTTGTGAGGGTCACTTCAAGTCTTTGCTTCTACATTTTACTCTATTATGGATGCATTGAGTGTTACTTTTATTGTGTCTTCATTGATGATTTTTTTTGAGTGTTTGGCATGGGAATAGGTGAAGATATTTCAATTAGATGCACTTTCTAGTTCCAAAAATAAATATTTGGTAGCACAAGCAACTAATGGGAAACAAAAGAAGAAGCATAATCCTAAGATAAATATTTTATTAAGTGGTGAGAATTCCTTCAAAAAAATCACATCAGAATAGAAATCCCTATCCTGTTCTAAGCATGATAAATCTTCTAAGTTTGGTGAGTCCTCCTCTAAGAAAAGAAGAAATCAACATAACCTTATAGTTTTTGTGGCAAAGAGAGACATCTAATAACCGATTGTTGAAAGAGGCTAGAGACTTTAGAGGAATTCATGCAACAAGATAACATTTCAGCCTCTAAGTCTTCTTTTTCCAATACAAGAAAAAGCCATGCTCTTTTTGCACAAACCTTGTCTTTAGCAATTACTTGGATACTTAACTTTGAAGCTTCCCATCATGTGAGACATTCCCAAGATTTTGTCATATCACTTTCCAATTGTAGCACTTCACGTATTGTATAGGGGGTTTATATTTGTAACACCATAAATTGTATAGCCTTATAATTTCATGCTATGTGTAGACACCTAAAAATGTCTTATTGATGGCATACTAATTACTTGTCTCTTTAATTAAGTAATTCTTTAATTATTTGATTAAACTAATTATTTCTTCTGATCATTGCCTTTCAACACTTCTAATTATTCTATTTTTATTCTCAAATCATTTTAATCAATTAACCCTATCTCAATTATTAATTAAATATCAATTATTTAATTAATTGCAACATTTTTCTTAGTTAAATAATCTTTATTATTTAATTAATTCAATCTCCTAAGTTTAAATAATTTCATTTTAATTAATTAATTATTCCTCCAATTCCCCAAATCATAATTTCAATTAATTCCATCTAATTTCATTTTAGATTTCCCTAAATTCGAATTTCACTTCATTTCATCTAATTTCATATTTCCAAATTCACGTTTTCCCCAAATCTGAATTTCAATTAATGTCATGTGCATTTCAGCATTCGAATGACCAAATTCAAATCCAAATTGAAAATGAAAATTAGATTCAACTTCAAATTCCTACAACACATGCTAAAATTAGAACTAATTGATCAAATCAGTTGTCTAATCAGTTAACTCATCAATCATCCTTTTTAACTCAAAATCAATTCAGTCTTCTCCCCAATCTATTCAGTTCACTAATCAATCAAGTGAGTTGACTAATCCATCTATTCAGTTCACTCTTCAATCAATCCAGTTCACTACTCAATCAAATGAGTTAACAAATCAATCAACTCTACTAACTGATCAATCAATTTTAGTTGTCTATCAATCAACACTTGATTTCTATTTCTCACCCCCTTTGTGTTGAAAATCTATAAATTCAAATTCTTTTCATCAATTCAAGCTAGCTTTTCTAGAATCATAGAATCACAGTCTTCAATATTGTTGCTTATCTTATGCAGGAAATCAAGTGCAATACCTGAGAGCCACCTACATCAACAACAATGGAAGCCTTGCTATGTCAATTGGGAGTCTTAGATAGATCATTTCAATTCAATTGATAATTAGCTTTATTTAATTGTTATTTAGGAGTAATAATTGGATTTAGAGTTGTGATTCACTCTTTGATAATATGATTTATGCAATTTATGCCTATTTACTACCTAGAAACAATGGTGAACCTGACGTGAATCTAGTCTAACCTTCATTTTTCTGTTTTGACAAAAATTGCAGATCCGTACGTGCACAGGAAACTAGATATTGCAATTGAATACGCAGAAATTCGCAATTGTCAATAATGTATCGCAATTGTTATGATATCATATCGCAATTGATCAGACATCATATCGCAATTGCTTAAATAGATCGCAATTGCTCTAAAAGATTGCGAATTCAAAAAAAATTGTGTCATTTTTGAATGATTTTGTCTTGCGCATCTAACCCTAAAATTTTATTAAATTATGGAAAAATTGATTTCTGCATATAAAATGTATCTAATCCAATGGCAGGAAAGGTGACATTCTAAATTTCAGGTGCAAGAAAGGCAAAGCAGAATAGGAGACAACAAAAGGCTTATCAAAGACTTCTAAAGGCTGAAAGGGAGCTCTGTGAGATCAAAGAAAGAGAGAAGATCGCTCAGTATCACAAAACCATCCATTTCTTTTTAACCAAATACAAATTCTTTGACGAAATCGATTTGTTGGCTTACGTAGTGTGGAACAATATCATTGCAAAATAACTCTTCTATCTTCTGTCTTTTTCTTCTATTTTTTTGTTAAAAAGTTTGAAAATTTTATTTAAAAAAAAGTCGCAATTGCTTACACAGTAATTCACAATTGATGGTTTATCATTTCGCATTTGATATGATACCAATTCACATTTGAGTAGTAGTGTGTTAGGATTAATGACAGTCCCAAAGATACTGAGAGGGGGGGGTGAATCAGTATCTAACTGGTTAGCAAAATATTTAACCTTATTAAGAACTTTGCATCTCAAAACAGTGTACCGGTAAATAAGAATTAATGCAGCAAATAAGAATAATAGAGACAGCATATAGAACACACCATAACACAAGATATTTAACGAGGAAACCCGATGTGGGAAAAACCTCAATGGGATTTGTGACCCACAATATTCACTCACTGGCCAATGAATAAATATTACTTACAATGAGGGGCTTGCACATGCAGGAAGGCCAACTGCCTAGAGCTCACTACTCAATAAGAGTCACACTAACTACAAAAGTGGATTATGAAATCCAATACAATGTATTGCTTCAAATCAGCATCAACTATACCAAGTTTAGTACCGGTTTAAGCTCATTCTACAACCAAAACCTTATACAAAATTTGCCTTATGCATTCGCATATAACATCCTTCCTTTTCCTTATTTTATTTTACTCTCTCATTCATTACAAAATGACTTACAAGATCTCATACATATATGAGTCTATTACAATGTACCATGTCGGCTTTACAAAAGATAATTACATTTAAATATAATAAACAAAAAGTTTATTCCCTATCGGTTGGGGTGTCGATATGTATTCTTGCCACTATCGGTGAAGTGCCTACTGGTGTATGTAGATGTCTATTGTCGGTGCTGGTAACTGTCAGTGGCTTACTAGATGAATGCCAGAAGGTTGCCAGATGGTTGCCATCAATGACGACATCAACTATTCTCATAAGAGTGTAGAATGCCAACATAGTGTAGTTGCATTTGATAGATATAGTTTTTTATTTTTTGTTTTATTACAGTTCTGGTTTTTACCAGAATACCTTTCTGTTTGTGAAAAGACAGAACTCTGTAACCTGAAAATTAGGCTGGATAGCCCACCATGTGTTGACTAACGTTATTCTTTTTCTGCAGGGGTAGCTTAGAAACACTTCTTTTTGGTGCTTTAATAAAAGAACAAAACAAGTTTCATCATTGCTATGCTAGTTAAAATGAACACCATGTCTGTGTGGAGCAACATCTCCACTTAGAATAGAAAATCATTGCAATGGAAGGTTAAAAAAGAACTTTGTTTTTTGTGTCTTCGAGGAGATAGGTATTATGCTCTCCCCTTAAATGGGTGATCAGAAAACCAAACTCTCTTCCTTCATGCTTTCCTTTAATTTTTTGCAATTAAATCCTTTAGAAGGCCTGCCCTTCCGAGTTGCCCTTAGGGCGCCATTAAGGTCGGTGAGAGGGGAATGACCTAAGTTGCGAATGACTAAAGCCAAGTAATCCAAGCCACTATAATCAAATACGTATATGATGAAAATCATGTGCGACGAGTGTTACATGTTGTCACAACAGCGTTATGCTTCCCTCAGTGCCTATACAATGTGTTAAAATATGTAGAGTGTAACCTCTACAGATTGGGAGACCTCCCTCAACGGAGTGTAAAATGTTGTTGATTGTGACCACTCAAACGGAACCCTGTCCAAACACCATAGAAATTAGAAGCCAAGCCGAGTTAGTAAACAAACACTTTTTTTATCACAGTGCAAGGGTGGGGAAGAATCTTCCCCCAAGACACTCACCATAAATCTCCCAGGATAACAGGCCAATTGAAGAGCAATCTTCTTTGGTCTAATTTCCAGAAAAAGGAAAAAAAATGGGTGCACCTAAGGGTGTGACATGGCTGTTTGAGATGATGGGGTATCAAGATGTGGGTTGTGATAATACCTGTGACCTTTTGACATTAGGAGAGTCTATCTGATATCGAATTGCCCAATTATAACGAAACAAAATAGGGTCTTGAAAAGGATTCCAACATTCTTGGAAATCTGAAAAAATTTCCTAAACAATTGCTATATTCATGGTTTTGTTCTTTTTGATGTGACTGTTGTGTCCTTTGCTATACTTCAACAAATTCAAAACATTGCAAGATTCAAATCAAAACAAAGTCAACAGTTTCAGTGTTCAACAAGATCAAAAATTCAACAAGAAAAACAAGTGCCGACAACAAAACCAACATCAAAACCAAACCTTTTGGACAAATTCAAAGATGATGAACATTTTACTTTCAAATGATCATAGGTCATGGGTATTCAATTCATGTAGAAGTTCCATTAGAATCATCACGTAAAGTCTTCACACAAGTCATTTCACCAAAGTACCTTAAGATTAGTGTCGCATCATATTATAGGAATCATACCTAAGTCCATGGGTATTAGAGGAGATGGAGAATTCCCATTTGAACAACCAAATCTTAGACCAAACACTGACCAATTACAAATAATTGATGGTTTAGATAACCTCTCTTGGGAAGTAAGATTCAATCACGCTCAATATGATACAGTTGAGGCCGTCATAGATGATGAAACCTGAAAGTTTGTTCGCCTTTATGAGAAACTAAGGAACAAGATACAAAGAGCAGCTCAAAAGGAAGCCATTGGAAAATTGGTAGAGAAAACCATAGCAACATTCCTCAAACCATGTTAGAAAAAGAAAATGTGTCCATCATTTTAGGTATCACTCATTCATTCTTAGAGTCTGCATTTTTTGCATAGTAATCTTCAACGCATGGGTCTAAAAGGAAATGATCAATTCCCATTTGAACAACCAAATCTTGGGGCAAACAACATTCAATTAGAAATAATTGACGGTTTAAATACCCTTGCTGAAAAATTGATAATTGATCAAAACCAATACAACTTAGTCCAGGTTGTCATAGATGAAGAAGTTTAAAAGTCAGTACAGATAGACATAGACCTAGAAAACCAAATTAAATAAGAGGCAGAATTTGAAGCTTTCCGGCAATATGCTGAAAATCTCGTGTCCGAATTTTGAAATCTTAGATAGCAAGTCATCATCATAGATCATGTTGTCTGCATTTTAGGGTGTCATAGAAGCATATTTAGTTGCATTTAACCAAGTCTTGCATACACATCTTAGAGAGTCAAGATCACTTCGAAGCAATAGTCATGCCATTAACGCATGCTCAAAAGGCAAAAAATCAACTGGATCCTAACAACGAGCCATTGATCAACCCTACATGGAATATGGATCTATCCACACAACGACAAACACAGGGTTACACACCCCCAACAATGTCAACAAACCTAAACAAGATGCCTTCTCTTGATGAAATATGACATAATTTGACAAAGGAAGAACTCGAAGCAGCCCGACAAGATCTCAGAACATTAATGATTGTCAACACTCTCATTAATAGTGATAGAGATAGATATCTCGCTCTCTTAGTACAAAATGGGGCCAAACTACCACCAAGGATACATATTTGAACAATACTACCACAAGGTATGACATTAAATCAGAATATACCTCAAATACCCGTTACAACGCAGACACAAGCAAAAATTGCTACAACACAAGGTATATCTCAAAATACAAATATGGCTACAACCTCAATACAGTCAACAGTGACACCACCAAGTGCCAATCTTACAACATGGGCAACACAAAATATGGCTACAACCTCAATGCAGTCAACAGTGACACCACCAAGTGCCAATCTTACAACATGGGCAACACCAAATATGGCTACAACCTCAATACAGTCAACAGTGACACCACCAAGTGCCAATCTTACAACATGGGCAAGGCCAACTATGACGCTACAAGCTCCAATTTCTCACACCACTACCTTGGCAAATATAACTGAACCAACAGTCTCAGTTAGTTCCACCTACAATAGTCAGAATATGAATCCAGGGACAACAAGCTTGGCTCAGCCAAATACTACTCCACAATTTGCATACTTCACACCGCCTGCTAGGACTTATGGGACACAGTTACTTGGTCTATCTACATTTCAACAAGCTCAAAGGTACCCAAATACTATTCCTTTTGTAGGGAACATTCATCAAGTCAACACACCAATAACCCAAACATAACTTCTGACTCAACAAATGGAGAACCTACAAAAGAAAATGGCCAGTATACAAGCAGGGAATGATAAAAAGAGCATGCCACCTTTTCCCCAATATTTCGAAATGGCAAAATTTGACAAATATAGAGGGAAAGGAGATCCTCGAGATCATATAAGACAATTCTTCATGGCATGCATTGAAGTAGCTCACAATGATACATACTTGATGTCATTATTTTCAAAAAGTCTGGGAGGGACAGCACTATAATGGTTTTCGCACCTTCCGCCAAAAATTACTTCATGGGGAGAATTAGCTGAGTTATTTATATCCAACTTTGCCTTCAACATAGATAATGCAATCACATTAATGGATTTGTGTGCAACAAAACAAAAAGAAGGTGAGACTTTCACTACATTCTTACAAAGATGGAGAGGCCTATATCATAGATGTCTTAGTCACATCCCTGAAGCAGAACAGGTAGACATCTTTAATGAAAATCTTGTGCCTCCGATTAAATATCCATTGCAAATGCAATGCCTGAATAATTTCAAAGATATAACAGAAAAAGGCATCAAATGTGAGAAAGGCCTATTAGAACAAGGGATATTGAAACACCAAAAGGATAGTGGACCAACCACCAACACAAGTAATGAAAGATCAAAATTTTGATCTAGAAACAAAAATGTCACAAATGACGGAGTTGTTGATGCACGTATTGTGAACAGAGCTCAACAAGCGATATATTTACAAGGACCAACCGATAAGAACCAGTCTTAGACAAATGACACCAATGTATTGCAGTCAAATAATCCAAGGCCTCCAAGGATAGGCGCACCTAGAAGGAACTTCGCACCCTTGGAGAACCTATTGAATAAACATTGAAGAAGTTGATACAGAGCAATGCTATAACTTTACCGAAAGCTAGGTCATATGAACCAGGTCCATTTAAGCTTGCTTGGTGGAATGACAACGACTTCTGCAAATATTACCGTAATAAGGGTCACAAGACAGCAACCTGCTACAAATTGAAGAACCTCATCCAAGATCTCATAGATCAAAGTGAAATTACAGTGGGTAATAAAGAACCAAATATAAGTCATACCATTTTCAAAGACCCTTTTGTCAAACATGACAAAGGAAAGGCTTCTAGTTCTAATACACAAGACAATACTGCCAATTATACTAATGTAGCATTTGACTATGCCATTAACACGCTAAGTGAAGGACATGAAATGGTAGCTACAATCACAGTGAATCCTAGAAGCAAAGATTGTGCTATCATTACAAGAAGATCAAAAGTCACATTAAAAGGAGTACCTCTGAACTAGCCTTCAATAACTAGCAACTATAATATGGTGGATCAATTGAAGAGAACTCCAACCCAAATTTCATTATTTGAGTTGTTGCACATATCACCAGCCCATAAAGCAGTCTTGGATAAAGCCTTACAAGATTCGATTGTGTTCTAGGGACATTGGATGAGAACACATTTCAATCAATGGTGGGAAACTTGTCAGCCTCAAAGGTCACATTCACTGAATGGGATGTTCCTGCAAACCAACTCATGCATAATGATTCGTTGCACTTAGAAGCTTTCATTGACCGAAAAAAGGTTTGAAGAGTACTAATAGATGGTGGTGCGAGCCTCAACATATGCACTCTACATTTGATCAAAGCTCTGGGATATTCTTAATATTATATTGACTCTACTAAGAGAATCAATATAAAAGCCTATGACGATGAGGAACGCCCTTCCAAAGGTATGGTGAATTTACCAATACAAGTGGGACCGGCTACAACAAATATCGCCTTCCAAGTACTAGACAGAGAACTGGGGTACAATATGTTGTTAGGTCGCCCATGGATACATACAATGCAAGCAGTACCATCAACTTTTCACCAATGTGTGAAGTTCCCATACAATGGTATAGAGATCAATGTCCATGGTGACCTGAACCCTTTCCAACATTGTAATCATTTAAGGGCAAGCTCAAACAATCAGGTACCAAACAATCAGGAAGCTCCTATTCACCTACAAATAGAATCATTATAAATTAAAGAAACAGATAAAAATACACCAACCACATCTTCTTTGCATATTAAAGAAGTTGGTTGTGGAGAATATTCCATTTCAAGCACATCAGATGGCAAACAATCATCATTTTCTCCCAGGTCCTTTGAGAAGCCTCAGAACACAACAATGAAGCAAGATAAAGGTAAAGATATAGTAAAATATTTAGATCCTTGTTCCTTCATTAGATGGGGAGATCTACAAGAAGAATCTCTAAATGAAGATATTAATCATTGGATATATAGAGAGGAGGATGACATGGTAGTACCCAAGATACCTCTACATCAATATAGAAATGGCTTCAAGATGTTACAAAAACATGGATATGATGGTGTAGTCACATAAATCTGTCCATTTTAATTAAATGAATATTTGCTATTTATTTGATTAAAAGCCCACTAGCCATCAGTTAATTAAATTAGCATTTAATTAGTTCATCTTCAAACATTCTCCTATTAATTGAATAAATTATTCAATTTATTTTAATTAATTCATTAAACTAAATTCACAATCAATTAAATGAATAAAGCCTACTTATTTCATTTAACCCCCTTTCCTCTTTTAAATAAATTAAATAAAATATTTATTTAAATCACTAAATCCTCCCCCCCACCCCCCCACTTACCCCCCCACTTGCATTCTCCTAAAAATGCAAGTTGCACCTATTTGTTGAAATAAATGAATTTTATTTTAATAAAAATCTTATTTTCCCTCACCCACCAAACCCACTTCCAATCCTAATCCCCTTCTAGATTCTTCTAACCCCTTCCTAATTAGCCTAATCCATCCCCTAATTATTGTCACATTCTTAAGCAACTTGAAGTCACTTCTCAAAGACTCCAAAGTCTTTGAAAAGCATTAAATGCTTTATGTGTTCAACAATTTAACCTCTAAAGTCTTCCAAACCACTAATGGCTCTTACATGACCATTAATGGCTCTTACATAACCATTTATGGTTAATTCCACTTGCACCCATAGTTAGGGACTTTGACCCCTAACTCAACCCTCATGTAACCCATGTGTCTTCTCAAGCATTTATTGTTTTGACCATGGTTATCCTCACTAACTATTGCACAAGAGTTTATCCAATGGATAAAAGCATTATTCTTTGGATAATGAATTTATTCATTCAACTCAACCTTAACCTTACCTCTCAGGTTAACCCTCAGGTCATGTCAAGCATTTAATGCTTATTCCCTCTCCCCTCAACCCCTCTCATGTTGACACTTGTCATCTTGGGATTGGGTTGAAAGTCTTCACATGGATCTTAAAACCATTCAATCCTGACCCTTGTTGAGATTACTCAATCTCAACCATCCATTGCTCCATTTTTCCTATAAATAGAGCTCATTTCTTCAATCTCCAGATCCTGAAAAACTTGTATGCATTTACCTTATAGTCATTTTTAGATAGAGAGCATTTAGCATAAATCATTTACATTCACTCTTTTGGCTTAAAATCAACACTAGCTAATTAAAAAACATCTCATTTTAGCTTTTGTTTACACTTGCATAGCATAGATTAATCATATTCAATCTTGAACCTCCATAAGGCATCCATAGTGTAAAAATTTGCTGAGAGCTACACTCATTTGGAATTTGGAGAGGAGAGGAACAAGGAAGGAGAAGCTACCAACATAGTAGAGAGCATTTGGAGGTGTTTAGTAGCATTTCTTAGATTTATTAAGCTTTCTATCTATTTTGTAGTGTCTTTCTTGATATGCTTACTTAGGAAAGTGTTTTGCTTGTGATTTCTAACACTAACAATTGGTTTCTTGTTTGTTGTTTGTGTTTGGCTATCCTAGCTAATCCTTCCATTTTGCAGATCATCATTTGGTGAACCCGACGTGAATCTAACACCAAAAGTTTAAAAACTACTAACATTTTTTTTATTTTAATTGCCACATAGGTTGTGCTTTGGCGCTTTTGAACACGCTTTAGCGCTTACGAAAGTTTGTGTTTCAGTGTTGTTGTTCACCAGAATAGCGCTATTGTCTGCAAAAAAGTGCTATTGCCCATATTATAACACTTTTGAACTTAGAGTAGCGCTTTTGTCTTTAGTTTAGCATGTTTGACCTCCCTGTTTGACAGAATTTATTTATGTCCGACTGAATCTTTTAGCGCATTTGTAATAAGTTTAGCGCGTTTGTAATTAGTTTAGTGCATCTGTCAGTTATTAAGCGCTTTCATGTTAAATAGCGCTTCTGTGTTTACACAGAGTGGCGCTATTGTAACAGAGAGTTGTAATTTTACACTATGTAATCGAAAATCAAAATTTAGGCTTGTGGAAGCCCACCTAGACTTTATTTCATCTTTTTAACTTTTTGATTGTTGTGCAGGGTGGAGGAGTTTAGAGTAGAAAACATTTGAATTTATTTATTTAACTTTGTTGCTTTTCAAAGTTGGATAAAATGAATTCATCTTCTTTTTTGGTTTAAAAATTGAACTTCATGCTTTATTTTGGGTTCTTAAAAAGAAACAACTTTTATTTGGGCTTAAAACAAACTTCATTTGTCCAAGTTAAAAAGAACAACAAACTCAAAATCCCACAAAGTTGCTTTTTTTGCAAGTTAGGACACACTTTATTTTGGTGCTTAAAACAAGACAAACAAATCTCATTTCTTGCATCAAACTTAAGGAAATTCACAATCAACACTTCAAATTTTGTGCAAGTAAAAAGATCAATCAATTTGTCAAAGGTTTTCATGTTTTAAAGCGATTTACTTCAAAGCATACGTGTTTCAAATTCAGTTGACTAGGATTTCAATTTCCTAATTTACTCAACATTTTGCCTTTGAAGTTAAAAAGAACACCATGATTGTTGGAGCAACATCTCCCAATAGTTAGATCACATTGTGATGATGGGTTAAAAAGAACAAGTGTCTTTTGTGTTTGGCACACTTGTCCAAAGTTTGTCGAGTGGTCCTACTTCTAACACACACTATCCTCTCCCTTGGCTTTCATGGTCCTAGGTGCAAGAGAAAAGTGTTAGTAACACTCAAACTTTATATTTTAATAGAGGCCTGCCAAGAGACACATCACTCTTGGGAACGACCTCGCGTAGTAAATCCTTCGAGCCGCTATAGAAATCAGGTGTGAGCGAAAGTTGTAGCCTTGGGTATAGTTGTTCCTACAATGTAACTTGCCGAAAGGACAAATGGGCCCCACCACAAGTTACAAGGCTCTTAAGTGAGTCACTGCAAAAGGAACTTATGTCCAAAGACATCGAAAATTACTAAAAACATTTATATAGTAGCCCACCCATTCTATTGATTGAGGATATTTGTGAGAAGTTCAGTGCAAGAGCATAGATGGTTTTCCTCCCAAGATACTCACCATACATATTTTCTTGAGTAGAAACATAGCTTTTTGAAAGGCTACTTGTAGCTTGATAAAAGTGGTGACTCCCCCATCATAGGGATCATCTATTTGTTATGCTCGTGCAAGACTTAGTATATCATATCCTTACCTGCCACGACAGGATTCATCAGGTATGTAGTACCAAAGTTGAAGAAATATCAAGATGTGGGCTGAAATTATCGCAACTGGCCATTTGACCTTAGGGATAAAGTGTGTTTGAAGTGTCTTCATTTTGTGTCAAGACCAGTCATAAACTGAGCAGACTTCAGGCTTTTTGGAACAACATACTCAAAAACATTTCGAAAGAAAGGGTCATAAAAGTCCAAAGATTGGGTTGATTTAGACCCACACTTATTTGTGCCTTTTGAGGCAACATTCTTGTGTTTGTGTGCTTGCTTTTGTTTTCTTGTCAAAGAAAAATCAAAAACCAAATTCCAAAACAAGTATTCATCCAACACAGAATTTTCAAAACACCAACATTTGACAAAGATCAAAAACCAAAGAGACAAGCAAATGGTTCAAAACTATATGACCATCCTTCACATTTTGAGAAGGAAGAATCTTCATCAAAATATTAATTTGAAGAAAAGACCATTAAGCTCAAAGGCTTTCATCAAAAGAAGGAGATTTTTCTATCTCAATAGACAAATCTTTGTCTCACATAGAACCTTCTTACATCACATGCGTCTATATCTTCAAGGAAAATCTAACGAATTTGATCAAGAGTTTTTAAACTGTAGAGCTTTTACTCAATATAGAGCTTTGAGCTATCATAAAAACAAAGGAGGCAAAATCAATCCTGCCTTCTTTCCAGACATTTGCATCACATATAACTCAGCTAGGGAAGAACCACCAACCCCTGAACAAAAAGAGGAAGAATTTGTCCCATTTGTGACACAGAGTTTCTATTGAAGTTAACATTCCATCCCTTTTCACATTCATACACATCACCAATCCGTTCCAACTCTCAAAAACATAAAGAGGTCTTGTCCTAAGTTCCTTTTTTTGATATTGCTTGAATCAAAAACAAACACATCACTTTTATAGTGTCTCTACATCTAGGATAAACTCATCCTAAGAGACATTTCTATGCAGGTTAAAACTAGTCTATGAGTGCATCCTCTCATTACTAGGTAGTTGGGTTTGTAACGCATCTCAGGCCTCTCTAAACCTTATCATATAAAACATTGTCAACCAAACACAACAAGCAATTCATAGAAAAACTTTCGTAACATCTACCTTTAGTGCTAGAGATCCATATGGAAAACACTTCACCAAACATATATCTCTCATTCCATCACCAACTCATCATCATTTTCACCAAACTTCAACAAAAACTTGTAAAAAAAATGGCTCAAACCAGATCAAGGACTAGAAAACAAGAAATTGAAGAGGAAGAAGAGGAAAATCTTAATGAATTCCAAGAAGCTCCTGGAGTAAACGCAAATGATGAAAATCCTCATACTCCCACTCCTGAAGCAATCGAAAGGGCACAACACAACCCCCTCTTCAATCGAATTTTTGATGAGATCCTCAGAAACAATGCGGATGCTCACTTTTTAAGGCTTGCCCAAGAGGGAGCCAAACTACCCTCTGATTTTGATATTGCAGAACTAAGGCAAGCATCAGAACACCAGAGTCATAATGAGGATGGACGAGGTCAAGATCACATCAGATACAACCTTCATCAAGGAAATCCCCCACCTCCTCCACTTCCAAATGACATTGACATGTTGCGGCGACAGGTCGAGAATCTCGCCCAACAAATCCATAGTGGTGTGAAAACAAACCAATTTTCACTTAATGATATTTGTCCCTATCCCTTTGATAGGAACCTACATAGGCCACCTTCTCCACGAGGGTTTGAAACACCTAAGTTCGAAAAGTATCAAGGAAAAGGAGACCCTCGCAATCATGTTAGAGAATTTCATTCAGGTTGCCTAGAAGTGGCATATGAGGACACATACCTAATGCGACTCTTTCCTCAAAGTTTGGCAGGGACAACCATGCAATGGTTTTCCCGACTAACAGGCGGCATTAGGACATTCGAAGAACTAGTCCAGAAATTCATTGCACATTACTCACATAACATTGAACGTGATATCACCATGGCAGACCTATGTAACACCAAGCAAAAACTAGGGGAGCTATTTTTAGCTTTCCTGCAACGACGGCAACAAATGTCTAGCAGACGTTCCCTTCAGCTACTTGAAAGAGAGCTAGTGGAAATATTTATTTCCAACTTGAATGAAGAAATGGAATTTAAGTTAGACATGAAAGGCACAAAGTCTTTCAATTACATGATCACACAGGGTTTAAAATGTGAAAGGGCCCTCATCAAAAAGGGGCTTATCAAAATATACAATGAACCAAAAGATGCCCCTCACCCACGCTTTAACAGTGATAAACCTAAATTTTGGAATAAAAACAAAAATATCATCAATGATGGGGTTGTAGATGCAAGGACTATCAAGAGTGCACAACCTATGGTCCGATTTGTGGGGAAAAACCCCCCTCTTAAGACCAACATGGTTCCTCCCCCACCAAATCAAGGATGCAATGTCTAGCAAGAAGAACCAAGGCAAAGACAGCAGAATTATAAACCAAAACTTACATACACTCACTTAGGGGAACCTATTGAAATAGTGTTACATCAATTGGTCTTGTCAAATCTAGCGACCTTACCCAAAACATCTAATTACGAACCTCAGGTCAAACCTCCATGGTGGAGGGATAATGAACATTGCAAATTCCATCAAGGGAAAGGGCATAAAACAAGTAATTGTCATAGATTGAAAGATCTTGTTTAGGATCTTATTGACTGAGGAGAGATTGAAATTGAAGGACATGACCCAAAAACCATGAATAATGATCATCTTATGTTTAAAAATCCACTTCCATCACAAGATCAAAGGGGTCCTTCCACGTCAGGATGAAACACAGATACAACTGATTATACACGAGCCGCCTATAATTACACTGTGAATCACCTATATGATGCCAATGAAAAAATTGCAACCATTACCATAAAAAATACAAGCCCTGCTTGCAATGTTGTTATGCGTCATAGCAAGATCACCATTAAAGTAGCTCCACAAGGCACAACTTCCATCCCAAAGCAGTACAACCTTGTGGAACAGTTAGATAAGACGCCTGCACTTATCTCCATCTTAGAGCTTTTACACCTATCCCCGTCTCATTAAACAATCTTGGATCAAGCTCTCCAAGAGGTGTCAGTCCCTTCCAATCTAAACACAGATCAATTTCAAGCTATGGTTAGTAGTCTGAGGTCATCACCATGTCTCACTTTCTTGGAAAGTGACAATACATCCTTCCAGCAACCTCATAACGCCTCACTCCATATTGAAGGATTTATCAACCAACACAGGATCAAGCGAGTCTTGATTGATAATGGAGTAGGCCTAAATATATGTACATTACAATTAGTCACAGCATTGGGATATGCAGTTGAATCAGTGGATCCCCGCAAAAAGATAACCATAAAAGCCTATGATGATGCAGAGTGTTCATCCAAAGGAGCAGTTGTGTTACCAATCTGAGTGGGCCCAGTGGTGAAGCACATCATATGTCAAGTTTTGGACCTTCCTCTGTTGTATAATTTGTTGTTAGGAAGACCTTGGATACATGCCATGCAAGCTGTTCCATCCACCTACCACCAATATCTCAAGTTCCCTCATAACGGTGTGGAAATTACAATCCTGGGTGATGCAAATCCCTTTGCATATTGTCACAATATCAACCATCAACCCAAAATTACCATTCCCAACAACAAAGAAGTTGTCCCATCTACATCATATGTAAGTCCAACCTCTCTTTCCAGTTCAAACACCATTATACCCAAGCAAGAGAAGCTAAAAATGAAAATGGCAGAGGAAGGTCCTGGGGAGTACAATCTCAGCAAACTCTTTTGTGTAGGGCAACTACCCACTTCTCCTAGAACTCATGGTAAACCTCAAAGGTTACTTCAAGCACCACTGGTCAATCCAGCATGCACTTTGACACCTTTTATCCTTGGAAAATTTCAAGAAGAAGAGTCCAGAGATGAGGACTTAGCAGAATGGATCTATAAAGATCCTATCACCACGCACATCCCACAAGCTAAGCTTCCCACAGATCAATATGGAAAAGGCCTTCTCATTATGCAAAGAATGGGTTATGATGGTCAGAGTGCTTTGGGCCCTTGCAAGCAAGGACAACATGAACCGCTGCAGTCAGAATTAAAGCCTAATGATAACACTAGATTAGGCTTTCAAAAGGAGATTCTTCCTAAGCTCAGATTCAAAGGGAAAACCAGCAAACCTCTATATCAGCCTAATACTCTAAAGATGCCACCCTTGATTATCTCAGCAACACCACAAACCACACCAACTACCCCAATACGGCTAAAAATCCCAACAATATCATCCACAACACCAATCATCCTACCAATCAAACCAGCAACAACAACTGCATCAATAATACCATTCGTAGTATCAGAACCCCCAGCAGTATCGACAACATTAACAACTCCATCAGAAGTAGCAAATCCAACAATACCGATACTCCCAGTATCAAATTCACTGATCCCAATAATCCTCCCCGTAGCACCAATCATTTCATCTACAAAGATACATCAACCGATCACACCTGCGATATTTAACTCAAAAGATATCCCGATATGGTATAGTAATCGGATACTGGAAAGTGACTCAGAGACCGACTCACATGAGTTGGAATTTGATTCAGTACATCTCAATACTTTAGATGAGGAAGACGCATCACCCCCTCCACCTCACAAAGAAATTCGTGTTTATGGAGAAGCGCAAATTAAAACCTCTTGGGTTCCTGGACTAGAAACATCTTCCATAGACCCTACGTCACATCCTACGCCTGATTCTGAAAGGGAAAGTACCATCAATGACCTTCACCACAACGTCTTAACCCTCACTAACACCTCTTATGAACTTAACTTGATTGATGAGGTAATGCCCATTATCCACCCCGAACTCATCAAATGGAACCAATCTAATCCCCCATGCCTTGACCAGTTCCAAAACGATGAGGCGATCATTGAATTTTTGGAACTATGAGATAACATACCAAGCGGGGATCACAAAGATGGATTCGCCATTGAACTAAATATCCCAGCATACTTTAGGGCGGATGCCAAACCTTTCAGCTACAAAAATATAACAATAAAACATGGATCTTCCAGTGAAAACCACACTGTGGCGTTGTTTGATCCCACAAAAGTAAAATGAAAGAGCGTATCCAACGGTGAAAACCTCTATGAGGTGCTTGAAGATGAAAGGTTTGACATCCTCCCCTCTAGAACACAGCCTGAATAATCAACGATCCTTATCGAGGAAACAAAAGAATTCAACGTGGGGACTCCCGAGACTCCTCATCACATACATCTGGCATCTCTTTTAACTCCAGAAGAACAACCTAAGTTTGTCAAATTCTTACAAAAGCGTCAGATCAACTTTGCATGGTCATATGTAGACATGCCTAGTCTTGATCCTGATTTAGTCATGCATCATCTCACCATAGCAGAAGGAGCTAAGCCTATCAAATAGAAGCTTCGCAAGATGCACCCTCAAATTGCAGTACTCGTCAAAGTAGAACTCAAGAAACTCCTAGATGTTGGTTTTATTAGACCAATTGATTATGCAGATTGGATATCCAATATTGTACCTGTCGGCAAACCAAATGGGGGCATTTGTATCTTTACTGACTTCAGAGATCTAAATAAAGCATGTCCTAAGGATGACTTCCCACTACTAAACATTGACATAACCTCAAGGTGATAGCATCCCGAAGTCTTACAGGCTCACATTTCCATGTACAAACAACATAGCAGAACATGAGGCCTTGATCACAGGACTCAGACTAACCATACAATGGAAATTAAAAGAGCTACAGGTATATGGCGACTCCCAACTGGTCATCCGACAAGTAACCGATGAATATTAGACCAAGGATGATAAACTCATGTCGTACAAACAAATGGTGGACAAATTAAAAGCATCATTTACTACTATCACCTTTGAGCAGATACCTAGAGATCATAATTGAGCTACTAACGCTATCGCTACCGTTGCATCTCTCCTCAATCTTCCATAGAATTCAACACACTATGAGTTTTTGGTAGAACAACTTTGGATTCCCGCTTATGATATCCCTGAATCTGAGATGATATGTCACCTTATCGATTTTGAATCCCTATGGTACGGTGAGTTCTACACCTACCTACGCGATCATACACTTCCTCCTAACCAATCAAATAACCAACGTAAAACCTTCATTCGCTGAAGCACTCAATATACCATCATTGCTGAAACCCTATACCAACATAGTCTTGATGGTACTCTCCTTCGATACCTAGAACAAGATGAGATAACAAAGGTCTTGGAAGAGGTACATGAAGGAATTTGTGGAACTCATGCAAGCGGTCCTTCCTTAGAAAAGAAAATCATACGTGCTGGATACTATTGACCGTCCATGGAAAAAGACTCATACTATTTTGTCAAAAAATGCAAGAAATGCCAAGTTCATGGAGTTCTGATACATGCACCAGCACAGGAATTACAACCAATCACAACACCATGGCCCTTTTTTCAATAGGGACTTGACCTCTTGGGTAAAATCCATCCAACGGCCACAAATTCATTATTATTGCCATCGAATACTTCACAAAGTGGATCAAAGCTGGTCCACTTACCCAAGTCACTGGCAAGCAGATCGCCTCATTCATCCTTAATTACATCATCTGTCGGTATGTTGTACTCATGTCCATCATCACAAATAACGGGCTTCCTTTCAAAAATTAGGATGTCCATGAGCTTTGTGAGAAGTTTCACATTCAACACCGCTTTTCCACTTCGTATTACCCACAAGGAAATGGTCAGGCCAAGGCATCAAACAAAAACATATTGAGAATCCTCAAGAAGACAGTCAATGATATCGGTCGTGACTAGCACGTTTAATTAAATCCAACACTATGGGCATATCAAACTAGCATTCGAACCCCTACAGGCGCAACTCCCTACTCACTGGTTTATGGCACAGAAGCCATCCTTCCTATTGAGGTCAAGATACCATCTCTATGGGTTTCCTTGCATAATCTCATAGATAATGAAGCATACCGAGTCTCTCGTCTCCAAGACTTGGAACTACTTGATGAAAGGTGACAAGCTACATACAACCACCTCAAGGCCTATCAGCAACGCATGAGCAAAAGCTATAATCATCGTGTTAGACCTCGTACATTTGAGGTAGGTGATCTTGTTCTTCGAGAGAATCCTCATAACCAACCCAACAGAGAACATTAGGGAAAGTTTGAATCAAACTGGTTGGGTCCATATGTTATCACTGTTGTATTTGGGTTCGAGGCATATCAGTTGGCTACTTCAGAAGGAGAATCGCTAGCAGATCCAATCAACAAAATGCACCTCAAACAGTTTTATACTTAAAGCTACACAGAGCATCAAGCTCCCATACATACCAGCAAAAACACCAAAAACATTCTGAAAAATGTCCTAAAGAAAATACAAAAAAATCAAAATAGTAAAGAAAAATCATACATCCAAATAGTGAACAACCACTCTGGTGGCACCTTGGGTAAGTGCGATGGTGAAAACCTAGCAAACAGGCGCCACTCATAAATGCTATGGCTCCATTGTCTTTCAGACTTGTTGCGATCACATTCATTGCATCCACTCATCCATCACTCAAACCATGGCTTGTTATTGATCTGCAATCAAGGATAATACTTCACACGTCTCGCATCCTACTTTTTCATAGTCATGTCTAAACTAGGGGAAATGCCCTTAACCTATTGCTGGAAGTGGATTCTGCATTACTTGTGATTCATTGATTTATTCATTCGAAAACTGTCTGACAAAATACCAAAAACATTCAAAAACATGTCTCACAAAAACACCAAAAACATTCAAAAACATGTCTCACAAAAACACCAAAAACATTCAAAACTATCTCACAAAATACCAAAAACATTAAAAAACATTGATCACAAAATCCAAAAACATCGGAAAACATCAAAAATCAATTAAAAACATGGAAACACTTCATTTATACGCATCCACGTACATACCAAACAAGCATTTTGAGATAATCCAACAACGATCACTTGTCACATCGACCAAACAATCAACACAGGTACGCACAACTGACTTAACAAGGATGCATCCTTCCTTACCAAAACAAAGACAATATACCATTTTTCTTTGACAAGAAAATTCTGTTTAAAGCTATCAAGTACTTGGTCGGTTTGATAAGTTATGTATTCATTTATAGCAGGTTCCTACACTACTCTGGGATATCCACAAGTGATTAGAGTAGTCAGGATGGTTCCTAAGCATTGTTTGTTTATCTTCTGTGAATTATTCCAATGAAGTTCTGGGGAATGTACTAATGGTTTCTACGAGGGAAGTTCACTAAGCTACATGATCATATGCAAAAATCTAGTCATGGATCACTACGGCTTGCTGCCTATAGTGTATACCTCGACCATATGAGCATGAACCATTATGGAGGGTCCATATTCTTTATTCTTTATTTATTCTTCTTGTTTGTAGGTACAATGCTCCATCCTTGGTTCCTACTGCCTCATCCAAGATTGATACTACCATGCTCAATGATGAAAATAAAGCACTATGGATCGTCATTTCATCTCATCTGTTTATATTGCATTTTGTTGCATATCACCCATCCATTTAATCATTCATTATTCATATGTATGGTTTTGTATGCAAGTGTGAACACGTTTTTAAAAATGTGACATTATTTGGTCTTGGATACAATCACGACAGAGTTCTCTGATACATCATTAGTGCATCATGCAAAGTTTAAACAACCTTGCATTCATCTATCATGAACACATCATCATTGCATTTACTACCATTTATTAGTTGTGCATCATCATTTCATTACATTTAGTTGCATTTGAATAAACCTAGTTCATTATCATGTACTTGCATATAGGTTTTATTAACTTCATTCTTAGATATTCATTAAAGGGCATTTAATATCATTTAGTTGCATTTGCATACATAAAATTCATTATCATTTACTTGCATTAGTATCATTTCATCATTATAAAAATCATGACATTTACATACATTTGTATACATTTCTCATTATTACATATTATCATTAATAGCCATTACTATGTATTCATTTAGTATCATTTAAACTCATCATTCACCATCATTTACACTTGTTTACCATGCATTTGTTTAGATTTTCTTAGTTGCATGCATTTATTTATCTATCCATTAGTTAAAAGTGCATTCATCTATCCATCTCGTATATTCTTATACTCATTCATTTTCATCTTACAAATGATTTCATTTAGGATTCGTTAAAATGCATTCATTATCCTTTTAATTGCATTAAGGTGCAGTTATTCATTATCCATGAGCTGCATTATCATCACATTATCATTTCACTTGAATCATATTTTATCAACATTTAGATCAGAACAAAAACCATTTGTCTCAAACATTGGTTTATACATTTTACACTCATTCATTTAAATATCATCACATAAACATCGGTACTATACATTTGTTTATCCATATTGCATTCATTTTAACCACCTAGATGCATTTACATAAATCATTCCATTCATTGCATTTCAAAATATCAAACATCACTACATATCATCATTTCATCATTAGCATCATCGTTAGTATTAGTTCATTATGCATACATCATCATCATGGCATTACATACATAACGCATTACACCAGCACATCATGCATACATAAACCTGTATCCATATGTTAGCATCACATTCATAAAAACATGCATATAGACATCATATAAATCAAACATAACATGCATATAGGAATCATCTCATCAACACCTACATATAGCAAGTACAAATATTCATCTAAGCACACAATCATAGATCATCATCCTGCATAAATCCATACATATCATCAACATGCATATCATCACAAAATATGGGATCTCCTCATATATCACATCATATCATCTCGCAAAAACATACATGTATCAGAGTACAATGATGTCAAAAATATCGGCTACAAAGAGCCATCCAAGACACGGTCCAAAATGACAATGTAATAACATACATAAATGCTCTCTCAAATGCCACTCTGGCCAGATGTTGCACCACCTACACTACCTCACCGTGGAGGACCCATCACACTACCACTGCTCTGCATCCTCTGAGACTGCTCTAATCTCTCTCGACGCATCTATGAATAGCTCAGTGGCCACTGACTAGATGGCACCACCTGCTCATATAGACCCTGCCAATAATCAACCTCTGCACCTGCCCTCCGTAACTCTCGTGCCAACGAATAAGTCGATGGCCCATGTCCTTGTACTCCCTCCAAGGCCCTAACTCTCTCCTATAGTTGAATCACCCTATCAACTGCCTGATCTCTCTCCTGCAGCACTACAGTCAACTCTGACTCTCATGCAAACAGCTAAACATCTCTAGCTGCAACCTCTGCCTCCATATCCTCTAGCCGCTCTGCAAAAATAATATCATATGATCCTGTAGATCTCCTCCACCTATAGCTCCCTCTCCTCCAATAGCTCCCTCTCCTCCTCTAGTGGCTCCCTCTCCCGTATCGATAGGTGCCTCCCCCTCCCCCATATCCCTGCCACCTAATCTAACTCCTCCCTACATCAAAGGCCCCTGTGACAATCACAATGGCTGCACGCCTCTCCCTCTCCGCTGTAACCGTCCACCTCCACCTCCAAATACACCACCTCCACCTCCAAAACCACCACCCACACCTCCTCCTCCTCCATCACCTCCTCCTACATCACCTCCTCCTACATCACCTCTCCCTCGTCCTCCTACTACCACTTTGTGATCTCCTCTCTTCCTCCGTCTCTATCTCCTCTCCTCCTCGAAGGATGGAATTGGCTCTGTTGGATCTAATATACAAGGAATCGAGTGTGTTGCAATATATTGCGTGTACTCATCCATCACACCTACATCTACAACCCCCAACCTCATCTGTCATGGTCTCACCAGTAGAGTATGAAACTCTGCCAAAGCTTGATCATAGGGTAATACTGGCCCCCACTAGAACCTCTCTCGAACCACCTGTGCATACTCTCCAGATCCACTCGGCAATCCCTACCTCCATCCAAACTGTCTCAATACTCTCCCAGGTACCTGTCTCTCCACAATGTAGGTTGTCCTACCAATCAGGTATCGTGTCATAAAAACATATGGCAAGGCCTCTGCATCATCCTCCCAAGGCTCACACTCAATATACAGTCTCCAGATCACTATATCCAAATCGTTGACCGCCTGCCGCCACCACTCTAACTTCCCCAGGTGGGGCTGACTCATCATACCACCATACATATATACATAGGGCTGATCCACTGCCCTAAATCTCAGACTCACAGGTTGAGTCACAGGTAGGTGCTCCCATGCCCAGATATGTAGCAGAGTGATCCCCACTCCCAGTGAGCTCACCTCTCAATATACTACCTCATGTAGCTCCTGATATAGGTGCAACAGAACGCACAGTCCCCATGCAAAGTGGGTCCCCTCAGTCATCATTTGCTCTATCACCTGGCCCCAACCCATGGCCAATCCATGAGATTGTCGATTTGGGCATAGAAGGCCCCCAACAATACCTGATAAAACAATAGGTAGTGGCTCATATAAGGTGGCTATATCCTCCCATGCTATCGAGCCATCATGAATAAACACATCCTCATCAAAAAATCGTTGCACTGTTGCGGTCTCCCAGGCTCGGTCATATGTCACCTGCTCTCCTCGAATAAGAATATGCAAGATACGCCACACATCCTCCAATGTCACAGTCATCTCCCCTTGTGCTAGGTGAAACGTACACGTCTCACTGTGCCACCACTCTGCCAATGCTGTCATCAAACCATGATTCATTCAAATCACGGGCATATGCATCACATCATACAGGCCTGTCGCTGCAATGCAATCAACCTCGGCCTCTGTCAATTAATCTCGCAACACCTGTGTGGCTGGATGCCTCTCCCGCATCGATAAGATGCAAAGCTCCTCCTACACACGCACATCAACCATCATCATCAGTTGTTTTGTTTCAAACTTTCTTAAGTTTAAACCTAGACTATCAACAGATACTTTGATCCAGTATCTTCGGGTCTCAACAGGTAAGCAATCATAGCAAACCTAGACTACAACAAACATTTATCCTAATGACCTAAGTCTCAACAGGGTTGCTATGGTTCAAAACAACTAACCTCTCCATCCATCCATCATTGTCATCAGGAGATTCTTTTTTCTAAAAACACTGGGGCATCTATTTCTTTCCTAACAAAAGTGCTACTCTGCTAAACAATAGCGCTACTATGTTGACAATCGTGCTAGAACAACTACACATTAGCGCTAAACAAACAATAGTGCTAGACCAACCACACAATAGCGCTACAAGGACACAATAGCGCTTAAACAACAAAAGCGCTAAAACAACTATGCACATACGCTACAAATTGAAAAAGCGCTAAAACCACTATGCAATGACGCTATAGTGACACAATAGCACTAGTTTAATTGACAACAGCGCCAAAACATAGTTTTAGCGCTATTGTTTTGACTCAACTTGGACAAGGCAAAAAACCCATAAAAAATGCATGAAAATCAAAATTTCAAATTCACATACCGTTGGTCCGTAGTCATCTGGCTATTGGAATTGATGAACTCACTCTAGCCGATGATCTGCTATCGGTACCAACATCCTGACTATTGTTCACTCTTTCAAAAAGGTCCCAATCAGCGCTCTGAAATCACTATGGAGATGAATGCAAATGACCTTGTTTTTACCCCTTCACCCCCATATATACCCTTCGCCGTAAACCTAATTTTACCCCGCTCACCATCGTGATCCCCATGACCTTCCAGAGTCTCCCATTTCTCTGTTTTATCTCTGATTTCTTCCATTCTTTCACCAATATTGCTAATTCTTCTCTTCTAACTCCCCGCCAATTTTCATTCTTTTTCGAGAGATCGCCCGATTTTTCAAAATTTTCGGCCCATCTCTCGACGGGGCATACCACCCATTATATTAACATTTTATGGGGCATATTTCTTCATACCTATTTTTCTTTCTTTGAAATGACGCGATAAACCACACTATCTCAAAGAGGGGCAAATGTAGTCACATAAATCTGTCCATTTTAATTAAATGAATATTTGTTATTTATTTCATTAAAAGCCCACTAGCCATAAGTTAATTAAATTAACATTTAATTAGTTCATCTTCAAACATTCTCTTATTAATTGAATAAATTATTCAATTTATTTTAATTAATTTATTAAACTAAATTCACAATCAATTAAATGAATAAATCCTACTTATTTCATTTAATCCCCTTTCCTCTTTTAAATAAATTAAATAAAACATTTATTTAAATCACTAAATCCCCCCCACTTGCATTCTCCTAAAAATGAAAGTTGCACCTATTTGTTGAAATAAATGAATTTTATTTTAATAAAAATCTTATTTTCCCTCACCCACCAAACCCTCTTGCAATACTAATCCCCTTCTAGATTCTTCTCACCCCTTCCTAATTAGCCTAATCCATCCCCTAATTATTATCACATTCTTAAGAAACTTGAAGTCACTTCTCAAAGACTCCAAAGTCTTTAAAAAGCATTAAATGCTTTATGTGTTCAACAATTTAACCTCTAAAATCTTCCAAACCACTAATGGCTCTTACATGACCATTAATGACTCTTTCATAACCATTTATGGTTAATTCCACTTGCACCCATGGTTAGGGACTTTGACCCCTAACTCAACCCTCATGTAACCCATGTGTCTTCTCAAGCATTTATTGCTTTGACCATGGTTATCCTCACTAACTCTTGCACAAGAGTTTATCCATTGGATAAAAGCATTTTTCTTTGGATAATAAATTTATGCATTCAACTCAACCTTAACCTTACCTCCCAGGTTAACCCTCAAGTCATGTCAAGAATTTAATGTTTATTCCCTCTCCCCCAACCCCTCTCATGTTTACACTTGTCATCTTGGGATTGGGTTGAAAGTCTTCACATGGATCTTAAAACCATTCAATCCTGACCCTTGTTGAGATTACTCAATCTCAACTATCCATTGCTCCATTTTTCCTATAAATAGAGCTCATTTCTTCAATCTCCAGATCCTAAAAAATTTGTATGCATTTACCTTATAGTCATTTTTAGATAGAGAGCATTTAGCATAAATCATTTACATTCACTCTTTTGGCTTAAAATCAACACTAGCTAATTAAATAACATCTGATTTTATCTTTTGTTTACACTTGCATAGCATAGATTAATCATATTCAATCTTGAACCTCCATAAGGCATCCATAGTGCAAAAAGTTGTTGAGAGCTACACTCATTTGGAACTTGGAGAGGAGAGGAACAACGAAGGAGAAGCTACCAACATGGTAGAGAGCATTTGGAGGTGTTTAGTAACATTTCTTAGATTTATTAAGCTTTCTATCTATTTTGTAGTGTCTTTCCTTATATGCTTACTTAGGAAAGTGTTTTGCTTGTGATTTCTAACAATAACAATTGGTTTCTTGTTTGTTGTTTGTGTTTGATTATCCTAGCTAATCCTTCCATTTTGCAGAGCATCAGATGGCACCACAGGATTAGGGCTACAAAACCAAGGAATATTAGAACCTATTTTACCACATGAAAACCCAAAGAATCAAGGCTTGGGATATAAATATGTGCCACCAATAACAAAAGCTAGACAATGAACATTGGATATATTGAACAGGCCAAAGGTACTCTCAGATTTCATACCTATAAACCAGCCATCATCAAAGATGGATTTATTTTCACCTCAAAAAAGAAAGAGACTACCAACATCTTCTATCACATAATCAGATGGTGAAGACATGAGACAACTCCTGTAAGAACCTACCACACAGACAACCAGCAGTACAGTACCTGAATCATCTGTGCAAGCAAATATAGTAACAGATACAAGCGTAACACCAGTAGATGAACCAAATCCTTGGTTATTGTCTATACTCTTGCCAAGAGAAACAACTTCAGCACCTCCATTTGAATCAGATGAAGAAAGACTACAAAGACTAATACCAGGCTTAAGAAGGGTATCCACAATACAAAGGAGATCCACTCAAATTTAGTTACTAGAATAAGAGCAGATAAGTGATACAGAATCAAAAAGTGAAATGTACATGGAAAGCGTCATAGATTCTCGTGACTATGAATTTCCATTTGACAATGAAGACAACTCGTCACCAATTTATGATGAAGAAACAACAGATCATAATCAAATATGCATGATATCTGGATCCTCTAAAATGACAAGAGACAAAGACTTTCTCCTCATGCATCCATGTCTAACTAGGGGCAAGAAGGAGAGCCACAATTAGATTGGTTCCAAATGAAAAAGCTATAGCAGAATTCTCTAGTGTAAGGGATGGATTCCCTTATAATGATCACAAAGCTAGCTATGCAGTAGATCTAGACAAAACTGCATATTTTGGAGAAGCAAGCTCTTCTCTTAATCATGATAGTGATGATAAAGCCGAACACATAATAGTTGCCCTACCTGATGGTAAAGAATGGTCAACATTATTGGTAGAAGAAACTGAGGAAATCAACATCAGCGATGCTGAGAAGGTTCATAACATTCACCTAGCAAAATCCCTTGATCTAGTGGAAAAAGAGAAATTTATCAAATTCTTTAAGCAAAGACCCATCAATTTTACATGGTGTTATGCAGATATGCCTGTATTAGACCCAAAATTAGTCTTACATCACTTGCCTTTACTACCAGGGGTAAAGCCATACAAACAAAAGCTCAGGAAAATGCACCCTCACATAGCCTTCTTAGTCAAAATTGAATTACAAAAATTATTAGATGTGGGTTTCATCAAACCTATAGACTATGCTTAATGGATTTCAAATCTAGGTCCTTTTGTCATAACGAAAGTAATTGGAAATGGTGCTTATCATTTGCAAACAATGGAGGGAGATTCACTCCCTGATCCCATCAATAGTATGCACCTGAAAAGATATTACATCTAAGGGTGGGTTCGTTTCAAATTCCATTACTGCATTTGCATATTTCTTTACCGCATAGCATTATCCCTTTCTCATATAGTTGCATCAATAAAACAAGGTGATTGTCTGAGTTATTCACCTATATGCACTGAAAGGAATGAAGGTTGCCTCATTTCCTAGCTACCTGTTCATGAAATTTTTAGGAGGTCTCTAGTCATTCATCTTCAACATCACATTGTGATTATGCTTTATTCTTGGTTGGATAGAGGTTTCCTTATCAAGTCTTGTTACAAAAAATCTATCAATTTCTATATCTCACACATTAATCAAAATCTCTAAGCCATTACAGATACCTAGTTGATCGTATGGCTAGTGAAAAATCCAATATTCTACTTCAGCGTTGTTGTAATTGTCATAACCAAGTAGGTTTCATTACTTACAAGTCAAGGCAAGAAAATAAAAGAAAAAAGTGTTATGTCAATCTCAAAAAAAAAATTGATATATTATTGAAATATCATGCATACAAATGCAACAAAAAAGAGAAAGCTTGACTATGGGAACATGCAATTAACTCCATCAAGGCAATGGACGCTTGTTGGCAATGGAGCAATATTTGAGAGATTATAGTGCATAACCTTGTCGAAGCCCTAAAAGCTTGCTGGCAATGAGGCTCTATCCAGGTTGTTTTTGAAGTCAGAATAACCCACGTAGCTAGCCACATATGATTCTAAGGGTCTTTGATGGTTATAAGAGTTAGAATAAACTCAATTGCACACACATAGGCAAAAGAAGATCAAAATTTCAAGAATTGATGGAGAAGTTTTTCGCGCCTTCATTCATAAATCTTGGTTACATGGTGTGTTAGGTTGGATGATCTAAGTCTTTTGAGAATGGATTGAACTACTATCTCTAAAACTTTTCACACCTTTAATCTAATTAGTGCATTTCAGAATGAAAGATACACACACTCATCCTTGTTTGAATAGGAATTGCATTTTTGTCATGTATCCTGCATTAGCATAACTCATTTCAAAAATTCATTGTCTCAATCACATTATGCATCATCATGAAAGGTCTGCATACTTAGGGGCATATCTAAAAAAACTCAAAAAAATCAAAAAACAGTCCTAAAAAAATAACCTAAACATTTGAAAAATGATTCAGAAAAAATCCTAAAAATTCAAAAAATGATCCTAAAAAACTCAAAAACATTCGAAAAAATGATCCTGAAAAAATCCTAAACATTCAAGAAAATGATTCCGAAAAAATCCTAAACATTTGAGAAAACGATTCTGAACAATCCTAAACATTCGAAAAAATGATCCTGAAAAAATCCTAAACATTCGAAAAACAGTCCTGAAAATCAATCAAAAACATTTGAAATATGATCTTGAAAAAATAAAAAACACTTGAAAAACAATTCTGAAAAAATCCTAAAAAAATCAATATCGACCCACAAAATCAAAAAACATTCAAATACCAATTTAAAACTTGCAATAAATTGTCTCACAAGAATCAAACACCCCAAAAGATGTCCAACAAATACTTTGCACGAAGTTAAACAAAGGATACAACTATCTTGTCAAAACGTCTGCAATCACACTGATCAACTGTCTAATCTATCGATTTATGAAACTATCAATGTGATCAACATCTTGTCTTAAACAGAATTGGTACACTCGAAACCAAATAGATTGGTCTTATACAGGGTCCAAAACTTCTGAAATGAGACATTATCAAAGTCACATGAAACATATCAAAGCAAAGGCATAATCAGTCTAACTGTTGAGTTTTGTCTATTTTGGTTGACTCTTTTTATCAAATTGGCGAAGATCATTACTTTTAGCTACTCAAGGATGTCCAAAAGTGACTAGATAAGCCATGATGGGCATGATCCTTTTCTTTGTTTGTTGTTTGTATTTTGAACCGATGAAGTTCTAGGACAATTGCTCTAGTGGGTGTCTGTGATAGGAGCATTCAACTTGTGAATGTCACACATACCTCGACCCCTAGTGTAATTCCTAGAATGGAGGGTTCATTCCTTGTATGTTACGTGTTTGTTTCTTTGCAATGAGATATCTATACATCTTGGTTCCTCATACCCAGGTGTAATAAGCTCCATTGTTATATAATAAGGCTCAATAATGATAATGTATTTCACTACGAATAAAGCAATGAAGACTTTCTCATCAAAATCTGGCTTACAAAGATTGATTCAATTGATTGATTATCCTCTATCTATTCTACGTATAACAACTAACAATTCTTCTAAGATCTTCAACATGTATTTTGACACACAAAAATATATAATCATTACATCACATTGCATGTTCATTACCATTTCATAATCATAATAAAGTTTTCATCAAACATTATGCATCACAACATCAAATCATTGCATGATATCACATTCATATTGCATTCATCATCACAATAAGGAAACACTAGACCATGAAGTTCACCATCAAAAAGCTCATCAAGAATGCAAATTATATATATCATAAATGTGTCAAAATACATCGTATCTACAACATCAAAATCAATATCCAATATCTCAACCTATACTACCTCTATCAGTAGGTGCATCTCAACTAGCTCTAACCTGTCCCGATGACACTCTAGGTGGACCCATCACTCCCCCACTGCTAGTCTGTCGATAAGTAGATCGACTCGATCTTCTCCCCATGAAAGCAGTAAAACTAGGTTCCCTCTGACCCTTAGGGATAGCCCTCTCATAAACATGTCAATAATAAATAGCCTCTTGTGTTGCAGAAAAATATCTATCTGCCTGGCTACGTGCCTCTGTCACTGGCCCAAATAACTGGTCATATGCATCCATAGTGATATGAGTCCTCCTAAATACCTCATCTCTCTCCCGTTGTAATCAATCTCTATCAGCAGCTATTCAATCTCTCTCCGCAGTCAAATCCTCCATCGCATGTTGATACTTATCCCTATCCTCCATCCGCCGCTGCCGCAAAGTAGCGACCAATTCCTCTAAATGCCTAACCTAATCTCTCAATCCCTCTTCATCTCCTCTATCCACCTACAGACTCTGCAACCTGGGGCATCTCCACATCATAACCATCATCCCCACCCGCATCTCCATCATTGCTTGATGACCTTGATCCTGACTCATCACTCTCATCAGAATTGCTCATGGATGTAGTCCCTCCACCAATATCCACATTCTCTCTATCACTATCCACTTGCCCTACAACTGCTACTATCAGATCTCTACCTCCTCCACCTCTACCTCCTCCACCCCTATCCTCTCCACCTCTCCCTCTGGGACCCCTGCCATGTTTATGTTGGTATTTGGGTATTTTATTGTCATTGATGTCAACACCTACTAACACTTATCAACTCTGGCACTTTGGAGAATCAGCAACATTCACCGGCAAGCAAATGACTCATGCACAATCACCAGTATCTGGTACACCGGTAGGATATAATGATCACTGGCACTTGCAATGGCATGGAGAACACTTGGTTATGTCAAAGACATCATTTGGACACTTTTTCTTGGCTATTTGATTATTGGTATATTCGTATTTGCATATTTGTTGTTACTGGCAAATAGGTCTAAGTTATACACCGACGGGTTTATCTATTCCAGATCAGCATGGCACGCTATGGAGATGATTTATTATTGTTGTAAATGCATTAAGCCGACATGTTGAATCGGTTATTGCATCGAGCATTAATTTATTTGTAAATTGATTTTATTGTAATATCCTTTAGAGCTGACCTACTAAAATTGGTCCTAGGTTATGATATAAATGTAAGATCTTATTTGTAAGATCGGATGTAGAATGCGAAGAAGAATTGTGAGAAGGTATATGTGAGAATAAGAAGAGCTATACACGCAAACATCATTTGAAGTTGAAGCAAGGTTTTTTGTGAAAGCATATCAAAACTACACCGGTATCGAATCCAGCATATGAAGATGCTATTTTGAGGAGTACATTCTTATTGGATTTAACCATCCAATTGTAGTCAGTGTGACTCCCATTTTGTGTTTGAGCAGTGAGCTCTAGGTGCTTGGCCTTTTTGCATGTGCAGACCCCATTTGTATACACTTACTATCTGTAGTATTATCATCTAATTGTGGGTAAGGTTTCCCACCATGGTTTTTCCCCTTACAGGGTTTCCACGTTCAAATATTGGTGTTAAGTGTTGTGGATGACCTTGTCTTTTTGTTTCATGCATTAATCTTTATCGGTATTGCAATTATCTATTAAAATTGTCCACCGGTATAAAAGACTGGTTTACCGGTATTAAGTAATAAGTTGGTTAAGTTGTTTTGGTTTGAATTTACTTGACAACTGATTTGCCCCCCCTCTCAGTTGTCTCTGGGACCTAATAGTCTAATCTGCTGAGCACCAATCGGAACTGTCAGAACTATCAAAGGTATAGGCCTATATTGTATCCACCATACACTATACTACGTTGTGGACCCTGGATCCGCTACACCAAGCCGCCATCCCCACAAAATAGGAGCAAGAGCATCAAACTCATCAATAGCAACATGAGGTTGTATAAAATCACCCCAATCACCAACCTATCGAGTAGTACGAGCAAAATAAGTTGTCATGTCTGGAATACCCTGTACTTCCCTGAACTATCTGAGCACACGGCCAGGAAGATGCATATCAATAACCCTGTGACTACCCATATCTTGACCAATAAGGTATCTCTATTCTCGACAAAAAAGAAGATATTGAGCATCATTAGTCCAACCAGGACAAGTAAGATAAGGTCTCCATGAGAAGTAATGTAAGATATCAATCTGATGACACCAATACAAGATATTACCCGATTCCCCATGCCTCACACCAACAGTATACCCATAAGTATATGGTGCTCTGGCTCTAAATCTATATGTAATGCAGGATGGAAGATAGCTATGTGCTCCCAAGCCCATGTCTAAAGCAAAGTAATACCACATCCAACTGATTTCTATTGCAAGTAAACAACCTCGTGCATCTGATGATACAAAGTGGCAAGAAGAAAAGCACCCCAAGAAAACACACATCTGTCAATAATCATATCATGTATAACACATCCCCATCCAGCAAGAAAACCTTGGGCGCGTCTATCAGGAATCAATAATCCAACAACAGTACAAGCAAGCACAACAGTGAGATCATCATAATCAAAATCATCCCAAAGAATATCATAATGACCACAGATATGAAGATCCTACTCCTCATATACACAAAACTGAAATACCATCATCACAATCAAAAGTAACTCGGCTACCAAATATCAGAATGTGTAAAATACGCTACACATCCTCAAGTGTGATAGATGCCTCACCAGTCAGTAGATGAAAATAACATGTCTCTGAATGCCACCGCTCAACCAAAGCATTAATCATAGCCCAGTTGGCCGTAACCTTAGGAAAATGCGCTATTTAATATAATCCAACCTGTCGTAACAAAGTGGTATCCTCTGCATCCAACTCATGACGTCGATCAAGACTATCTGGTTGTGTCTGCCTAGCAAGAAGTACTGGATAATGCGCCTGCATTTGGAAAATATAAAAATGAGTCAACTACGTCATCAAAACTATCAGGACGCATAAACTGAAGGAAGAAAGGCCTTTATTATCAATTGTGATTCAATATTATCATATGCAAAGCAAAATAAGCAAATGCGACATATTTATGCCAAATGTGAATCAAATGTATCATATGCGACACGATATAAGAAAATGCGATCCAAAACATTCAATTGTGATATATAACATCAAGTGTGAAGCGTTAAACTCAATTGCGACATAATTAAGTCAATTGTGGCAATATCAATACTCAATTGCGACATACATGAAAAATGACACACTTAAAAACAATTAAATTTTTTACAAAATACAGACAAAAACAAGTAGAAAATAAGGCAACTCACCATGCCACCAGTGTCAGGAGGTCTCTAATAAGATCGCACTCGCTCGGATAAATGCAAATTCACTCTGTGACCTGCCATTTCACTCCAAGAACGCCAGAAGCTCTAATCTCTCTAAGAAATTCTTTTAAAACAAAAAAATGCAAATGAGCTCAAACCCATACCAATCCTCAATTTATAAGCTAAAAAATTAGGGTTTCTTAACATAAACGCCTGTGGACCCCTCCAGCTTCAACGCAGTTTTAGACATAGCAAACGAGATAGAAACTCTTTCAAACTTCATATTATCACTATCTAGCATATTTCCGAAAAACTAGTCTTCGATCTAAAATTTTCCAACCACTTTTTCTGAGGGGGCATTATACCCTAGTGTCACCGGGGCATACTGGGGCAGTTTTTCTTTTCATTTTCTTAGAAACAACGTCGTTTCGATATTGTCTCAAAGAGGGGTAAATGTAGACACCTAAAAATGTCTCATTGATCGCATACTAATTATTCGTCTATTTAATTAAGTAATTCTTTAATTATTTGATTAAACTAATTATTTCTTTTGATCATCGTCTTTCAACACTTCTAATTATTCTATTTCTATTCTCAATCATTTTAATCAGTTAACCCTATCTCAATTGTTAATTAAATATCAATTATTTAATTAATTGCAACATTTTCCTCAATTAAATAATCTTTATTATTTAATTAATTCAATCTCCTAAATTTAAATAATTTTCTTTAAATTATTTAAATTAATTAATTATTCCTCCAATTCCCCAAATCATAATTTCAATTAATTCCATCTAATTTCATTTCATATTTCCCCAAATTCGAATTTCACTTCATTTCATCTAATTTCGTATTTTCAAATTCACATTTTCCCAAATCTGAATTACAGTGAATTTCATGTGTATTTCAGCATTCGAATGACCAAATCCAAATCCAAATTGAAAATCAAAATCAAATTCAATTTCAAATTCCTACAAAACATGCTAAAATCATAACTGATTGATCAAATCAGTTGTCTAATCAGTTAACTCAGTTAACTCATCAATCAATTCAGTCTTCTCCCAAATCTATTCAGTTTACTAATCAATCAAGTGAGTTGACTAATCCATCTATTTCATTCACTCTTCAATCAATGCAGTTCACTACTCAATCAAATGAGTTAACAAATCAATCAACTCTATTAACTCATCAATCAATTTCAGTTGTCTATCAATCAACACTTGAGTTCTATTTCTCACCCCGTTTGTGTTGAAAAACTATAAATCCAACCTCTTTTCATCAATTCAAGCTAGCTTTTCTAGAATCATAGAATCACAGTCTTCAATATTGTTGCTTATCTTATGCAGGAAATCAAATGCAATACCTGAGAGCCACCTACATCAACAACAATGGAGAAGAGCAATGGAAGCATTGCTATGTCAATTGAGAGTCTTAGATAGATCATTTCAATTCAATTGATAATTATATTTATTTCATTGTTATTTAGGAGTAATAATTGGATTTAGAGTTGTGATTCACTCTTTGATAATCTAATTTATGCAATTTATGTCTATTTACTGCCTGAAGACACTATGTTTAGCACCCATTTTAGTAGTTGTGCTTGATATAGTGTAAACAAGATTATCTCAGGTCAAGACTGAAAATGTTGGTCTCAATTCTAGTGTCTATCCCTTTGTGTAGCCAAAAAGGACTCCAAATTCAAATACTTGACTGTCAGCTTTATGTCTTTAATGGTTGTATTCATGTTGTTGGCCTCTCCTAGGTAATTGTTGACAAAAAGGTGTTAGTCACATATAAAGGTGACTCCCTCCCTCTTTTGATACCATATATACTCTCTCAAAAGAATATAATGATCAATCTTATCAAGTAACCAATATTAATCAAGTATTGAGAATTTTGAGGATATCATCAAGCACGTTGTTATCTACATTAAAGTAATTTTATTTCTTATTGTTATTGTTATTGTTATGTTGGACACTAACATTTGTAGGACTTCATGAATAGCTTGTGTGGAACTCAAACAAGGGCCTCACATTTAAGGTAATCATTGTTTATTTTCCTCTACTCCTAAGAGATTATGCAATGATTATCATTCATCATTTCTATTGTGGATGCACGAACACCAAGTTTGACTTAGGAAATCTCAATACAACACAAAATTTTCCTCTTGTTTCATGTGTACAAGTTTAGATCTAATTATTGATGATGATCAAAAGCTATAGATAGATAGAGTAGGTTGTGACAATTAGTATCATATTTCAAACAACAAAAATCCTTGATCCTAGCATTGGGTGCTAATATCCTTCTAGTTTTGCATAGGACCAACTCCAATGCCTACCATAAATCCTTGTTTGTATTTCATCTCTAGATCTACCATCCTTTTCTACACTTCTATTATATATCTTGTATATTCTAGTAAAAATGTGAAGTAGACTTTGAAGGTGAACTTCAATTTTCTCTTGATGACCTAAATATTGAAGGAGATGAGTGTGAGGAATACAAAACAATTTCAATAAGGCAAAAAATATGATTGCCAAACTAAAAGCTCATATTATAGAAAACAAGGAATGTAAAGACAAACTTAGAATTGAAAAAGAAGAAATTATCAATCTTAAAAATAAGTGTGAAGGAAGCAGAGAATGTGATGATAAAATCAAGAAGGCGGGGAATGACATAGTTAATTTTAAGATTCAAGTTGAGGAAGGAAAGAAGATTGTTGATTGCTTGGAAACCAAGCTTTATGATAAAACTGTTGAATATGCCAAGCTTGAAGAAGAGATTATTGCCTTGAGAAAATAATTGTAGGCTGCATAAAGAACAAATAGAGAAAGGTATAAAACTCAAATGTGGTAGTGACCTTCTTGATGAGATTCTTAGTTATCAGAAACCACAAAAGAATAAGGATGGCTTTTGTTTTGAGAAGGGAGAAATATCTAGGACTACAAACAAGAATGACAAAGGAAAGGAAGTGCTACAAAATGAATCAAAGAAGGTAAAAGGAGATAATAATAATTTCATTCAAGTCTAAAACAAGAAGAAGAGCTTCAGAAAGTTAGCACCAAATCAAATTGTTCAAACCTGGTATTCTCAAGATTTCAATGGTAATTGTTTTCTTCCAATAATATTGGACATAAGGCTACTGAATGTAGGATTAGAATGAGCATTAATTCATTAAGTTCCCCAAGGCCTCAACCATTTAATGATCAATGATATAGTTGTAATAAATTTAGTCATAAAGATAATGAATGAAGAAGTAGGGTAATGAGGAATAAGTTCGTAAATAAAGGTAATGCTATGAATGGCCATTCTTTCTATGACTACTACGACACATGCAACAAGTTTGGTCACAAGGTTTCTGTAATGGTGGGAAAATGGTGAATGATAAATCAAGAAGGAAACTACCCTTTCCCTCAAAAAGAGATGAGAGTTTCGCTATCGATTACCATTCAAGCACTTTTCACCATTACATTAGAAAGAGGAGAGGATAATTCACTAGATTCAATCTCTCCACATAAAGATGGTAGATTGAATTCTGAATGAATGGGGAATGCTAAGTTGATCCCCTCTTTCTTGTTTGATTTGGAAAGGATTTGATTGAATTATGTAGTGCAAAAGTGACAAAGAATTGATTATAACTTGGGATCGGAATATGGGATGAAGTTGTGCACCTGGATCTGGAAGTAAAATGTCGAGATGAAGTCGCCCTATGAATTTGAAGAAAAGTTTCCTGGACCGTGGTGGGAATGTACACGATCCTCTGAAAAATCCATGAAACAAAAAGGGTCTCTCCGCCTCTACAAATGGAGCCCGAATCCAAAAGTACAACTACGCACTTGCAACCTACACACAAAAAAAAGAGGAAAATGGGTTGGGATTAGGGGTTTTCCTTTAGGTCAAACCCCACTTTTTGGAATTAACCAAGTAATGAAAGAAAGTACTTGCAAGTAGATGTAAATGAAAGACTGAATTGTAAATCACCTCAAGGGAGCTTGTGATAGCAATGTTGATATAATTCCTTGTGTGGAATTGAATGTTGAAATCAATCTCCTCTTCAATGGTTGAATCCTTGACTTGAATGCAACACCTATCCTTGAAGGGAGACTTGAGAATGCTCAATGATGGAAAAGAATGCTTGAATGCTTGAATGCTCTTGAATGCTTCATCTCTTGTGCACACTCTAATCTTATCCAGCTTAAAATGTCTTTAACTTCCACTTATGCAAATGAGAGGACGAATTCCCCTTAAATACATGTTTGTGGATTTGAGTTTCGTCATAGGTCAACATCGGGGGAGTTTCCCACCGAGGCACAACCAACAATGCAACCCTAGGAAGGGTCCTGCCCCAAAATAGGGTAGGGATAGGGGTGCCACGCCCCTATCCAAGGGGGAAAAGTGGTGTCATACCCCTGTCCTACCCCTTTGTCCAAGGTAGAGTGCGGACGAGGTGATGCAGAGGCCAAGCAAGAAGTTGTTTCCGCAAGCTGAGCAATCTTCGGTCTCCGATCAGGCTATAGGATTTGAATTCGCATGTGTGAGGACCCTAATGCAGTTGAAAACTATGAGTGTACAACAATAGTACAAGTAAAGTACAAGGAAACAAGATTGAAATACTTTTACCACATCAAGGAGGCAAGATGGGCCAATCCCCCAGTGGATTAGGATCTTACAACTTCGATTGACAAAGTAAAAGGGAAGATCAAGAAGGGGAGAACCATGACTGCCAGTAGCAAAGTTCCCTTCACTATGAGTCATGAAATCAAGGATACTAAAGATTACAAAGCAAAAAAAGTTCACTAAGTAATTCTAAGTATCACAAGAAGGAAAGTATGATCAGAGTGTATGCCCTCACATTAAAGCGATCGCACGCATCTTATCGGGGGATATTTATTTAAGGTAGGATACACCCAAGAGAGAGAAGGAAGGGAACACGTTATCACAAGGATTTAACCCCTAATCGAGTTATAAACCCAAGGATAATGAACACGAAACACGAGGTAGTGTCGCTTTCCTAGGGGTCAGTATGTTGTATGATAACTCATGTATATCATGTATGTATATACATATAATAATCCTCATTCCCCAAAGAAGGACACTATCTTAGAAGAAAGGGAAGAGAGGATGTCTTTTGATTCAACATGAAAGAGACCAAGAAAAGATCTTAATGCTTTGTGTCATCCCCAAGTAGACATTAAGGGAACATAAGAAGAACAGGGATACACATAGAAGAATGGTCACAAAAGAGAAAGAAAGAAGAGAGAGAAAGATCTACAATGCTAATATTGCTAATCTAGCACAACATCCGCCTCTCGATCTTGTTGATCACTATTTTGGGAAGGTGAGAAAAATGCCAGAGGAGCAATATTGAGCACAGAAGATGGAGCTATCACAAGATCCAAACAAGGACTATGCTCATGTTGTAAGTAACTTTGTTTGATTCTAGGAGCTAAGATTAGGGTTTGTGAAAACTCATCCGATGAATTTTTGTCCACATCAACATACTCATAGTCACTATCAAAAGCATTAGGAGTTGTATTTCCATTATGAATAACATTTTCACCCATTTCTTCATCAAAGTTTAGAGAAAGAGGAGCAAGAACACGAATAGGAGTAAAACCATCACATGTTTTATGAAACTTATGATTTGGAGATGTTGGTTGAACATCTTGCTTAGGAGAAAATGGAATCATGTCAACTGTCAGAGTCTGAGGAGATTGAATATTTTGAGGGATAACTTCACGAGCTTGAACACGATGTCTTCGTCGGCGTTCTCTCGCACAATGATTTTGTCGACTCTTAGTGGAAGGTTGAGAAGAAGGAGGAACACTTGAAAAAGTAGTAATGTTTCTCTCCTCGATAATTGAAGGTTGAGGTTGAGGTGTTTTTGGTTGAACAATAGGAAAAGCATGCCTCTTCTCTCGATAAGAAGGACGTGGAACTGCGCCATAGAAAGGAGGAATATTAGGTGTAGGAAGGAGACCGGGTCCATCGTGAGGAGGAGGTATAGGTCTAACCTTAGGAATAATATTGTTGTTATCCTTAAGAGAAGGTAAATTCACATCCATAGGGGTAGGTGGAAAATCTTCCTTAGGAGGAAGATTAGTTCTATCCAAGATGGGAAGATCCTCATCTTGAAGAATAATAGGAATGTCCAGTGTTGGCTATCTATCTTGACTTAAGGATGAGATCATTTTGTTCTTCCATTTTTTATAAGATTGAAAAAGAGCATCGCTCCTTGATGGAAGAGATTGAAATTGTTTAGGCCAAAAGAGATCAATAGGAACATCGGGGCTTCTTTCGGATGGATGAAATAAGCTATGGTTCATGGTTATGATTTCTCCATTGTGAGGAAATTAAGACACTTGTGGATTGGAGAGGCAATAGTCTTCATGGAAGATAGCCAAAGATAGCTCAACTTCACATGGAATTGCTCAAAAGAAGGTATGATAACAAAGTCAACATCCATGGATTTAGCATGAACTTTAACGAGAAGGGTGATAGAACCAATGGTAGGACAAGAGAAGCCATCAAATAACTTCACAACCACATTAGAAGCATCATATATTGGTTTATGCAACCATAAAGTGAAAAGATACTCTTCGGTTATGACATTAACCATGCAAGAGGGATCAAACAAGGCACCATGACAAGGGATATCCTTAACCTTTGCAACTATGTATAAAGGGCCATCGGGTGCTCTAATGGTCTCACTAGGGTCAAATATAATACAAGGATCCTTAGGATTATCTTGTGTTTCTACCATATTAACCAAGTTTGGAGTCAGAGAGGTGAAATCTTTAGAAGTGAGAGAATTAGGCACAATCTCAATAACGTTAGAGGTATGAGATGGCAAGGGATCAGTGAAAATCTTAAGATTTTGATTAGGAGGAGCAACTGATTTATTTCCTTTATCATTCACTCCTACCACAAATATAGTATTATTATCAATTAAGTCTTGAACCTTATTTTTCAGTGCAAAACATTTCTCAGTATCATGACCAGGTTGACGATGAAATTGGCAAAAAGAATTGTTATCAAAATAAGGAGATGTAAGTTTGGAAGGATCAATTTGTTTTATAGGAGGAAGTTTGATAACATTTATATGCAATAACTGATACATTATACTATGTAAAGATTCATTCAAAGGAGTAATTTGTCTTTATCTTTGGAAAATTTTAGAAATAGAAGGCACACCTGTTGTAGCTTTCACATGGTTGTTGTTGATTGGATCATTGAACTTGATGGAACTTTTTGTTGGTTTGAACTTCGCAAACAATTGTTGAACACTCTCCCCCTTATCACTCGGAGCCATAGGAGTGGATTGCTTTATTTGACTCATAGCCAGTTGATAATTGTGGAGTGTTGCACACAACTGCGGAAAGGAAGTAAACTCAAACAAAAGAGGCTTTTACTTGATATCTTTTTGTAAATTAGAAATGAAAATTCTTTGAATATCATTATCAAGCACATGAAAAGAAATTTGAGCATACAAATGCTTATATCTACCAATGAAATCAATCACTTTTTCTTTAACACCTTGTTTACAATGCATTGAATCAGTCAAAGTGATTTTAGGACCAATGTTGTTTTGAAATTGTTGGATGAAAGCATTTGCCAATTGTTGAAAGGAAGTGATGGAATAAAAAGGCAAAGAGAAATACCATTGTAAGGCCTTATCTCTTACTGTTCATGTAAACAATTTTGCAAGCAATCGTTTATCATAAGCAAAATCAGTACACAAGGTTTGAAATGTTTTGACGTGTGTAAGAGGATCACCTTTTCCATTATAGAGTTCCAATTGAGGGATCTCCACATGTTTAGGTGGCATGAATTTAACAATATCAAGAGAAAGTGGGCTCTCAACATCAAAGGTGGGCACACTAAACTTGGATTGACTCATGGAAGCAATTTGTTGTTGTAAGGAAGACACGGTTTGAGCAAGATTGTTGATTGTCATTTCGGTGGAAGAATTGATGTTAGACATAGGTGATTGACAAGGTGGTGTGATGTTGTTGAAAGAAGGCATAGACTGAGAATAAGGTGGTGGGATATTATGATAAGTAGGCATTGGTGATGATTGGGTAGGGAAAGGGACACTTAAAGGAGGAATAAAGTTGTTGAAGGAATTGCCCCCTTGTGTCACACTGATTGGTTGAGGAATAATAGGAACACTCATGGGAGACATAGGTAAAGATGGAGGATTAGATGAAGAAGAGGGACTGCCCCCATGACCAATTGTTGTAGGAATGACATTTTGAGTTGAAGTAGCCAAGATATTAGATGTGAAAGTAGGAATACTAGTCATAGGATTAGTCAAAGGAATAGAGGAATTGACTTGTGTTGAAGGTTGTGAGTAACCTAGGGTTTCGGCATAACTCTTGATAGGAATGACATTAGAATCAACAATATGTGCAATGCCACACAATATATCAATTCTATTCTTATCACTTTGAAGCGTGTGTTTAAGAACTTCAATTAATGGAAGAGCTTCACTATTAGGGTATTCTTGGGACATCCATTGTTGAAAGCTGTCAAATTGATTGTCCATTGTAAAAAGTTGATCTAAAGAAACCCTAGTTAAAGCTTCTTCTTCATTATGGGATCCATCAATGGAGTGAATAGGCACATGATTAGGATAGGAAGAATTAGCATGATCCTCATTAAAGAAGTCAACCAAATTAGGCTCCATCTCCTCTGTAATTAAACCTTGGGAAGCCTTAATTCTAATGCTTTGTCTAACAGAGATAGGATAGGTAGGACTAATAGTGGTAAAACTCATGCACTAGAGGGAAAATTTGAATTTTGAATTGTAGAACAAAGCTTACAAAATTGAGTAATGCAAAATTCAAGAAAATAATGATTACACAATTTGAACTTTGTTGGGGGAAGAGGATGACACAATTTCCAAAAATGAAAGGAAATTGGAATTTTAAAATTAGGGCCAAGGGAATACCACTTAATGTTAAAATCAGAATTTTTAAAATTAGGGCAGACTATAATTAACCTCTTAATTTTAAAAAATTTCTTGAAAGTTGAAATGTTGAATTTTGAATGTATTTCCAATTCTAGAGGGATCAAAAATCGATAAAATCAGCTAATCTTCTGGATTTAGGCTATTAAATACAGTCATAATAGTCTCCCAAAATTTTGGGAAAAAAATCGAGGACCGTGGCGGGAACGCACATGGTCTGACCAACTTTTCTCAAAATTTTCAAGGATGGATATTACGATGATTTTAACGCTAACCCCCAAAAATTGGTAAATTTTACGATCTCTAGATGGGCGAAATGAAGGCGCAAATGTGAAAATAGGACCCTATTAGGGTTTCGAAGAAAAAGAGGAATTGATTGGAATTTTTAAAAGGGTCAAACCTAATGGATAGGGACACCTTGGAAAATGTTTTGAAATCTGATTGTAAATGAAATTGATTTGAAATTCACACAAAATCCAATTAATTTTAAAAAGTAGTGTTTGATGACCTAACCAATTAATTTTGAATTTTAAAAATCAGGGTTTGATGACCTAACCACTTAATTTTAAATTTTAAATTTTAGGAAAAAGGGGGAAATTGAAAATTTGAATTGTAGGAATGAAGACAAATCTGAGAACAAACAGAAATCTGAAAATTAAATGGAAATCCAATATTTGCACAAGTCAAGATATTTTTTTGAAAATTAGGGTTTTAACATGTAGCCTCTTAATTTTGTAAATTTAAATTGCAAATTGAACAAGATAATGAGGAAATTGATTTTGACAAATAAAACAATTTTCAGATCTAAGATAACCACAAGCAATTTTTACAAATTACAAGTTCAATTTAAAATTTAAAAACTAGGGTTTTGAATGAATTAACCACTAAGTTTGCAGAAAGTTGAAACTTGTAAATGAAAAATAAGCAATGTTGTTCAAAGGAAAGCATGCAAGATGTCGGGTTCACCAAAATGTAATGGTGGGAAAATGGTGAATGATAAATCAAGAAGGAAACTACCCTTTCTCTCAAAGAGAGATGAGAGTTTCGCTATCGATTACCATTCAAGCACTTTTCACCATTACATTAGAAAGAGGAGAGGATAATTCATTAGATTCAATCTCTCCACACAAAGATGGTAGATTGAATTCTGAATGAATGGGGAATGCTAATTTGATCCCCTCTTTCTTGTTTGATTTGAAAAGGATTTGATTGAATTATGTAGTGAAAAAGTGACAAAGAATTGATTATAACTTGAGATCGGAATATGGGATGAAGTTGTGCACCTGGATTTGGTAGTAAAATGTTGAGATGAAGTCGCCTTGCGAATTTGAAGAAAATTTGCTCGGATCGTGGTGGGAATGTACATGGTCCTCTGAAAAATCTGCAAAACGAAAAGGGTTTTTTCGCCTCTGCAAATGGAGCCCGTATCCGAAAGTACAGCTACGCACCTACAACCTACACACAAAAAAGAGAGGGAAATGGGTCGGGATTGGGGGTTTTCCTTTAGGTCAAACCCCAGTTTTAGAATTAACCAAGTAATGAAAGAAAGTACTTGCAAGTAGATGTAAATGAAAGACTAAATTGTAAATCACCTCAAGGGAGGTTGTGATAGAAATGTTGATAGAAGTGCTTGTGTGGAATTGAATGTTGAGATCAATCTCCTCTTCAAAGGTTGAATCCTTGACTTGAATGCAACACCTAGCCTTGAAGGGAGACTTGAGAATGCTCAATGCTGGAAAAGAATGCTTGAATGCTCTTGAATGCTTGATCGCTTGTGCACACTCCAATTTTATCCAACTTCAACCTTCTTGAACTTCCACTTATGCAAATGAGAGGATGAATTCTCATTAAATACATGCTTGTGGATTTGAATTTCGTCACGGGCTGACATTGGGGGATTTTCCTACTCGAGGCACAACCAACAATGCAACCCTAGGAAGGGTCTTGCCCCAAAATAGGACAGGGACAGGGGTGTCAGGCCCCTATCCTAGGAGGACAAGGGTGCCACACCCCTGTCCTACCCCTTTCTCCAGGGTAGAGTGCAGACGAGGTGATGCAGAGGCCAAGAAAGAAGATGTTTCCACAAGCTGAGCAATCTTCGGTCTCCGATCAAGATAGAGGATTCGAATTCGCATGCGTGAGGACCCTAATGCAGTCAAAAATTGCTAGGGTTGCAATTTTATGACACTATAGTTTCTTAGGTAGATCTAATTTGAGAAGACGTGGAAATGGTCTACAATATGGTACAACTTGTTATAACTGCAATAAATCCGGACATATTGCTAAATTTTGTCGAGGGAAGTATTTCGGACCTATTGTCCCATAAAAGAAGGTTGATCCAATTCAGATGAAGAAGGAGATGGACAAATTTTGGAAGAATAAGGAAGGGAGTGATGTGAAGGATGGATATGTACCTCAGGGTGATGTAGATGGTTCTTCTAGAAACTAAAATGAGATTGGTTCAGAGGAGTTATATTTGTAGACTTTTCAAGACCCCCTGTGAAGAATCGGTGTTGAAATATTTAGCATATTGGTTAATGATGATGTGTACATGTTGGACTAGCGATATTATCTCTTTCAGTCAAAATTCTAGAGGAAATACTTTTGTTGCAAGGGTCTATTTACTATTTGATAGAACCTTATTATGACATGATGGTGTAAAGTTGCTAAAACCTAAAGAGAATTCAATGCAACAAATAAGAGAGTATTTATGTGACACTTAATCAATTTTTAACCTCATTCAAAATATTCAAGAGTGGTAAGGATCTAGGGAGTGAAGAAGAGTTGCAAGATCACCTATCTAAAAACCCTAATTGTCAATTTTCTAAGTGTTTTCAAGTTATTTTGCAAACCCCTAAGTTTTTAAAGTTAGTCATGGCCACACCTAAGGTGATAAACATTGTGGAGAAGCCAAGGCCAAAATTCAATACACTCATACAAGTCCACTGAGATAGATAAGGATGGTGCTTTTTCGTGTGTTTCTATCAATGTGTTGCATACTAAAGATGTTTGCATCTACATCCATTCACCCCTAAATTAGTACAATTATGTGAAGATGGAAGAATTCAAAAGAAAAAATCTACTAGATGACCATTTCCAACTAAAACTAGAATATACATGTGTGGAAGAAAAAAATTATATGTTTGGAAGGGTTCTTGTGACTTAACCCTTCAAGACAAGTGGACAAGAATCGATTTGAGTCGAATTCATGAAGAGTTTATATATCTTAATCAACCTTATAGAATCACAAAAGAATTTATTAGGGATATTAATAGGTTACAGTGCTCCATCAAAACAACACCTACACTCAAGATGATGAATAATGATGAAGTTATAAAGGTTACCGGAGCAAAATTTGATAATAGAACTCTAATAGTGAATGATATAACTAACCTAGGTGCTTGCTATGCAACAATGGGGATACAATACAATACAATAAATATTATATAAATCAAGAAGGATCTTCTACCACTAATGCAATATGTGTTGCACATTAGATGATAAAGGAAGTTATAGAGCATGATCTCTATGAACTCATGTAGTAGCATTTGATGAAGAACCCGCACAGAACTAAGGAGGATCGATATAACTTTTGGTATGAGTATTTAATTATTTGTCCTATGTTCTAATTTATGAAAGAATTTCCTAGTGTAAGCAATGTGGTTTGGAGAAAATATATCCCTTTAGCCTTTCGGATTAGGGATCACATGCACAATTTTTTAGATACCAAAACATGTAATACAATGTACAATGGCTTCTTTAAAAAAATTCAAAAGGAGATGCAAATGAGATGAAGGATTCCTTTTGAAGTAGTGGAGAATTGTAATAATGTTGTTACTTTCATGGTTGATAAATATAACAGTTCTATGTGTTAGAATGAACCAGAGGAAAACTGAGAAGGGGGGGGGGGGGGGGGGTGTGAATCAGTTTTCCACAAGTTAAACAATTATTGCAAATTATAAACCTTCTACTAGAGAAAAATGAAAACAACATAGTAAAAGATAAAGCATGAGAGTACACAACACGTAACACCAATATTTTGACGTAGAAAACCCGATGAAGGGAAAAACCACGGTGGGAAACCCTACCCACAATCAAATAATACTTTTGTAGCAGTATGTGAAAATATTACAACGGGGATTGCAGTCGCAATCAGGCCAAAAACCTAGAGGACACTCCTCAACATAAAAGGGAAGTCTCACTGACTTACATAAACATTGGACTACAATCCAGAGGAAATGAACAGTGGAAATAGCATATCCTAATGCTTGGTTATAGTTCCAGTTAAGCATAGTGTCTTCTCTACAATACCAAACTCTCCACAACACTTTGCTAAATGATATATCCTTGTTTGCATATTTACCTCTCTTTGATAATGCAGACAGAATACCTATCCTCATACCCAAATTACATAAACATATCACCTATATATACAAATCATCAACCTTGATAACAAGGTCAGCTAAACCCTCAACCCTCAACTCATAATTACAAAAATTGCATTACACGATACAAAGATCGACCACCAGACCAATATTATGATTTACATTACATAGCATGGACCTAATTCAAATTCCCCAAAAATTATATCCGCTGGAAATCTCGCCAAGGTCAACCGCAACAGGTTATTCCAATCGGGAAAAAACCCTTAGTGTCAATAATACAGAATATCCAACCGGACCCAAATAGGATCACCAAATCTTCACGCAAGCCAATGTGAAGCCACCAAACAATTGGGACACAATCAATAACACCTTAAACACATTAAGAGCCATTTCTAGAAACCGCATCAAAACCACTTAACCATTTCATCAAATATCACCAACCAGGACCAAGAACATCAACCGACAGTTTACAACATAATCGATAGCTTCCAGAGCACAAAATCATGAACCAACTAAATATGACATACATTTAATCATCATGAATATCCTTCCAAAACCGTATCCAATAATATGAATGTACCGGAGTAGAATCTCTGATAATCTCTGCCAAAACCATGTCCAATCAGAGCAGGTTAGCAACCAACTAGAGCAGTGTTGACATCAATGACAATACAATCAATTCCTGCACATTGCCAACAATCTCCCCCTTTGATATTGATGGCAACACTGAATGTGAAAAACATCCAAGTGCCAAGGAATGCCAACAATCTCCAAGAAACTCTTTGTCCCAAGATAATAGCAAAAGAACTAACTGATCTCTCCCCCATACTAGAATATGACTATTTTTTTTTCACATGGACGTCACTCCCCCTTTGACATCAATTACAAGGGTTGAACCAATCAGCTAACTACTCCCCCTGAGTAGTAGCACCATCTCATCAACCTGGATCAGAAGATATTTCTGATAAGCTCACCGGATTGATGCATCTCTAAGTCTCTAAGTCTCTTCTGGAGGGGTGGTGACCCCCAATTGATTCCTGAGATATTCAAAAGTATCTTTAGGCCATGGTTTTGTTAGAATATCTGCAATTTGTTCCTGAGAGGGCACATATACCAATCTGACTTCCTTTGCTTCAACCTTTTCTTTCAAGAAATTATATCTTATAGATATGTGTTTTGATTTGGAATGAAATACTGGATTCTTTGACATATCAATAGCAACGGTATTATCACAGTGAATAAGAATAGGCTCATCATAAGTTACCATTATATCCTTCAAAATATGCTTCATCCATAAGATCTGAGTACAATTTGTTGCAATAGCTACATATTCAGCTTCAACAGTAGATAATGAAGTGCATGATTGTTTTTTGCTAAGCCGTGAGACTAATTTCTTCCCAAGAAAGAATGCATTGCCTGTAGTGCTCTTTTGTTCATTAACTTCTCTTGCCCAATCTGAGTCTATACAAGCACATAATCTGAAATCGTCATCCTTTGGATACTATAACCCATAATCTGTTGTGCCTTTCAAATATCTGAATATCCTTTTAACAGCAATTTCATGATTTTCTCTTGGATCAAACTGAAATCTAGAAGCAATGCAGACATCATTCATTATATCTGGTCTGGTCTGAGTTAAGTATAGTAGTCCACCAATCATTGATTCGTATCTACTTGAGTTCACTTTAGGAGAATCATCTTTCTTTGACAGTTTGCAACCAGTTATCATAGGGGTTCCAATTGGTTTTGAATTTTCAAGTCCAAATTTATTTAGCAATTATTTCACATAATTAGTTTGACAAATGAAAATACATTTATCAGTCTGAGTGATCTGTAGACCTAACAAAAATTTCATCTCACCAATCATAAGCATTTCAAATTCATTCTTCATGTCATTAGCAAATGTCATGCATAGATTTTCTTCTCCTCCAAAAATGATATCATCAACAAAGACTTCAATTATCAATATCTCATCATGCTCAATCTTATAATATAAGTTTGTATCAGCATTACCTTTTCTAAATCCGAGCTTCAAAAGATGTTTATCCAATCTAGCATACCAGGCTCTATGGGCTTGTTTCAATCCATATAAGGCTTTCCTCAATCTTTAAACCATGTCCTTGTCCTCTGATAGTGAAATCCATCAAGCTGCTCAATGTAGACTTCTTCTTCAAGATCTCCATTTAGGAATGCACATTTGACATCCATTTAATATACCTTGCAGTTCTTGTGTACACCATAGATAAGAAATAGTCTTACTGCTTCAATCCTTCCAACCAGAGCATAAGTTTTATCATAATCAATTCCTTCTTGCTGTGAGTATCCTTTGCAAACCAATATAGCTTTATTTCTTACAACCTGTCCTTCTTCATTTAATTTGTTTCTGAATACCCATTTAGTTCCAATAACATTTTTATCTTTAGGCCTAGGAACCAATTCCCATGTGTTATTATTTTATATTGATTTAATTCTTCTTCCTTTTCTTTCATCAAATTCTCATCTTTACATGCTTCAATAACTGATTCCAATTCAATTTGAGAAATTAAACCCACCTCTTCAACAACTAACCTTCTTCTTGTCATCACACCTTTTCTCTTATCTCCAATGATATGATCTTTAGAATTATTCAACTTTACATACCTGGGAGTCTTTGGATTATCTTGAATTTCTGACTCTTTATGCTCTTCAACAGTTACTGTGGAATTTTCTGATGTCACCGGAGCAACTGGATACATGCTCTGAACTGATTCTTGCATTACCTGTTCTTATCTGACAATCTCATCTTCTCGTCCATAGTCATATGATCTGATATGATTATTGATTTGCTCATCCACTCTGACATTTATGCTTTCCACTATCCTTTGCAATCTTTTGTTAAAAAATCTATATGCTTTTCTCTTAGTAGAATAACCTAATAATATTCCTTCATCACATCTAGGATCAAATTTACCTATTCCATCATCTCTTCTAATATAGCATTTACTTCCAAATTGTTTGAAATACTTGACAGTAGGAGTATGACCGAACCATAATTCATAAGGAGTCTTACCAGTATCACCTTTTATGTGTATTTTGTTGAAAGTGTAGACTGCAGTATTGACAACTTCTCTCCAATAGATATCAGGCAGTTTGGCTTCCATCATCATTGTCCTTGCAGCATCTAAGCTAGTTTTGTTCTTTCTTTCCACTACTCCATTCTGTTGTGGAGTTCTAGGTGTAGATAATTGTCTTCTGATTCCATGTTTCTCACTTTTTTTTTTGAATTCACCGGATGTAAATTCACCACCTTGATCTAATCTTAAGCATTTTATCTTCAATCATATTTTTGTCTCAACCATAGCTTTGAATATTTTGAATTTTTTAAGAGCTTCTGATTTTTATTTCAAAAATGCAACCCACATCATTCTAGAGTAATCATCAATAAGCAACATAAAGTATCTATCTCCTTGAAAGATTTTAGTCCTTGCTGGACCACATAGATCAGTATGAATAAGATCAAGAATTTCCTTAGATCTGTCATGTATGCTTTTGAAAGAAGTTCTAACTTGCTTACCCATTTGACATTCTCTACATATCGGATTATGATATTTGATGATCTTGGGAAAATCTCTGATAGCCTTGCTTGAACTGATCTTTACTATGCAATCAAAATTCACATGACACATCATGTTATGCCATAGACAACTTTCATCAATCTAAGCAATCAAGCAAGTCTTCTCACCAAAGTTCAAATGAAAGATATTTCCTTTGGTCTGAGTTCCGGATGCAATTTCCATTCTAGATCTATTGATAATCTTGCATTTTCCATCTTTGAATTGCAAATGAAATCCTTTATCCACCATCTGTCCTACACTCAAGAGATTATGCTTCAAACCTTCAACATAATAAATATTGTCAGTATTGTTCTTACCATCCAAGGATATTTCTCCCTGTCCTTTGATCTTGCATGCCTTGTTGTCTCCAAATCTGACTAGTTGCCATCAAATTCTTGTAGAGAGAAATTTCCTCTTATCACTGGTCATGTGGTATGAGAAACCACTGTCTATAACCAATTCATCTTTCTCTTCAATTTTAGAAGATAGGGATTTCTCCTTAGTATGAGTTGTATCATTGACAGGTTCTGGAGGCTCATCCTTGATAGCAATGAAGACCCAATCTTTTCCACTACCTAAGCTTCCATTACCGGATCACTTACAGGTTCATCATCATCCGAATCATTAGTAATACCAAAAATCATCATCACCAGCATAGTAACAAGATTTGTCCTTATTCCTTCTATATTTAGGTTTGATCTGATATTCAGGATTAGGTTTACAATTCCTCGAAAATCTTTCATGATTCCTTGCATCTCTTTCAGGATATCTAGAAGCAAAGTGACCAATCTTATTGCATGAAAAACATTTAAATGGAACTTTTCCTTCATATTTACTTCCAATCGGTCCTTTAGGAATTTTTCTAGCGATTAGGGCTTCCAATTCTTCAAGCTCTTTGTTCTCTCTTTCAATGTCTTCTATCTCTTTAGCATATAACTCTTTCCAATCTATCTTCTGCTTACCAGAGGTAGATGCTTTAAATGCAGTTTCTGTTTTAGTAGCATTCTAATCTCCAAGCTCTTCAAGTTCAAAAGAAGTAAATTTCCCAAGTAAAGTATCTCTGGTAATATGGGTATTTGACATTGTCTGGAGTTCATTTATTGCAGTAGCTTTCATTTTGTAAGCCGAAGGTAAAACTCTTATAGTTTTTAAAACAATCTCATCCTCGTTAATTGTTCCACCGCAACATTTGATTCCCATGACAATCTCATTCACTCTATCCATTAAAGAACATATCTTTTCATCTTCTTCCATCTTCAAATTTTCATATCTCACCCGGTAACCTTCAAATTTTGCAATCTTTACTGCTTGGTCGCCTTCATATAGAGTTTCAAGCTTCAACCAGATCTGCTTTGCATTTTCCAGCTCTGTGACATTCAACAATTTTTCATCTGACAGGGTACTTAACAATGCTTCTTTTGCTCTAACATTATTATCAACATTCTTATGTTCATCAGCAGGTGTTAGAGTTCCGAAACTAGGATCATGAGGTGTATAACCTTTTTCTATTATCTCTCATATCTCAGCTCCAAGACATCTCAAATGAATCGTCATTCGCTCCTTCCATAATTTATAATTTGTACCATCAAATCTGGGACTCTCCTTTCGGTAGAAATCAGATGAGTAACTTGATGCCATCGGATCTCCTCAAGTGGTTAGGCTTCTGCAAAGAGGACCTCTCTTTGATACCAATTGTTAGAATGAACCAGAGGAAAACTGAGAGGGGGGATGCATCAGTTTTCCACAAGTTAAACAATTATTGCAGATTATAAACCTTCTACCAGAGCAAAATGAAAATAGATCAGTTAAATATAAAGCATGAGAGTACACAACACACAACACCAATATTTTGACGTGGAAAACCCGGTAAAAGGAAAAACCATGGTGGGAAACCCTACCCACAATCAAATAATACTTTTGCAATAGTATGTAAAAATATTACAATGGGGATTGCACTTGCAATCAGGCCAACAACTTATAGGAAACTCCTCAACACAAAAGGGAAGTCTCACTGACTTACATAAACATCGGACTCCAATCAGGAGGAAATGAACTGTGGAAATAGCATCTCCTAATGCTTGGTTACAGTTCTGGTTAAGCACAGTGTCTGCCCTACAACACCAAAATTTCTCCACAACACTTCGCTGAATTATATATCCTTGTTCACACATTTACCTCTCTAATAATGTAGACAGAATACCTCAACCTTGATAACAAGGTCGGCTAAACCCTCAATCCTCAACTCATAATTATAAAATTACATTACATGATACAAAGATCGACCACCGGACCAATATTATGATTTGCATTACATAGCATGGACCTAATTCAAATTCCCAAGCAATTATATCCACTAGAAATCTCGCCAAGGTCAACCGCAACACGTTATACCAATTGGGAAAAACCCCTAGTGTCAATAACCCAGAATATCCAATCGGACCCAAAGAGGATCACCAATTCTTCATGCCAGCCAATGCGAAGCCACCAAACAATTGGGATATGATCAAGAACCCCTTCAGCATGTTAAGAACCATTTATAGAAGCCACATCAAAACCACTTAACCATTTCATCAAATATCACCAATTGGGACCAAGAACATCAACCGGCGGTCTAGAACATAATCGATAGCTTTTGGAGCACCAAAGCATGAACCAACTGAATATGACATACATATAATCATCATGAATATCCTTCCAAAACCACATCCAACAATATGAACATACCAGATCAAAATCTCTGATAACCTCTGCCAAAACCATGTCCAACCGGAGCAGGTCAGCAACCAACCGAAACAATGTTGACAACCAACTGGAGTAGTGTTGACATCAATGACAATACATAATCAATTCCTACATATTGCCAACAATACAGAGGCAATTGAGCCTAGGACTATATGGATTCCTAAATTACCCTATGAGGTCTCTTGACCTGAATGGATTGCCTATATTGGTCATCAATCCTAAGGAACCAATACAAAAATATTTGAGACTTATGATGAGATTACTCAAAGGAAGAACATGAAGAAATAATAAGAGTGTGAAGATGATGAAGACAAGGTGAAGAAAAGTAAGGTCCTAAAGAAAAGAGAAAAGTGAAGAAAATAAAGGAAACCAAGAGGGATGTTCAATAACATGATCCTTTACAACTAGATGCCACATTTAATGTATTTGTTGAACATGGTTACTTTGAAATGGACAACAAAATTGTATAAATATATGCCTCAAGAAGACAAAGGAGCAATTGAGAAAACTATAGTGATGTACCCGATGACCTTCAATATGGCTCTTAGTGAGATTCTTGATCAACTTCTAGTAAGACTTGTAGATGTATTGAGTGCTAAAAGACAAAAAGCACTTTTGGAAGAAGCTAAGATGAGAAAAAAATCCTTGAGCAAGGTGAGAGGTTCTTTTACACATGAAGAGAGAGTTCAACGTTCAAAAATGCAAGAACAAGAGTTTCAAACCAAGTAAACGATAAATACCCTAATGGGGAAAGACCAATGTGATATAGAAAGGATGAAGAGAGAGATAGAAAGGAAGAAAACCATAATTCTTGAAGAGATGAAGAAGGCTAAATTGATTGTTGAAGAACATTCTCCTTTGGATGACACTAATTTGGAAAATATTCTCAATATACAAGACATTGATGTGTTTGTTTTTTATGACCCTTTGAGAGAGACATGTAGTGGTGCTGAGGTGAACAAGGAGACTTATCCTTCAGAGAAGATTAATACCCTAATGGGGAAAGACCAAGGTGATATAGAAAGGATGAAAAGAGAGAGAGACAAAAAGGAAGACAACCATAATTCTTGAAGAGATGAAGAAGGCAAAATTGATTGTTGAAGAACATGCTCCTTTGGATGACACTCATTTGGAAAATATTCCCAATATACAAGACATTGACGTGTTTTTTTTTATGACCCTTTGAGAGAGACATGTGTTGGTTGTGAGTTGAACAAGGAGACTTGTCCTCTGGAGAAGACTAATATTGCATACACGAGATGAAAAAAGAGAGAGCAAAGAGAATGTCCTTTATCCAAGGAACATAAACCAGAATATAGAACAAAACATTCTGGAGGATATTGAGATTATATATGAAAAAGATAATCTTGAGAATGCATATGAGAAGCAAGGCAAACAAGAATTTGGTGAGAGATCCTCCAATGATTCTTTCAAATACTTATTGGGTCTATAGATGCAGTTTGATTATGTAGTAATGCCACAATTATTATAAATTCAACTCATGAAAGACAAGTTGACTTATTGAATATTTCACCCCTTCATAAATTTCAGCTTGGGGACATCTTGCATGCATCTACAAGAAAAGAAATGCCATGAGAATATGTGAAGAAGACAAACCTAATTGGTGATGATGTAAAAATAATACAAGAGGGTTGACTGAAGGTGAACATTGATTCCTCTTTAGCTTTAGAATAGAAATTGATCTTACTAGTGAACTCTTTTAAGGATCATTCATCTCATGTTGAGCAAAAAATGTAACAGGAGGTCTTAAGGAATCTGAATGACAAAAAAATGGTTGAAGTGTTTGATTGATGCGGGCCAATGCACACAATAAATTGTAGGAAGAAAATTATGTTGATGAAGCTACAACTCTTTGCCAAATTTTTTTTAAGGTGGCTTGACTCTACCAAGAATATTAAAGGTTGACTTGACTCTATTGAGTTAGATTCTTCAGTTGGTTGGAGGGTATGATTTGATAAGGGACAAGAATGGTTCCACTAGGGCCTAAGTGGGAAATCTTCATTTGCAGCTATCATTGTTGCAGAGCCAAAAAGAGAAAATAAAGAAATAATATAATTAATGAGAAAAATAGTGAATTTGACATTGGCTTCTCTGTCTGAAGTTTTAGGTGTAGAAAAATATATAGAACAAAAGATGAAAGTGTTGGATAGTATTGATGTGGTTGGGGATTTGTACATAAAATTTGAATACCGTAACCAGATTCTTCCTTCAGCTAAGGCAAATTGGGATGCAACCTTGGCCCATCTCAAGGTAATGTATAGGGTATCTTACCCTCTAAGGGAGTTGTCAGTGCATAGCTAAGAAAATTTTATGCTTTGTGGTCGATAGCAATATCATTTTTTAATAATTCATGTATGTAATATCAATTTTTAGGGGTCTCCATCTAAGGGGGATTGCTTTGTAACGAGTACACACAGTTAGGGGGAATATATGTAGTATTTTTTATTGTTGTAAATATTATACCCTTTGTCCTTGATGTCAAATGGGGAGAGAATGTACAATTGGTTCTATTGTCAAAAGGGGAGTATGTATAGATAAAGGAAGAGAATATTTCTAGATATATATGTGTGTGTTTCCATCAATGACAAAGGGGGATACTGTTGGCAATATGTGTTGTCATTGATGTCTGACAATATGTGTTGTCGTTGAGGAGATGAGTAGAATATCTGTTGGGGTCATTGATGAATCAAATGATGTGTGTCCAATATATTTGAGAGTAGTTGTGCCTCTAACATAGATTGTGTCTTGGGATCAGCATGAAAGATAGTTCAGAAGTCCAACAGTTGTATTTATGTCAATACATTTGTCTAGAAGTTTGTTTTGACATTACAGTCTACATTCCACCGCATTGCATGATTTGGTTATGAAGTTATGGTATTAAGTTGAGTAGTGTGTAAGGTGCCTATTTTTAGGATTTCATGAGATAATATCCCCTACAACAAAATATGTTTTTTTTCTCCAGGTTATAGTTCAACAAAGTAACATGTGTTTGTTGTGTCATTAAAATACTATGCATTCTTTCATTATGATTGGTATGCCTTTGTGGATTTAAGAATATGTTAAGGATGGTGTAAGAGTTTAGTGATATGTTTTTTAGTTAATTTGGTTCTCTATAATGTGATATTCATTATGTTGATGTGACACAGTCTACAATGTGTTTACTAGTTCAGTGAGATTACTCTTTGGCACTAGATTTTTGGTGATTTATATGTTTAAGAAATGTTTGCAGATAGATTGAAGAAGATTTGCATTACTTTATTTTTGGTTCACATAATTATTTTGGTATCTCCCTAATGGTGTAAAGACAAACAATTAACAATATTTACAATATTGTTGATATTTGGCCGACTGGTTGGGTTCCCCCAATTATGGTTGATCTTGACCTACTCTAATTACTTTGAAGGATGTGATAAGACATGTTTAAGGTTCAAGTATGCATTGGGTTTATACACACCCTAATGTTTATGTGCGATATATATGTTTGCATCTGACCTATATTGGGTCACACGTTTCATTTGATAGGTCTTATGGATGCTAACCTAATTAATGTTTTGGTGTGTTGTAGAGGGTATATAAGGAAGGGTAAATTATTTGAGAGGCAGTAGTTGTGTTGTAAGGTGTGAAGTATTATGGTGGTGAATTAGTTGAGCATGAAGTGTGGAAAATTGGTATGAGAGAATAATTGTGCTACAAAAGAGGACTGCAAGTTTAGCATAAGCCATATGCTTTTCTAAAGCAGTTCATGTTCCATTTATCATTGTAATTTACATGTATATTTATCATCAAGTGCATCTTCTCAACAAGTCTTTGGGAGCAATGAGCTTCCTTGGTAGTGTGCCTAAAACAAGAATTGTTATTTATGTTTCATTGTGAGTTAACTCTCATCATGGTTTTCCCCTCCTTGGGTTTTTAAAGTAAAAAAGTTGGTGTTCTTTTGTGATAAATCCTTTGCTTTTGTTATTTTCTTCAACAGATTCGATTCGGTGCTTAAATGGTTAATGAATACACAAGTTTTAGTTATTTTTTATTTGTAAAAGTTTCAGAAATGCAACTTCACAGAACCCAGTGAACACCTGTATGCAAATAACCTGTCACAACAATGGAAGATTCACAAAACACAAAGATTGCTTTGAAAACCTAGAGAAAAAGAATGCAATAATAATAATAATCAAATGATGATTTACAAAAATTGATCAATCCTTATAAAAGGAGATCAAAACCTAAAAAGGGAAAACCCTAAAAGCAATTAATTATTAATATTCCTAAGTTTAGCTTCCTAAATTTAGCTTAAGTGAAATAGAGAAAAGGTGACTTAATTATTAAATCAATATGATTTAATTAAGTAAGTAAACTAATACCTCTACTCTAACACCCCCCCTTAATATGAAGTTAGGGAGAAGCTAAAAAACAACAAAGGACTAGATGCATGAAATCCAAAAAAATGGGTCCCAACAACAAGGCCTAATGAGGTACCCAAGTACAAAGAAATATCTGTAAAAAGGAGAAAAAGGAGAAAACCCAGTGGGAAAAAACTCCTCTCCTAAAAGAGATGAAAGCATGCTAAAAAACATGAAGGAAGGAAGGCCTCACAAAGACACCCCAAGGACAACTTTCTTCACCCCGAGCATAGAGCGCAACTGAAGATAGTGCGGCAATGCCAAAGGTTTCGTGAAGATGTCAGCAACCTGCCCCTCTGTAGGAATGTACTCCAAGGTGAGTGAACCATCCTGAATCAACTTCTTGATGAAGTGCATGTGGATCTCATTGTGCTTCATCCGTTGATGCTCCACTGGATTGCAGGAAATGTGTATAGAACTCTGATTGTCACACCAAAGAAGTGTGAACTATCAAGAGAAAAACTGAACTCTGTCAACAACTGTCGAAGCCATAAAATCTCATGGTTGACTAACACTGCAACTTGGTACTCAGCCTTTGTAGATGATAATGCAATAGAAGATTGCTTCTTGCAACACCATGTGATAGGACCAAAACCAAGACAAAAAAAACAAAGCCAGAAGTAGACTTCCAATCATCGACATCACCAGCCCAATCTGAGTCAGTGAAGCCAACTATGTGAGGAGCCCCTGATGTGTAGTGAATGCCATACTGTAAGTGCCCTGAATGTACCTCAAAATATGTTTGGCATCTTGCCAATGGATCTCATGTGGATCATGTGAGAACCTAGAGACAAGGCCAGCTGCAAAGGAAAGATCAGGACACGAATGTGTCAGGTACAACAAACTGCCAACCAACTACCTGTATAACGTAGAGTCTGCTGAAGGAGTAGGGCAAGTGGAAAACAAAACAACACCCGACTGAAATGGTGTAGGGGTAGGCTTGCAATCAAGCATGCCAAATCTATGGAGCATGTCAAGAGCATACTTCTGCTAATATATGGAAATCCCATCTGAAGACCGAACAACCTGTAGACCAAGAAAATAGTGCAGAAGACCGAGATCTGTCATCTCAAACTGCTCCATCAAAGCTTCAGTGCTAGAGTAAAAGGTATTAGTTTACTTAATTAATTAAATCGTCTTGATTTAATAATTAAGTCACCTTTTCTCTATTTCACTCAAACTAAATTTAGGAAGCTAAACTTAGGAATATTAATAATTAATTCATTATTAATTGTTAATTGCTTTTAGGGTTTATGTTTTAGGTTTTGATCTCCTTTTATAAGGATTGATCCCTTTGTAATCCTAACCAATTTGATTATTATTATTATTGCATATTTTTGTTTTGTGGTTTCAAATAAATCATTGTATTTTGTGTGAATCTTCCATTTTTGTGACAAGTTATTTGCATACAGGTGTTCATTGGGTTCTGTGAGGTTGTATTTCTCAACTTTAACATGGTGTCAGAGCTTCAAACCTAAGGCTTTCCTATTTGTTTGATTGGGAGATTCTACCTATAGCGGATCTTCTATGAAATTTGGGTTGATTTGGACCTCACCATTGAATCTGGCACGTGTCAAATAGTCAAGATTGACCTTTTGTTTGTCAATTTTTGGCTCATGGGGCCAGATTTGTGAGGGTTTGAAAATTCTTTTTTTTTTGTGACCTAGGGGGCATCTATTTTTTGGAGCAATTTGGGCCCAAAAGGACATCATGATTGGCTTCTGGAGGTCGATTCCATGAATTTTAATATATTATTCAACTACTTTGGGCATTGTTGACCTCTGAGGCAAAAAACAAATTGCCTATATGGCTGTAAGGCCACCTGCATGCAGTTTGAAAAAAAATGGTATTTTAAAAAAAAAATCTATTCGTTTTTTTTTGTTTTTGTTTTTTTTCAAAAAAAAGGTTAACCCAGAAAAAAAAATTGTTAAACACTTTTTTTTTAAAGTAAAAGGGGGTGTCGGCGACCTCTGCAGGTCCATACGGCCTGCAGCAGGTCGTGGACCCTACCCCACCTCCGTTGGCATCCTTTCCTTGGAACCTCTACTGTCGTGGACCTAGTGGGTATGGTAATGCATGTCTAGCATCCCTCATAATTTCAACCAAATCTAGTATCCTTTGATGGTGGAGGTTCTCTTCATTGTATAGAAAGATATAACTTCAAATATTTTTGTCAATTGTTATGTTGATTGACATGTTTCACTTTTTTCTAAAGCTAGAATATCTTCTAATGTCTTTTTACAAATTCAAGTGAAAGCAAATAAATATGCACTTGAGGTGGCCCACTTACAAATGCTCTTAGCCACTGGGACAATATTTTGTATCCTTCCCCTAACTTTTAAAGTTATCATAATGCACTTGCTAGAGTTCCATTGCATTAGGTACTCAAGAGACTTGCTCCTAGACTTTTCCTCTGATTGTTAGAAGTGATTGTGGTCAACGAGGTTGGTCATGGCCTACTCATTGATGCTTTACCTCCTCTATACAACTTGAGTTGAACTAGTGGTGGAGAACTTGTGCTCTTGAAAGAGAGGTCACAAGTTCAAATCTCATAGGGGGTAAGGTAATGTATTCCTAGCATCCCACAACCAGATCTGGTATGCTTTCATAGTGGAGATTCTCTTCAATGTATATAAAGATATAACTTCAACTTTTTTTGTCAATTGTTATGTTGATCGACATTTTTCACTTTTTTTTTAAAGCTACAATATCCTCTAATGTTTTATTGCAAATTCAAGTACAAGGAAATAAAGTTGCACTTGAGGTGCCCACTAACAAATTCTCTTAGCCATTGGGACAATATTTTGCATCCTTTCCCTATCTCTTAATGTTACCCTAATACACTTGCTAGAGTTCCATTCCATTAGGTACTCAAGAGACTTGCTCCTAGACTTTTCCCTCAATTGCTAGAAGTGATTATGGTCAATGAGGTTGGTCATGACCTACTCATTGATGCTTTCCCCCCTGTATACAACTTGAGTTGAGCTAGTGGTGGAGAACTTGTGCTCTTGAAAGAGAGGTCACAAATTCAAATCCCATATAAGGGTAAGGTAATGCATACCTTGTTTGTAGAAAGGAATATGTGGTAGTCCCATATTAATATATGTCTCTTAATGGTGGTTCTTTTAGCTGAATAACCAAGAGGCTTTTATTGTGGACTTACCAGTCCACATTTTAAGATAAACCTATCTCACGTCACAAAACCTATTTTCACTCCGAAAAAACCATGTCATGAAACATCTTCCCATTGCTAGAAAAGTACCCTTTGATAAGAAACTTTTTGCATTGCCATTAAATATAATTTATTTACTTGAACTTCATGTATCTTTAAAATCCTCCATGTTTTGACAATTATGGGCTTCCACGAGCGTTTTATCACAACTGTGAGCAGAATGGTAATTTTTTACACAAGCGGTCTCCTAAATTTTATTAAAGGAGGAATTGAATTACCATTTTGCACTAAAAGGAGGATTTCCTGTGTTAATTCCATTGGTAAAGCTATCTTGGCTTACCCAATTTTCTCTAATTTTATTCATATTCGATTTGGAAGGCATAAATTATGATCCATGAATTTAGGTTTGTTTACATTGTTCATCATAAGCTAAAGAATGCAAAATCTATGTTATTTAAATAAACCCTTGCACATCTTTGTTTTTAAGAGCATTGTGACAACAAGTTGCCAATATAATTGTTGTTGTATTTTTTTTTTAGAAACCAATCTAATTGTCATTACATTATCTGTATATTGCGACATATTTCTATTTCTTTTTATACTTTCAATAATGAGAAGGATAATCTATTCAAGATTCAATATTTTCATAGCTAGACATAATATATTGTATTTGGTTCCACTATGTAATGTTTTTAATTTCGACAAATTATTCTTGTTTGGAGGAAGGTGTAGTTAGGGATAGAGATGCCATTTTGAGACTCCTACTATAGGGATACCAGGTTACAACAAACTCATGAATGTTGAATTATTAATGAAAATGATGTTGTTCCTCTCATTGTTCATTTATCATGTGATCATTTTCTTTATGAGTCTATATTTATAAAACCAATAGAACTTTTAAAACTTGTTCTATAATTTTCAAATTTTCACTGACATGTGCAACCTGCCCCAAATTTATAGATATTTTATTTGAATGAATGAATGAAAAATGGTTTAGTTGGGGTGTTTTGACCTTCTAGGGCTTAGGGAATTTATTTGATTGTTGTATTTTTGCTTTTTCATTATGTTTATCTATAGAAGTAGGTGTCCACACATGAGTAATAAATTTCAGGGCACATCCTTTGGGTGCAACATAAGTCTCCTTATTTCAGGATATTTCTCCTGCATATACCCTTATTCCCAACTCAGGTAACCATATCCAAAACTATACCCTATCTTAACTCATTCTTATGTGTTTGTGTCTACTTTTGTAATGACCCAAACATATGTTTTTGTAAATAACATTGGACTTGAAACTCCTCAATATAATTTGAACAAATATGGAAAATAGATTAACCAAATTTTCTCAAAACAATCAACACAATTTGAAAATTTTGTTGCTTGCATAAAAAATGAGTGACTTTCCAAATATGCTAGGGTCGATCTGTATTATGTTGCAATAAGCTAAAATACAACATATATAATAGAAAAACAAGAGGTATTCAAATCTACAAACAAAACTTTGTATTCTAAAGCTTCTCCCTTCACAAATTGTACAAACAAAATATTGAAAAAATATACAATCTTCAAAGTGCATAATACAACTTTTGTATTAGATTTCTCTTAACTCTTAAGAAACCAATAGATTTTTTCCCTCTAATTTTAAATTTCGAGAAGTTTCATCCTTAGATTGATAAATGGATTCAAGTGCTCAAACATTTTTATGGGGTTTTGGTATTGTAAAATATAAGATGTTGAAACGAAGAAATTGCTTGTATTTTATATATGTCGAATGCCCAACTTTTCTCTCAAATTCCAAAGCCCTCTTCTCTAGAAAATACTTATTAATATATTTTTAATTTTCTCCCTACAAAAATGTCCACCAAAAGATATGTAATAACTTCCAAGTAATTCTTGGCTAAAAATAGTTGGTAACACTTCTACAAAAGCTTGCCATATAATATGCCAAAAATAGAGTGACACGAGGCGTGTGAAAAATTTGACACCTCATAAGAAGTTGAAATGGATAGCCAAATGAGAACATATTGACTAAAAAATTAGATAAGATGCACAAAAGTATTCATTTTAGATAACCCAACTTGGTGTGGGGTTCGTGAATTTTTCTATTGCTGAAAAGATTGTCACATATACCATGTTTCCAACGTTAAGGAACAAATACGCGGTCAATGACACTTTTTCCGACGAATGGAAAACATGATCGATCAATATCATTAATGTGAGTGACGTCATAGTAATTAATAATATATTCTATGTATAATAATGTGTGTTTTTTTTTTTTTTTAAAGTGAATTTTTCATCCACACAAACTAAGAATAAAGAAAAATAGTATTTTCATATTATATAAAATAAAAAACAAATTAAAACTATAGAGTTTTGGTTGAAAATTTTAATTATGTGAATTCATTGGTCAAACTAATTAAAAGAAAAAATCAATGAATGCAAAATAATATCTTGCCTTTAGCAAGGACTAGCAAGTATAATCTATTACCTTCACCATTGCAACTAAATAACAAAAGAATTATTATTAATTCACATAATAATAACTAAGAATAAACTAAAATAAGCATTAACAATTGTGATACAAGATAGAATATAATAACTTTGGATAGTGAAAAAGAAATATTGGTCACCTTAAGGACTTTTGGTCCTCCCCTACATCCTTGACCACTCTAAGAGCCGTCTTGGACATGTTTATGTAATTTTTCATATATTGGGGGATGGGTAGGGTACTTCTAAATGTTGTCCTCGATATGGGAACACATATACTAGCATAGGGTATGTGTCTTTGTGGAGCATGGGTTTTCACCCAGCAAGCTAGGAGTGAAGGCATGCACATTTGTATTTACCTTTGGATGGCTCATAATTGCTTTCTCTTTTGTTTTTACTACCTTCATTACAATGTTTCAAATCATAATACCTCATCGTTCCCAAAAATTTGTGAGAACTTCAATATATCATGCATTATATTTAAATTAAAATTTTCAAATAATTTTTTATTTTTTTAGTTTATTTTATTTTATATATTGAACTAGACTACAAACTATGAGACAAGGGTATAACTTCAATTATGAGTTGTTTGTATTAATAATGAAATTATAATGAATAAGTTTGAATTAGCATTTTCGCATTGCAATCGATGTTTTCAAATTTATGATTTTGATTACATGACTAATATCTTCCAAATTACTATCACATAATATTTAGACAAGGATTTAACAATTTGAAAATTTAATTTTACTTAATTAGTTTAATTAAGTCACCTTTTATTCCATCTTAAGATTCTCTTAGTTATGCATTGTATGTATTTCATAATTATTCTAATTATTAAATACATTCTCATTTGGGGTTGCACACCTTTTAGGGTTGCACAATCTCCTTTTATAAGGATTGTATTGTATTTCTCTATTATTCCTTCTCTGAATGATAATTTTCTTTCTTCAGAGCCATTGTTGGTTTTTTGTCTCCATTCTTCTCTTGTGACGGGTTTTCTTGCATACAGGTGATCTTGGGTTGTGAGAAGTTGGATTTCTCAACTTCTTCATGGTATTAGAGCTCAGATCTGTTGCAGCTTGTTCTTGATTTGTTGAAGAATTTTTTGGAGCTTTGAGAGTTTCAATTATTTAGAGTTTTTTTCTATTGGATCTGGGGGTAATTCTTTTTTTCAATGTATTTTGGGCTCAAATGGACATCATCGTATTGCTCAGAGCGCCCAAAAACCCCCATTTTCATATAAAATCTGTCCATTTTGGACAAATGTGGCTTCAGGAATTTTTTTTGGATTTTGCCCTTTTTTGCGCATGATTCCCAAAAAAAATCGCAATTTTTTTATTTTTTTTTGCAGGTTGACACGGCTTACAAGTCGCTCGGAGCAGACGATAGTTATACACTGCTATCGCAGCAATTACTTTGGTCGTTGCGGTCAGTGGCTCCCTTTGCTGTCGACAACGGTCTAGGTAGCTGCTAGTAGCTTCCACTACCGCCTGACGATTAGCCTGCCCACCAGCCGGCCACCACCACCACCATTGGTACACCACCCCAATCCGCTGCCTCTACTCAGCCCAAGCACCACCATCGCCAGCTGCGCCGCCCACTAGCCACTGAAGCTCCACCAGACCCTATTTTACATGCTTTTTGATAGGGGTGGTTTTTTGTCCATAACTTAGGCAAACGGAGCCCTTTTTCGACGTATCATATATCGTTGGAAATCTCTTTTCGAGCACTATCTAGATATGGAAGTGATGTCTGAATATTTTTTCATTTTGTACCTAGTTTTTGATGTCAAAGTCAGAGATCTTTTCTACACTCCGAGAGCCATAACTTGGGCAAACAAACTCCTTTTTCAGCAAACGAATAGGCATTGGAAAGGTCTTGAGAGCCCTATTCATATTTGGGGTTAATTGTTCCATAATTTTTACCAGGTACACAAGATATTGTCTGAAGCAATATTTTTGCTCTTACTTTTCTTTCTGGCTCTCAGATTGTTATTTTCTACGTTCTGTAATTTACTTCAGAAAATCAAAACACCTAAACTCAAAAAAAAAAAACCCTTTTGCATCCTCTGTCTAGTCTGAAAGATCACCTAATTAAAAAACACAAGAGCAAGTATAGGTACAGGTACACATGGCAGATTCTTCAATTGAGCTTCTTACATCACAGAACTATCACCTTTGGAAAGATCGTATGACGAGGCTTCTCAGATCAAGAGGGTTGTGGTTCTATTTGGATGAGGCTCAACCTTAGTTGCAATATCCTTTTGAGATTCTTTAGCACGGGATAAGATGGATGAGGCTATGGGTGTCATCTCCTTCCATTTGTCAAATAGCTTGCTCTTTCACCTTGATGGTTTTCTCACTCCTCAGGCTATGTGGTCCAAGTTTGTTGATATTTTTGGTATCGTCAATGAGTTCAGAGCATTGCAGATTGAGGTGGAACTCTCTTCTTTGTTACCTGAGTCCTTTCCTCACATTGAGGACTTTCTGAACAAGTTTAAAACCACTAGATCTATCCTCCACAGTTGTGGTAAAAATAAGACAGACATAGAGTGTATCTACCTGATTCTCTCTAAGCTTCGAGGCCCCTATACATTTTATTCTACTATGGATGCCTTGGGCGCACATTTCACCATGCCTTCATTTGATGTGTTTTGTATTCACTTGACTCGCGAGAAGGCTCACCTATCTCAGTTGGACTCTCTCACAGGATCACAGGACAAAGCGTTGGTTGCACATACATCTAAAGAGAACAAGAAGCAAAAACCAAATCCTATGAAGGATTTAGCTGGCAGTGAGAGTCCCTCCAATCCACCACCTAAGTCTGATTATAAACTGAAGTTCTATCCCAAACAAGAGAAATATTCTAAGTCTGGTGAGTCTTCCTCGAAGACTAAGAAGAAATCAAAAGAACTTTGCAGTTTCTGTGGCAAGGAAAGACATCCAGTTTCCTGATGTTGGAAATGCTTAGAGGCTTTGGAGGAAGCCATGTAGCAGCATCATATTGATGAATACTAAGAGGGGGGGGTGAATTAGTATACCCAATAAGTTTACCAAACACTTAAGCAATTTTACTGTAGATCGGTATAGCCCTTTAAACAGTAAATCGGTTAATACACTGAAAAGCCAAATAGCAAATAAAGCATTCACCCACAATAACACAATCACCATAACACAAGATATTTTGACGTGGAAACCCAAATGGGAAAAACCATGGTGAGTAAAACTCACAAGTCTACTATCTGCAAAATAGTAACCAGACTGGTTAAGGTTCGACCGGTTAAGGACTTACAATGTTCTTCACCAGAACATATCCTATTAGGAATCCAGATCTCTGTTAGGAGATAAGTCCTGTTAAAGACTACCCTGTTAAAGGATTTCAGATCCACAACTATGAACCACCTTGTTAGAGGATTTGTAATAGGCTTAACTAAGCCTCCCCAGTTAAGGGTTTCTAACTTGTTGAAGACATTAGTAATCAACAAGTAATTTATCTAGAAAGTAGGACAAAATGCTTGGTTAGATCATTGAATGCTCTCTGTTAATGCATTACAACATTACTTCAATCTTCTGTTCAATTTCTGTCGCAAGATACTTTTTCCGCAAAGACCTAATCTTCTCTACAACACTTCGCACCTATGCATCTAAAACCCTAGACATGATGTCCTCATATAGGAATCTAATTTCATGTCGGTCCAATGAGAATAGACTACAATTTCCTAGGTGCAGTGCATCTAGACACAATTTGTAACACGACATAGAATCACCACATTGGTGTCGGTGGATGATAACTCATCACACTTTACAAGTTTGTCAATTAACCAAACACAGTATATCGATTACCAGTTTACAAACAAAGATTGGCAAACTCGAGCAGTGTTCCAATCTCAAAAAGATTGGCTGCCGCTTGGGGTCCTCGTATCGCTTGAAGTCCTCGTACCACTTTGATTTCATCAGTCATGCTTTGACTAGTAAGCTCCTTTTGCAAACACCGATAGTCTTCAACAAACAAAGACTATGCATACAATAGCATACAATACCAGTTTGGGCAATACATCACATAGTACCGGTTGAGAATAACTCATACAACAAATAAGTGTGTGTCCATCAATGACAATCACAACCAAACATCATCAAAATGCCAACAATCTCCCCCTTTGGCATTAATGGAAACACTTAGTAAAATTTGACATCTAAGTGCTTACAAAACAAAAATGATGCCATAATCAAATTACTCCCCCTAAGCATATACACTACTCCCTTTGCCAAAATTACAAGCATGTACTACTTCAATACCACTCCCCATAAAATTTTCAATTCAATATTACTCCTCCTTTGCCAACAATGACAAAGTAATGCAAACATTCCAAAATCATATTGTGTAACATGAAAAAAGAGTATATGTTTATGACAATAATGAGTAAAACTTTTCAAAAATGAATTTAAAGTTTTTCAAAAATTCCTTCATGTCTGTAGACCAGGTATCTAGGAGTGAGGCAACAATTTCACTCCGAGTCTTCATCTGGAATGCTAATTCCTTCATGGAATCAATAGTACTCAATTTCTAAGTGACGATAATGGCGTCCATGTTCAGAAAGCACTTCTGAAGAATCCACAACTTAGGTAACAACAACAACTAAAGTTTCTACAGATCTTGAGACCGCTTGCAGATCTTTGAATCAATCCTGTCAATCTATTGTCGGTGAGTCTGTACAGTCTTCCCATACACTATGAAGGAATCATAGGGAACTTTGAAGTTGTTTATATATTTCTTTAACTCCGATTGGAGTTGACCCTTCTTCTTCAGAGCATCATCACAGAATAGATCGGGCCGACAGATTTTGCTCAAAAGTTTATTGCCTTCAGCTATTGCCAAACTGATATCATCTCTCTGGTGTATTAGCTTGGCTCTGTCTTCATTAAATTGCTTTACCAATGCAACTTTCACTAATACATTTGAGGTTAAATTCCGACGGGGGTTTCCGACGGACAAGGAGCATTGTGTAAAAATTTGATTTTTTTTTTTTAAAATGCCCGTGTTCGTCAGAATTCCGACGACCTCGGGCATTTTATTAAAAAAAAAACACAACGCATTTTCATTTTGAAAGCACAAGCGGCGACCATCTTGCCTCCCTGCCCCTCCCGCCAGAGAGATCTCTGCACAAGCAAGGTAAGGTTTTTTTCAAATTAATCCATTTTGTGCATTCATGCGATCTTGGCAATGTATTTTATCATAGGTTGAAAACGATAGGCTGGGGATTCTTTCAAAATCGTAACCCCTCCAATTTCTTGCTATATTTCGATTGGCCTACAAAGGTGGAGTTCAAATTGTTTGAGACCATGCCATTATTTACTTCTCCTCACCACAAATCGGCTGGGTAATACTTTTGGTATTCATTTGTTTGTTTTGTTTGTTTTCATTTCACAGTTCCTGCAAATCGTGGCAGATATATATATATATATATATATATATATATATATATATATATATATATATATATATATATATATATATATATATATATATATATATATATATATATATATATATATATTATCGATCTTTTAAGCACCGATCTGGCGAAGCACATGGGCAAGGATCGATTTGGTTTGTTTGAAGGCTTAATCGGTACCCATGAGGGTAAATTCGTACCCTCCATATCTCCCTTTTTGAAACCCTATGTCCTGAATCTTGTTGGACAAGAACTGACCTATATTCCAATGCTCTCTTGATTATGCTTTGATGGATGTCCATACCTTGTTCGAAAACTCCTATTTTGGCACACGCAGGGAGGATGTTGGCAAACATTTAATTATTTGCTATATGTTTGTAAAAAAATTCTTTTGTTGTCAAGGTAAGGTTTATTTATCAACAATAAATATGAGAAAACATTAGTGTAATCTCTGAGACAGTATCCAAAAGAGTAGGGTATAAATGAGGGAGAGATGAATGTCAAGACAAAACAAACACTAGTAATGATGAATTCTTATTAAGACAAATCAAAAGCCATCATCAGAATTCTTGACCAAAGACAATATTTTTGGAATCTTAGAGGGGCTCGTGGAAGTTGCAACTCTGAAAGTTTGTAATAGAAGTTTGTAATGGAAACAAGTGCATGGACCATTAGCTACCATGATAGTTTCTCACACCTATTAAGGAATAGTCTCCACTCTAGAACCAAAGGTTTCACATGGACAGACATCCTAACATGAGGAATTTGTACCATGAAGAGGGCAAATTAGTAGTCCATTGTAAAGAGCCATTACTACAAATAAGAGTGCAAAAGTGACAATATGAGAATAAGGATAGTATGTCATATTGTCATGTATTTTTGTGACGGTATAGAGCAAACTCTAACAAGAGCAAAAGAAAAAGCAATTTCCTAGAAGCTTTCAATTAGTTGGCATATCAATAGTACGGTCCAAATCTTAATGAGCAAGGATCATGCTAGTGACAATCGTAGACTTTGAGGATGTTCCATAAATGGAGGTCAATAAGCTATAGAAAGACAATAATGATCATCCAAAAACAAGGTTTATAGAGTCCATCAGATAGAGACAACCAAAGACAACCAAACAAAAACAATGACACAAGATTCAATTGAAATCGCCTTTTTTCATGCAATCACATGATACAGTGCATCCATCTAAAAACAATGATTAATGATAGCCAAGTTGTTGTAGACAATGAAGATACCTAAAAGATTTTATATCTTGAAGAAAACCTATAGAAAGGACTTACAAGATTAGTCCTATGACTATTGAGATAAGAGCACATCAAATGACCAGAAGAAAAAAACATATTATTTGTTGAGTCCATTGGCCTTCAGTAAGGCACGAGTCATAACCGTTCTCAAAACATCACTTGTCATTTAAAAAAAAAATCTTTACATTTTCTATTGTAGGAGCAGCTATATGTAGTATTTTGCTTTCAGTCAATGTGAGCAGGTATTTTACTCGGAGGTTCCACATAAACCGGGTTGGTCATTTGTTGTTAGACATGATCCAAGAGGAAGGCCGATAATGTATAATGTGATGGAAGAAGAAGATACTGAAGAAGTAGAAGATGATATAGATGATGATCATGATCGACAGTTGGTCAATGAAGTTCCTGACGGAAATGTACACGAAGAAGAAGCTGATGATGATGATGTTGTTGCTGCTGATGATGATGGTGATGGTGATGGTGATGGTGATGGTGATGGTGATGGTGATGGTGATGGTGATGGTGATGGTGATGGTGATGGTGATGGTGATGGTGATGGTGATGGTGACGGTGATGGTGATGACGATGACGATGATGAGCACAATGACAATGACGACGATGATGATGATCATCATGATCATGATCATGATGGTCATGATCATGAGTTGGATGAAGAAGAAGATCAATGACATGAATGAAATGTATGAGATGCGATTATTATATTATCTATTTAATATTGATATCTTGATAGAAATTGATTTGACTTATATGGTTACATAAATAATTCATATGTTTTGAATTCTAATGCCATTACTTAATTAATTCATGATGCACCTCTAGCTATGTGATAGATGGTGATTTAAAATACATATGTGATGGATTACATGCTTATGATGATACATGTGACATTTTTTGAACTTTGTGTTTATTTATGGAATGTGGACTACTTATTAGCTATGTGATGGATGGTGATTTATGATACGTATGTGATGGATTACATGTTTATGATGATACATATGTGATTCTTATGATGCTCAATTACATATATGATGATACATATGTGATGCTTATGATGCTTATGATACTGCAGTATTTATTGTTTATCAAATTACAAATGTAATGCTTATGATGCTCAATTGTTGGTGCAAGAACTTGAACCCCTTTGACGAGGATCCTGCACAATCTCATGGATTGACAGGTATAAGTCAATACACCTTATAGAAATAATATATTTTTAAAAAATTACAAGAAAAACAAACTTCCTCAGTTTTTCAAACCTCAACATTAGCAGCAAATCTAATACAGTTATCAACACTTGAGGCCCCAATTGGAATTACTCAAATTTTAATCTCAACATCAACTTTATGGCCAACTTCTTCATCAATATTACCCTCATTTGCAAAATATCTCTCTCATTACCAAATAACTCTCTCATTTGATGGTGCACAGGTATCACCAAATAGGTATTTGTCAGATGTGTCTTCCTCGAGTGAGGGAAATGCAAGAATAGAAGAGGAAAGTGAGACATGTAGTAGATCTCAAATAGGGAGATCAACTAGAGGTCAAAAGATTAGAAGAAAATTCAATAAATGCATGGAAATTTTTCTTGCTCAAGGGGGGTCATGTTCTTATGATGATGAGACCAAAGGCGACATTGAGGTGCCCTTGAGGTACAAACATCTACTGAAACAATGTGTACCCAAGGAACTTCCTCCAATAAACACTGATTTTTTTGTTAATGAGAGGATATATCGCATAGCACCTTTGTCGTTACATGGTTTGGGCCTATTTTCCATGGACAGCATAAAGGTATGTTACAACAAAGTTGTTGAATTGATGGAGTTTGTTGGACCTTGTTACAATTATAATGATTGGATGCAAATTGTTCGATATAAAAAAAGTATGCGTAGGTACGCACTGTCAGCCAATTATGTACAACAAAAAGATAATGATCAAAGTAAACGAGTGGCTGTATACATTGATGGAAGGCCAAAAGCAACAGGGAATATTGCAGGTTTTATAAATAGTACACGATTGGGTCAACTAATAAGCAACCCAATTGCATATTCGAGGCACGTGAGGGAAATTGTGTGTTTGTATGTGCGATAAAATCAATAAGTGTAGGGGAAGAGCTGCTAATCGATTACAATTTGAATCTTATAGATACAAACAAAGTTACTATCATGGGGGTGGTATGTACTATATATATATATATATACCATTTAAGCCAACTTCCAATTAATGAATCCAATAAACTATTGTATTATTAAGTTTTTTTGCTAAGTCTATTGGTTTCATTTCGCTAATGTTTTTATATTTTTTCTTTGTCACAGGGCCACATGGATCCACCACATAGCACAGATAGGGGTGTAGGTCCCAACACTTCTACAGAGCAGGTAAACCTCATTGTAATTGTACAAATTAGATAGAAGCAAACTGTTACATTATGATATTTTCTTGAGTGTTTTGAAGTAATTTTGATAGTGTTAATTATATTCTTGTCACAGATGGATGTTCGGGATAAGGGAAAGGAACCTGCAGTACCTCAACACCTCCATAGGGATGTGGGGCGCTCGACAGTGTTATGTGCTGATGACATCGCACTTAGCGCAAACCCTATACAATTTGTACAAAAGAATATTAGAAAAATTAGGTAAGAGATTGTTGATTTGGCAACCATAAGCCCTCAGACTGATGAGATAACAAAGAGGGTGCAACTATTGTTGCGGACAATGGAAAACTTGCAAGTAAGTAGTAATGAAAGCTTTAATCATAACAAAAGTTCAATAATGGTTTATATTTTTTTCTCTTTTATGTCATTAACTAAAATATGTATGTGTTGTTTTTATAGAAATTTATAGGGCCTCATCATCCTGGTGGCGATGATCAGGGTATTGCGGGTAGTTAAGGTGATGACCATGTTCTATATATTAAAACCACTCCTTTGGACTTGTGAACTTGCTTTTTTAATGTTTTACATATTTAATGTATTACTCTTCAGGTGCTGACATGGGTCCAAGGTCGACCCCAATTGTATTGTCGACTGCAATATCGACAACACGTAGCATGCAGACATCATCTGTTGCACCGGCTCGTGTTGACCCGCCCACTGGTGGTAGATCCCTCTTTTTCTCTCTCTTTCGTTATGTGTTTATTACCCTTGAAGTGTTCTTTCTTAGAGGCATTTCATAGTGGATTCATTTATTGTGGCAGGAGATGCACTTGAGGATGTGCCAGAGGCGAGTACTAGTGATAACATACCATCATTTCCTGGATCTTCCCGTATTGCTAGTACGGGAACGTTGCAGGCCACATTGGTGGTGAGTGACGAAGAATTGATTCCCTTGAAGATACAGAAGGTTCCAGGTACTTTAAAATTATTATTATATATAGTCTAATTGTAATTTACTTACTGATCACTCATTTTGGACTAATGATCCCATTTTTTTTTGCAGGAAATGATATTTTTTATAAAAATCTTAATGACATTACATTGCAGATATTTGGGCCCACCATACGTAAAAGGTGGAACATCATACATGAACTAACCCTTATCCACTATTTTGATTTCATATCATTGCTAGAATAGTTTTCCTTTTATCCATTTCTTGAACTATATCAAAGGTAGCTTCAGTTTCTTTCTAAATCTAACAGGTTTGTTTTTGCTTTAAAGGTGGAATGACCAAGAAAAAAAGTTAAAAAATGAACTCACAAACCGTATGGTAGGGTTGTTTGGAAATGACACATTCGACAAGACTAAGCTCTTGGAAAAGCTGGCATATATCTAAAGTATGTGAGGGACCAATACAGGACACATTTAGAGAAGAACGTAAAGTATGAGCGTCCCCCCATGATTCTAGAGAGGGAGTGGAAGGACCTGATTTTGGATGCAAATGAGAGAATTGAAAGGAAAAAAGGAAATACACCACCAGACGCCAGAAGAAGGTATGTGATACTATTAAGAATGTGAATATGTACTAATTATTCATTATATTTATATAATCTAACATATTTCAAACTTTTCATAGATTGAGTGACACGTCAAAGGCAACCAAGGCAAGACAAGAAAAGCATGGGCAACACAAACTCAGCTCTGGTGGTTATATGAAACTTGTCGCATGAATTGTAAGAATCAGTAAATTAAGTATCACATCAAAATATTTATAAATTGTAAACAATTTTTTTTTTATCAAACAATACAAGCAAAATTCACAATACTAAGCAAAAATGCAGGGCTCTGAATTCAATAGAGCGCCCACGGAAGATGACAAGAGAATTGGCTACCAGCAAGGCTATATAGCCGTGGCTGAATGGCTATGAGAATTGAGTGGGCAAACACGAGATTCTGATGCATTTGTCAAATGGTAAATAAGCTAAATGAAAATTATTTCAAATTGAATACTTAACCAATAATCTATTTGATGTTAAGTTTCAACATAAAGTGACTATATTTTTTTTAAATAAGCAAGCAATGATAACACTGTGCATGACATTGGAATGCAGCATGATAATCATGGAACAGAACCTGTACATGAAGGTCCAGATGTGCATCCTAGTAGTGGAGGTATTCATTTGCTATTCAATTTTTTTTATGTAATTATTAATACAATTAAACATCTTAAATTGAAAATTAGTGTAGTAATTAATGTAACCTTTATTGTTAATATTTTAGAGCATGTAGTCGGTGGTGACCAAGTGGAGCATGATCCGGGTAGACAACATCAGGAACGTGATGTTCCCCAATCAGGCAAAGAGGACCACTGTTATTCCTTTAAACAAATTTAATTGCAATTGGTGTATTGATTAATGTAACGTTTCATATTTCAACTCTAGAGGATCTAGAGGGTGTTCAACATGTCAAGGTTGAGGCTAGACAAAATGATGTGGAAGATGATGTGGCCCCATCAGGTAAAGAGTGTAACGGTTGTGTTCTTTAAATTAATGAAATACTTGTAACAATAATAAAAAAATGTTTTGAATTTAACCCAATTCTTTGTTATTGCAGAGGACCCCCCTTTGGTTCAGCATCCTCATCCTTTGTATAGGACTAGGCATACATCAAGAGCACGAGAAGAGGGCAGAACATCCAAAGATGGGGGAAATGATGAATAAACCGATGTTCCACTTAGTCTTTTCATAGCTTCAAAGAAAAAACAAAGAAAGAAATGATTGTAATCTACCTTATTTGATAATGATTGATTTTTATGTGTTAATGAATGTAATTATGTGCTAATGAATGTTTATGAATGATATGTGTTGATGATTATTGATGAATGTTGCATTTTAATGAAAGTTAATGAATTTTATGTGTTAATGAACGTTATGTGATAATGAATGAATGTTATATTTTAATAATGGATGAAAGAATGAATGAAAGAATGACTGAATGTTAGATGTTAATGGGGAATTTAGAGTGATGTTAGGGGAGGGGAGGGGCCAAATGAGCTTCCACCTTCACATGGTTGGCCCTGTTAAGTAGAGAATATTAAACTATTATCGAAACAAAGCGAAGCTCAATAAGATAACACACTTTTCAATATTTCATTATGTTGCATAGTTAATCTTATTGAATAATCTACGTATATTGAATCTTAATTGCAGGGTCCAACAGAGCCAACACGAACAACACCATGGTACGACTATAAAAGTTGTGAATATGCCTCATCATGAATAAAGCTGAATTAGTGCATTCTCTGTAAAATCTCAAATGCTCTATACTTTGGAAGTTTTGAAATTTTTATGATCATATCGGTCCCCTTCCTAAAAGCTTTTTTCCTTGATTTGTTTGTGATACACATTGAGAGATTTTTGTTTTCCTTTTATTTATGCATGTCTTAACCATTCTCCACATGCTTCCCATTCTTATTTAGATTGTTGTATTTTTACATATTTTGGAATCTGTAGTTCCACGTACATGTTTTCTATGTTCTTTGTAACTGTATGAAAAGGTGTAAAATGTGGGTATAGTCCAAAATCTTGATTACCAACAAGCTATTGTTGTTTAATAGTTCCAGTGTTTGTATTAATTGAAACAGTTTAACCCTTTTAACATGTTTCATAGCAAACCTGCACTTTGTATGCAATCTTATTGTTATAGTTCAATTACTGAGGTGATGTGATTTATCTTGACAATAGAATGTCAGAATTTATCTGAATTTATCTTGACAATAGAATGTTGGAATTTAATACCATAATCCATGATGAAAACTGCCAAAAATGGAAATTTATCTTAGTTCGCAATTACAAAATGCTTTTGTATAGGCCTCTCGAAGATTAAGTACATCAAATTGAGTGTATGTATTAGCAATCTCCCAAATTGTTCAATGGTCTCCAAACCTTGTCAATTTTTTATTTTTATTTTAACTCAAATATGTATGGTATAGGCATATCATTGGTTGTGTGATTTTTTTTTTCCTTAAATGCTTCTACGATCAAAAGAGACAAGTTTTAGATGAAAATGGGGTCTTATGGGCCTTTTTGACACAATGGTAGGTTCTTTAGACCTAAAAATGCCCCAAAAACTAGTCGATTGCCTTAAGTTACAAACAAATCCTTGTTTGTGAGCATGCTTCTTGATCTCCAATTTTGGTGGAATGAAAGATAATATTGAATTTCTCAAGCCTTTTGGATGCTTCGAAACCACCAAAAAAAAGCTACTTTGATCATTGAAATGTTGTAGTGACTTGGATAAAAAAAGAAAACTAAGTCAAAACTTTAGAAGTTAGTTTTTTCTTGTCAAATTGTTTTCAATTTTCAAATCATCCAAGGATGCAAGAGGAGTATATTTTGTTATGACAAGATTAAAAAAAAAACTTAGAATCTTTTGAAACCATTGAAACACGGGGACCCCTTCCCGCCCTCCAAAATCCCTATTTTTTCAAGATGCAATACTTAGGGGAAACATCCCCTTGCCACACCACTTAGGGACGTCCTAGGGACTCCAAGGAGTCTCTTGACCATCTTGAGGATGCCTATGAGTCTCCCATGGCCCCCAATTAGAAACTCCAATTCTAAACAAAAATGGTGAAATTATTGTGAAAATGTCATCTGTATTCAAGGTTTGGCAATGCCCCCTAACCTTGATGAGGGCTCTGCCCCAAACCCCCCACAAGGGGCACTACCCATTGACCCCAAACTTCTACCCACCATTCTTATTGTTAATGCAATCGTTTCCATTTTTTTTATGTTGACTAGTTTAAACACTTAGTATGCCAAAGTTTCATCTGCAATTCTTATACTTATTCTTAGTTTGTTCCCAAAGTTCCAAAACTCTACCACCATTGTTAATGTTCAAATTTCAATGCAATCATTGACATATTTTTAATGTTTATTGTAAAATTTACATAGTGTGGCAAAGTTTTATTTACAGTTGTTATACTTATTCTATACACATCCTTTTATAATTAATTTTTTAAGTTGTATATATATTTGCATCCCACCCCGCCCCCTTCGTCATCCCCTTGTCATCCCCAAACTTAAGCCCTTGGTATGTTAAGATATGAAAGCTCACAATAGTTTCATTTGATATGTTAATCGAGGAAAAACCTACAATATATAGCTTCCAAGATTCCAAACCCATGAGGATCATGAAGAGGTAGAAAACCAAAAAAAGAAATTGCTTATCCAAGTTTCCAAGTTTGTGACAAGGAAAAAGTAGAATCTCAATCAAAGAAGAAGAATGTGCAACTCATTATCTTATTCTACCTAAGTAAAAATATTACCTAATTAAGCTTTTTAATAGTGGAATATCACACATAAGATAAAACATATCCAAGGTAAATAAAATATTACATTGATAGGCTTCTTTGGTTGCTCTAAAAGTGGTGCCTTATGAATTATGTTCTTGGATACTAAAGTTTCCAAATTATGGGCACTCTTGATAGCTTCTCGTAGAGATTGTGATTCGAAGGCTTTAACCAAACCTTTCAATGGTTTTTGTTGATGTGTTTTTTATGCACTATGCAACACAAAATAAAATACTAAGTATTCTATCCTCTCTTGAACAAAATCCTCCCAAGTGCTAAACTACGTGATCAAATGGGATGACTCCAAGATTCCAATAGTTGGGTCTTGACTTTATATTGCAGATAAACTCAATGATTGTGATGTGATATCTTCTGGAATCACAAGGGGGACTTACATTGCTTGGGTCAAGACCTATCCATTCTCATGTTTCATGATTGATTTACACTCCATGATTTAGGTCATCCTTGAGCAACATCTCGACTTAGCCAAATTTTGGTTTTTGTACCCTAATTCTTTAATTTTGACCCCTTACTAGCATTGCCTTAGGTTTTATTGGAATTCTTGCTTCTCTAGCATGGGCACATTTCTAGGGTTCATTCGCACAAATCGCTCTTGATGAGCAAGCTAGTATCATGACCATGACTTAAACAAAATTTTAACTTAGTCAAATTATCTCCTCCAAACTTCTATGAGTTCATCGGCTTCATTCTTCATCATTTGGATGTCTTTTGTCATTGGAAGGTAATTCTTGACCACCATACCTCAATCTTGACCTATGCTACCCTAAAACCCTAGAACCTAGTCATGTTTACAATTGAGATCTTGGTGACTTGATCACTTAATACAACTTAATCAGGCAGGTCTCATCTAACTCTGACTCCAACACTTAAGCAAATCAACCCTAGCAACCAAGTACTTTGGGAAATATCTTGAAACTTGACAACATGGGTAATGATGGAGGAATGGAAGGTGAGACCTATAGAGGTGAGAGAGAGAGAGAGAGAGAGGGTGAGAGGAAGAGATAATGACCTGGAGAGGGTAGAGAAAGAGAAGTAGAGAGGGAGAGAAGAAGAGAGGGATGGAGAAAGAGACCTAGAGAGGGGAGAGAGAAGAGAGATAGTAGAGAGGGATAGAGAAGAGAGATAGAAGAGAGATACCAATGTCAATCTTTTTCTATAAAAAAAAAAATTCCGAGAACTCGGCCTATCATCGGAATTCCGACTCCACAGGGTAAAATTCTGACAAAGGAGTGCCGTCGGATGTACAACATCCTTGTCGGAACTCTCCTGGAGGCCATCGTAATTACGATGGCCTCTAGGAGAGTTCCAACAAGGATGTTGTGCATCCGACGACACTCCTCTATCAGAATTTTACCCTTTGGCGACGACCTCCAGGAGAGTTCCGACGAGGATGTTGTGCATCCGACAACACTCCTCTGTCGGAATTTTACCCTGTGGAGTCGGAATTCCGACAATAGGCCGAGATCGCGATGGTATTCTTTCTGGGTATGAGCATCCATGGCAGTCGTCAGAAAGGTTGGAGGTGATGTCGGAATTGCGACGACCACAAGGATAGTCGGAACTTCCGACAAAAAGTTTTCGACGACTTTTTTTGTTGGTAGTGCAACGAAATTTCATCGGAATTTCGATGATTTGCCATCGAAATTTTGACCCGAATGTACTAGTGTTTTAGTTCCTTTGCATGCATTTTCTCTGTAGTAGCTTGGGCAACATCTTCCAGTGATTGCACTTGATCACCCACTATTGTGCATAGAAGTTTCAACTGGGCTAGTGAAGAGTCGATACCAGAAAGACCAGTATTGGGAACTAAGGTTGAAAAAGTATCAAAAAGAAGTTGAATAACATATTTTATTTCTTCCTTCTTAGTTCCTCCAATCTTTCTTGAGCAATTTGAATACTTCTCAGGAGCTCATTTTCATCTACCGATTTGGTGAGACAGGCAAGAGTCAATTCATTGTGACCAACAAAATCAACCTGTTTGGCTTGAATTTGATCTTCGGTTGCCTTGATCTCCTCTTGTCTCTTCTTCTCATGCTCTTATTTCTCCTTAGCCTCATTGGTGGCCTTCTCTTTTTCTTCACTTTCTCTTGCTCTGCTTTTTCCTTCTCCACTTTCTCTTTCTCTGCTTTTTCCTTTTCCACTTTCTCTTTCTCTTCTTTTTCTTTCTCCACTCTCTCTTTCTCCGCTTTCTCTTTTTCCATTTTCTCCTTCTCTGCTTTCTCTTTTTCCACTTTCTCTTTCTCCTCTTTCTCCTTATCCTTCTCCACTTGCTCCTTATCTGCTTCCTCCGGTTTTGAACCTTCAACATCTAATGCATCCACATCAATAGGGTCATTTTGCTCAGTTACTCTTTCTCCCTGATCATTGAAGGTTTCATCTGGTTTAGATTTTGATAGGTCAGGCTCTTTCTCAACCTGTTGATTTGCTTTGGATACCTTCTGCATCTTGATAGCTGCTTTAGCCTACAGATGAGTGTCTTTTTCTACTTCAGAGATTTCTCCTCCAAGTAAGTGAAGTCTTCTCTTTCGCATGAAAAAGATGCCTTTGTACCAATTAAGAAGCTCAAATAATTCAAAATTATAGGCATCTGAAAAATATTGAGCAAAAATTTTCTCCCTAATTTCTTGCTCCTTTTCAATGACAATGCGCCATTTATTATCCAAAGAATTATACAAAGAATTAGAAACAACAGGTTTAATATCAATTAGAGACTGATCATTATCACATAAATACTTAATAAGTTCTTTCTCTACCTCTTGTTTTTCAATATCACTAAGATCATCAAAATAATCTTTTAGATAATCAAGAATTTTCCTTCTAATGTTCTTTATAATCCTTTGATAATGTGTCATAGGCTTGTAAGAGGTAACATGTATATTTACCGGTGCAAAGGTTCCAGGTACATTACCGGTTGGCTTGGTCTTCTTACTCGATTGCCTCACCTTCTTTATTTCATCTTCCAATTCAGTGTCTACTAAATCCCATGCTTCATTTTTGGTTCTCTTCTTCCTCTCAAATACCTTTGGCAGAATAGCCTTCGGTTTCTTCTTAGCTGGTGACCTCTTGGTCACTTTAGGACTAGCAGCAGATGTAACCGGTGCCGATGCCGATGGCATAACTTTCCTCTTCTTCTGCTTTGGTACTATAGTAGGATTAACCCTCTCAGAGTAGGTATCGGTCCTCTTCTTCTTTGGATCAAGCGGTGAAGTAAGTAGGGTAGAGGCATACCCAGTAAGTATATTGTTCACCACTTCATATCCCATAGGCTCAACTACATCTTGTCTTGGCTCAACCGCTTCCATTATGCAATGATCCACTTTGATTGTGAAATAGATATCATCTTCATACTTCTTAACCAAGTCACCTGATATCCTTGTTCTCTAGTTCATCTTCAATCCAAACTCATCGAAATACCTGTTCAGAGTCTCCGGATAAGTAGATCCCACTGCTTGCAGACTCTCCTTGATTTGTCTTGTAACCGGTAGGTCACTTGACCATTGAACATCACCAACTCCCGGAAAATACCCTTGAAAGTAGAAGAACAACCCGACAAGTAGTTGACCAAATTTGAACCTTAGAGACTTGTCCTCTTTGATGGATTTCAAATTCTCCATGAGTTGTTTTTGCATGCAAGTACACAGGTCGTACTCTGCATCTTCCTTAATCATTCGATAAGCGGCATGCATCGCAGTTGTAGGAACAAAATTCATTCTGCAAGCATAGAATACTCTATATCCGATCACCATGCACACACACTTCACTAAGTCATCTTTAATGGTGTTGACAGTCATTGCCCTCTTGTCGCTCACAGAACCAGTGAGCTCTATCAGTTTGGTTTTTGTGATCTTGTGAAGAACATGGACTTCTCCAACATTGCAGAAATCGATCACGGCATGGATTTCCTCTGGTGTGATATCATGGGTTCGCTCAAGATACATCTTGTCACCATGAACCCTACTAAGAATAATTCTTATATGATCTTCTATGAATTCCTCGAGAAAATAAACTGCATTGTGGAATTTCTTCTTCTCGATCACACTGTACTCTGGTTTAATCTTCTCATCTTTTCCACAGAACAAACTCAACTGGGAGTGAGTCACTAAAGACCCTAGGTCTTCCAGTTTGCAATCGATATAACCAGAAACATCCCCTTCGACAATGACTCTGGCAAGAATTTGAGATAGGGCATTGTATTTTACCTTCTTCCTAAGAGATTTGGATGACTCCTCAGGTGCGGAAGAATTAGAAGAGACTTTGGATGTAGAAGCCATGTCTAAATAATTTCGAATGATAAGAGTGAATCGACGAAAAATACCTTTTCACTTTGAACTAGGGTTCGTCGATGTCTAGCACAGAACACTTCTCCAAAAGCTTTCTTTACCACTTTGACCTCCACTTTGGATAACTTGAAATGTCTGTTGGATCTTGCATAAGATTTCTTTCGGGATTTCTTTGAATGCAAGATTGATCACTTTTGTCACTCTACTCAAGTTAGAAAAATGCTTCTTCCAAAATAGGTAAGTAAAAATGACTACAAGAATCGCCTTTATACATGCTCCTATCTACCATAATAAATGCATCACCGTTAGGGTACAAACCCTAATTTTACCTTTTACCACTTCATTTCTTCTATCAGTTGACAGGTAACTAATACCAATAAAAGCACTTTACTGATATACTCCAGGGGTTCAAACTATTGTTACCGATATGTTCCCCCTTAAGCTTTTTGAATCTTAATTTGTCGATCCAGAAGTCTCCACACTGGGTGCGGAAACTGGTGCATCTTGTGGCTTCTCTTCAGATTTCTTTTTCTAAATTTTATCCATATCGGCCTGAATGGTTTCAACATTGACCTTTCCTTTACTTTTTGGGTCGACCGGTTTGTCTTCCGATGGATTTTGTCTCGGTCTGCATGATCTGGAAATATGTCCCAGTTTGTTGCAATGATAGCATACCATACTAGGTGCTCTCCATGGTCCGGTGTTCACATTTCCATTCTTTCTCCTACATGTTGCAGCAGTGTGACTGCTACCACAACAGATCACACAGGTTGCTCTCCAACCGTTTTTCGCTCCATAACTATTTGACCAGTGGTTATAGGTTCTATACCGGTTGGGTTCCGGTTCATAAGAGGTTTTTGGACAACTCCTTTTGATCTCGATGCATAGCCTCCAGGGTTGTTCATAACCAATCTATACTCAAAAGATCTATGCCCAAACTTGTTGCATGCATAACAATGACCATTAAATCTACCAGTTCTAGCCTTGTGGTCATACACATTGTTTTGCATGTAAGGGAAATTATTATAAGCCTTTCTCCTACATACATTGGCAGTATGTCCTTCCTTATGACAGTAAAAGCATACAGGTTTGAACTTAGGCTTACCTTTGCTTTTACTGTTGTTCTTAGGTATCGGTTGCTCTTTTAGTGCATCAGTCTTGGTTCCAGTGGATTCACCTTCCTCATATGCAGAGAAACCAAGTCCAGAGGTATCCTTTGATGGCTTCATTGATTCCAGCTTTTGGTCCAACTTTGCAGCACTCCAGTTGAACTTTGCAAGTATCTCCTTCATCTCAGCAAGTTCCTTGGAAAGAGCTTCATTGGTCTTCATTAGGGTTTCATTCTGAGAAATGGTTGCATTCATTTCTTCTTTCTCTTCCTTACCCTCTTGCAGATAAGTGGTAATGGTACCAATTTCTTGTTTCAACTTAGAGATCTCGTGCTCCTTGTCCTTCACTAGATCCTTAGCTTTTCTTCGGTTTTCCAATTCCTGACTCATCCTAATGGCCAGTCCTTCCAAATCCCTCCTCAGGTTAGTTTTGGACTCATTCAGTTTCTCCACTTCTTCAACTAGGGCATCCATGTCTGCTTCATCAAAAGAATTGTTTTCAGTAATTTCCAGCATTTGCTCAACAAGTTCTCTTCTTTTGGCTAAAGAGGCTTTATACTTGACCTTAAGTTTATCATAGGCTCTCTCAGATTCAGCTAGACGGTCAGTAAGTTCCCTCATGCTATATTCCCCCATATCTCCTTTCAAGTGGTTAGACTTAAATAAAGTTTGGCTCTGATACCAATTGATGAATACTAAGATGGGGGGGTGAATTAGTATACCTAATAAGTTTACCAAACACTTAAGCAATTTTACTATAGACTGGTATAGCCCTTTAAACAGTAAACCGCTTAATACACAGAAAAGCCAAATAGCAAATAAAACATTCACCCACAATAACACAATCACCATAACACAAGATATTTTGATGTGGAAACCCAAATGGGAAAAACCACGGTGAGTAAAACTCACAAGTCTACTATCTGCTGAATAACAACCAGACCGGTTAAGGCCTTACAATGTTCTTCACTAGATCAGATCCTGTTAGGAATCCAAATCTCTATTAGGAGATAAGTCTTGTTAAAGACTACCCTATTAAAGGATTTCAGATCCACAACTGTGAACCACCTTGTTAGAGGATTTGTAACAGGCTTAACTAAGCCCCCCCCACCCTGATTAAGGGTTTCTAACTTGTCGAAGAGATTAGTTACTTCAGTCTTATGTTCAATTTTTGTCGCAAGATACTTTTTCTGCAAAGACCTAATCTTCTCTACAACACTTCACACCCATGCATCTAAAACCCTAGACATGATGTCCTCATATAGGAATCTGATTTCATGTCGGTCCAATGAGATTAGACTACAATTTCCTAGGTACAGTGCATCTAGACATAATTTGTAACACAACACAGAATCACCGCATCGATGTCGGGGCATGATAACTCATCACAATTTACAAGTTTTTTGGTTAACCAAACACAGTATACCAATTACCAGTTTACAAACAAAGACTGGTAAACTAGAACATAGTGTTCTGATATCAAAAAGATTAGCTATTGCTTGGGGTCCTCATACCGCTTGAAGTCCTCGTACTGCTTTGAGGTCCTCGGTCATGCTTTGACTGGTAAGCTCCTTCCGCAAACACCGATAGTCTTCAACAAACAAAGATTATGCATATAAATACCGGTTTGGGCAATATATCACATAGTATCGGTTGAGAATAACTCATACAACAAATAAGTGTGTGTCCATCAATGACAATCACAACTAAATATCATCAAAATGCCAACACATATTTCTTCTCCTCAACCTCCTTCTTCCTCTTCTAAAGGGAAAGGACATGATCTTTATGCATGAGCTATTACTTCTGCACTCACTTGGATTGTTGATTCAGGGGCTTCTCACCACATGACACACTCTCAACAGTTTGTTACCTCACTTGCTCACAGTGATACTTTATAGATTGCAATTGGTGACTCAACACACCTTTCAGTTTCAGGGTCAGGTATTGTTCCATTGACATGTGTTGTATTTAGGATGTTCTTCTAGTTCCTGACATTTCGACAAACCTCCTCTATGTTTATTAGATTTGTCATTCTGACTCTGGTAAAATAGTTGAGTTCTCACCCACGTGATGTGGTTATTAAAGAGCTACATGATCCTGATTTGGTTGTGGTTACTGACAGTGTTGATCCTAACTCCTGGTTATATAGGTTTGATGGCTTTGAGAGTCCAGATGGTTTAGGTGTTTCTCTTGTAGCAAATGGTGATTCAGTGAGAAGACTTTGGCATGAGTGTTTTGGCCATGTCAATTACAGATACTTACAACAGATGAGCACATAGGCACTTGTGATTGGGCTCCCTCAGATATCTTGTACTGATGGTGTATGTCAAGGTTGTGCACTTGGCAAATATCACCATGTTCCTTTTCCTACAGGTAGAGTCACACATGATAAGGCACCCTTGGATTTGGTACACAGTGATCTTATGTCATTTCTGACTCCATCTTTTTCAAGGGCCAAGTATGTGCTCACATTCATTGATGACTTCTCCAGACGTACATGGGTGTACTTTCTTAGTACAAGTCCGATGTCTTTGATTCATTTCAAGTCTTTAAGATATTTGTAGAGAAGCAGTATGGTCTTTCTATCTGGAGGATACACACAGATAATGGGAGAGAGTATGTGAATTGGGCTTTTACAAATTTCTGCACAGAGCATGGTTTGCAAAATCAGTTATCAGTTCCTCACACCCCTCAATAGAATTGTGTTGTTGAGCGAAAAAATAGAACACTACGGGAAATGGAAAATTGTATGCTTTAGTCATGTTCTATGTAGCCTGCTTTTTGGGATGAGGCAGTTAATTGTGCCACATATATTCAGAATTGGATGCCTCATAAGGCACTGCGATAGATGACTCCTGAGGAGGCTTGGTCCCATATCAAGCTTGATGTTTCATCATTCTGAGTTTTGGGTAGTGAGGCTTGGGCATTTATTCCAGATGCTTAGAGGAAAGCCATGGAGAGGAAGAGCCAACCACTTATATTTGTTGGCTACTGTGAGGATGTTAAGGCATATAGGTTGTTTGATCCTGATTCCAAAGAGGTCATGTTTAGGCGGGATGTCCAGTTTGATGAGCGCCTTCCTCATATGGATTATCCATCACCTGCTTCTTCCTCACTACCTCCTCCTCCCTCTTCATCTTTTGAGGATTCCTTATTCTTTGAGGATGATGCAGATGATGGTCCGCCATCTCCACCACCACCATCACCCGCAGCTCAGCCTTTGCCCAAGTTGGCTTGGTTTACAGTTGATGTCATTGGTTCTATGGTAGGTGATCCTTTTGATTCTCATCGTACTCATGCATAAACATCTAGTTCTAGTCTTTTGAGTCATGCCATTTTGGATGATCCTCAAAAAAATTTAGAGGTGATCGGTAACCCAGAGTGGGATAGGGCCATGGATGAGGAGTATTCTTCTTTGATGAAGAATCATACTTGGGATCTTCGTACTCTTCCGAAAGGAAGAAAGTTGGTTCGCTGTAAGTGGGTGTACCATACCAAGTATATTGCAGATGGTTCTATTAATAAGTATAAGGCTTGTCTTGTTGCGAAGGGGTTTTCTCAGGTGGAGGGTATTGGTTACTCCGAGACCTTTTCTCCTGTCTCCAAGATGAATTCTATTCGTTTTGTACTTTCGCTTGTAGCTTCACAGGGATGGATAGTTTTTCAGATGGACGTGAAGAGTGTCTTCTTGTATGGAGACCTTCATGAGGAGATCTATATGGAGCAGCCTCAAGGATTTGTGCAGGATTCTTCTTTGGTTTGCAAACTTCGGTGTTCATTATATGGTCTCAAACAAGCCCCTCCGGCCTGGTATGAGAAGATGGACTCTTTCTTGCTTTCCACACTCTTCGCATGTTGTCATTTTGATCCCACAGTTTATATTCAACGTCAGGGGGATGATATAGTTATTCTCGTGTTATATGTTGATGATCTCATCATTACTGGTAGCTCATCCTCCTTGATTCTGGATATTCAAAGAGCTTTGATGGAGCAGTTTGAGATGACAGATCTTGGACTTCTACACTATTTTTTGGGCCTACAGGTTATTCAGTCTTCTAATGGGATTTCTTTACTTCAGTCGAAGTATGCTCTAAATATGCTTCACATATTTGGCATGCTTGCTTGCAAGCCTGCACCCACACCATTTCAGTAAGGTGTTATTTTGTTTGCCAATTGTTCTACACCTTCCATGGATTCTACCTTATACAAGCATTTGGTTGGCAGTTTGTTGTACCTAACACATACATGCATGGATCTTTCCTTTGCGGTTGGTCTTTTCTCTAGGTTCTCCCATGATCCCCATGAGAGCCATTGGCGAGCCGCCAAACGTATTTTGAGGTACATTCGGGGCACTACACAATTTGGCATTCACTATACTTCAGGATCCCCTCATATTGTTGGCTTCACTAACTCAGATTGGGTTGGTGATGCTCAAGATCAGAAGTCTACTTATGGCTTTGTTTTTTGCCTTGGTTTTGGCCCTATCACATGGTCTTGCAAGAAGCAGTCTGCTATTGCATTATCATCTACAAAGGTTGAGTACCGAGCAGTGATGTTAGCTAGTCAGGAGGTTTTATGGCTTCGACAGTTGATGATTGAGTTTGGGTTCCCTCCTGATAGTACCACTATTCTTTGGTGTGACAATCAGAGTGTCATCCACATTTCCCACAACCCAATAGAGCATCAGAAAACTAAACACATTGAGCTTCACATGCACTTCATCAGATAGTTGATTCAGGATGGCTTTCTAATCTTGGAGTACATACCTACAAAGGAGCAGGTTGCTGACATCTTCACTAAACCTTTCGCATCTCCGCGCTACCTTCAGTTGCGCTCTATGCTTGGGGTGAAGGAAGTTGTCCTTGGGGGGTCTCATTGAGGCCTTCCTTCCTTCATATTTTTTTAGCATGCTTTTTCCATGTCTTTTTTGGAGTAGAGTTTTTCCCACGTGGTTTTGTCTATTTCTCCAGTTTATAGAGATTTGGTTGTGATTGGGTACCTCATCAAGCTTTGTTGTTGGGACCCAAATTTGCTTTCATCATGTAGTTGCATTTGCTTTCATGCATTTAGTTTGCTGCTTCTCCCTAAGCTCATCTTAAGGGGGGTGTTAGAGTAAAAGGTTAATTTTACTTAATTAGTTTAATTAAGTCACCTTTATTCCTTCTTAAGATTCTCTTAGTTATGCATTGTATGTATTTAATAATTATTCTAATTATTAAATACATTCTCATTTAGGGTTGCACAATCTCCTTTTATAAGGATTGTATTGTATTTCTCTATTATTTCCTCTCTGAATGATAATTTTCTTTCTTCAGATCCATTGTTGGTTTTTTGTCTCCATTCTTCTCTTCTGACAGGTTTTCTTGCATACAGGTGATCTTGGGTTGTGAGAAGTTGGATTTCTCATCTTCTTCATATTGTTTAAATGTGTAATTTGAATTTTTTATTAATTTTAAAAATTTATTTATTTTATTTATTAACTTAATAATTTTAGTATTTATTAATATATTTATTTATTTTAATTAATATTATATTTTGATTTGTATTTAGTTTTTCTATTTTAATTGTTAATCTAGATTTAATCTGAATTACTTCTTATCAATTTTATTAAATTATTATTTATTATTATTATTTTTATAAATATTTGGATTTTACATTTATTTTATTTTTAAATTTATATTTAAGTTTAAAATTTATTTTAATTGTTTATCTTTTTTATGAAATTGCAAAATAATAAAAAACTATTAGGATTAATAAAATAATTCTCTCATTCACTACCTCTTTCTATCTCTATTTTTTCCCCTCTCTCTCTCTCACACACACACACTCCCTATTTGTCCCTCTCTATCTCCATCTCTAAGCATCTCTCTTAATGTTCCTCCCTCTCTATCTCTCTCCTTCTTTCTATGCTTCTATTTATTATTTGTTTTTGTCACCTCTCTCTCTCTCTCTCTCTCTCTCTCTCTCTCTCTCTCTCTCTCTCTCTCTCTCTCTCTCTCTCTCTCTCTCTCTCTCTCTCCTCTCCCTGACTCTCTATAGAGTTATCCCCCCTTCTCTCTCTCTCTCTCCCCATCTCTTCTCATCTCTCCCCCCCACCCTATCCCTCTATCCCCTATATCTTTCTCCATCTCCATCTATATTTTTTCTATCTCTACTTCTCTCTATTTGTTTATCTCTTTGTCTCCCTCTCCTCCTCCCCCTCTTCTTTCTCTCATTTACCCATCTCTCTCCCTCTCTATCTCTCCCCATCTCTCCCTCCCTCACTCCCTTTGTATCTCCTATCTATCTATCCATCTCTACATCTCCATCTATTTATCTTCCTTTTCCTCTCCCACTCTATCTTCGTATCTACCTCTATCTTCTTGTCTCTTCCTCCACCCTATTGGTAGAAACTTCATGCATTACATCTCTTGTTCATTACGGTTTAAAAATATTTTGTTAGATTTGAAAGGTGACTATTTACTTATATTATAGGTACTTTTAAAGTATTATGTCTTTCTTTTCTCAGCTATAAAAAAAGTCAACAATTAAGTAAAATCATTGTTCACTTTTGAAACAACAACAAAATATTGTAATTTGGATAAATATACTCTATTTCAAGAATAATAATAATATCATCAACTCCAAATTAGAGTATTTCAATTTCTCATGTAAGGAAGCCATCCTAAGAAACAAAATCAGGATTGCATGTCAAATAAGTAACACACAAAGTACATGGTGAAAATGGTATTTTTTGCTCAACTAATAGATGTAACCTATAACTTGTTGACACCTTATGACTTATCCCATGGTGGCATGGAACACATAAAAATAAATGAATGAATAACATAATTCAACAATCTAAGGCATGTTGTACATCCAATTTGGCACTTTGATGCGTTGAATTGTGTTATTCATTCATTTATTTTTATATGTATTATGTATTCTTCATCTATAATTCTTTGGATATTTCATATATTTCTTTGAATATCAATCTAGTATATTGCATGTGCAAATAAAAGAATTTAGGTTCCAATAAGAATTGTAAGTATTCAGAGATACGTCTGCAATATTGTAAATAAGGCATAGACATAGGCCTATAGGTGCTAATTTTGATTGTGTTCTATGTCATCTATGTAGTACATTCCTACATTAGAGAATGCTTTAGAATATTAAAAAACATGTTGTATTAGAAAAGTTGAGCTTCTTAATCATAGTTAGTTTTTTATAACTCTTGGAATGTTTGAAATCACAATATCATGTATTTGGAAGACATTCTTTTAAACAATAAATTGTGGCCACTTCAACAAAGAGCATGCCTATCACAGTCTTGTCAAATTGTAAGCTTGCAATGGTTAAATTCCATTTTGATAGATAGGGATATACTATTTATGTTTTAAAAAAATATAAACTTAAAATCATTACTTTCTCACCACTTTAGCACACCCTTTTACATGATTATACATGAATTACCTTCCTTTTTCTTTTAGAGAATACATTGTTTGTCCACATAAAAGCATCATCATATATTTAGATATGCAAGCCAATAGTTTTCCTCAAAATATTCTCCAATTGATCATGAACTAAAAGTTGATCTTATGATTTCAATATACCTAAAATCAAAAAATTGGCATTGGGAAACTTCTCTTGATCAAACCTCAAAAACACATTTATTTTTATTATCTTACATATTGTTCAAAACTTTTCTCATTGTGGAACTCAATAGTAAACTCAACATTGACAAAGAAAAACAAGATGTTAAGGCATGAAGCAAAGAAGGAAATTCATGAGGATGTGCAGTTGCAAACATAAACACTCTTGCCTCCACATGCAATTATCTCACCATGTTTACATTTTAGGCTTTACTATCAGTCCTTCGCATGTCAAATGGACCTTCTTATAAAAATTTCCAGTTCTCCATTGACCCAATTCTACTTTAAAATTTATAGAACATTCTATATAAATTACAATCAATGTAGTCATTGCACCTTGAGTACAACGTTGGTGTGAAATTGTCAAGTTGTTAACCAAAATTGATAGACCACTAAAATCATGAAGCAAAATTCATATAGAAAAAAGATAGCTTGAAGACAAATATGAACCTCAAGTCAAGATTGTATTTCAACTTTGTATACATGGAAAATATTATTCTATACATAAGATATTGTAAATTAAATTGAAGTATCTTCTATATGCACATATTGAGTTGTACTCTCTAACATATTAATTTATGGATATTTTTTATTGGTTTAACTTGCATCTCCTTGAGATATAAGTGCAATTGACTTTACTTAAAAAAGATAAAATAATGATAAATAAGACCCTTAAATAAACACTTTATACTCAAAAAATATATTAAAAAAACCAAATGACTAGAATCCTCCTCTTCAAGCATCTGCTACTTTAATCACCTAAACCTATTTTCAGTTCACCTCTAAGGCAAGGGTCCCAAGGAGGGGCTTAAGTTTCTATTTTTAAGGAAGATGAGGTCCCATTAAGATTTTGTTTTGCTACTACGGGATTATTTGGAATCGTTTTCTAAAAATAGAAGCTCATACTTTTTAAGCTTTTATATTTGAGGAGGTGAAAAGAGAGCGGGGCTAGAAATTGCCCCACCATCACTTGTCAAATATGTAAGTTTAGATTTTTATTAAATTAAAAAATATTTTTAGAGGGAAAATCAATTTATTTTACTTATTTTTATCACTACACATATTCATGAGACCACCAACTTCCTTAAATTTGGGATTTTGTATGTTGTTCAGCATTGTTGTGCTCTTGGCTAGCATAGGATTGTTTGTGACTCTGATTCTCAGGTGGTGGTGTCCCTGTTAACTTGATGATAGCTGGAGGGTGTTAGTTGGCACTTGGCCCTGGTTATTTGACAGATTCTCCATTTGTGTAGCTCCTTGGAATCTGTTAATTTTACTCACATTTCTTGGGAGTGGAATGGTGTTGTTAATGGTTTAGCCAAATGAGCATCACATCATTTTCCGGATTGGCATATTGTTGATAAGAGACAATTACCTCCTGATATGTCTCAGGTGTTAGATCAACTAGTGGATAAGGACAAGGTTTTGTACTGCTCTCTTTGTTTGGGCATTATGCTCTTTTTTATCTTTCTTATGTTTAAATAAAATTTTACCCCTCTTTTATTCAAAAAAATAAAAAATTGGAAACTTCAAACTTTTAAACTGAACTCCGTTATAAAATTCATGAAACCAACCGCTTTAATTTTTTTTCTAAAATATCTCAATAGACTCCAACTCTATTTTTAGCCGATAGGCTTTTGTTTATTGTGAACTTGCCACACTTCTTTTTCCTGGAAAAGTTGTCTCACACCTTGAAACTGTCTCACATTGGAATTTTGACCGTCGAAAACTTGTTTCACATAGGAATTCTAATTTTTGTTGAATGAAAACTTTGCATTTAATACTAATTGATAGGGAATGTCTCACACAGTCATAATTTTTTGGTGTGGCTGCCTGGAAAATTTGATGCCGTTCGGAGAAAGTTTAATACTTGATCTTGCAAATTTGGTCTCGTCGTTTGTTGTCTGTTAAATCATCCTCGTTTTTCCTCGTCACTTCATCCTATTTTTGTGGTTGAAAACACATAGTAATTAAAAAGGAAATCAAAAGCACCATTAAACGTTATTATTATTTCTATTAACTCTTTTTTTTCCTACTTCATCACATTTAACAAAAATGAACTCTCATTTTTTTCAATGGATATTTATGGCCAGAAAAGCTTATATTAATTGAGCTCATAGAAAAAATATGAAAGATTTTGGCGCATGGCACTTTTGAGGGAATAATAAAGAACAATATTTGATGTATTTTTTTTTAAATAGAAAATATTTGAAGTAAATTTTAAAGTTGATTTTTAATATAAATATTTAATATAATTTAAATTGATCTATAGTGTTTTCGGATCAGATTGTGTAAGAATTTTTAGCATCAACGTTTCATATCACACTCCGTGATCCATCATCAGGATGAAGTAGAGAGCTGCAGAAGAGAAAAAATGAACAAGAAGCAGACCAAGGCACCTAAAAAGAGGAGAGAGGTGGCTCGAGGATCAAGGAGGATAAACAAGACCAACTACCAAAAAGGAAAGGGCAAGGAGAAAGAAATAAAAATAAAATTAAACAACAACAAATAAATGACAACTGTGAGGCGAAATCTCTGATTGAACTGGACCGTATCAGATGAAAACGTGTCTTTGCTAATAAAAAAATTAAATATGAACAAATATTGTTGTAGTTAGTTTTAGTGTTGTTGTGAACCAACGGTGTGTCTTTGATATACGTATTTTTTCTTTACAATTTTATTTTTTAATGGGTATTTTAATTTTTTCAAGTAATTTTTAATGTTGATATTTAGAAAGATTTTTTTATTATAAAAACAATTATTTACTTAAGCAATAAATTATTTTCTTCAAAATATTATTTAATTATATAATTAATTAATATTCTAAAAACTAAATTCTAAATCCTATTCATTTTATTTAAAAAAATATATATTAAAGACCTTTAAATTTCAATCATATTATTTAATAATAAATATAATATAATAAAAATATTTTTTAAATTATTGAAATAGTTTGTATCACAACACCGTAGATATATAATAATACTAATAATATTTATATATTTCAAATATATTCCATCATTAAAAATAATTTTTAATTTTAATTATCTAATGTTGATATTTAGAAAGAATTTTTTTATTATAAAAAAATTATTTACTTACACAATAAATTATTTTCATGGAAATAGTTTTTTTTTTTGCTCGGTAAAAATGCCTAAGCCATATTTTAATAATAAAGAATGTTACAATCTCCGCTTAGTGCGAGCGCCAGTAGGAAAGAGCGGAGAGGAGAAAACCTCTGGTCTTGCCCGAAACCATCGATCCAGTCAAACTAATGATAAATATGAACAAATATTTTTGTAGTTAGTTTTTTATATTTTTACTCTAATGATAAATATGAACAAATATTGTTGTAGTTAGTTTTAGTGTTGTTGTGAACCAATGGTATGTCTTTGATATAAGTATTTTTTCTTTACAATTTTATTTTTTAATGGGTATTTTAATTTTTTCAAGTAATTTTTAATGTTGATATTGAGAAAGATTTTTTTTATTATAAAAACAATTATTTACTTAAGCAATAAATTATTTTCTTCAAAATATTATTTAATATTATATTTATTAATATTCTAAAAACTAAATTCTAAATCCTATTCATTTTATTTAAAAAAATATATTAAAGACCTTTAAATTTCAATCATATTATTTAATAATAAATATAATATAATAAAAATATTTTTTAAATTATTGAAATAGTTTGTATCACAACACCATAGATATATAATAATACTAATAATATTTATATATTTCAAATATATTCCATCATTAAAAATAATTTTTAATTTTAATTATCTAATGTCGATATTTAGAAAGAATTTTTTTATTATAAAAAAATTATTTACTTAAACAATAAATTATTTTCATGGAAATAGTTTTTTTTTTTGCTCGGTAGAAAGGCCTAAGCCATATTTTATTAATAAAGAATGTTACAATCTCCGCTTAGTGCGAGCGCCAATAGGAAAGAGCAGAGAGGAGAAAACCTTTGGCCTTGCCCGAGACCATCGGTCCAATCAAACTAATGACATCTAATTTACATATGACCTTTTATAGGTTCTACATTCTGGCTTATCAAAAATCCCTTCATAGGGATAATCTTTGATTTCGATGGGATAGTGTATTTTTGTCCAACTTTCCAAGTTCCCTGTTGCCATATTTGTCACCTTTTGCTTATCCTGTAAAATAGATTTTCAAAACCTTCTCTTGCAAAAACATATTTTCAAAACTTTCTCCTGCAAAACCACTATGTTAACTGTTAGTGCCAAGAGAAGAATAAAAGCCAATACGATTTCTGTATACTCACCCCTATTGTTATTCTAGACTAGGTTTCTTTCAAAATAAGTCAACATCAGAAATTGTTGGCTCTACTATGAAAGATTACCTAGTCTACAATAATTATCAGAAGTGAAAGCATTGGTCAGCAAAGGATTGATGCTACCACAACCTCTCTAGCCTGCACTTTAGATTCTTACTGTGATATTCAAGACTTATGTCTATTTAAGTACTGGTTTAACTATATATTTGATATTGTCATACAGTGAGTATCTTGCCCTTCGTTGTGTATGTTATATCAAAGAAAATAAACAGTTCACTATGTACCATGAGCTAACTGCAGATCCTATATCTCCATGTAAAAGATTCATTATAATAGTAATAGAAAAAAACTATGTAACTGAAGCTTAATCTTCTTCCTTGACATTTGTAGCTTACATACCAGAGGCATGTGATTTGGTGGGGTTATCAACCTAGAATGGGGTCCATCCTTCTTCTACCATATAACTCACCCACCATTCCCCTTTTGGTTCTTTAACCACTCCAAGCCATTGCTTAAGGAATGCAATGCTTCTTACAATCTTTGTTTGTCTTTGGTGGCAGAGTCTCTAGTCTTTATTACTAAGAATAGGCCTTTTGAATTCTACATTAAGCACCTCATCCTTATCAATGGCTTCCGCAACTTTGGAGTAATCTTATGGGTAAGGTGTTTGTAGATTGTCATCCACACATTTTATCACCATTTCCAGGTTACCCAAGTATTCTTCTTTGAAAATCAACCTGGATAATGTGACTGTGACTGCTTTTCCTTCTCCCATTGTAAGTAATGTTGATACAAACCCTGATGGGATGCTACTGTTAACTCTTTTCCTATGTTCTGAAAGGATAATCTCATCTCCCAGAATCCTTTTGGTCGCATGTATGACCAAATCATCCTCCGTTCTCAGGATAATCGACCATCTCTTGTTAGAAATTTCTCCTATGAAGGACATTTCACGCTTCTCGGGGCAGAGACAAATACCGGAATCTATTTTTAGGCAGAGCTAAGTGGTGTATGCCTATGCGAAGATATACTAGTTATGGCAACTGATAGAGTCGGTACTACAAATTGTGACCTCGATTGTGCCAGGCTAGTCACATGAAGTTTACCTATATGTCTTTCAATATGTTATATGATTGCTTGTTGATAACTCTGACATACTCCCTTCCCCCAAAATTCCTGTTGTATGACTGTGGGAGTGATGATTATCTTTTTCATGATTATTGATTCACCTTACTCCCTTTCTTTGTCAGTGCATGATTACTCAAACAATCAAGCAGTATCTTCATGATGATTTTGGCTGATGTTGTTTCATTACTTTTATATACTACATATATATGTGTGTGTGTGTGTGTGTGTGTGTGTGTGTGTGTGTGTGTGTGTATCCATACTTATATATCTATATATGTGCATATATATACATGTAAGTATATATTTTATCATGTTGTATGTATGCAGATGAGCATGTGTGTATCTGTCAAATCTGCGAAGGTGCCATCTCAATTTTGTCACGTCGTATTGATTTTGAGATTGTTGATCGCTCTGTCATTTATTCTCTATTTGTTTTATATCTCAGTGTCTCGAGTTTGCTAAGGATTCAGGCCGTGTTTTGCATCTTTTGCCTCTGAGTATATATATGTCTATATATATAGGTATTTATGTATATCGCTATGTGAGTGTGAATGTGTTTCTGTCTGTGTATGGGTTGTATGCCATTTTTACATATTCTTGTTTGTATTAAACCCTAAGTGCTTGCCACCATACCTTGTTTATATTCGTTTGTGTCTATAGAAGGGAGTAGTCTCTGCTCAAAGGATACTATTGATAGGTATATATGTGATTGCATGCACTTATAACTATATATATGTCTGTATATACCTGTATATATAGCTATATATGCATATGTGCATCCATATATGTCTCAGCTCATATATATGCATGTGTACACACATAATTATACAAATACACTTGTATACATACATACATATCTTTATCTATGCATGTACCTATATATACCCTCTATTCTACATGTAAATGTGTTGTGAATATACTGTTTCTAGGATTCTGTCTCAATTTCTATCTGCGTATGAGTATCTAGATCTGACTGCCTATGTGTCAATGATGTAGTTCTATTTGTTCCATCTACCCCTAAATTGGCCAACTTATCGGCCAATGTGTTTTCTTCCCTGTAGATGTGATTGATCGTGTAGTCTGAGCAGCTTCCCATTAGTGATAGGGCTCTATCCAATAAGCTTCTGAGCTCCCAATTCGGCATTGTCCTGGTCCTTATTGCATTAACAATAATAGTTGAGGCCCCTTCTATCTCTAATTTGGATATTTTTAATTGTTTGCATAAGTTTAAACCTTCTATTAGGCTCAATAGTTTTGCCTTATTGTTAGTGCAATGTCCTAGATATCGGGAGCTCAATCCAAAACATATCCTTTCATGTGAGTGAATTATACATCCCGCCCCTTCCTCCCCTGAATTGCCTCTGGATGCTTCATCAAAATTGAGTTTTCACCATCCAATCTCCGAGGGCACCCATTTGCATGCTTTTCTATCCTTGGTCTTATCTTTGTTCCCTTTCCCAAAGAAAGGGGGGATTTTGATCCCCTTCCACTGCTTTCTGATATAGTTATCCCACTCTATAAATGTCTTATCATGTTGTGGAATGGTCATATTCCTATTATTGGAGGTTTCTGTGATGGAGGCTTCTATTTTTGCTATCAAGATTTCTACCTTCATTTCTGTTTCCTGAAAGATTCTCTTGTTCCTCTCCTTCCAAACCTCCCAGATTACTATTGTTGGACTGCATATCCATAGATTGTGGAAGATGCTATTCCTTTTGATTAATGACCAATTTCTGAGCCAATCCTTTAGGTAAGGGATGATGGCACCTGACCAGCCTAATTGTGCCATCAGCCAATACCAACATCTTTGTGTGTAGCTATAGGTTGTGAATATGTGGTCATTTGTTTCCTCATCTTTCTTGCATAAGACACAAATTGAGGGTCCTTCAAAACCTTTAAGTTTAAATTGTTTTGCAGTTAGTACTTTCCCCTAAAATGTCGCCTAAGCAAAGAAGCCAGCTTTTGGGAGGTCAAATTTGTCCCAACAAATTGTGTTAGGGGTGTAGTCTTTGATAATGTTTGCCTCATCATATATGGTTCTAAAGCCATATTTGTAGTTGTATTGTCCATTCTTTGATTTTGACCATATAAGCTCATCTGGCCCAGGTCTGAGTGTTATTATTCTGCCCTCTAGAATTTGCAGCAATTCTTGGTCTCTATTGTCCACTAAGAATGGGGTCATGTTTTTCCATGTCCATCCCATTGTCGATTCGGGTGCCAATGTCATATAATCCTTTACATGGTTCCCCCATAAAGATTTCATTTGGTTTTTAATGTTAGTTGTGTTCATTACACTGTCTATTGAGGGGTAGCCACCCCATGAATCCTCCCAAAACAAGGTTGTTCTACCATCATGAATATCCCAGGATAGGTGGTTCACTATGAGTGATCAAATTTCTCTTATAAAGTTCCAGATTCTAGATCCCTTGGGTGGATTTGTTTCCCTAAATATTGCCTCTCCTTGATTTTGTGACATGTATTTGCTCCTAAGGATTCTGGCCCATTTTTCTTCTGAGTATGTATATATTCTCCATGCCAATTTTGCCCCTAAAGCCATATTTTGCCATAGTAATTTTCTTATTCTTGTGCCTCCATCACTCTTTTCTTGACATATATTTTCCCACGATATTAGTTTCATTTTGTTTTTATCTTCTGCACCATTCCAATAGAAATCTCTCATTATTTGAGTTAGTTTTTTGTATGTCCCTTTTGGAAGTGGTATGCAGGATAGAAGATAGATAGGCATTGTTGCTAATACTATTTTTATGAGGGTTAGTCTTCCTACCCCTATCAGCCATAAGGCTTTCTAGGATGATAGCTTCTTCCTCACTTTTTCAATCAGGGGGTCCCAAAGTTTATTCATTTTAATACCTTTGTCTAGAGTCATCCCTAAATATGTTAGTGGTAGATGCCCTATTTTGTATCCTAGATACGAAGCTATCCTATATTCCTCATGTGCTTCCATTTTAAAGAAGAATATTTTTTATTTCTCTTTGTTTACCATCTCTCCTGAGGCCAGCCCATAAGAATGTAATATGTTCTTAATTTCCTTAGCTTCCTTTAGCTATCCTTTTCCCAAAATTATTGTGTCATCATCAAATTGTTGATGGGTGCATGGTTCTACTCCACCCGTGATCTGAATTCTCGACAGTCTATTGGACCTCTGTGATGCATCCAGACTCCTAACTAGGGCTTCATAAATAATTATAAATAAGAATGGGGATAAAGGATCCCCTTGTCCGAGTCCTCTGGAGGCTTCAAATAAGCCTTCCGATTTCTCGTTTAGTAAGATAGAGAACCTAGGGTTTGATATACAGAAGTAAATCCAATTTATCCATTGTTTGTTAAAGCCAAAGGCCTTCATATAGCTGCAGAGGAAGTACCAATCCACTTTGTCATAAGCCTTTTTAATGTCTAATTTTAGCAGCATATTAGGCTGCCCTTGGTTCTGGCAGGAGTGGATGGCTTCCTGGACAATAATAATCCCATCTAAAATTGATTTATTGGGTACAAAGCCTGTTTGTTCTTCTGATATTATGGTAGGCAGTAATTTTTTTAATCTATTAGCCATGAATTTAGCTCATAGCTTATAGATCATGTTGCATAGAGAAATGGGTCTGAACTCATCCCATTTTGAGGGGTTCTCCTTCTTTGGAATTAAGGCCAAAAGGTGTTATTAATTTCTTTTAGGAATCTCCTTGCATTGCGGGTGGATTCCAAGGCATTAGTTACCTCGTCCCCTAAGATGTGCCAACATTTCTAGAAGAAACTAGCAGGGAAGCCATCCAAACCAGGGGTTTTGTCTTCGTGAAATTGTGCCAGAGCTGTTTTAACTTCTTCGTGAGTGATTTTAGAGTCTAACATTTTATTGTCATCCTCTGTTATCAGTTTGGGTATGTTATTTGTTAGGATTCTATTGTTAGGGAGGTCTGAGTGTTCCCAGTTGTTAAGGTTGTTTTTAAAATACATAATTGCATCTTTTGCAATCAGATCTTGATCCATTATGATCTGATCACTATCATTGGTGATTTGGATATTTTTGTTTACCGCTCTTTTAACTTTGACATTGTTGTGAAAAAATTTGGTGTTTCGATCCCCATCTTCTAACCATGTTTCTCGAGATTTCCGTTTCCAGTTGTGTTGACTTGAATTTCATCACCAGAATACTACCTGCAACAAGTTAGTTTCACAAAATACAAAGGAAATGCTATAGGAAATCCAAATTCAACCAATGAAACTACATGAAATACATATGAAATAAAAATACTATTATTACCTTCATGATTTATGTCTCATTGTGTCCTAAGTCCATTGTTCCTGGTTGCAGATGGTGTGCTCTCAGACAAGCACTGATAGCTTCCAATTTGGCATATGAAGAATGGACCGATAACCAATAGTTAACTGATGCTATGATATGCAATGCTAAATGACTATGCTAAATGATTATGTTATTTGCTTCAAGATTAAAAACTCACGGATGCATAAGTTTTCACAAATGATTAGCTTTGAAAACTCACTCAAAGACTAACTCTTTCTCAACTCAAACTCCTGATTTTATAGACTTTGAGAGGATAAGATGATGTGGCCTAGATCAACAGTCATGATCAGATCTACAGATTTGGATGGCTGTGAGAAAAGGTGAAGGTTGAGAGAAAGGGGGAAGGAGAAGACAAGTGTCACTCATCTCACCTTGATTGGGTTGCTGACTGAGGGAATCTAGGGATGGTTGGAGAAAATTTAGGCATGAGAGGACAAGTGGACTCAAGTCCTTCCTAAGATGTAGGTATGTTGGAGAGAATATAGAAGAATGTTATGAAATATGTGTACGTACACAATATTTCATTAAATTTGGAGGTTGAAGATAAGTGGCCAATAAATGTTTTATTTATTTTAATTTGTTGAATTAATTAAGCCACACGATGGATGAGTTGGCAAAGGAAAGATGAAGTGGAGATGGAAGGATGAGTTGGAAAAGGGATTAAATAATTTAGGAAATCATTTAATATTTGAGACTATAGGATAGGAGAATAATCATTAAATATTAGATATTCAAATGATTGGAGGAAATAATTAAATATTAGATATTTAATTAATCGATTAGAAGAATAACTAAATATTTATATATTTAATTAATTAGAGGAATAGGATATATGAATTAATTAATAATTTTTTTTATTAAATTAATTAATAGAAAGACATGAAATGAACAAAATAAATTAATCTTTTCAAATTAACTATTTAATAGAAGAATAAACATTAAATAAATATAAAATATTTATTTAATCACTCATAGCCAATTTTATGTGTATACACTAGTATATCTCCTCTCTAGCCAAAATGTCTTCATATTCACATAGAAGCATTTTCTCAGCTTCATATGTCTCAGAGGTCATCCCAGTTTGCATCACATCAGGGTTTATTGTCTCCTGTTCATTCTCAATTCTTGACTTTTCCTCAAAGATGTTTTTAAATTTCTCTTTGTTCCAATCTAATATCTTGTGCTTAATCTCTTTCAGCTTAGAGACTAGACAATACATTTTTGATCCTACAAAGATACTATCCTTCCACCATTTTTGTGTGTTGGGGAGGAAGTCTTCATGTGTAAACCACATTCTTTCGAACTTGAAGAGATACCCTGTTTGCTTTGTTTCCCCCACAAGTTCTAAGTGTATCAGGTAGTGATCAGAGCCTGACCAAGGTAATACTGTAGTTTTTAGTTCTATATGGAAATCAGTTAGATCTCCTTTAAAGAAGAATCTATTGAGTGTTTCTACAATGTTAGAAAAATCTTTTCTCTTGTTATTCCATGTGTGGAAACCAGTCTCTATTTTGATTTCGAATAAGTTTTTGTTATTTATCCAGTTTATGATGTCTCTTTGTGATTGTTTAATGGTTGTTATACCACCACTTTTATCAGATGACTATAAGAGTGTTGAAGTCACCACCTATGATGATGCGTTTTTCATCCTGCATATTTAAGTAGTGTTTTATTTCCTGCCACACTAATTTCTTCTTCTTTATTGGAATTGGGCCATAAACATTAATAATTATAAACTCAAGATTTAGACTAAGGGCTCTAACTCTACCAACCATCCAATTTTGCATTTTGGTTTGGCATGTGAATGCAACTATACTTCTTCTCCACATTATACCTAGTCCCCCCGATGCCCCTATAGACTCCACAACTTCCATTTGCCATTGGGTGAATTTTTTGCTAACATTATTTATATTAGTCTTGCTTAGTTTTGTTTCTTGTATCATAACTATATCCATAGAAGATTTCAGTATACTTCTCCTAATCAATCTCTGTTTATTAGGGGCTCCCAAACCCCTAACATTCCATGTAAGTATGTTTATACCTCTTTGAGGGGATGGGGATATTTTCCTTGCCCCAACAATGTTGTTATTTTGGCTTGCCCCTCCACATCCTCATCCATCTTCCTTTTGTCTAAAAAAGATTTCCTACCTCTTTTGTTGCTCATAGATTTTCCACAATCAGTAGTTGGTTTCTCACCTCCCGTTTGGAGGATACCTCTGTTTTGTGGATTGGTTAAGCTGTTGTCTACTATTTTGTTATTGTCTGTTACCTGCATATTGATTAGTTCCTTGATAATAAAATATCTTTCCTCATTTGCATTCAACCCTTCCACAACAGGGGAATCCTCCAGAGTGGTATAGGTTGTGGTTATATCTTCTTGGACCACCTCATTTGGGTTGGCGATTAGTAGGGGTGTTTTGGGGGGGATTGAACCTGTTTTATAATGGGGATGTTAGCATTTTCTGCCCAATTTGTTGGGGTATCAATGAGTATTTCATCTACATACTCTTCAGCTATTTTCCCCATTAGGTTTTCTATAACATTGTTCAGTTCTGCTTGGATTTTCTCTTCATTATTATATGCCTGAGTTTCTAAGGTTCTATCAAGACTGTTACCCAAGACCGGGATAGGAGGCGGAATTGGGGTAGTATCAATCCCTTGCTGACCAGTGTTTATAATGAAGCCACCCATGTCATCATTAAATTGTATGTCTATTTTCTCATTTGAAGCTACAATTTTATCCACAACTGTCGCTTGCGGCTTCTGTAAATTAGGGTTTGACCTCTTGCGGAAAGCTAAATCTTCTGCTATTGGTCGATTATACCATATCGGTTTTAGAGTATATATGCCATCTATTATTTCTAAGATTATATTTTTTAGGTCTCCCTTGACTTTGTTTAATTCTATTAGCATTTTTATGTCTGAGCTATCCAACCAATTGTTTTCGACAGCTATGAATTTGCCCAAACTATCCCCAATTTCTATAAGGATTTTAGCATGCATTAATTCTACATGAACATTGTGGATTTCTATCCATTTTTATTCCATTTCAAATTCAAAACCATTAGCATCAAATTTCGGTTGCCAATCAATGAAGTTAAAATTTGTGCCTTTGTAAAAAACGTAATCTTCATGCAAAAGTTTGGCCTTCATAGATTTATCATGGCATTCAATGTATATAAAGTTGTTTGCTAGGGTTGTTATACTTCCTTGGGCGTGGAATTTTGTTTTCCACCATTCCACAATTTTGTCGAATGGCTGGTTGTTCCCTCCCCATTTTGCAAAGAGTTTGTGCCCTCTGCAATACTTGCTTAATTCCTTTGCTTCTCTAGGGTTCGTGATTTTGATGGGCTTTGGGTCAAGATTTGTTGCTGCTAGGGCATCCTCATTTCTTACGACCTTATATGGCGAGTTTCCCAGTTTCGAGACTAGAACTGGTTTGGTGAATTTAGGGCGATGAAATGACAATGCCCTTCCTCCATCCTTAACGGGTCTAACATAACCCTCCATTCTATTGGTAAGTGGGCGTGAATTCTATTGTGGCTTTCGGATGGGCTATCCAAGGCCTGAATTATTTGTTCGAGAGCCCAACGGTATCTTATTTGCCTTGGTGGCGCAGTTGGGGATTTGAGAGGTGATGGGAATCACCCGCATTTTTGGTTGTTCCGTCGCCCTAGCTTCCCTGTTCTCTACCCTAGCTGCTCTCTTTCCCACTACCACATGCCACAGATGGTTATGTGCAGAGACTTCCCTGTCATATGGATGTTTGCCAGCCATTTCCCAGTTCTTGCCCTGGTATGGACGATGTTCGCCGGGATATCGATATGCAGAGTCTATGACTGCCCTAGCAGCCCATCGCCTTTCTGCCCTAATGGTTTGCTTGCTCTTGATAGTCTCCCAAGGTTGTTCCTGCAGAGGGGAAACCCTACCAGATGTTGAGGCAACCCCAACGCATCTTCTCCCCCATCGCTTGCTTGGTCATTCGCATGTTTGCAAGATTGCAGAGCCATTTTCAAAATTATATTTTAGTATTATTTAATATAAATTTAAGATTATATATTTTCATGGAAATATTAATTAATATTATATTTATTAATATTCTAGAAACTAAATTCTAAATCCTATTCATTTTATTTAAAAATATTACATTAAATACCTTTTAATTTCAATCATATTATTTAATAATAAATATAAATATGTTTCTCATGTAGAGAGAAGTCTCTTGTAAGAAACAAACTCTCCACTAATGTACCTATTTAAGGATCTTTGGATCCAACTATTTGATAGACAAAAAAAATATAGAATAAACATTTTTTGAAGCTCTCCAAATTTTATCAAAATGACTGTGTATTTTAATTTGGTTATAGTATATGATCTCTTCATTAAAAAGAGATTATTTTTCTACTCAATTTAGAAATATGATATGTGGATGGAATGAAGTAAAAAGTATATGTTAAAATAGTGATATATTAAATGTTTATACTAATCTTTGTAGTATAAACTAAGCATATTTAATTTTCTATACTAAACATTACCATTTAACTTGAATTTTAGCAGGTGGATGAAGTTGTTGCCTTCCACATTTGTTTTCATATTTAAAAGAATCATCATAATCTATTATGGACTTAAACCTAATTTTAATAAAATATGCATACATTCAATTGAAAACTTTTTATAATAATATAAATTACGATAGACTTATCCATTGCACCTCATTTAGGTGTAGTTAGGAGCCCCATGAGACCCCAACAGGTTTCTCCATATTTTTTAAATCATTAAAAATTAAAATATAATAAATTTTTCTTTTTAACTAATTATTAAACATGATCAATGGTAAATTTGGTGCTGGGTAGACATTGCCGCTGCTTCACGCCTACACGAATCCATTGGCTTCTGTCAGGACGTCGTATTTAAAACCATGTCTTCTAAATCATTCTTATCTAACTATAACCGATCACATAACAATCCACGTGTACAGATTGCGGCGGCAAGGGAACGGAATAAATCTTTGTTTTACTTGACACGGAGGACGCTTTGCCTTAGTGAAGAAGACACGTCAGGCTTTAAAGACCAAAAACTCAGCAGCGGCAACGGAAACAGCGAAAATGGCGAGGGTCAAATTCATAACAACAATGGCGATGGCGATGGTAGTTTTGTTTATGTTTGCCAGCGATGCTTCGTATGGCGGGATCCGCGACGTTCCTAATTTTCAAAACAATGCCGACATTGAGCGGCTTGCACACTTTGCCGTGGACGAATTCAATAAACAGGAGGTCCATCACAACCTTTAAATTCTTTTTTTTCCCTTTCTTTCCAGTCTTAAATTCACTGTAATTTCAGGGGAAGGTAAGTTCTGAAATACGTTGTTCTTGTTGTTGTTCAGAATGGCAATCTTTCTTTTTCGAAAGTGGTGAGAGCTCAAGAGCAGGTTGTGGCAGGGATGATGTATTACTTGATAATAGAGGCTATGAATGGTGTCCAAGCAGGTTTGTATGATGCGAAAATATTGGTGGTGTTGTGGCGGAATGTAACTCAGCTGAAGGAATTCAAGCCTTCTCAGAGCCTTCTTAAAGGTTTGAATCCTCCCCTGCTCATGGTTTTTTTTTTCCCCTTAGAATCTACCACCGATGTAATCTAGATCTCTGGCTACATTCTTAGGGTTAGGGTTTTCAATCTTTGGTCAGACTTGGATGTACCAGGCAAGTGTGACTGCTTCTTGCCCAGGTGATAGCTCAAAAGTTTTTATACAACAATTTGGTGTTTGGGTGAAAACAAGTACTCTGGTGTTTAGGATCTCTGCTTTATAATCTTGATGTAATTTAAAAGAGTGAATTAGTCGTGAACAATGATTTTACTTTTAATATAAAAGCACTACTTCTGTTCGAATCTCAAAACTTAAGCAGGAATAACTGAAGTCTACTGGAGCCATAAAATACTCTACTTATTCAGAATGTTTTGAAGTCAATTATTGTTGTTTACAATGAAGAGAGACATAAAGACATAAAGACATAAAGAAGTTGTAATGCTTCGTAAGGTTGTCAAAGTTGTCAGTTCGAGACAAATTATACTTGAAGCATGGAAAATCTAAAGAACAAGCCCGAAGAATCTCTGGACATGCATTATATTTGAAGAATCTCTTGTTTTCTATCAAGTTGTAGGAAGGAGAATGCATTTCTAAATACATGTAGACATTGAAGGGTTTTAGCGGCCACTTGTCCACTATTCAAAACTAGTAGATGATGAAGTATGGTCGCTTTGGTTCTCGAAACTTGCCACCAGCCTATGGGTCATTTGTTGTATCTCTTCAACTCAACAAATAGACTAAGACACTTAACTTTGAAAAGTTGAAAACACAGTGGAGATGGGACCAAATAGAAGAAACAACCTCAGGCAATATAGAGAGGTTCACATGGTTCTACTGCAAGGATTCTAAATTCCAGGAAAAGAGCATCTATATTGCAGATTGACCAAGGTCTTGTATGTACTTAACCAGACTCCTCAAGTTTGTTATATCAAGATTGATTGTCACATCAGAGATTCAAAGTTTTGAATAAAAATTTCTGATTAAAATATCTATGTTAAAAAAGCAGTGATAACATGATGATCCTAATTGAATGTGTTGATGACATTGCTATTGCTAATGGTGGGGCTGGGTTGATATTGGTCAAAAGGTGAAACATAATATTTGTTTAATTTCTAACACGACAATCTATTGCTCCTACACTATTGATTAGGTTTAGATTTTTATTTTTTTAGGGTTTTATGTCAAAACATGATTATTTTTGCTACCTAATATGGGAGCATGAGCATAAGATGATACCTCTTTGGCCAAGAGCCAAAGATTGAGGGGTATCCATTTTGCCAAAGTCACCTAGTGCACAATCGTGGCTATATAGTGAAATTGGATGTTTGTCTCAATATAGTAGGTTGTTTTGTTTGAAATTCATCTTCTGCTAATATTGGGGTGTCCCAAACCAGTAGGCACACACCTTTGTGTATATTGTGAATTTATGATTTTAAAAGTAATCTTTGACAAAGTGTGCCTTTTTGTACACATGTGCACCTTTCAATGGCATGCACTTGAGTCTTCTTTTCCATATGGTGAAATGATTCTCATCCTTTGTTAGCTGCATGCAACAACTCTAGATGCACACATGACAATGGATATTTGAGCTTTGGGCTTTCTCACTTTTTTGTGCATGCTTCTACTCTAGGTGTGCACTTGATCACCATACTTGGCCATGTTTAACTTGGATGCTTTCTTTCCAAAGGTATTTCCTTGGTGAAATTTTGACCTCGAACTCGTTTCTATCAAGTGCATGCAATTTCAAGACCTCTTTTCCTTTGCTATGATGTATAATATCAAGAGCATTGTTTCATGATCCTATGAACAATTCAAATTGAAGAGAAAACAAACTTGACAAGACATAATCACGACTTAGATTCGGAAAAACAATAGATATTAGCTTTAAACTTGACACATTATGAAAATTGTGTGTGTGTACAACAGTTGGCTTTGTTTGGGGACCATGGTGTATACTTGTAACGTAGGAGAATTACATCTTTGGTTTTTTTGTAGATTGGTGCTTTATCAATTGGGAAATAGAGTTAGAGTATTCCAAAATCACCTAAAGTAAAACATGCTTGAATTACCTAATAAAACACAACATTTACATTGTTGAAAATAGAAGTGCAATACAACATAACAAAATTAAAGTTATGAAAAAAAGAGAAAGGTAAATACAATGGGATGCACGAAATCATTAATAGGTTGAGAAAGTTAGCAACCTCTCTCCGTGAGTTGAGAATCCAATTTTAAAAGTAAATATCCTATAAAACCTTTGCAAAACATTCTGAATATTCCATGGTTTAAGTGGGTAAGAATAATCCTGTAGCAAAAAATTCAGCACGAACCTATTGATATGCATTGGTTTTTGTTGATCTTTTCCCACAAGGAAAAATCTCTAGTAGGTAGAGATATTGTGCTGTCTATTGAAGGTATTTGTGGCTAGAGCGCATATGTAGGAATGGTAATTACCACATATCTAATTTGATTCTCTACACTTGTCCCTTAAATATATGCAACTCTAGACTTAGTTCATGTCTAATCCTTCAAAGGCTGAAGCTATTGAAAGAAAATCTCCATCACTTGTTCTTGAGTATCTAGATTTATGAGGGATATTAGCGAGCATCTTATGATGTGAACATTTATTTTTCATTATTTTCATCACTGGAATCTTCATTAGGCAGCCCATCAAGGCTTGAATCTTCAAGCATTAGATCATTATCGAAATATGCATTGAAGAATATCATCTTTGGGTAGTTAACTTTGCCATCCATCATCTCATAGTGGCCATCCTTGGGTAAATTGGGCCTTATCTTTATCAAATCAATTGACTTTAGTGAAGATGCTCCTATGAGGGAAGAAACAATTAGACTCGTTATCAATCATGCAACCTTTGTCTCCTATCATCATGCAAGTGTGTGAATATGATTCTTTGATAGCACTTTTTTTTTTATATTGACCATCCTTAATTGATATCTTGAAGAAAAAGATCTATTTCTTCTTCACTAACATGTTTGGGATCTATTGAAGTTGAGTCAATCCTTAGGAGGAAATTCACTATGTATTCCACTGAAGTTTCGCTTTCAAGGTGTTATACAATCAAGATTTGGTAAAATATCCTCCATATATGTCTCTAATTCAACAAGTGCCTCTAAAGCTGAATTATCTTCAAGAAGAAGAAAATCTTGTTCTTGATCCAACTACGATGCTTTGTTGATGTTCCAAACAAAAATATCAGTATTTGGTAACAAAGTGTTTGTCTCTTGAATGAGTAATAATTTGAGATTTTTCATCATTAGTGCCTTTGGTGATTGCTGAACTTGAAATCAAAAACTCCTGAAAGAGAAAAATATCTTGCTCTTATTTGATTACATTTGTGGTAATCACTTCAAATAATCCTTCGAATGAAGAAAAGAAACTACTAGGTTCATTTCCCTCTCTTTTGCAATTGACTTCTTGTTTGCAGCATTTTCCTTGGTGAATATTTGGCATACTTGTGTCACATCATGCTCTTCTCCCAACAATAGCCTTTCTTGAGCCTCAAAGAACTTAAGTAGGCAAGATTTGTGCTTCTTGTGGATATACTTGTTTTATTTGCAACCCTATTTATGTGAACACATATCACACAATATATAATTATGAAAAACATTCTTTACCTTGTAATATTCATATTGGACATATTTCATCATTTAGTCACCATCAGATTCATCGAAAATACATTTATATCGCCTGAAGATCCTTGTTTTTTATTTGAAGCTACCCATATTTGTTTGAACCTTTGCATTTTGTAGCTTCTTCCATCATGTTGATAAGTTTCATGAAAGCCGTAGTATGTGTGTGTAGGGAAAGGAACTTCTACTCCTTGTTTTGTTGGAGAAGTGGGTAGATGAGATCTATCACTAATATAATTGATGGATGAAGCATTTTTACTTGGAAGTGATGGATATTGCTGAATTGGTGGGATGTTTAATGGAATAATTATGATTGGCTCAATCGGAAGTTTGTATATCTTTCCTGAAATGATCATATAATCCTTCAACTCAATAGCATGTTTTTGAGCATCCTTCAATTTGGTAATAATAATTGCCTTGAGAAAGAAAGCCACTTTTGAAGCAACTTAGAAGAATTTCAAAAGGATAATTTATAATTGCACCTATCTTGTTAACCAAACAACTTGTAATGTCTCCTCTTTGAAATAGAATTTAATGGTAAATAATAATAATAAAATTAAAATGAAAAAGAATAATAATTAAATAAAAATAAAAATATAAAAGAATATAATTAAAATTTAAGTTAATGAATGGTCAAAAGACATGGAATGAAAAGTTGCGACTCCCTCAAACATTAGATATAAAAGGGAGAAGACAACCTCATCTGAGGGGGATAATTTGGGAATCAGAAGTGCAGATCAGATTTAAATAAGAAGCACAGATCTGATCGTGAAAGGTTGTGTCCCTTTTAAAAGGCAGAAATAATGAAGAGTTGCACTCTTTCAAAGGGTGCTGATGGTGAAATGGTGTGTCTCTTGCCAAAGGGCATACATGATGAAGAGGTGTGACCTCTCCCTCACATTGAGAGATATAAAGGAAAGGAATCAAAAGCCTCCAGTGGCATCACGATCGATCAAATCAGATCAGAACTGTTATTAAGTTACAAGCAGTAACATCCTTGTTCTTGGTGGTATGCATGGGGATGTGCTTAATATGTATGCTTAATATATGACGCCTGATAATGTTCTTATGCAGAATTTAATAGTAATATTAATATAGACTGCAATATGTATGACAGTCATACTTAATTTCATATATATTCATAATACATGAAAAGTTAGTATACAGATAGCCTAATCCATGCTTTTCTACTAATGCCCATGCTAGGATAGGATGTGGAATTGTTAGGGAAAGGCGGTATTAATACCTCGCAAGGTAGATAAGACCTGCGGTGGAATGGACATGTGCTATATCATACAAAGGCAATGGATAAAGCCTGCGGTGGAATGGACATGTGCTATATCATACAAAGGCAATGGATAAGTCTTGTGGTGGAATGGGCATGTGCCACATCATACAAAGGCAATGGATAAGGCCTGTGGTGGAATGGGTATATGTTACATCATACAAAGGCACAACTTGTGGAGGATGGTTTTCTGGCGCCCTAACAAAGATACTTCCCAATATCCACTAAGATTGATCATTAGGATTGATTAGGGATTAGACCTAGCTATGTTGATTATCCCTTGTATGATGTACGCTAATTGTTCCCTAGAGCTAACAAATGCATAATAAAATATTATAAGTATGATGAGATGTGTTTAATTATTGGCAAAAAGGCCATCTCCTAATAGGGGACATTACACAACTGAATCTTGCAATGAACTCCTTCATTTGTTCATTATTTTTTCATTTAAAATTGTACAAACAAAATATGACTTTTTTTTTAGCTAGTTTGAAGTGTGCAAGATAATAAAAATAGCACGGGCTTCTTGCCCTAAAAATAGAGACTATGAAAAGTAACAAATTTCAGTTAATGTTTTTTTCTTTAAGGAAGTTTAGGGCTAAAAACCGGCTTAGTGCGCACTAAAAATAGACTTTTGGATAGATGGGTTCAGATGACTTTGATGTTTTTGATCATGGCTGACCCTTTGAAGAGATGTAAAGCCTTGAAAAATCACTTTGATGTTTTGAATTCCTTTGTTAGGCACACACTCCTACATTACACATTCACCAATACACAAAAAAAGTTTAAAAAAACTTTGAACTTGTGTTTTTTATTTCCTTTTTATAGGTGTGCACTTTACTGTCAGGTGCATCATTGTAAATAGACTTTTGGAAATTTCAAATATTGCTCTTGTGAGATATGTACCTGCACCTCAGATGCACACCTAGTAAAGATTTTTTTAAACATTTATTTTTTTCTTTACAATGGGGTTCCCAAACTTTGATGTGAGCTGAAAATGTGCATCTGATAACTAGATTTGAAAGTTCTCTTGGTGAGGTGCATACTGTGACCCCTCATGCACACCTATACACTAGTTTTGAATCTTTGTATTTAAAATTTGATTTTTTGTTTACCTCCCTCTGCCCTCAAGCATGCACTTGACAATGTGTTTGAACTTTTTTTGAAAACTAATCATTTTTTCTTTTTATAAGGTAGGCACCTATATATCGGCATATTTTTTTCTTTTTATTCTGAAAAATAGATCTGGCATTGTGAAGCACGCGCCTGCCCCTATCTCATGCACCATCTACCTTTATGAATTACACAACTACCTCTAGTTCAGACACCTCTGAATGGATATTCAGTTTTTCTATTGGTGCATCTCAATCCCTCAAGCATGCCCCTGTACATGCACTTTTGTGATTGAATTGGATCCTTCATTCTTAGGTGTGTCTCTATACCCTAGGCATGCACCTTTGTATATGCTTTTATTTTTTGCTCTCTTTGCAGGCTTGACTTTTTGTTAGACGAGTACCTAGAATTTTCATGAGCACTTCTGAATGATACTCCTTGTACCCAAGTGCATCTCATGACATTGGACATGCATCTCAATAAATCAGACTAGTTTGTTTGAAATACAACTTCATCTTTTACAAGTGCACCCTCAACCACCAAGTGCACACCTTATGCAAACAGTGAACTTTTGATTTTTTAATGTAAGTTATCTTTGACAAAGTGCAGCTTTCTATGCAAATGTTCACCTTTGAATGGCATTCACTTGAGCCTCCCTTTCCATACGAAGAAATTATTTCAGTCCTTTGCTAAGTGCACACCTAATAATTGATATTTGAACTTTGGGCTTTCCCCTATTTTGGTGCACTCATCTATTCTATTCTGTCTGATCACCATACTTGGCTATCTTTTGGCTTGGATGCTTCCTTCCTAAAGGTGTTCCCTTGGTGAAATTTTGACTTTGAACTTGATTCTATCAATTGAATATGATCTCATGACCTCTTTCCCCTTGCCATGATGGATAACTTCAAGAGCATAATTCATGATCTTGTGAACCATTAAGACAAAACAAACTTGAGAAGACCTGATCATGACTTATACTTGGGAAAACAATATATGCTAGCTAAAGTTGATAAAATACAAAAAATTCATGTGGGTGCAACAAAGTTGTTATTGAAATAAACTTGACACAATACAAAAATTCTTATGACTAACAACAAAGTTGTTATTCCAGTTCTTTTCTATGTTACATAGAGTTTAACTGATGGGGATGGCAAGGGATGTTAGAGCACATTCATAGTACTACAAAACTTTTCCCCAAGATTTAGGAAACGGGACAAGTAATATGTGTGTGTGTGTGCTTGCATGTGCTTCTGCATTGAAATTCTATAGTTACTTTATAACCAAAAGCCTATTTACTATTGAGCCTAGAGCCTAAGAGTATGAACGTTCATTGTTGAAACATTTGATAATCAAAATTTATAAAGTGATATGTGAAATAAATGAATATTGAACATTAAAAAGAAGTTTGCAAACAGAAGCTACACTAAATGCTGGGGTGTGTGTAGCAAAAATCTAGGGTTTCTAAAACACTCCCTTGAGCATTATTTGTATTGGTTATGACACACTTCAAAAAATATGATCAGGGACAGCAAGGAAACATTTCCTGCGAGTCCCCAAGTGTCAAAAACAGAGAAAGGGAGGATAAGGGTGTAATGTCCCCTTTTGGTATATACTTAAATCTTGCCCTAAAAATCACAAGTTCAATTAAAATAAGAAATATAGCTCATTAAAATAGAAATTACCAACTAACAGTTTCCTTTCCAACATACTCTTTGGTTTAAACCCTGCACTAATGTTAGTTAACATTTGAAATATAATTCATAAGGCCAATTATTTTCATAAGAGTTGGGAATCCAGTAACATAGAAATGATTATAACATAGAAATGCATATAATCAATGGCATTAATAAATCAAATAAGTTTTTAAATTGAATAACATCACTCATTGGGATCTAATCTATAGTTGTATTTCCAAGAATCAACCATTGTAGGGGTTGAAGAGGAGAGCAAAATAGGGCGCCCGGAACATTCACTGCAATTAAGCCAAAGGGCGTGATACAACACCCCTTGGCCCACAAGTGGCAGGAACCTTGTCCATCCAACATGGAGTAGCCTACTTAGAAGGGGAACTCGTCTCTTTACTCATGTCTCCTTATTAAGCCATAAATGATTGCTTCCATTATTTAGTTTACTTCTAACAACCAACCATCATGGAGATTGGAAAGGAAAGCACAATAGGGTGCCCAAAAACTCGTCGCAACTCAGCCCACAAGTGGCAAGAACCTCGTCCATCCAACATGGGGTGACCTACTTAGAAGGGGAACCCATCTCTGCCCTTTCTACTTGTATTTCCTTGCTAACCTCTACATGATTGTTTGTAGAAAAATAAGTAACCTAGTAAATAAATAAAGATTCTAGATTATTTATCATTTCTCATCATTAACTATACCAAAGTACCTAAGAGGTTATATGTTAAACAACATCATCACAATGCACAATGCATACCACTATACTTGCTAGAACACCAAATTGCCGTATTCTGAAATGCAGATTTGCTTATATCCAAACTGATTTGTTCTCCTTTTTGGATGCCCTTTGAGTGGCCAATATGTTGTGTATATATCCTTCAATCGGTGATGGAGGGTTATGTTTTTTCCATGTCACCACTGTTGATGTGTTTTTTATGACACCATGCAACACAAAATAAAATACTAAGTATTATACCCTTTTTTGAACAAAGACCTCTTGGATGCTAAAGTATGTGATCAAACAAGGGGACTCCGAGGTTCCTATTGTAGACACCTAAAACTGTCTTCTTTAATTAAATAAATATTATTATTTATTTAATAAATTGATCCTAATTCTTCTATTAATTAAATAATTTTTATTTATTTAATTAATTCACTTTAGCCCTTTCTAGCCTTTTCTCATTTAAATGAATATTATTATTTATTTATATTATCCCTTCTTAATTAAATAAATATTTTTATATATTTAATTATTTCCTCTCTTCTATTAATTAAATGAATATTTATTTATTTAATTAATTCATTAGCCTTTTCTAATCCATGACACTTGTCATTTATCTCTTAATTCCTACACCACCTACCCTTTCATTATTTTCCAATTTCTTTTACTTACCCTTTAATCCTAGCCGACCATTTACTTTTACACCTTTTAATCTTATCCTTCCATTTCCTAAAGTGTCTTCTATATAAGAGGATGTTTCGTTCTTTATCAACCCTAATGACCTAATCAATCTTATGCAATCAAGTCTTCTTGCGATCAAGCTATCAACCACAATTCGTTCTTTATTGAGCTCTTGTGCACACATAAAATCTGAGAGCAATAGTATCAAACAAAATTAATGGAGATTGGAGACAATGGAGATTGAAACCCTACTTGACATGTGAATGGTATATCTTGTTTTGTTATTGCTTATTTGCATGATCTTAGATATCTCCATTTGTGTATGGTGGATGCTTTTCATTGTTAGGCTAGGGTTTTTGTGGTTCGATCTTTGTTAGTCTTTCAATATTATTATTTTCATCATCCATTTTCACCATATACACCTATAGTCAAGTCTTAACTTTATACGTGGATAGGCTCAGTGTGTGATATGATTTGCTGGAATCACAAGGGGACTTACGTTTTGCTTGAACTCTACTAGTGTTGGACATTGTTGCTGCTTGGATATGTTGTTGTCATTGATGTCAACATATTCCTGTGATTTATTGCTCCGGTGCTTGCAGATTGGTTTATTGGGATTATGGTTTGGTGTATGGAGTATTAATAGTATCATTATATTATTCTATATTGGTTTTGGTGATCCGGGAAGCTTAATTGATCATATCATATGATCCGGTTTGCAGTTTGTTTTTCTGATCAGTGTGTTGCAGAGTTTAGTATTTCCTTCGGTATATTTGGTGTGATCAGATCTTGAGTTGAGTCTTTGGGAGATTGTTTGGGATGGTCTTGTGTATCTTCATTATAGATAGTTTGTGATTTGGTGCTTCGCAAGTTATCTTTCTTCATGATAGTTGCTGTTGTTTGAGTGTTCTTGAGTTTCAGACGTTGACAGATGAAGATTTGATAAGTGGTGTTGGTGCAGCTGTTACTAATGTTTCTAACGTGCTTGCTGGTGTTTCCTAATTATGTCCTATTTGTTTTGACGATCTGCATTGATTGTTGTGCGAGCTCTTGGTGATTTTGCTGAACCGGTGATGTTCTTCGTGTTATGCAGTTTTCTTGGTGGTGTAACGTGTTGCAGTTGGTATTGGTGTGATTTTCAATGGTGTCGCATGTTTGGAGATTTGAATTAGGTCCATGTTATGTCATGTATATCATTATATTGGTCCTGTGGTCGATCTTTGTATCGTGTGATGTAATTTTGTAATTATGGGTTGAGGGTTTAGCCGACCTTGTTGTCAAGGTTGATGAATTGTATAAATAGTTGATATTGTCATGCAATTTAGGTATCAAGGTTGTGTTTGCATTATTAGAGAGTGGTGTATGTGCGAACAAGGATTCATCTTCCGATGTGGTGTATTGGGTAGAGATTGGTGTTGCAGAGCAGACAATTGTGCTTAACTGAAACTATCATCAAGTATTTGCAGATGCTATTATTGCAGTTCATTCCTTCTGGATTGTAGTCTAAATCTTGTTGTAAGTCAGTGAGACTTTCTTGAGGGTTGTAGCCTTCCGGGTCATTATCTTTTGAGCAGAGAGCTCTAGGCAGTGTGCTTGAATGCATGTGCATTCCCCATTGTAATATTTACACATACTACTGCAGAGTATCATCTTACTGTGGGTAGGTTCCCACCGTGGGTTTTCCACGTCAAAATCTTGGTGTTGTGTTTTGTGATATCAATTCGCCTGTCTTTGTTATTGATGCAATTTATCAGATCTGTATTTGTGATTAAGTTTGTAGATTTGGTGAAAACTTATTCACCCCCCCTCTCAATTTTCCTTCATTGTTGTTGCCAATAGCTAGAATGTGGAAATTAACTTGATTTTGAAAATAAAGATAAAAAGGATAAGGGTTTAGAAAGACTATGCTACTCCTAAGACCAATGACGACGATGAATGTTACTCAGATAGACAAATTCCCTCAAATAGTTTCCTTCGCTATGATGACAACAACTACACAAACTTGTTGCAATTTTCTAAGGAAATGGAGGATTTTCATACTATTAATACTTCACTCAAATACCCAATGTTGGCGCAACTTGAACAAGTATCTACAATCAAACTTAGCATAATGATCAGGCTCAGGCTAACTTTTCATTGTAGCTTATAATTAGCAAACTACAAAAAGTATGAACTAAGGAATTCATCACAAAATCTTCAAAAACATCCACCATAATCAATGAACTTTAATTAACCTTGAGAAGTAACAAGAAACCATGCAAATGTAGAAACACAACACAGATCCACTATAACTTAAATGAAATAAAGTATTTATTTCCACATGTCTTGGCAACAATTCTTTCTTTCCTCCTCCTACTCTACTTCTACTTGCTAACTATTTGGCTACTGACTATTAATTTTTACAAATGAGAGGATTGAGCCTTATAGAGAGCTCTTTTTACAATTCAAAGGCACCAATTGATTCTCAAATCAATGGTCAAGATTTTACAATAAAACCCTAATTAGGGTTTGTTACAACAAACTTCTTCTTGACCAATGAGATAATTACATTATAATGGAACATGTCCATCTCTGAATGTGCACAAATGAGTGATGAGGTTAGGTACCGTTATCACAAAAGCTCGCACCCTTGTTGAGCTATCAACTCAACAACCTTGTGAAACATGGAGACAACCTTGAAGTGTGGGACCTTGCGCAAGGGGGTTGAATCTCCGGAGAAGGCCAGCTTCCTTCTCAATCCAGGTGCATGTGTTGAACCAACTCAACACTTCAAAACTAACTCCTAAGCCTACCTAAACAACTTGCAGAGGTAAAGGGAAGAGAGAATGCTTGAAATAAAGGGAGGTGATACACCAAGAAGAGATTGTTCCTCTCCCCACCGAGATGACACAAAGAATTAACTTAAATACCTAGGAGATTCACAAAATTCAGTTGCATGAGTGACTCCAATGCATGTATGGAGGTTATAATTCGCTAAGTGTTAAGAGGGGAGAAGGATTCCCACAAGTCACACTCAGAAAACAAGTTAACACAACATATATGGAGAGAAAAGCCACAAGACATACACCTATAATGAAGGTAAGAAAACATACTCATCATACATAGGTTGAAAGAAGGCAAGAATGGTGTTTTCCAATTAATTATAAGGCCAATGGCCAAACTTACAGTTGCATAAATGCAAGATAAATACAAGAGAAGTAGGAGAGCATAAAATAGCTCAAACTAGCATGGAGGGAACCCTTTACAATGAGGCATAACAGCCTTATATAGAAAACTGGTCGCATAGGAGAGACCATCGGTTACAAGGAAGAGAAGCTTTGACCCTTGTGTGTGAGGGAAATGTCAGTCAGGGAATGCAGGGAAGTGCATGCACCTGACATTGTGTACATGCGAGCAACCTGGCCATACCCTGACAACGCAATCCCAAGAAGAAAGGGACTTCCAAAAGGTGGATTGGCTGACATTCCAAAGTCAGAGCATGCAAGCATGACATAAGTAACCACAAATAAGCATGGCTTTGTACTTCTCTTGATGGAAATCCTCCAAAAATCATTAAATGCGCCCCTGTAACTCCACAAAAGGTGTACAAGTTGCAAGAGTTGTTGGAGCATTAAGGGCTTTGAGTGTTGATCATGCCATCTGGAAGTGTCGCCAGCCAGAAGGAGTTTGGAAGACTTCGGAGACCTAGGTCACCGAAGTTGGGGAAACTTTGGAGACCTGGGTCACCAAAGTTGGGAAGACTTAGGAACCTGGGAACTTGGGGGTTTCGGAGTTCTGGGGTAGAAGACTAGGAACTTGGAAACTTGGGGGTTCCGAAGTTCCGAGGTTGAAGACTTAGGAACTTGGGAACCTGGGGGTTCTGGGTTCGAAGACTTAGGAACTTGGGAACCTGGGGGTTCCGGAGTTCTAGGTTTGAGGAATAAGGAACTTGGGAACCTGGGGGTTCCAGGTTTGAGGAATAAGGAACTTGGGAACTTGGGGGTTCCAGAGTTCCGAGGTTGAAGACTAAGGAACTTGGGAACCTGGGGGTTCCGGAGTTCTGAGGTTGATGAACTTAGGAACTTGGGAACTTGGGGGTTCCGGAGTTCCGGGGTTGAAGACTTAGGAACTTGGGAACCTGACGGTTCTGGAGTTCCGAGTTTGAGGAATAAGGAACTTGGAAACCTGGGGTTCCGGAGTTCCGGGGTTGAAGACTAAGGAACTTGGGAACCTGGGGGTTTCGGAGTTCCAAGGTAGAAGAACAAGGAACTTGGGAACCTGGGGGTTCCGGAGTTCTGGGGTAGAAGAACAAGGAACTTGGGAACCTGGGGGTTTTGAAGTTCCGAGGTTGAAAACAAGGAACTTGGGAACCTGGGGGTTCTAGAGTTCCGAGGTTGAGGAAGAGAAGACATAGGAACTTGAGAACCTGGGGGTTTCGGAGTTCTGGCAAGACAACACTTCACACTTCATGATTCCATTGTTTTTTCTTTGATCAATTGAGGCAGTGTTGGTCCATAGAACACATCTCTGATCGGTTCTCACTGATGGACCAAGGGTGTCATAAAATGACAACATGTACATTGAACTTTGTGCCTTCACATGTGGTAGTTATCCTCCTCATTGAATGAGTCAAGTACATTGAATTTGGATGCTTTGACTTGGAGTGATGTGATTGGGTTGATGATGACTGGGTGCCACCTCAGCTTGCTCATCTTGTAACTCCTCACAAGTGTTTGTGGCTGAGTAATATCTCTTGATACTCAACACTGCAACTGCTTGGTGTGATGTGGTAATGATCATATTCCCAAATTCCATCATCTTGGAGTGATCAAGCTGACTTTCTAACTTTGATTTGAAACTATCTTTCCTCGATCACATTTCACTTTTCATTTTCTAACTTGTGAATTTTCTTCCTTGTGAAGTACTTCATCTTGATGACGTTTGATGTAATTTTTATGATGCCTATGCTGGATCCTCTCTTTGTTCATGGTGCACTTGAATAGCTTGCCTTGATGTGGGGAAGTATCTTCATGTATATGTGGTGTATTTTCATGCAGGGTCTCTCGTTGTGAAGCCATCCTCATTAGTTTCTCCTTGTACTAATAATTGCAAAATACCCTCACCCTCATAGCTACACCTTGAATTTTATCTCGAGGTGATGAAACACCCTTTCCTCTATTATCTGTAATGTCCCTTGTAAAATGTCCCCTATCTTCACAATCTAATGAGACAATTATACTTAGGATTCTTAGGATCTGGATTAGAAATGTCTAATGGAATTATCGTTATGTAATATTCAAATCAAGAAGGGCTTAATTCGTGAGATTTATATGAATATGGAATGAAATAATAGAACCTTCTTAACTGATATAAAACTCAATATGCAATGGATCCTCAAAATGTGCTATGATTATTGGAATTCTGATGGTATTATTGTCTACAAGAATATTGATTCAGAGCTTTAGTTGGTAGGATCTCTGTCCCTGACTTATTTCCTTATGATCATGCGATTTGAACTGGTTATGAATCTGATCGGAATTACAATTTCTGTTGCTCTTCCTGTTATGGCTCGTGTTTGTGCAACCTTTGACGCCATCTCTGCTATGATTCCTCTTGGTGCATGTATCCTTCACCTTGCATCAGATGGGTTCTCACCCTTCTCTCACTTGGTTGACTATTGGCTCGTGTGAGCATTGCAGTTATGAAGAAATATATATAACAAACATGAGATGATTTGGAAGGAGCTTGTGATCATCCTTAAGTATGCCATGATGAACATGATGTGACAAGTTGCGTCTCAACATCCACAACCCTTTGCAACAAGTGCCTAATTCGTGTCTCTTCCTTATAATTTAATTGTCATTAGTTAACTAACTAATTGCAGATCGTCATACTTATTCCTTGGTCAGCGATGATGTATGAGACAACTACTTGCCTTTGATCAATCTGTTGTATCTTTTCCTTGAACAGCGATGCATTTACCACTATCTAACATTTGAGTGAACTTACTATATTCTTCTTGGCAACGATAGACTTGTTTCTAACTGATTGCAATGCCTTGGAACTGTGATATCTCCCTTGATCGAACTTAAGACTTCTCGGCTGATCTGGATGTGCAGTGATACTCAATTCTGAAGTGATTGGAAACTCCTTTGATATTATGGGATCTATTCATTTATTAAAGGTATTCGATATGTTTGATGTTAGTCACTACATCGATCACAATATCGTGTCGATTGTTACTTCCAGATTTTGCAAGATTACGTGACTAGTAATAATGCCAATGTTTGGTCTTCATTACACTTGATGATCAATATGCAATATTTAATAGTTGCTTCCCATTCTTGCTTTATAAAGACATCTAGTGCCTAAAATATTAGCTCCTATAGAAAATTGGGAGGTCTTATATAATAAGACGATTTTTTGAGTATCGATTCTTCTTTCAAGGCGGGGACATGATAGTACACCCTTCCCAAGATTGCCTGTCCTCAAGCAATGTAGCTTTCTATGAACTGAATTATGAAGGTTATAGATCAATCGTTGGGGATTTGTATTCCTTATTTAATTTGGTTGGCCCAACATTTGCATAATGTCTTGCATATCTCTCTGCATTAAAGCAAGGGTGATCTTAACATATATTAGGATGAGGATTAGAAGCATGACACACATCTAAGACCTTAACTGCAATATTCTTTCCTAAATAATTTAATAAACTCATTTCTCTTGGTTTACTCTCTTTGTTCTAGGTCAACAAAAAAATAGAATTCACGATGATAGAAATCAGTAATCATAAATATTTATGTAGTAGATATACCAAACACATAGTATACACATAAAAACACATAGCATACACATGAATATATGTAGACACGAAGTATGCACACAAAGACAAGAATTGTTAGATCTTTATCTTTGACTAGAAAGCATCCATAGATTTACCCTAACACATTTTGGAATCAACTTGTTTATGCAAGGAAACAACAAATCAATAACATGCTAAGTAAACTCAATCTACCCTTAATGGTTTTAAGAAACAATGAGCATTTAGTGAATAGGCAAATTAAGATAAACGTTATGACTAGCTAATTATCCTATAACCACTCATTTCTTAGTTTGGTAGGAGACTTGAAAGGATGTCGATAAACTGCCCAACCCAACTAAGCCCGAGAGCACGCAATATCCAAGTCATGGCCATTTGCATTACGTCCCACAAGAGGCAGAAACGTCCAACTAGGAGCAGATCCATCCCTTGGGGTGATCAATTCATTACTTAGCCTACAGGAGGTAGGAATGTCCAACTAGGACAAGATCCATCCCTTGGGGTGATTGATTCAATACTTAGCCCACAAGAGGCAGGAATGTCCAACTAGGACCAAATCCATCCCTTGGGGTGATCAATTCATTACTTAGCCCACAAGAGGCAGGAACATCCAACTAGATGCAGATCCATCCCTTGGGGTGATTGATTCATTACTTAGCCCACAAGAGGTAGAAACGTCCAACTAGGACTAGATCCATCCCTTGGGGTGATCAATTCCATTACTTAGCCCACAAGAGGTAGGAACGTCCAACTAGGGCCAGATCCATCTCTTGGGGTGATCAATTCATTACTTAGCCCACAAGAGACAGGAACGTCCAACCAGGACTAGATCCATCTCTTGGGGTGATCAATTCATTACTTAGCCCACAAGAGGCGGGAATGTCCAACTAGGACCAAATCCATCTCTTGGGGTGATCAACAATTCATTACTTAGCCCACAAGAGGCAGGAACATCCAACCAAGACCAAATCCATTTCTTGGGGTAATCAATTCATATATCTAATTTTATTAAGGTTGTTCAATCATAAAGGGTTAGGATAAGGAGGCATGATAGGGTACCCAAGAGATCCTCTCCCTAGGCCCTAGAGCAGGTATACTATCCCTCTTGGCCTCATGTGGCCTTCCGCCATCTCATATGAGGTGGTGTACCTACTGAGGAATCTTATAGCCATTTCCCCCCATCTCACCATCCTTCTCCTTCATCTCTTGTTTCTTTATTGGATATCGCTTCAATATTATGGGCTTGACTTCCCTTCCCACATTTATGCCCTGGCTCCCATCTTTCTTTACATTTGAGACACGAGATTTTTTGCTTAAGGTCCTTTGGATTACAAATGTGCTTGTGCCTCCATTCATCTTTGCATTTGTAGTGTACCTTATTCTCTTTGGTTTCATCTTGTTTACAAGTGTGTCCTCGCTCCCATTTCTCCTTGCAGTCAAAGCACAGACCCTTCTTCCTTAGTTCCTCTCATTCATCATGAGGAATGAATGTCCTCTTACGGTCATCCCTGTCATGGAAGTGCTTATCCTTTGATGTTGTCTTCTTAGAGTGATCTCGTCCATTGGTTTGGGCAGCCTCCAACTGAGTAGCCTTAAGGATCTTTTCTTGGAGAGTAGAGAGATCCAAAGCACTCACTAGTCCTCGGCATGTATCTGTTAGTCCCTCTATGAATAGGTAGGTGAGCCTTTCTTCAGATATCCCGGGAACCATAACGGCTAACCTTCGGAATTCTGTGATGTATTCTTCAAAAGTCCCCCTTTGACTGATCCTTGTAAGTTCCTTGAAATATTTTTGGTGATGTGTTTGATCAAATCTTTCAATAAGTCTTTCTTGGACGTATCATAGGTTTTTATATTCTTGCGGTCTTGGGAAACTAGGCCATGATGCCACCAATTGTGGGCCATTCCTTCTAAGTGTAAAATGGCAAATGTGATGGCATCTCTTTCTGTCATGGGACAAAGGGTTAGGTATGTTTCAAGTTTTTGCAGTCATGCATGGGCTGCAACCTTCCCTAACCCATCAAAATTTGGAATGAACAATTTCCCTATTTTATTTTGTACACTTAGGTTAGGACGGTTATCTCCTTTCCTATAGATACTCCTCATTCCAGCCTCACAATATGCTGTGAATGGAATACTTCTTTTCACCTCAGGGTCCAATCCTGCATATTCCATGGCAAGTTCCCTCATGATTGGGTTATTGATTTCTCTATTTTACCTTGATGATCCCTCCTCATTTAAGAAGGGCGGTCTATTTGTGCTTCAATTTGACCCTATTGTAGTTTCATGTTTGTTCTCGGATTGGCTGGGGGTATCTTCCCTTTCATGCCTTTGGTTTGGTTTAAGAGTATTGTTTATATTTTGAAGTGCTTGAAGTAATTTGAGCACTTTTGCACACCTTTTCTCAAGTCTTGGATCTTTGTATTTGATCAAGAAGACATGGATAAACTTGCTCATTCCAACTCTCACTTATCTTGATGAACCAACTGATAGTGAAACTCATGGATAAAACTAGCCCTCAAGACCCTCAAGTCATGGATTCCTTGAGGTCATGGAATTTGAGCACTCATGGAACTTTACTTTCATCCACACTTGTAAATATTTTGATATCCATTCTTCATCCACCTAGCTTTTGATCGATTCCCCTCTTCCTCATCCAGTCCTTGAAGCGCTTCTACTTGCTTGAGAGTTGCTCATCACTTATAAAACTTATCTTGTGAATCACCTCTTAATGAAATTCTTTACTCCTATCCAACATTTAAGCACTAAGCTGAGCGAGCTCTATACTATGCCCAAGGAAGGCTGGATTGATGTAAGACTGCCTCAAACTCCTAAGACTTGCTCCACCTTGGGATTAGCAAAACCAAACCCTTTCATAAGCAAAGGCTAAAGACTCGAACCATTGCCAAGCTAGACGACTAAGCTAAAACAACTATGCTGTCAAGAAAAAAGTGGGGTTTCCCATTTTCAATGGGGTGATGTTTAGTTGTGACTCTTAATAAGTTGTCTTTTGCCTTTTAATTAATAAACTGCTTCTGTAATCTCACCCCCATCAATGATTAATAACACGTATTAATATAAGCATAAATCTTTACATATCCCTTAATCTCTTTGGTACATTGTTATCATATATATGGATCGCTGTATGTTATTAGTTTTATGCATTGATGCAGATTTAGAATGCTAGCTGTCGATGTAATAGAATTGTTGCCTTCCCATTGCTGCTTTATGAAGATAATTACTGCCTGATACATTAACTCCTTTGACCTAAGATCACATAAAATCATGAAATCTTATAAATAAGACGATTTTCTGAGTATGGATACTTTTAATCTACTTTCACGGCTGGGGCATTACAAAGGGGCCTTGAGCCAGGTAATGTGTTTCTAGGTAACCTTTTTAAAAAAAAAAATCAGATTCTAGTTGTGGTTTTAGCATAACAATATATGCTATGCTAGGTTTCCGGTAGCAAGTGTTTTGAATTTTTTTTTGTTTTGAGCATATTTCAGCCTTCAAATTCAGATTTATTCAGCTAGTAATGGAATGTCAGGTTCTCGGTGCAAATTTATTGAACTAGAATAGTAGTTTCCCTGTTTTAGTGAAAAACACAACACAATGCAATTTGAGATCCTTTTAACTGGCTAAGAAGGATGGACTTTGATGAACAATATATTTTATGCTTATCTTATATGGTGCAAATTTCAGAACCCATGGTCAACAGCTATAGAATAGGATACTTTAGAACCAGTTAAAAGATAGCAGTAGGGGATAAAATCCATATGCGAATAATTGAAGTTGGATCAATATTTGTAGAAACATATTGATATTAGTCATTTATTATAGTTGCCAAGGATGCCATATGTGTTGGCTTTAAGTGACATCGCCAATAATTTGAAAGATTTATTATAAGCCATTAATCTGTACTGTTGTTTCATCAAGTTTCTGAGAAACGGGGATTGGTTTAAGAGATGGCGAAAAACTTTCTGGTTTTTGGGAATGGTGGGGGGAAAGCTATGAAAATAGTATATAGCAATTAATATTAAAATATTAAAATACAAGAAAATTCAAACAAACTGAAAGAAGTTGAATTCAATATTAATGACAATGACAATCTATTGATCCATTGATCCATTTGAGAATACAATATTAATTTTATTAATACATTAATACAAAGTACAAACTTGAAATGACAAAATCAGAATTCGAGAATCAAAACTAAATGAAAATGCTGAAACAAGAAATGCATAGTGGTATTGAGCGACAAGATCAGTAATGCCCAAAGATATTTAGTTTAAAGGCATTTCATGGAATTGCTTGGATGATTAATTGTCTTGCTTGTAGGTGATACCGGAACTAAACAACTTTGGACCATGATATCATAAAATTTAAAAAATCACATAGCAAGCAACAATTATATACAACCTTACCTATGATTAATATAAATTCTAGGGCATGAAAAACTTAACCATAAATTGAATTGAAATTCAACAATCATAGCTAGGGATGCTTAAAGGAGGTAGATGGGGGGTAAAATCAGCCCTCTTTTTAGCATGAACAATGACGAGATATTCTTGCTTCTATTGATGACAAGAGAGAAGCCTATAGCAAATGAATTCAAATTGACCCCTTCTGTGGTATGAAAAATAAGGTTAAGATTTGGCTACACAAGCCACCTAATGAAGGAGAATGAACAACCCGTTTCACGATAGTGAGATGACCCTCCAATTCAGCCATCATATTAGGAATTAATGAGCATTATATATCAGGTAGACATACAAACAAGCAGGTAGAGTGGTAATTTTATAAGTGTAAAAGTCTCTTTTATTTTCAGCCACAGGGGACTGTTTGAGTGCTCTCTCTGTTTTATTTTTACTGTCATTAACCTAGCCATGGGGAACATTCTAACGTCCTTGTGACTTTTTAGGGATGCCTAAGTGAAGGATGTCCCCCTTTTTCCTTTCTATGTTGTGGATGGAAGGGGACATTTCGTATCTATCCCTTTGTTTATAAGATCTTCAGGACACTTGGGACAGCTTGTTATGCTGGTCTGCATGTAGGAAATCAAAGTAATGTACATATAGTTGTTTTTTTATCAGTAAGGAGGATTATTTAGATCAGCCCAACACCAGTGGAGGTCACAAGGGGGACCTCCTCCCCTTCAACGTATTCAACTTAGAACCACTTAATCGACTTTATTCAACTAAGAAGCCACAATGGAGTCCAAGAGTCACCTCTTCAAATTCTAACTTAAGATGTCACTTTGGGGATTCAAACATGGATCTCCATCTTGAGAACCTTATGGCCTTGCCATTTAAGCACAACCCCATTGACATGGATATATGGTTGTGCTGGACATATAATTGGCTACAATTTATTCTTCTCTATTGATTCATCTTTGGTATTGAGTTGCATACACACCATTTTTTCCAAGATGTTCCTTTTCAAACATGGATCTCCATCTTGAGAACCTTATGGCCTTGCCATTTAAGCACAACCCCATTGACATTGATATATGGTTGTGCTGGACATATAACCGGCTACAATTTATTCTTCTCTATTGATTCATCTTTGGTATTGAGTTGCATGCACACTATATTTTTTCCAAGTTGTTTCTTTTCTAGAATATTGAATTTGCTGTTAAAGACATCATTAGTTGCATTGGTCATAGTGGCCATATGTGTAAAATTTATATGTAGTCCTGGTGCATGTATGATGAGGGTGGGATAATGGAGTTGCAGTTTTGTTGGCCAAGAACCTCAATACTTATGGTGATCAGCTCATGGGTTCACAAATTCACATTTACTATGTATTGGAAGTAATTCCATCTATAGAATCTAAGAGAGCATAACAAGGACTATAATAATCATAATTTGCATGTTACTTCTGAGGACTTTTAGCACAATAAATCAGAACATATGTCCTAGGAAAAAAAGTAGAGGCCAAATGAAGTCCTTGTAAGAGTGGAGTGTCCTAGGTAATGTCACTGAAACTGTAAAAGTTTGAAGGTGAACTAATACTGTAAAATGAAGGCAATATGCAAAAGAGTGATGGAAACTGTTATTAGAAAGCATTAGTTACCTGTCATTTCCTTCTCCAATCAATTATCTCTTACAACTTGAAAGCTCCACCGTTGCAAGACTGGAGTATGAAAGGAGTACATGGAATCATTTCCTCTGAATGAGAATCTGAAAAAGCAGTAAGAAGTACCAAGATTTTCAGATAGAATTTCAGAACAATTATATATGAAACTAAATATGTCTCCATTATTGCATTTTATCTATGTAAGATCAAAATTTTTAAATTCATATACTTCACACAGCCAAATTAATTTATATACATGTATTAAGATTATGGTGTCTATTAACTAACAAAAATGGATTGCCTAGGACAGAAGGTAAACTAGGCTTTTTTTGAAGACACGAGATGTCATTTCCAATTCCTCAATAAATGGTTGGCCTTGACCCCAATTTATGGTTGAAATTGATTTCAGATGGTGCTTCCTAAGACAACTCTGTCAAGCTGGAATCTGAGGTATAATTTGAGACCACAATGATGAACCTGTTTTTTGGTACTTAGTGTGTCTTGGAAATCAAACTAATAGTGTAGTTAAAGTGATGGGAATCCACCGAGTTCTATAGCTGGCAGGAGACAAATTTTTTGAATATTGGAGTAGGAGCGAAACATGTGGTATTGGTGTGCCAAAGCACAGTTAGGGCCAAATGCTGTCTTTTGCTAAAGGTAAGAGTGCTACATCCTTAACTTGTAGGATGCATGGGGATGTGTGTAGTCTGCTTGTGGCTAGCCTAAACATTAATTAAGTTAAATGATCATTTATAATCATAGTTGGACTACTCGCCGAAAACTCGGCAAGTTCCTAAAAACTCGCGATTTTTTCTGGCCGACGAGTAGTAACACCATTGACTCGCAAAAGAAACTCGCGGAGTTCTTGGGAAAAACTCGCGAAGTTTTTCGTGAAAAACTTCGCGAGTTTCTAGAAAAAACTCGGCTGCATTAAAAAAGAGGCCCAAACATGTAAAAAAATTATCTTTATATTGGCAGGATGTTTGAGAATGGTTTTAGATCTCTAGGAGTTATAATGCAAATTTTAGGTTTTAGAAGATCTTTTAAATTTTAAGACTTAGTCAAATTTCAGTAATCAGTACGCTCCTATCAGCATTCTCTCGCTCTGTCTATCTCATTCCCTTTATTTGCCTCAAATTTTAGACCTATCTATCTCCCTATCACTCTTCCTCTATCCCCTTCTCTACCACTCTCCATCTCACTCTCTTCTCTCTCCCCCAAGATCTAGACCTATCTCTCTACCCCTCTCTTTCTCACCCTCAGACCCCTGCGAGGGGTGCTGCCCTCAACCTAATTTTATTTTGCAGATGCTTGGTGGCAAAGTTGGGGTGGAAATACCCCAAATCTCAAAAAAATTGCCCTAAGAATCTTATGTCGGCCTTGTAGTTCATCCAGTTGTGAGTGCAACTGGAGCTTGTTTGAGGCCATCCACACGAAGAAGAGGAGTAAGTTAGCTCAAAAATGCCTCAATGACCTTGTCTTTGTGCAATATAATTTTTGGTTGTGCATAAGAAAGGTAGAGGAAGCTAGCTGGTCCAATTGATTTGGATGATATAGATCCTTACAGTGATTGGACATCGCAGGAGCAACCTCCATTGTTTACAAAGGATGACATCAATGATTTGGAGAGGCAGGCTATGGAGGAGGAGGGGGGTGGATTTGGTTTCACACTGGATGACATTGAGGAGGATGAGGAGTCATTGCTAGTGTCAGGTGTAGCTAGAGGTATAGCTACATCTAGGATGGATGACGAGCCACAACATTAGCCAATCATACTGAGCGAGGAGGTACAATCACACCCACAACAAACTTCTAAGACTAGACCCTCTAGTTCTACCTCTCCCTTAGTTTTTACTAGAGCTGGGAAGAGGAAGATGTAATTGTATTGATTCATTTACTTTTAGTTCTACAAAAACTATTTACTATTTTGCTTCCAGCCATCAGCATTCCTCATGAGGATGCAATTTTGCACCCACTTTGCATTTAAATATATCTAGACTCAGCTTGTCTCTTTTGTGTTCTCATTTATTGACTCATGGGATGCATCGCCTCATTGAATTTTGCAAAAGCAATTTTTTAAGTTCCCGAGTTTTTTGCTGAGTTTTTCTTGAGTATTGGCCGAGTTTTTCCCAAGTTTTTTTTTCGGGCCTTGGCGAGTAGTTCAACTATGATTTATATAGTCTTATATAGGTAGTTAGGTTGGCTGGGTGGCATCCATGACATAAGTATGGTATATAAAGGAGGTAGTGGTTTTTTTATTTTTATTATCATCATATGGTGAATTTGGTTCTTATTGAGTACTTTTGGAGGTTTTCCCCCTAGAAGTGGCTGATTATTATCAATCATTATCAAACATTTCCAACATATTTCCTATTATATTCTTCTCTTGTGCAAGTTATTTCATTATAAGTGGTATGAGAGCATGATCTCGACATTTGGAAGGCAAGAAACAAGACATTTTTTTCTGATTGAGGAGGTCAGATTGTGAAGCGCATATCTCTCACTTTAGTGAATTATTTTTTTGCAACTTGGAAAGTTAATCAAGAACTAATTAAAGCTGTTACAATTCAAATTTGAGGCCATTTGAAGTAGTTTTGAAGGAATTATTGCAAAATTAGAACTATTTCACTACCATGAATGCAAATCAGTAAATGTCCTGGAAAGTTTTTCAGAAGAGTGAGTTTCAGGCAAAGGTAAGTTACAATCAAAATTTCAGCTTATATTAATTTTTTTTTACTAAGTTATTATCAAAAATATTTTGGCAACATGATGACAAGACTGCAAACTAGAGGCCATGGCAAGAATTCCTACACACTAGGAAAAAACCCTAACAAAGTTTATATAGATTAAGCATTAGGATTGGGTGGGACTTCAGATCTAGTGTCATCTTCATTAGACGACAAAGTGTGCCAACTAGAATTTATGCATGATATGCAGCTTGAGAAGAAATGGCTAGCATTGTCTGAAATGGAAGGATATTTGTCTACAACATTGTCATTTTTTGAAGACTATATCAGGAAATAATCAACCTCATAGCCAAGTGTTCAATCAAGGGTGATAGCCAGGGCAAGCCGATCCAAATCCAAATGCTAGCCTTCATTTTGGATCTTGTAACCCAATGCTGAAAGTGGAAATGCATAAGTTTGATGGGAAGGATCCAGTCACCTGGATCAACCAAATGGAGAACTTTTTTGATTTCCATCAGATCAACTGTGGACAGAAGGTAGTAATGACATCTTTATGTTTAGAACTTTAGCAGTTCATTTGGTGTTGACGACTTTGTTTTCAGAAGAAGGGTCTCGGTGTCAATTGGTCAGCTTTTTTTTTATGAATTACAGTTGCACTATCATGGCAGCATAGCAGCATCCCTCATGACACTTAAGAACTACAGTTTGATCTACCTTATGCTCACTTGATATGGTTTAAGGAATTTATGTATGACAGTGGATATTAATGTTTAAAAAATGAAAATGGTGCGCTAACTTAAACTTTATACATCAATGATGTCTAATACCATGATAAACTAACCTGCATACTGTTTGTTACAACCAATGTAACTTATTAGATATATTGTGTTAGGAATTACTATCCGATGTCATACAGTAATGCCTTATCTCTAATATCTTTCTCAATTTCTGTTGTAATCAAAATTAGTCCACTGGCAAGTAGTTAAATGAGTCCTCTGATATGTCCAAGGTACCTTTGTCTTTGGCATCTTGTGCCAACAATCTTCAAAGTTCAGGTTGTCAGGTGACACAGACTCTAATTAGGCGATTGTTTTTGACTTGAGAAGATCTATTGCTGGCTATGTTTATGCGATGAAATTAAGAGCTATTTCATGGAAAAGCAAGCTCCAGCATGTAGCTTCCTTGTCTTCCTTTTAAGTATGATACAAGTTAGCCGTTTGTACATTGTGAGATTGTATGGTTGCAATGGCTACTCAATGACTTAGAGCTGTGTCCAATGACATCAACCATACTGTACTATTATAAAGAGCGTGTTTTGAAGCTGGTGAAGAACCCATTTTATTAGGCAAGGACCAATCACCAAACAAATTTAGGTTTATAAATGATCATCACTATATTCAATAACTTATCGATAGTGAACATTTTGTTTTCATTATTGTGCTACATGATTAAATTGCCAATAAAAGGCCTAATAATGAATAAAGCACTTGGCTCTGATAAATTTGTAAAATTTGAGACAAGCTTAGAGTTGTCTGCAATTTAGTCATCAAGGGCTACCACCTTTAATGTTTAAACTTAAGGATTGTTTTATGACATAGGATATTTATGTGTATAATGCTGTAATGACATATATTAAGCTGTCTAATATATTAAAATTCTTAGCCTCGTGGACGTTAAAATTCTTTCTTCTTCTTCTTCTTTAATACCATAATTAAGAAATATACACAATACTCATAAATATAAGTGTGCACGTTTCCCCCATTGCCTACTTACAATATAGTAATATACACTCTCTCGCCATACAAAATGTTGGTGCTTGAAATAATGGCTGTGAGTGATTCCTCGAGCATTGAGGACATTCAACTAAGATTCAGTTGACATCATTCATGGATTTGACACTGGACTTCAATGATTCAAACACACATATTCTTCTGGCAATGATCTGATTTGTTTTCAGCCTTTTTACAACCATATGAATCCCTCCACAGCTCTCCTGTGCATTAGACATTTTAAAATCTGACTGGCCTGGAAATCGAATAGGTGGGTATTCTATGCTAGCGGTTACATTTCCATCAATGTCTTTTGAGGGAAGGCACAATATATATTTGAAAGTGAAGGTGGATGTATTTGCTTAGTAATTTGATGTCACTCTTGGTTATTGTTTCCCATCTCTTGCTTCTTTGCGATTTAACCGTTTTAAAACAAAAGTGGATTTTGTTTTTGGTGAAGACAATCGATTTAGACGACTATTGGTATCTCTTGAATCCTTGAATTCCTATTTTAGCAGTTTTTTTATTTCTAGCATAATTGCAGGCACCTGTTTTTAATGGTTAGTCTTATATGAATCAGATAAAACTGAAGCATCAGGGTGGCATACTGTCTCAACCAATGATCATTTAGTACAAGAAGCAGCTCATGGTGCTCTGAAATTTCTACAGCAGAGGTCAAACTCAATGACGCCATATGAACTTCAGAAGATACTCTCAGCAAAGGAACAGGTACATGCTTTCTGATCACAATACTTGTAAGCTGTTTGTAAATATTTTAGTGGGGTATGAGAAATTAATAATTGTTCTTGTTCTTCCAGGAAGTTAATGGTCTGAAAAACTTTAATCTGCTTCTCAAAATTAAGTGGGGAAATAAAATGGAACAGTACAAGGTTGAGATGAAGAGAAGTGTTGATGGGAAATGGACCATGAAATATTGAACCATGCACATCAGAATGTAAATAATTGACATCTCATTTGAGTAAGAACAGTTAGGAAACATTACTTATACTATTAGAGTATCACATTTAATTCACACAATTTTGCAACTGAATGATGAGTATTCTTATGTTCACATTTTATTATGGTTTCCTTGTCAATGTCTCGTTATTATCTATTAGCATAGATATCTTAAAAATATCTACCTAAAAGACATCTGGAGGTGCTGGTGTTGAATTTGTAACATAGGTTAAATGGGCACCTTGATATATATTTTCTTGGTGTGTTTTAGGTAGATGTAATTAAGATATGTATTGAATTTGTAACACATATTTGAGATGTAAATGATTAAGTTTATTTTAATATTTTAAGGTTATTTTTGTATTATCCACTCACTCAATTATAAATCCCTTTTGTTGCCATTGCAATTAACAGTTTTCAGCTTAAAAATATTAAGCAAACTTCTGTGATAGGTCATCATCACGGTTCACTTGAAATGGACAAACTATGTAAGGATGTAAGTTGTAAGTTGTAACCAGAGATTAGAAAATTGCCTGAAACTCGACGAGTTCGAGCCTGAGACATGCTCGCCGAGTCTCTGGAGCTCAGACTCGGGCTTGGCCGAGTCTGGTGAGCAAACTCATCAGACTCGCCGAGTTGGCGAGTTTGGCAAAAACTCGTCAAACTCGGCGAGTCCCATGCCCGGGACTTGGCCGATGTCTAGCTTCAAAAAAGACCCAAAAAAAACATTTTAAAAAGATTTTTCAAGTCCGTTTTTTTTGGTTAAATATCTCCTATCCCTAAAAGTGAACTTCATTTCATTCACTAATAGGAGTAAAGTGAGTTGGGAAGAAAAACAAGGGTGCATAGAAGAAAAACCAGCAAGGATGAAGTTCAAGTTTTCTTCAATTTATCACATTGGGGCTGCATTGTGTTTGGATTTGGTGTATCAAGAGTTGGATAGGAAGAGTTTGCAGCTCATTTCAAGCTTGTTGTAAGAGGTAAGATTGTTTTTTAAAAGATTTTTTTGTTTCTTGTATGTAAAAATTCCATTTTCTATTCATTTATTTTGAAAGTTCTACATTTTCTTCCAAAATCTTTTGTATGTTTGTATGTAGTATATAGTATGTAGTTGTACTATGTAGGGTTGTATGTAAGGTTTGTAATTTTTTTTTTTTAAAGTAGGGTTTGACAAACCCTACAATTTTTAAATTTTTTTTTAACAAACCCTACCTTAGTATTTTTGAATGTATGTATTAATTTCATTTTGTATTTGTAATGTTTTATTGCAGCAAACTTCACTTTCTTATTTGCCTCAACTTCAAGTTTCACAAAACTATCCTACAATGTCTACTTCAGCTTCTAGGCCCCCCATTAGAAAGGACCCTGCTTGGAAATATCACGAGGATTTTCCAGGGCAAGGAAAGGGGCAAACAAAATATACATTTTGCAAAACAATATTCCATGGAGGTATATATAGACTGAAATACCATATTTTTGGTGTGTGTGGACATGATGTCGAACCATGCCTAAAAGCACTCCCTGAGGCCGTACGTGATTGTTATGTAATGGTTGAGGAAATTGAAAGGAAAAAAAAAGGAAAAAGAGGATTGAGCAGCCATTGGAAGAGAGGCAACTTTAGGAAGAGGGACACAATTAGGTTGTTTTGGAGGCCCTTCTTCCTTACCTCCATATCACACTACTCCTGGGTCCCAACAGTCGCTTGAGAGCATGGGTTGGAACAAGAAGGTCCATGATGCCGCTAAAATGGCAGTTGGTAGGTTTTGGGTGTACGACAGTGTTTCATTTTTTACAGCCAAGTGAATGTTTTATGTTTGATTGTTTTAATTTTTATACTTTGATTCTTCATTTTATTTTTTCTCGTACATACTACATAGTACATACTTAACTTATCTCATTTAATTTATTTGTGACAGGGCTCCTTATTGGCAAGAAATGGTTGATGCCCTTACCATATGTGGGGCGGGGTTCAAAGCCCCTTTTGAGTCTGATTTGAGGGGACCCATTTTGACTTAGTTGGTGAATGATGTGAAGAAGGAATTAGGTGAACAACACCAGATATGGAGCACTAAAGGTTGTAGCATCATGACTGATGCTTGGACGGATAGGAGAAATAAAACTCTCCTTAATTTTCTTGTTTCTTCCGTAGGTGATTGATTAATTTTAGTTTCATTTAGTCATTAATTTTTTATTTTTTATTTAATGATTTATTGAATGATCATTGATCTTGCTTTATTTTTTTTATTTCAGGGGGCACCATTTTCATCAAGTCCATTGATGCCTCTGCCCATTGCAAGAATGTCACCTACCTATGTGAGCATAGAGGAGATGATTGATGAGGTGGGTGAGGAGAACGTGGTACAGGTGGTGACCGACAATGCAACAAATTATGTTGTTGCAGGTAAACTTTTGATTACAAACTAATTTGTTTGCAAATTCATTACTATTTTGTAATTTCATTAATTACAATGCAACAAATTATGTTGTTGTAGGTAGACTATTGATGGAGAGGCACCCATCTATAGTTTGGACTCCATGTGCCGCCCATTGCGTTGACCTCATGTTGGAGGATATTGGAAAACTCCCATGGGTCAAGAGATGTGTAGAAACGACGAGAAATATGTGCAAATTTGTATATTATCATTCATGGGTGTTGGCTCTTATGAGACAATACCCAGAGCAGAAGGAGTTAGCTCGTCCAGGAATCACAAGATTTGCCACAAACTTCATCACATTGGGTCCATGCTTCGCTGTAAGTCGGCCTTGAGACATGATTGTTGGTGAGGAGTGGTCTTCCTCATCCTATGTTGCCACCCCTACAGGGAAAGATATGGCAGACTGCATTTTTATGAGCGAGACTTTTGGATCCCTTGTGATGAGATAGTGAAGGTAATTTTTTTTATAAATTCTACAATTAACTTTTTGTTTTATAACTTATTCATCGTATTCTCTTATTTGCTCATTTTTCTAAATTACACAATATTTTCAATTTTGCAGTTTGTTAAGCCCTTGGTGGTTTTGTTGCGAGTTGCTGATGGAGAAAAGCTCGCAATGGGTTACATATATGAGGGCATGGATAGGGCGAAGGAGGGCATCAAATCTGTCTATAAGAGATGAGAGCAAGCATGCTTCCATTTGGGAGATCATTGATAGGAGATGACATCATCAGCTTCATAGGCCCATCCATGCAGCAGCCTATTATCTGAATCCGACATTCCATTTTATCTCTACTTTCAAGGCTGATGTGGAGGTCCTTAATGGGCTATACTCGATCATGGAGAAGATGGCACCTACTGGTACTACTCAGACATAGCTTATTCAAGAGCTACAATTGTTCTCAAATGCACAAGGGGAGACCTTCTCTCGTCCTATCGCCAAAGAAAGTAGGACAACTATGATGCCAGGTGCCAGGTAAAAATAAATTGTAAGGCTTAATTTTAGTTTTATTGTATATTGTTAAATGAGTTTATGAGTGAGATTGATTTTATTTATTTTTCTCATTTCAAACTCATAAATTGGTGGAGCTTTTTTGGCCCAATGACACCAAATATTTAGAAGTTGACCATTCGCATCTTGAGCCAACCATGCAGTGCATCTGGTTGTGAGCGCAATTGGAGTATGTTTGAGCACATACACTCCAAGAGGCGCAATAGATTATTTGTGGAGAAGATGAATGATCTCGTCTTTGTTCACTACAACCTCCACCTGAGAATGAGAAAGAATGCATTAGTTGACATCTCTCCTATCATTCTAGATAAGGTTGATCCTGATGCAGAATGGGTCATTAAGACAGATCCTGCAGCTGTCTTTAGTGATAATGACACTGATTGGATCGACTAGGTAGATATGGAGGTTGAGGCTCTAGCCATGGCAGAGGAGGAGCGGAGAGCACGAGCAAAGACGAGATTCAGAGGCAGATACTGATAGTGACACAGATGTTCTTGATGTTGGTGAGCATGACATGGTGTCACGGGGAGCGACTATGGCTGTCGAATCATCCAGGACCTACCTTAGATGCTTTCGGAGGGGGGCGGGGCCAAAGGGTGCACGCTCCTTTAAGCCATAGGCTTGTAGTTGTATTTATCTTTGGTATTTGTATGGATCATTTGATGATGATCATGTGTAAGGTGGAAAATTGAACCTTAGTGACTCCCCACCTAGGAGAGAGAAGGAAGTCACTAGGATGATTTTCACTTGGAGGAACTTTACATTCAAAAGAGGGGCTCGAATCCACTAGATCCAATTCCAAGGGAGGCAAGGATGTGAATTCCAAGTGGATTGCAAGGGTTGAAGTGTGTTTTGCCCTCTTTTATAAATAGGAAAGTTGATTTGTTGACTATGTGGAACAAAGAGAGAAATTGAGTGAAATGAGGAGCTACCGGTTCGAGATTGCGGCGTAACTTCGGATCTGAGCTAATTATACTGATATGGATCTACCATGCAAATTTGGAGAAAAGTCGTCGGGATCGTGGTGACAATGTACATGGTCCTCCACAAAATCCGTGAAACGAAAAGGGTTCTTTCGTCTCCGCAAATGAAGCCCAAACCTGCAATTACAGTTGTGCACCTGCAACCTACACACAAAAAAGAGGGGAAAAAGGGTTGTGGATAGGGGTTTACCTTAGTCAAACCTCGGTTGAGGAATCAACCTTGAAAAGTAATTGCAAATGCTGAAATGTAAATAATGGAATTGTATACCTTGTAGATCTGCAATTTGTCAATGATGATCGCTTTGCTTCTTGAATGTAATCACAAGTGTTGCATGAAATGGCATGTAACATGACAAAACCCTAACACACACATGCTTGCAAATGAATGTTGTGATATTGCTCCAATGGATGAATGAAGAAGACTTGAATGCTTGAATGCTTGATAATGAAAACCCTTCGCTTGAATTTTGTTTATTATCCTTATCTTGCTCCTGTCTCTTCCCAAATGAGGGAATTGAACCTCCTTTTATACACGCCTCAAGGATTAATTTTCAATTACTAAAGGTCGACAAAGAGGAAACGCAAACCCCGAAGTCGGATTGTGCATAGGGGACCAGGTAGACCTATCATAGGGCCACCCTAAGAGGTGGGGACAGGGGTGCCACGCCCCTGTCCTGCCCTATTTTGGGGCCCAGACAGGGTCTAGAGGCAGGAACAGGTCCTGAGCAAGGAAGAACCCAAGGGTAAAAGTGTAGAAAGGGGTCTTGATTAGAAAGGAGGGTGTCCTCGCCTAAGTGAGGACTTCGAATGTGATTAAAATTGAAGGGGGTGCAATTTTATGACACTACATTTAGCCCCCACTTTAGCGGGAGCACGACTTATGCCACTACTGCCAGTAAAGTAGAAGAAATAGAGATGAAGATGAGAGATGCAGAGAAAGATCACAAGGAGTATAAGACATCACTAATCTTGAGAACAAAAGCCCCCAAACTTAGGATCTTAACTCACTCAGACATATGCAAGAGCACACAAAACAAAAAGGGAACAAGATGCACACAACAAAAAACAAAGCACAAAAGACACGACAAGACACAAGACGACAAACCAACTAGCCAAAGAGACCTTGATACTCATATGTCTCAACAACTAATTAGGACACAAAGACCAATGCTATCACATAAAAGAGAAAATTTGACATCATCCATGAACCATCAATAGCAAAACTATGGGTTCATGAGAGGAAGGAGAGAGACTTTGATGAATACACACTTTGGCGATCCATGAGAAGAAAGGTGAACAAGAGAGAAACCATGGACATCTCACCCCTAAAACTAGGTGATCCATGGAGAGGAGGACATGGAAAACTAGCCTCCAGAGTCTGTTTGGGTGATCCATGTAAGGGAGGAGAGTGAGAACACTGTTAGTTCCACCCAACCTCAAGCGCGTGTGTGCAAGTGAGGTTTGAAGCGCCTCATAGGAGTCTATGCCCGAGTATGCTACAACTTGTTATGGAATGTATAGTACAAGTGTCAAGAAAGGCGTGATATCTCGCTCTAAGAGTTTGTGCTGTTCCGAGTTTAATCACCCTGCATAGGAGAAAAGTTGCATCATCTCGCTCTAAGAGGTTGTGCTTTGGTTCTGAGAATGACCTACTGTACCAAGAAAAAGTAGTGTCATCTCGCTATAAGAGTCTGTGCTCTGGTTCCGAGAATGACCTACTGTACAAAATAAAAGTGATGGCATCTTGCTTTAAGAGGCTTCCCTCTGGTTCCAAGAATGTCCCACTGTACAAGATAAGTGATGACACCTTGCTCTAAGAGGTCGCCCTCTGGTTCCAAGAATGTCCCATTGTACAATGCATGAGAGAAGTATGGTACAAAGGAGCAATGTGGGTTCCTCCCCCCCCCGTTAAGATGTCAGCATAGGTTGTGTTGATATCTTAAGGAAAGTAGAACAAGGATACCTACCTTCATCACAAAGAATATATCCGTTATGCAACAATGCCATAAATCCAAGTAAGAGAGTGAATACTCTTCCAACAAGGATAAGATAGTTGAAAAGAGATATCTTGTTGTAAGTGTAAAGGTGATCCTTGGAGGAGAAGAGATCCTTGTTCAAAAGAAATCGTCCAAGAGGAATTGTTTTAGACAAATATAACATCTTCTAGAACAAAGAAAAGGAGAGAACAAGAATGCAATCCTTCCTCCTATTTCTAGGTGAAAGGGATTCTCGATGAGGGATGACACACTTTTAGCCCCCAGAGGGTTGGGTGAATTTATCATAGATGTACTGTTGGAAATGTGCCTCTAATTCACTTGACCCTTGTTCATACTGATTGGGTTAACTCTGGCTGATGAAACAGTGTGAATGAAATCTGTGAACTCTATCGGTATAACTTTTGCCGATGAATTCGACATATCGGAGCTCGGAGTAGCAAGTTTGAAGTCATCCCGATGACCCGACGAAGTTAGCTTCGGTCATCGGGAGTGCTATCGGCTATCATATAGACTTGTTCGGTGCTATGTCGATACCCGATGAATCCTCCTTGGGTCATCGGAGTGCTATCGGCTATCAGGTAGACTTGTTTCGTGTTATGCCGATACCCGACGAAGTTGTTTTTCGGTCATCGGGGTAGCATCGGTTATCGGATGGATGAAAGGATAAAAGGCGTGCAATTTAGATCTAGATCCAACGGTCATCGCTTCACCGCTATGGAAAGATGCACGTATGTTATTTCCTGCGACTTGGCGACCATGGTGGGGCTCGACAAAAGGAGCAACTCAGACGGTTTAACAGGTGAGCAAGTCCGGGATGATCGGACGATCATCGCTATACCACTATGGCAAGATGCACAAGGTTTATCCTATGCGACTTGGTGACCAAGGTGGGGCTCGACAAAGGCGAGCTTCATTCCGGATGGTTAGTAAGGCCATGATGAGGTGGTAGGGTAGAGACCCTCGAGCAAATTAGAGGGTGCCACGTGGCGGAGCGCAGAAAGAGAGATCTAGCAGATTGGACGATCGGGATAGATGATAGTTCGTCTTGCCGATGACCTGATGGAATTGCCTTCGGCGATCGGGTCTGTCATTGGCCATCGGAGATGTAGTTTTGAAGTTACACTGATACCCGATGGAGTTGACTCATCTGGACCGGTGTATTTGAATACAAACAGGTTCGATTCCTCGATGCATGTGGGATAATTGTTTTCTCACGAATGCAGACCAACGCAGATAGTTAGATCTCTAACCGATAGGTGCAAACTGACAGTTGAACGGTTGACATGAAAATGTATATGAAAGCCATGAGGAAACTCGAACAAGGTGCTTGTTCTGATGATAAGCCATATACTGTGGTGTGTAGCCGAAGTGATCAGAGTGAACATCTGTGCTGTGATAACAAACTTTATTGTAAAGATTCTTTGCTGAGAATAAAGTGCTCTTGTTGTTGGTGGTGGTTATTTTCCCGAAAGGGTTTCCCACGTAAATTCATGGTGTTTATCTCTGTGTGTTTGAATTCTGACATTGTCTTTGTTTCATATATGCTAATCTTAGTATTTTGTAAAGTTTTAAAACACACTAGTCTTGTTTCCCTTGCAAATTGACATTAGGGAAACGTTTTTCCGCACTGTGCTTTCCTTACATGTACATTACCAAGTGTGAAAGAGGTTGTAGTGAAGGACTTACACCTCTTGTATAAGAGAGAATCCTTGAGCCAACAACCAACAACTGTGCACAAGAAATGGCATCAAGTAATATAACTTACACCATCCACAAAATAGGGCAATGGAGAGAGAGAGAGAGAGAGAGAGAGAGAGAGAGAGAGAGATCACTGTCCCCCAAGTGTAGGGTCAATGAGAAGAGCTTACACTCTCTTCTAGAGAGAGATTAAACATAAGCAAATGTGCAATGAACTTACATGAACACATGCAAGAAAAGACATTAGTATATGTAAAATACACATCTCAAGAAGTGGTAATCTTCGAAAGGAAGAAAAAGTATTAGATATTCCCCAGGGGGGATTAAGCATATAGAAATGATAATCATACATGAAAAATGCAACCCCTAAAGGAAATAGTGATACACGAGATAGAGAGAAAGAGATAGGAGTGAAAATCCTTGCCCCCCAAGTAAGAAGGACAAGGGGAAAAGGGGGTACACATTTTCCAATGGTGTTTATTTTCAAGTAATATGCCTTCCTAATGGAACAAATTCTCTAAAGGAATGAATATGCACTTCTCGAGAGACCATTCCATGTAAGGAGGCATGTTGTGCTTGAGAATAATCGCAACCATAGAAAAGGTATGTTTTCCAAGAGAATGAAAGAATAGAGAAGAGGTGCATTACTTATTAAAGAAACTCTTCTCTAAGCGAAGTGTAAAACCAACAAACAATTACCTGCTCACATAAGAATAGCCCAATGCAAGAAAGGAAATCTAATAATGAATAATGCACAAAGACAAAGACAAGTGTATAGAAAGAAGAAGAAAAATGGACTTCATGTTGCTGCCCCAAAGTATGTAAAATTGAAACAATACCACCACAAATGATAAAGAGCTCTCGTTAAAATGGGCTAGTTATGCCATAGGGTGAAGAGTAACATGAATGGAAAAGAAGTGCTAAGGCACTATGTATTTACCAAGAAATACATCTAGATCTGTTGTGAGACAAATTTGTGCAAGATCATATTTAGTTGAAAAAGTTTCTTAAATGCATAACCTTTTCCAAGAGAATGTGAATATGAATCATTAAAAATGTAATATTCAATACCTTTCACTCACTAAAGATTTTTGTTTGTATTTTGAGGAGGAAAGGAAATGTTCTTGTCATATTTCAATCTCCAATAGATACTTGCAGCTAATCTTTCAAGATGGTAAATATCATCTTGACGTAAAGGAGAAGGTTTGTTAGGAGAAGAAATTTCATTATCCACAATTCTAATTTTGCCACTATCTATGCCGTCTTGAATAGATTTTTGAAAATCAGAGCAATCATCAGCATTGTGATCATGGGTTTGATGGAATGAACAAAAAGGACGTGTTGAAGAAGAAGTATTCTTGCGGGCTATTTTGATTTGTTGTCTATGAAGATAATCTTTTAAAGTTTTGGAGCCTAAGGAATTCATCTATAGAAAGAGGGGTACCATTTCCTAAGCCTCTTGTAGTAGTTTGTGTGGGAGGATTTATAGGGACACGAATTTCATGCTCAAATTTCCCAATTCCTTGTCCTTTAAAACCTTGTTTTTGTAATTATGTGAAAGCCACAACTATAAGAATGTTGCAATTGACTAGATGGAGGAACAGGATCATGAATTTCTTTGAAATATGATGTGTAAGGAGGAAGAAAACGATTTGTAGATGAAGGAGGAGTATCATGTGAAGTGATAATCTCTTTTCCTTTATCAAGCTTATTCTTTTTGGAAGATTGGGGAAGAACATCTTCCTCATCTAAAAGCTCATTTTTAGTTATTTCTATGCGAGGGAAAAGGTCATGAATAAAATGGATGACATCATCCTCCCTGCATATACTTTGATGTTGAAGATAGGTTTTAGGAGAATGAGGAGGATCTAAAGATGTAAGAATGTTGATGTTTTGATTTTGCCCCCCCTGCTGAAGGGTATGTGTATGAGAAGAAGATGGATCCATGTTACTTTCCAATGCTCGCTCTTTTTTAGAGATATCATTGGTTAAAGCATTAGGTCTCATCTCATCCACAAAAGATACCCTAGGAGAGGTACAAAGGTTAGGATCTACAAAAGCTTTAAAGTGATTAACATATGAAATGCAGTTTATTAACATCACCATAATGCAACATAAATGATACATGAAAGCTTTGAGATCTAATCGAAAAGAAAATAATTTGGAAATCTTAATAACATAATATGACCAAGTGCTATGAATAAAGAGGAGTAACAAGACATGAAGGAAGCTCTTATCTGACACATGAATGTAGTAAATACATGCAAAAAGCAATGTAATCATATGCGAAAGAGCAAGTAAATCCAATTTATTAATTGGCATTGAAAGTCTCTAAATTGAAATATGAATTTATTGGAAAATAAGATCTAAAATTAGGACCTTTTATGAAAATCAATGTAAGATTTGAATGTGATGAATTTTGAATTTGTGTTTGACCTTAGAGAGTGTTTTTTGATTAAGGGAAAACAAGTTTTGAAGGGACTTGAAACCCTATACAAAACAGGTTTTGGAAGGACATGAAACCCGAACCTTAAGATAAACTTGAAAGTCCACCCAACGATACTGTACATAAGTGAGACACAACAAACCAAAACAAAAGATGGGGGACAACGCAAGAAGGATCCCCAACAAGAAACAACGGGCTGCAAAAACCAAAGACCAGCAAGCAGCCCCAACCCAACGAGGACGGATCAAGGATTTGATCTACACTTGTGGGAGCGAAGGGTCATATCAAAAGAGGACTAGGACGATTTAGATTTCTTACTTTTAACGGTAATCCACCCCTCCTCAACCCTAGCAACAGTCCTTTGCCAAAAAGATGGGTCCAGAATAGAGGACCTCCCACCACTAGGAGGAACAAAGGCAGCATCCGGAGAGGTAGGGACAACAGAAATCTGAGAATCAGAAGGACCAGACAAAGATCCAGCAGCAATCTGGGAAGCGGGAAGGTTAACCTTAGAGAGTGTTAAAATTGATAAAGTACGCTAATTTTCTGGATCCGAGCAGAAAAATACAGTCAATTTCATCTCTCGAAATTTCGAGAAAAAAAAGTCGAGGACCGTGGCGAAAGTGCACTCGATCCGACCAACTTTTTTCGAAATTTTCAAGGATGATAGAAATTATGATTTTAATGCGGAATTAAAAAAACAGCCGATTTGGAGATGTCTAGATCGGTCAAATGTGCGGTCAAAGATCGAAAATAGAAGAATCTTAAAAATTAGGGTTTTATGATTTAACCACTGAATTTTCAGAATAAAGAGACAGATTTGAATTGCAATTTTGAAATAGAAATCAGATCTGAAACAAGTAATTAAAATTTTACACTTCACAAGCTTAATTTTCTCATTTTGAGAAAATTAGGGTTCTTATGCAATTAACGTCTTAAATTTGCAAATAGATCAAACTTGGAAATGAAAATTTGAAATTCAAATTGCAATTAATCAGATCTAATACTGAGAAGTCAGAATTAATGTGTAAGATGTCGGGTTCACCAAAATGTAAAGTGAAAAATTGAACCCTAGTGACTCCCCACCTAAGAGAGAGAAAGAAAGTCATTAGGATGATTTTCACTTGGAGGAACTTTACATTCAAAAGAGGGGTTTGAATCCACTAGCTCCAAATCCAAGGGAGGCAAGGATGTGAATTCCAAGTGGATTGCAAGGGTTGAAGTGTGTTTTGCCCTCTTTTGTAAATAGGAAAGTTGATTTGTTGACTATGTGGAACAAAGAGAGAAATTGAGTGAAATGGGGAGCTACCGGTTCGAGATCGCATTGTAACTTCAGATCTGAGCTAATTTGACTGATACGGATCTGCCTTGCAAATTTGGAGAAAAGTCGTCGGGACAATGGGGACAGTGTACATGGTCCTCGACAAAATCCGTGAAACAAAAAGGGTTCTTCCGTCTCTGCAAATGAAGCCCAAACTTGCAATTATAGCTGCGCACCTACAACCTACACATAGAAAAGAGGGCAAGAAGGGTTGTGGATAGGGGTTTGCCTTAGTCAAACCTTAGTTGAGGAATCAATCTTAAAAGAAAGTAATTGCAAATGCTGAAATGTAAATAATGGAATTGTATACCTTGTAGATCTGCAATTTGTTGATGATGATTGCTTTGCTTCTTGAATGTAATCACAAGTGTTGCATGAAATGGCATGTAACATGACAAAACCCTAACAAACAGACATGCTTGCAAATGAATGTTGTAATATTGCTCCAATGGATGAATGAAGAAGACTTGAATGCTTGAACACTTGATAATGAAGACCCTTTGCTTGAATTTCGCGTATTATCCTTATCTTGCTCTTGTCTCTTCCCAAATGAGGGAACTGAATCTCCTTTTATACATGCCTCAAGGATTAATTTTCAATCGCTAAAGGCCAACAAAGAGGAAATGCAAACCCCGAAGTCGAATTGTGCATAGGGGACCTGACAGACCCATCATAGGGCCACCCTAAGAGGTGGGGACAGGGGCGCCACACCCTTGTCTTGCCCTATTTTGGGGCCCGCACAGGGTCTAAAGGCAGGAACAGGTCCTAAGCAAGGAAGAACCCAAGGGTAAAAGTGCAGAAAGGGGTCTTGGTCAGAAAGGAGGGTGTCGTCGCCAAAGTGAGGACTTCGAATGTGGTTAAAATTGTAGGGGGTGCAATTTTATGATACTATAATATGATGACATGGTTTTTTAATTCCACGAGTTTTGTAATATTTTTTTTTGCTCGGTAAAAAGGCCTAAGCCGTATTTTATTGATAAAGAATGTTACAATCTCCGCTCAGTGCGGGCGCCTGTAGGAAAGAATGGAGAGGAGAAAACCTTCGGCCTTGCCCGGGACCATCAGTTCAGTCAAACTAATACCATTTAAATTACATTTGACCTTTTATAGGTTCTACATTCTGGCTTATCAAAAAGTCCTTCATATGGAGAATCTTTGATTTACATGGGATAGTGTATTTATGTCCAACTTTCCAAGTTCCCTGTTGCCATATTAGTCACCTTCTGCTTATCCTGCAATACAAATTTTAAAACCTTCTCCTGTAAAACAAATTTTCAGAACCTTCTTCTACAAAACCACTATGTTAACTGTTAGTGTCAAGAGAAGAATAAAGCCAATACTATTTCTGTACACTCTCCTTTGTTTTTATTCTAGACGAGGTTTCTTTCCAAATAGGTTAACATCAGAAATTGTTGGTCCTACCTTGAAAGATTACGCAGTTTACAATAATTCTCAGAAGTGAAAGCACTGGTCAACAAAGGGTTGATACTACCACAACCTCTCTAGCCTACACTTTAGATTCTTACTGTGATAATCAAGATTCATGTCTCATTTAAGTATAGTTTTAACTATATTTGTATATTGTCATACAGTGAGTATCTTACCCTTCACTATGCATATTACATCAAATAAAATAAACAATTCACTATGTATCATGAGCTAACTGTAGATCCTATCTGTCTATGCATATGATTCATTATAATAGTAATAGCAAAAAACTATGTAACTAGAGCTTAATCTTCTTCTATGTCATCTGCAGCTTCCATACCAGAGGCCTGTGATTCGGTGGGGTTATCAGCCTGGAACGGTGTCCATCCTTCTTCTACCATATAACTCACCCACCACTCTCCTTTCGGTTCTTTGACCACTCCAAGCCATTGCTTGAGGAATGCAATGATTCTTACAATCTTTGTTTGTCTTTGGTTGCAGAGTCTCTGGTCCTTATTACTGAGAAAAGGCCTTTTGAATTCTACATTAAGCACCTCCCCCTTATCAATGGCTTCTGTCACTTTGGAATAATCTTCTGGGTAAGGTGTTTGTAGATTATCATCCACACATTTTATCACCATTTCCAGGTTATCCAAGTATTCTTCTTTGAAAATCAACCTTCATAATGTGACTATTACTGCTTTTCCTTCTCCCATTCTAAGTAAAATCGCTGCAAACCCTGTTGGGATGCTACCGTTAACTCTTTTCTTATGTTCTGAAAGGATTATCTCATCACCCATAATCCTTTTGGTCGCATGTATAACCAAATCATCCTCCGTTTTCAGGATAACCGACCATCTCTTGTTAGAAATTTCTCCTATGAAGGACATTTCCTGCTTCTCATGGTAGAGACAAATACCAGAATCCATTTTAGGGAGAGCTAAGTGATGTATGCCGATGCGAAGATATACTAGTTATGGCAACCGGTAAATCGGTACTACAAATTGTGACCTCGGTTGTGCCAGGCTAGTCACATGAGGTTTACCTATTTGTCTTTCACTATGTTGTATGATTGCTTGCTGATAATTCTGACATATTCCCTTCCCCCAAAATGTCCTGTTGTATGACTGCGGGAGTGATGATTATTGATTCGTCTTACTCCCTAGCATTGTCAATGCATGATTGCTCAAACAATCGAGCAGTATTATCATGATGATTTCTAGTTGTGTTTCATCATTTTTATATACTACATCAAGACACACACACACACACACACACACACACACACACACACACACACATTAGTTTATGTGTGTGTGTGTGTGTGTGGGCAAATATATCTATATTCCTATGTAGGTATATATTTGTTTGTTTCCATTTTTGTTCATGCTCGAGTATGCATGTATGTATATATCTTTATGTATTTATATTTATGTGGCTATGTATACGTATATGCACTCATATGCATATATCTACAAATATACATCTATGCATATACATATATATGCGTATACACATATATATCTATATCCATACTTGTATAGCTGTACATATATATGCATGTAAGTATATATTTTATCCTGCTATATGTATGTAGATGAGCATGTTTGTATCTGTCAAATCTACGAAGGTGCCATCTCAGTTTTGTCATGTCGTATCGGTTTTGAGATTTGTTTTATAATCTAGTGTCATTATTTTGCTAAGGATTCAGGCCGTGTTTTGCATCTTTTGCCTCTGAGTATATATATGTTTATCTTTAGGTTTTTATGTATATCTCTATGTGAGTGTGAATATGTTTCTATTTGTGTATGAGTTGTATGCCATTTTGACACATTCTTGTCTGCCTTAAACCCTAAGTGTTTGCCACCATACCTAGTTTATGTTCGTTTGTGCCTATAGAAGGGAGTAGTCTATGCTCTCAAGATACTATTGATGGGTATATATGTGATTGCATGCGCTTATAACTATATCTATGTCTGTATATACCTGTATATATAGCTATATATGCATATGTTCATCCATATATGCCTTTGCTCATATATATGCACATGTACACATATAATTATATAAATACACCTGTATACGTACATGCATATCTTTATTTGCACATATACCTATATATACCTTCCATTCTACATGTAAATGTGTTGTGAATGTTACTAGGATTCCGTCTCAATTTTTGTTTGTGTATGGGTATCCATATCTGACTGCCTATGTGTTGATGATGTAGTTCTGTTTATTCTATCTGCCCCTAAATTGGCTAACTTATCTGCTAATGTGTTTGCTTCCCTGTAGATATGATTGATCATGTAGTCTGAGAAGCTTCCCAATAACGATAGGGCTCTATCCAATAAGCTTCTGAGCTCCCAATTTGTCATTGTCCTAGTCCTTATTGCATTAACAATAATAGCTGAATCCCCTTCTATTTCTAATTTGGACATTTTTAATTGTTTGCATAAGTTTAGACCTTCTATGAGGCTCAATATTTCTGCCTTATTGTTTGTGCCATGTCCTAGATATCGGGAGCTCAATCCAATACATATCCCTTCATGTGAGTGAATTATACATCCTGCCCCTGCCTCCCCTAGATTGCCTCTGGATGCTCCATCAAAATTGAGTTTGCACCATCCAATCTCCAGGGGCACCCATTTGCATGCTTTTCTATCCTAAGATTTATCTCTGTTCGCTTTCCCAAAGAAAGGGGGAATTTTGAGTCCCTTCCACTACTTTCTAATATAGTTATCCCACTCTGTAAATGTCTTATCATGTTGTGGAATGATCATATTCCTATTATTGGAGGTTTCTGTGATGGAGGCTTCTATTTTTGCTATCAGGATTTCTGCCTTCATTTCTTTTTCCTGAAAGATTCTCCTGTTTCTCTCCTTCCAAACCTCCCAGATTACTATTGTTGGACTACATATCCATAGATTATGGAAGATGCTATTCCTTTTGATTAATGGCCAATTTCTGAGCCAGTCCTTTAGGTGAGAGATGATGGCACCTAACCAGCCTAATTGTGCCATCAGCCAATACCAGCATCTTTGTGTGTAGCTACAGGTTGCGCATATGTGGTCATTTGTTTCCTCATCTTTCTTGCATAAGACACAAATTAAGGGCCCTTCAAAACCTCTAAGTTTAAATTGTTCCGCAATAAGTACTTTCCCCTGAAATGTCGCCCAAGCTAAGAAGCCAACTTTTGGGAGTCCAAATTTGTCCCAACAAATTGTGTTAGGGGTGTAGTCTTTGATAATGTGTGCCTCCTCATATATGGTTCTAAACCCATCTTTGCAGTTGTATTGTCCATTCTTTGATTTTGACCATATAAGCTCATCTGACCCAGGTCTGGGTATTATTATTTTGCCCTCTAGAATTTGCAACAATTCTTGGTCTTTGTTGTCCACTAAGAATGGGGACATGTTCTTCCATGTCCATCCCATTGTCGATTCGGGTGCCAGTGTCATATAATCCTTTATATGGTTCCCCCATAAAGATTTCATTTGGTTTTTAATGTCAGTTGTGTTCATTAGATTGTCAATTGAGGGGTAGCCACCCCAGGAATCCTCCCAGAACAAGGTTGTTCTGCCATCCTAAATATATCCCAGGATAGGTGGTTCACTATGAGTGACCGACTTTCTCTTATAAAGTTCCATATTCTAGATCCCTTGGGAGGATTTGTTTCCCTAAATACTGCCTCTCTCTGATTTTGTGACATGTATTTGCTCCTAAGGATTCTGGCCCATTTTGCTTCTGAGGATGTATATATTCTCCATGCCAATTTTGCCCCTAAAGCCATATTTTGCCGTAGTAATTTTCTTATTCTCGTGCCTCCATCTCTCTTTTCATGACATATCTTTTCCCATGATATTAGTTTCATTTTGTTTTTATCTTATGCCCCATTCCAATAGAAATCTCTCATTATTTGAGTTAGTTTTTTATATGTCCCTTTTGGAAGTGGTATACAAGATAGAAGATAGATGGGCATTGCTGCTAATACTATTTTTATGAGGGTTAATCTTCCTGCCCCTGTTAGCCATAAGGCTTTCTAGGATGCCAACTTCTTCCTTACTTTTTCAATCAGGGGGTCCCAAAGTTTATTCGATCTGATGCCTTTGTCTAGGGGCATCCCTAAATATGTTAGTGGTAGATGTCCTATTTTGTATCCTAGATACGAAGCTATCGTGTATTCCTCTTGTGGTTCCATTTTAAAGAATAATATTTCTGATTTCTCTTTGTTTACCATCTCTCCTGAGGCCAGCCCATAAGACTGTAATATATTTTTAATTTCCTTAGCTTCCTTTAGCTGTCATTTTCCCAAAATTATTGTGTCGTCTGCAAACTGTTGATGGGTGCATGGGTCTACTCCACTCGTGATTTGAATTCTCAACAGTTTGTTGGACCTCTGTGATGCCTCCAGACTCCTGCCAAGGGCTTCAGACATAATTATAAATAAGAATGGGGATAAAGGATCCCCTTGTTTGAGTCCTTTGGAGGCTTCAAAGAAGCCTTCCAGTTTCCCATTTAATAAGATAGAGAACCTAGGGTTTGATATACATAAGTAAATCCAATTTATCCATTGTTTGTTAAAGCCAAAGGCCTTCATCCAACTACATAGGAAGTACCAGTCCACTTTGTCATAAGCCTTTTTAATGTCTAATTTTAGCAGCATATTAGGCTGCCCCTGGTTTTGGTAGGAGTCTATGGCTTCCTGGACAATAATAATCCCATCTAAAATTGATCTATTGGGTACAAAGCCTGTTTGTTCTTCTGATATTATGATAGGTGGTAATTTTTTTAATCTATTAGCCATGACTTTAGCTAGTAGCTTGTAGATCATGTTGCATAGAGAAATGGGTCTGAACTCATCCCATTTTGAGGGGTTCTCCTTCTTTGGGATTAAGGCCAAAAAGGTGTTATTAATTTCTTTTAGGAATCTCCCTGCATTGCGGGTGGATTCCAAGGCATTAGTTACCTCGTCCCCTAAGATGTGCCAGCATTTCTGGAAGAAATTAGCAGGGAAGCCATCCAGACCAGGGGCTTTGTCTCCATGAAATTGTGTCAGAGCTGTTTTAACTTCTTCGTGAGTGATTTTGGAGTTTAACATTTTGTTGTTATCCTTTGTTATCAGTTTGGGTATGTTATTTGTTAAGATTCTATTGTTGGGGAGATTTGAGTGTTCACAGTTGTTAAGGATGTTTTCAAAATACATAATTGCATCTTTTGCAATCTGATCTTGATCCATTATGATCTGATCGCTGTCATTGGTGATTTGGGTGATTTTGTTTGCTGCTCTTTTAATTTTAACACTATTGTGAAAGAATTTGGTGTTTCGATCCCATCTTCTAACCATGATTCTCGAGATTTTTGTTTCCAGTATATCTCTTCTCTGGCCAGAATGCCTGCATATTCACATAGGAGCCTTTTCTCAGCTTCATATGTCTCAGAGGTCATTCCATTTTGCATCACATTAGTGTTTATTGTCTCCAGTTCATTCTCAATTCTTGACTTTTCCTCAAAGATGTTTTGAAAATTCTCTTTGTTCCAATCTAATATCTTGTGCTTAATCTCTTTTAGCTTAGAGACCAGACAATACAATTTTGATCCTACAAAGATACTATCCTTCCACCATTTTTTTATGTTGGGGAGGAAGTCTTCGTGTGTAAACCACATTCTCTCAAACTTGAAGGGATGCCCCGTTTGCTTTGTTTCCCCCACAAGTTCTAAGCGTACCAGGTAGTGATCAGAGCCTGGCCAAGGTAATACCGTAGTTTTTAGTTCTATATGGAAATCGGTTAGATCTCCTTTAAAGAAGAATCTATCAAGTGTTTCTGCGATGTTAGAAAAATCTTTTCTCTTGTTATTCCATGTGTAGAAACCAGTCTTTGTTTTGATTTCGAATAAGCTATTGTTGTTTATCCAATTAACAAAGTCTCTTTGTGATTGTTTAATGGTTGTTATACCATCGCTTTTATCCGATGAGTATAAGATAGTGTTGAAGTCACCACCTATGATGATGTGTTTTTCATCCGGCATATTTAACTATCGTTCAATTTCCTGCCACACTAATCTCTTTTTTTCTGTTGGAATTGGGCCATAAACATTAATAATTCTAAACTCAAGGTTTAGACTAAGGGTCTTGACTCTGCCAGCCATCCAATTTTGCATTTTGGATTGGCATGTGAATGCAATTCTACTTTTCCTCCACATTATACCTAGTCCCCCCGATGCCCCTGAAGGTTCCACAACTTCCATTTGCCATTGGGTGAATTTTCTGCTAAAATTATTTATATCAGTCTTGCTTAGTTTTGTTTCTTGTATCAAAACTATATCCATGGTAGATTTCAGTATACTTCTTTTAATTAGTCTTTGTTTATTAGGGGCTCCCAAACCCCTAACATTCCAAGTAAGTATGTTTATACCTCTTCTAGGGGATGGGGAGATTTTTCTTGCCCCAATAGTGTTGTTATTTTGGCCCGCCCCTCCACATCCCTGTCCATCTTCTTTTTGTCTAAAAAAGACTTCCTACCTCTTTTGTTGCTCAAAGATTTTCCACAATCAAGAGTTGGTCTCTTACTTCTTGTCTGGAGGATACCTCTGTTTTGTGAATTGGTTAGGCTTCTGTCTATTATTCTGTTATTGTCTGTTACCTGCATATTGATTAGTTCCTTGATAATAAAATCTCTTTCCTCATTTGCATTCAACCCTTCCACAACAGGGGAATCGTCCGGAGTGGTGTAGGTTGTGGTTATATCTTCTTGGGCCTCCTCATTAGGGTTGCCGATCAGTAGGGGTGTTTTGGGGGGGGGATTGAACCTATTCTATAATGGGGATGATATCATTTTCTGCCAAATTTGATGGGGTATCGATGAGTATTTCATCTACATATTCTTCAACTATTTTCCCCATTAGGTTTTCTATAACATTGTTCAATTCTGCTTGGATTTGCTCTTCATTATTATGAACCCGAGTTTCTAAGGTTCTATCATGGCTGTTACCCAAGACCGGGATAGGAGGCGGAGTTGGGGTAGTCTCAATCCTTTGTTGACCAATGTTTATAATAAAGCCACCCCTGTTATCATTAAATTGTATGTCTAATATCTCATTTGAAGCTACAATTTTATCCAAAACTGTTGCTTGCGGCTTCTGTAAATTATGGTTTGACCTCTTGCAGAAGGCTAAATCTTCTGTTATTGGTCCATTATACCATACCGGTTTTAGAGTATATATGCCATCGATTGTTTCTAAGATTATATTTTTTAGGTCTCGCTTAGCTTTGTTGAATTCTATCAGCATTTTTATGTCTGAGCTATTTGACCAGTTTTTTTCGACAGCTATGAATTTGCCCAAACTATCCCCAATTTCTATAAGGATTTTAGCATGCATTAATTCTATAGGAACATTGTGGATTTCTATCCATTTTGATTCCATTTCAATTTCAAAACTATTAGCATCAAATTTTGGTTGCCAATCAATGAAGTTAAAATTTATGCCTTTGTAAAAAACATAATCTTCATGCAGAAGCTTGGCCTTCATAGATTTATCATGGCATTCTATGTATATAAAGTTGTTTACTAGGGTTGTTATACTTACCTGGCCGTGGAATTTTGTTTTCCACCATTCCACAATTTCTTCGAGTGGCTGATTGTTCCCTCCCCATCTTGCAAAGAGACTGTGCCCTCTACAATACTTGCTTAAATCCTTTGCTTCTATAGGGTACTTGATTTTGATGGGGTCTGGGTCGAGATTTGTTACCACTAGGGAATCCTCATTTCTTACAACCTTGTATGGCGAGTTTCCCTGCTTCGAGACCGAAATTGATTTGGCGAATTTAGGGCCATGAAATGGCAGTGCCCTTCCTCCCTCCTTCACGGGTCTAACATAACCCTTCGTTCTGTTGGTAAATGGGCGCATATTCTGTTGTGGCTTACGGATGGATTGTCCAGGGCCTAAATTATTTGTTCGAGAGCCCAACGGTATCTTATTTGCCTTGGTGGTGCAGTTGGGAATTTGTGAGGTGATGGGAATCACCCACATTTTTGGTTGATCTGTCACCTTGGCTTCCCTCGTCTCTGCCCTAGCTGCTCTCTTTCCCACTACCATAGGCCACAGATGGTTATGTGCAGAGATTTCCCTATCATATGGATGGTTTCTAGCCATTTCCCAGTTCCTGCCCTAGTATGGACGATGTTCGCCAGGGTATCGATATGCATAATCTATGACTGCCCTAGAAGCCCATCGCCTTTCTGCCCTGATGGTTTTCTTACCCTTCACAGTTTCCCAAGGTTGTTCCTACAGAGGAGAAACCCTACCAGATGTTGAGGCATTCCCAACGTGTCTTCTCCCCCCATCGCCTGCTCGGTCATTCGCATGTTTGCCAGATGGCAGAGCCATTTTTTTTTAATTAATTTACCTATAAGTCTTTGTTGGAGAGATGATTATAAATCTTTTCAAACAAATAATATTATCAAATGCAAAGTTGAGCGTATGTAAAGTTAAAGGTTCTACGAGTTTTGTAATATTGTATGCATTTGACAATATTTATATATCTATGTTTGTTATTTCCTTCAGCTACAATTTGCGTTTATGCTTATGTGATTGATGTATACTTGTGTATGTAATCAAATGAGCCGAGTTTGATGATGTTATTGTGTCTTTAAGGTGTATTCAATTAAGGGTGCATGAAACAAGTTTTAAATCTAAAAAACTCTAAATTTCTTGAGTTTTTCACTTTCCCGAGTCCAACCGAGTTGGCCTTTCCGAGTTCGAGTCCCGTTTGTTTGGTTGCAACACATTAAGATAACATACTTGTCAGCAATGGTATGAAATGACTAAGTTAGTTGTCTGCGTTTATGAACTTTAGAGTCAATGTAGTGTTGACTTAAATAACTCGTCATTGTTGTCGAATCTAATATCAAATATTTAGAAGAGTCTCACTTAATACATGTAGATGTCTTGTAATGTGATTGAATAATTTTTGCATCAACAATGTAATTTAGTATTTATTTGTTCATCTTTTATGATTGTAGTAGTTAGATTACTTTAAAAATGGACATAAACTTATATTTAAGGGAACTTGTCCAAAATGTCTCTTCGTCACCCCTCCACTGTCGCCACGTCTCTCAGCCACGAAAGAGATGTTTCTTCCGTCTAAGTGCACGAGAGAGATGTCTCTCCTAAAAGAGATGCCACAAAGAGACGCCTAGACGTCTCTTGGATGCGTAGATGTCTCTTGACAGGGAAAGAGACACCCAAGCGTCTCCCGCGACAACAAGCCAAAAAGTGTTTTTAAAATAAATAAATAAAAATAATTTTGCATTGGTAAACGTAACCCTAAATAACCGATAAGCTCATAGAAGAGACATTTAGTCTAATTTCAGTCATTTGCAACAACAAAAAAGCTTAAAACATTTGATTTGGTGTAGCTTGGAAACCACGGAGGTGGATTGAAAAAGAGAATTCTTGCTTCAAGATTCAAGGTAGGAATTTGCCATTCTTAATTCCTTAAAAACAATTTTTCTGTTTAAGAACCAAATTGCAGCCATTAGAAACAAAGATTTTTAGAAAAACAAAAACTTAGAAGCTGAATTTTTTTTGTTTGCTTGAAGTTGAATATTATTATATAAATAATCAATATCATAATAATGATGTTGATTATTAATATTCAACTTCAAGCAAACAAAAAAATTAAATTTACAAATATTTTAATGTTCTTTGGAAAATTAAATAAATAGTTTGCTTGAACATTTTTCGAGTTTTTTTTTCTAAATATTGTTTGTTGCAGCATCATTATCACTATCAAGATGATCTCTAACACCATGAGTGAAGATGCAAATGTTGAGATTCATAGTGAAAATGAATCATCCAATGAACCTAGCATAGAAGAAGTGGGGGCAAGTCAAATTGAAACAAGTTCTATTAGGAGTGGAAATTTCAATTGCCCTTCAGAAATATTCAAAAAATGGACTAAGGGTCCCTTTGATCCAAAATCACCCTTAAAACAATTTGCATCTAAGGTCCCAACTCAACCTGGGACAGTTGGGGGCACTAGAAAGTGGAAGTGCAACTTGTGTAATCTTGAATGGTTTGGCACCATTACTAGAATTAATGCTCACTTCCTTGTTCAAGGCAAAGGTGTAGGAGTATGCAACAAGGTGAATACAAACTTGAATTACAGGGCTGAAATGCTAAAGTTATGGGGTTGCAATGAAGATGAAGTGCCTACATTATGTAATTTACCACACATGAGTAGGGCTCATCAGGTTTCTGCAATTTCTTCTTCTAGTTTGCAAACTCAAAGGCCACCAATTCCTTCCAACTAAGGGGCAACATAGGCTAGGGGTAAACGTAATATGGCTAGTCCATCTTCACAACCATTTGCTGATTTATTTAATGTGCAAGCAAAAGATGAGGCAGATGATGCCATTGGCAAGCTCTGCTTTGCCAATGGCATTCCATTCCATGTGGCCCGCTCTCCTTATTATAAGGAAGGAAGTTGTGGCAAAGATAACAAGGGCATGACCATCATATGTGCCACCTAGTGAGACTAAATTGAGGACAACAATCTTGGATCAAAACTATTCCAAGATTAATATTTTGATGGAGAAGATGAAGAGAACTTGGGTCACAAGTGGTTGTAGCATAGTCATGGATGGGTGGACAAACATTAGGCATCGTTCACTCATCAATATCATGGTTACATCTATAGTGGACCCTTATTTCCTTAGGGTTGTTGATTGTTTAGGGCATACCAAGTATGCTCATTTTCAATTCTAGATCCTCAAGGATTTTATAGAGGAGGTTGGCCCACAAAATATTTTGCAAGTAGTGACAGATGCAACCCATGTGTGTAAAGCAACAAGGAAGATGATTGAGGCAGCCTATAGACATATTTGGTAGACTCCTTGTTGTGTTCATGCCATGAATAATATACTCAAGGACATGGGTAAAATCCAGTGGATCAAATCAATTGTTAGCGATGCTAGAGATGTGCAGATGTTTATCTTTAACCATCATACTTCACATGCACTCTTTAGGACCTTTTCCAAGAAGGAATTCCTAAAACCTATAGAGATTCGGTATGCATCATACTTTATTCTCTTGGAGAGGATGCTTGAGTTGCAAGAGCCATTGCAACTAATGGTTATGACAACATAATGGAATAGGTGGTTTGAGTCGAAGACACAACAGGGGTTGAGGGTGAAGGACATGGTGAAGAATGATCTCTTTTGGATGGATGTCAAATATATTGTCTCCATCATTTCTCCAGTCTTTATAGTTATTAGATTTGGGGATTCTAATGCACCTTCCCTTGGACAGGTGTATGAGAGCATTGAATCTATGCTTAGTCAAATGAAGGTTGTTGTGTGAGAGAAGGACCCTACATTGCAATTCTACAATGAGTATATTTAGCCTATCATTCATCGTAGATAGGAGAATCTCAACACTCCCTTACACATGGTTGCCTATGCATTGACCCCAAAGTGGTACGTGCCAAGGCCAGGCAACATTACACCTATAGAGGATCTTGAGGTGAAAGACGGTTTCATTAGTGCGATTGACAAAATGTATGTTCTTATAGAGGCTATCCAGATTCGTACTGAGTGGACAAAATTTGCCACTCTATGGGGATATTCAGAGGCAACGAAGATAGATTTCGAGATTATGTCACAAGAGGACCCCAAGTTGTGGTGGACTATGCATGGGCCTAAATCTTTTATAACCTAGTCATTCGTTTGTTGTCCCAGGTTTCTAGTTCTTTTGTTGTCGAGAGAAATTGGTCCACTTACAACTTTATCCACTTCGTTAAGAGGAACAAGCTTACTTCTAGGAGGGTAGAGAAGCTTGTGGCGGTACATAGTGCATTGTGTCTCATTGACTGCAACACATCTACATACAAGAAGAGTCCAGCAGCCAGATGGGATGTAGAGCCAGAAGAGCCAACACATATGAACTTGAGAATTTGAGGTCCAACAATTCGAATGATGAGGGCAATGACGAGTTTGGCGAGGAGCTTGGGGATGATTAGAGTCATAGACTCTACTTCTAGTGCTATTTACTATTTACTATTTTGTTTTTGAACTTTGAACATTGTTGAATCTTGATAACTTGATCAGTAGATTGTAATTTTCATGAACATTGGATCGTTATTAAGATGATTATGAATATGAAATGAAAAAAGTTGAAAATTCATGTTCCAATGCCTATATTTGATATTTTGACATTTATCATTTGAATACTAGACTCTAGTTATTATGTTATGCATCTTTATCTTTTTAAAACTAATTTTTCAAGTACTATATGTATTATGTCAGCACCGCTCCCTCGTCGCCCACCGTCGTCCCCCCAATGTTCCCAAAATTAGGCTCCAAGTACCCTCGTCCCCCAGAGGAAACGTCCCCAAACCTTGTGGAACTTTGAGTATATATAATCAAAGTAAGGGATCCATACAATAGTTTTATTTTTTTCATAAAAAAAATCTAATAGTGTATCAATGATAAACATCTAATAATATATAACTAACTTTAAAACTAGAAATTAGAGAGTTAAGATTGTACTTAAATAAAATGCATTAGAAAAATACAAGAAAAGAAAGTGTGTCTACCCTTTGTAGTTTAATGTAAACATTTGACATTGTTGAAGAGGACAAAGAGGAAGGTGGCATTATTGAGATCAGGTTTTAATTTATGTGTTTGAGCATTTGTTATGATACAAATGACATTGTGGGTGGTCAATCTGATGATATGCCCTCATGTCTATACAAGCATGGTGATTTGTGCCGACTTGGGTGCATTGAAGTCATCTTGGCAAGTTGGGGTCTCTTATGGGTGTGACACTATCCACGACAACTTTTGATAGAAACATGCCACAATTTACAAAAACATTTGTACCTTGTTTTGCACTCAAAATGTCTAAAATTATGTCCTATATCTTTATGGAGTGTGCATATTTTTGTGGTTTCATTCCTTTAGACTTCCTTTTATAAATCAGCCCTAACCCTTTTTTATCATTGGAGGCTAATTAGAGATTTAGGGTGAAAAAGGCAAGTGTTTGGGCATGAAAAATAATGTTTGAGTTGGAGGACATAAGCACATGGGGTCTTACTTAAATGACACAGTCAAGGTAGGAAGATCCAATGAAGGACAACCCAACCTTGCATCTAAACACATAAATCATGCAAAACATACAGGTAAGTGGTAACAAGATGCTGGAAACAACAAAAAGAACAACCGATAACATAACAGAACACATAACCGGTAAGTAACTTAAATAAATCTTATTACAGTCTGAAGGGTTACACATGCCACATGCTGGAACGCAGTCCAAGATACAAATAATGCTTACAATATAAACATAAGATCCACAGGTCATCCACATATCAAATCGGCTTCCGGGAACAGTCTGTCGGTTCTACTCTAATCTGGACCTTAGCCTTCCGGCCTTAGTCCTACCGGTTTAGAATCTCGCCGGATCTACATCTTCGCTCAATCTCATAACTTTGTCTTCTATCTTCTCACCTCTATCTATCCAAGTGATTCACCAACCTCCATATATATACCGCCCACAAATAATTACAACTTAATCAAGTCGGCCTAAAGACCAACCAGTTCATGAAACATTCAATGATAACATGTCAGCTCAAATCACTAAGAACAATCTCCAAATCATAAAACGATGTGCAGACCTCCGAAAATACAGCCAAGGCTGAAAGCAACACCTCTAATGATCTGCAAGTCACGGAGATCAATCGCAACCTGAAATCATCTTCGCTCAACACACTGCCAGACTAATCGGTAAGAACATATCAACCGGGCCAATACCAGAATCCACATCTCACCGGAAACAAAGCCAAATGTTATGAAACTCGAACACGACAAACATCACAAGCACAAGGGAATAAACCCAAAACCACAATGCTAAACACTCATACATGAAGAAATGCCACGATCTCAAACAATTCCACTGAAAACTACTCAACCGGTAAGAACTACATTGGTGCTCCTGCATCAGACTCTCGAGGTTAATTGAAAAGTGAGTCCCATCACTTGATCTGGTTCGGCGATCTGTCAGTAGGTACTTGCAATTGCCACAAGGGTTCGGCGATCTAACCACAACTTCTGGTTGCCTCTCCTCGGCAATCTACCGATCCAAACTGTGGTCTGCCTCAATCGACAATCGGTTCAAGTCTCCACCCACTAATTGCCTCAAGCTCAAGCTCTAGGATCGACGATCTACCTGCAAACCCTGCTCTGCCTCACGTTCAGTGATCTGAACAAGTCCACAAGTTGCCTCAATCTTCTCTCCAACCAACCGGTACACAATCAACACTCTCTCCAACAACAGGTTCACAAACCAACTCTAATACCATTTGACGTAGTCAAGGCAGGGAGATCCAATGAAGGACAACCCAACCTTGCAGCTAAACACATAAATCATGCAAAACATATCGGTAACAAGATGCCGGAAACAGTAGAAAGAACAACTAGTAACATAACAAAACACATAACCGGTAAATAACTTGAATAAATCTTATTACAGTCTGAAGGGTTACACATGCCACATGTTGGAACGCAGCCCAGGATACAAATAGTGCTTACAATACAAACATAAGATCCGCAGATCATCCACATATCAAATCAGCTTCCGGGAACAGTCTGTCGGTTCTACTCTAATCCGAACCTTAATCCTATTGGTTCAAAATCCTGTCGGATCCATATCTTTGCTCAATCCTATAACTTTGTCTTCTATCTTCTCACCTCTATCTATCCAAATGATTCGCCAACCTCCATATATATACCGCCCACAAATAATTACAACTTAATCAAGTCGGCCTAAAGACCAACCGGTTCATGAAACGTGCAACGATAACATGTCGGCTCAAATCACTAAGAACAATCTCCAAATCATAAAACGATGTGCAGACCTCCAGAAATACCGGCCAAGGCCCAAAGAAACACCTCTAATGATCCGCAAGTCACGGAGATCAACCGCAACCCAGAATCATCTTCGCTCAACACACTGCCAGACTAATCGGTAAGAACATATCAACCGGGTCAATATCGAAAGCCACATCTCACTGGAAACAAAGCCAAATGCTATGAAAATCGAACATGACAAACATCACGAACACAAGGGAATAAACCCAAAACCACAACGCTAAACACTTAAACATGAAGAAATGCCACGATCTCAAAACAATTCCACTGAAAACTGCTCAACTGGTAAGAACTACACCAGTGCTCCTGCATCATTAAAAGACAAGTGTGACATGTCAGTAACTTGGATGATTGCAAATTTGGAAATGTGTGAAGATGGAAAAGGATCATGAGGTGTAGGTTGAGGGTTGTTCACATTCTAAGGGGGTAATGACTAGAATTGTGCTTTTTGAAAGATATTGTTAAAGCAAGTACAAAACAATAGAAAAAAAGTTAAAATATACACTTTTCAAATCTACATTTTGCCCTTACTTTAATGCACTTGTGAGCTATAATGAATCAAAAGTAAATAGAAATATATTCATTACACTAAGGTGTATTATACTCGCATAATGAATTGAAGTTCATTCGTCAATAAAAACTCCATCCTATTTAAATTTAGGCTCATCCACTTTCTATATATAAGTAATTTTAGTCATCTATTTATTTTAAATTAAATTTTGAAATTTTTTAATTGTAATTTTTATTTTTGGTAACTCACGGGTATCCTCGTAACCTAGCCCAACACCTAACTTACCTTACTTGGCCAGTATTACTGTCAAGTTGGGGTTTAAGAAGGGGTGAGCTAAGATGAGACTAATCTCTTGGGTATGTACCAAATAGCCCGTCTGCCAGGTGCATCTAGTTAATTGTAAGTATTTTATTAGTATTAAAAAAACATAAGAATGATATGGATAATGATATCCTTCCAAAAAAAAAAAAGTTTCTAAATTTATATTTAGAAATATTTATGACAATTTAAAAAATATATTTTTAAAATGAAAAAAAAAAATTGTATGTCTAAAAAAATTTAAAATAATATTTTTTATAATAAATATTATAAATGATATATATATAATAACATTGTATTATTTAAAGTTTTTATTTTTTTTATTTTTTCATTTTTCAAGCTTTGGAAAAACCACAACAAACCATTTTCTCTACTAGAGTCCCATTTGGTATTGAAATGGTATGTGTTTTTTTGCTTTAAAACTTCTTTAAACCTAAAAATTCAAATTTCATTTAGGTTGAACTCGACCTTTCATGAGGAAAATTGTGGAAAGTTAAAGAAATGAGTAATGTAATGTCCCCATTTTTTGGTTCTCTTGTAGTGCATTTGGTGTTGGCTTTTTGGATTGGTGTCAACAAGATTAGAGGGGTATTTCGATGTTGCCAGTGTGTTTCAAATGAATTAATTGAGATGAATGTGTTGGGAAATGTTAGTGTTCACATTTTTATTATATTTAGATTATCATGTGATATGTTTGTTAGAATTATAGGATACATACAAAAAATATTTGTTAGTTTGTTTAGGAGCTTGTATATTTACGTGTATATTTGTTATAGTTTGGTTATTTGTTATCCCATGATGTAAGGGAGTCATTACAAGAGTTCTCCTATAATATTGGAGATCCAATTCCTATAAATTCGCATATGTAATCTATGATTGAAGAAGTGTGTGGAATATAGAAGTATTTCTACGTATAATTTTTTTTAAACTTCTATAATTCTACCTAAATATCTGATATGGTATCAGAGCCACACAATTTCTTATATGTCATGCAACACCTAGTCTAGAACAAATTAAGAGCATGCATTATTCTTGAGTGGTTGTATATTTCTATCTTTTTGGCGTATCATTGTCATGGTGATTCATTACAGGCACAAGAATAAAAACAAGAAATGAGAGATTGTGTGATATGAAAGAATATTTGCTTGGCTTGTGTATCATGTTGCTCCGACCATCCATTGGCTTAGCTTTATTAGATTGGTGTCCATGTGTGACAGTGATTGGTATCAACTAATGCTTGCAAAAATCATTGGAGGACTCCCAACTTTTATCTTTGGTGAGTATAATTACTTTTGAGTTTTTCTCTACTCTTGAGTTGCAGTATTTCACTTTTTATCCATTAGCTTGGATTCATATGGGTAATTCAAGTTGGATTTTATCCGTATCTTTGTCATCTTGGAGATATAGCTTAACTTTGGTCAATTTTAGCTTTAAAGCAATAAGAATATTGCATCTATATCAATGTATCCAATCATATTCAAGACACCACATAACAACCATAAGAAAACATAAGAACAAGTCAAGGAGCTTCACAATCATCTCCTTTGGAACATTGCCATCAAACTTTCCAAGTTGAACACACAACCCCATGGGATCCTCCTTATGAATAATGTGAGCAACAAGAAATAACATTGGAAGACATAAGATAATTTAAACGAGACTCTAAGGGGGTGAATTTTTGGAAATGGTCCTTAATTCCAATCCTAGTTACTATTTCGGGTTACTGGCTCAAAAGGGTGCCAAGTTACCTTCTCTCTGTGATGCCTCCGCTATCATAGATCAATCTATACCAAACCCATTCTTTCACATGACATCTTCCACTCCTCCATCCATGGGCAAGTTCATTCCACAAAATCCTCCACAAGTGAGCCAAGTAGCATCCACGTCCAATCCTCATCCATAGTGTGTAGCAAACCACATCTCACATTGTTTACATCCACAAAGTCAACCAATGGCCTCTCATGCCTTAACCTACCAACAAATCCAATCCATGACATTTCATTCTTATGCTTACCAAAACTATATTCCACCAACTCAAGCCCTTGGCTCCACCTACTCAACCTCTTTCCTCCACTTACATCCCACAAAGTCAACCACATATTTCCACTTACGACCCCAATTCATTTCCATTAACACTCCTACGTGACTTGGCATCGCAAATACAAAGCTTACAACAAAAAATAGCTAATATGGAGATGAGAAACACACAGAAGAACTACACAGTTGAGTACATATGTCATTATCCGTTTGATAGATCTATACCCATGATACCTTTTCCCCAACACTTTGAGGTTTTTAAATTCGACAATTGCAAAGGAAAAGGTGATCCTCATGTGCATGTAAGAGAGTTTTATCTAGCTTGCATGTAGGTAGCTTATAATGACACTTATCTTGTGTGTCTCTTTCCAAGGATCTTGGAAGGTCAAGATATTGAGTGGTTTCCAAATTTACCTCATGCATCATGTCCTTTCGTTAGTTGGCAAAAAAAAAAATCTCATACTTTTCATACAACATAGAATAGGAGGTTTCCATGATTGATTTTTGCAACACAAAACAGAAAAATGGAGAGACAATTTTTCTTTCTTACAACATTGGATAAATCTAGCAAGCACTTCATCAAATTCATAAATGTGACTTTAGTACTTGCAAGGCATGGAAATATGTTACCTTGGGTAAACAACATGAAAAAATAAGTTGGGTGTAGAATAGAAATGAAAGAGGCTCTTTGGTCAATTTGTGAGACCATGTTTCTTTTAAAGGTAAATACGTCAAAAAATTGTGCTTGATTCAAGAAATAAATTTGCCCCGTGGTTTTAGCATATGGTATTGGAAACTATCCATGGTTTCCAATTTTGGTCTTCCTTATATATTAGATGTATATATCGATGATAGAAGAGCAACACATTCAATGCAAAGTTATGCTATTAGATTTCCTCCATGGATGATATCTTCTTCCTCATGGATGTACTATAGTCATGAATGTATGGTTGGGATGTTATTGGTTTGTTCCAACAATGGAGAGGACATGTTATAGTTCAGGGTTGTGGTTAGATTGACTCTGTTAAACTAATGGTTTGATATCTCTTCCTTGTACTCTTGATACAATGGTAGTACTTTGTGAATGTATTGTAATTGTTTTGTTGAACACTACATTAAGTGTGCTTTTGGAGGTTGGTTTTTATGAAAGGGTTTCATAAGATATATTTTGCATTGTGTGCATTCTTTATTTTTAACTTTATTTTTCTATCGATAACTTATTTTTATTGCTTCTCTATTTGGCTTAATGTAGTAATCATTTTGTTTGCCTTTGCAAGATTAACTTTTTTTGTATGGTGTAATGTTGGAAATAGGAGCCTTAGCCTAGGAATGCAAATTAAGATCTTATTCAGTCATTACTTCCAACATTCATTGGGGAATAATCAATAAGGTTCAATTTCAGTCTTAAAGTAGAGCTTAACACTTTGGTTAATTATTCTCATTTTTTTGTTTTTGTTTGATTATAAATGAATATGTAAGATCTAGGTAAAATAATGCAAAATTGACAAGATTCAACATAAACATAAAGATACAAAACTAAAAGAAAACACAAAAGTAAAAATCTGGAAATCTAGGGCTAAAAATGTCAGGCCATGAAGATAGGCGTCATAGTCTGGAGGGCGTCTTCATCAGTTGAGGCTTCAAAATCTAGATCGGCTCTATAGATCTTTCTCTCCAAAATTCATCCTAAAAGTCTTGGGTAGGTGAGCTAATCAACATAGTCTAGAGGTTTTCACTTATTCAAAGTTTGGAACTGTGTGTCTAAGTTTTCTCTGTGCAATTTCACAAATTCCAACTATATAATCTATAACCTACACACATAAGAGAGGGAAAAACATTTTTTTGTATAGGGGCTTGCTTGAGTCAAACCCCATTTTGGTGTTCCCACCTCCATGACAGCAATGATGATGAAAAAAAGAGCTTTTTCCTAGTAGGGAAAGGGTTAGAAACCTTAAAGGAAATGCTTGAATTGACAATATTATACCTCAAGATTGATAATGGTGGTGATGCAATGCTTTTTAGATAATTCCTTCAAGTGTTGACGCAATAACATGATATGAAAAGACATAACAAGATCAATCATGAAAACATACTAACATGTAGGTTATTGTAGCTTGTTACCCTGTAATGCTCAAATCTAAAGATACTTTGTTGAATAATGCTTTCTTAGAAGGAATGGTGCAACTTGTAACTTTTTAGGTGCCTTAGGAATCGGAAATGATTCATTTATATAGGTTTCACAAGGTATTTCCTATTTTAGGTCGACTTCCAGCGATCATATTAAAATATCAAGCTTCAATCACAAATGACAGGAACCAACACACACATATTCAAATTTGGGCTCCTTTTGGAGGGATTAGTGTGTTGGGCTCCATAGTCCACTCAAAAATGGACAAAAGAAAGGTGGGTGCAAAGTATCATGTCCTAGGCCAAAGGATCTGGTCATAACATTAACATATGGCAACAATTTGGGCAATATAAGGCCAAAATCAGGATTTAAATGAGCTATGAGAGAACACACTAAAGAAAGGACCTAATAGAGAATGAAATTATAAAGGTTTATAGTTTACAACACTACATTTAGCCTCCACTTTAGCAGGAGTATGAACTTATGCTCATACTTATAGTAAAGTAGAGAGAGCAGTCGATAGCAAGACTCACAAGAGAAAAGATATCACTAAGTCAAAGGGAAGCAAGCCCCCAAGCTTAGCATTTTAACTCACGCAACAAAATCTAAATTAGGATTCACAAAACACAAAACAAAAGGACAAACAAGGTATACAAAAAGACACAAATAAAGGGATTAGTACTAAAAACAAATGCTCCAAGTCAACTAGTTGAAGAGACCTCATTATCAAATATTTCTCAACCACTAATATCATTCTTAGAATGCTATTGCAAAAGCATGAATAGACTTATAGCAAGAGCATACACCAATTGATGAGACAAGAATCCATGGTCCTACAACTAGCAAGTTATGTTATGATAGGGGACCATGGGAAAACCATGAATTCCACTCACCAAAAGTGTGCATTATGTTGGGCAATTCATGTGAATGATATGGATTATACCAGCTATCAAGTTGTGTTATTCTAGATGATCCATAAAAAAGGCATGAATTCTATTGGACGACAAGTTGTGTTATGTTATGTGATCTGTGTAGTGCAACAAGATGATCACACTAGCAAGCCACACTATACTAGGTAATCAACAATGATGATCATGCTAACTAGTTATGTTATGTTAGAACAATTCTCAAGGAGCACAAAGTGATAACAATGATCAAATCAGTAAGCCATTCTATGCTAGTTTATCAAAATAAAGGTTAAATACTATGCAAGTTACTAGAGATAGATTGTTAACCACGCCTTAGGGGGTTATGTAACATAACACCATCACTTCAGGAGTACATCAATGAATGACTACAAGCGAAAAGGAGGCATCATATACCCACTTTAAAATGTCAACATTCCACAATGTTGATATCTTAAGGAAGATACATATCCATATCAAGGATAAAACGCCTTCAAATCTAAGGAGATATCCTAAAAAAAAATGCATGTGTCCAATCTAGGAGTAGATCCTTATAAATGATGTAAATCTTCAAGCAAGGAAGAGATAGTTGTAAAGGAGATATCTTGTAACAAGTGTAAAGGGATCCTTATCAAGGATTTATGTCTATCAAAGGGGGAGGAAGAGATCTTTGTTTAAAGATATCTACCTCCATAAAGTAAGGAGATCTTGAAACAAAGATGACATCTTCAACACTAAAAGTGAAAGGAGATCAAGAATACACACCTTCCTAATTGCTAGGAGAGGGGATTCTTGATGAAAAATTGCACACTTTCAACACCAAGAGGAGATCATTTTTTAAAGGTATAAGCTTTCAAGCAAGGAAAAGGTTCTAATTAATGATACGCATCTCCAAGAAAGGATATGATCCTTATGAAGGACAAACAATTCAATGGAAGAAAGGAATTTTTTTATAAAAGATACAACTCAATAAAGCGAAAGTGGATCCTAATGAAAGATATGTCTTTGAAAACTATTATTTCCATCCAATATAGACACAAGAATAATTAGGTTATTATGTTTCTACCCAAGTATGATTGCACACGAAAGTGTACCATCATGAATGACAATGAGTCCCCAAAAGGTAAGCTATGAGTTTCATGTGGTGAGGAGCAACATAATAGGAATAAGTGTTAAAACATTTAATTTCCACAAGATCATATTGATTGTTGCATTATTTTTTGGATTTGACTGTGTGAATATTTTTTTTTACCAATGTTTCAAATCAAACACCATGACCTATCATTAGGGTAAAATAGCACAAGAAGAGAGAAAATACAATATTAGCAGACCTAGATATCTAAATAGATGAGGAAAGTGGTATAAACTAGGAGGGCACGTGAATCTATGAGAGAAGGGAGAGAGCATAGAAGAACAAAAAAGAATAAATAAGTAAAACCCAAGAAAAATAAAACTCCTTAAAAAAATAATTTCAAGAATAAAATAAATGAATAAATAATAATTTAGGATAAAAGTACAACAAAGATAAAAAATAATTAATTAATAAATAATAGAAAAATGAATAAATTTAATATATATAGATTAAAAAAGGGCTCGTTAATGCACAGTCTAGGGTTGATCCTCCTCAATACCCAAAAAGTAGTGAAATTTGGATGAAGTTGGATGTTAGATGAATCAAGATTAATTTTGCTGGCGTGTCTAGGGGTAGTCCAGGATCATCGGGAGTTGGATGCATTGTGAGAAATGAGAAAGGTGAAGTGTTGGCAATGGAAGCACAAAAATTGAATGATGGAACCAATGATGAAGCAGAGGCTCAAGCGACACTCCTTGCTATTTGTTAGGCAAATAAATTATCAGTGTCTAGACTCCACTTGGAAGGTGATTCAAAAATAGTGGTCGAATCCATTACTAAAGGATATGCACAGAGTTGAAAAAATAATAAAATCATTACCATAATTGTGCAAAAACTCAACAAATTTCAAGATTTCAAAATTTTGCATATACGAAGAGAAGGGAACGAGGAGGCAAATATTTAATCCAATCGAGGGTGTGATCTTATAGTGCCCTTCCATGATTCATCCTTTATGATGGGTTATGTATGTTATTGATGGGCTCTTTATATGCTCCTGATACTCTTTGTCCTTGTTTGACTCTCTATGTGGATATTCTCTTTGATATTGGTGGATTCATTATGATTACTATGATGATGTTGATTCTATACTCTAGATTAATTATTGAAGTTAGGTTTATGATTAGCTTCGTAATTATTCATTATTTTGGACATGTGATTCATGTTTATTGCTTAAGATGATTTATTGTGTGCTAACCCTAAATCAGTCATTACATTAGATGTGGATGATATGATGTCATTTATTGTGTTATGTCTTTGCTATGATGTTTTACTATTGTGGATGTGAAAGGGACGATGTCACATCACTCATATATGATTGGGGTGTGATGTTGCGATTCTCTTTCACCTATTTGTTTATCTTGTGGTTATGTATATATTGTGTATAGACGTTTGGTGTTATGCAAGATGCAAGTACTAGGCATTAATTTCCACCTGGTCTCACGGGTCTGAGCATGCCTTTAATCCCAATGGAAGTTGATCGGAGGTGACATTAAGGCCCTACTATATCTTAACCGTATTCAATGTCCTATGTGAGCTCCAATGTTCTTGGCCAATGTTCTTGGTTTAATCTTATGCTTTTTTATAATAAAAAAATTATTGGAAGTTTGATGTTATATGGTTGTGGCAAATGATAAATAAATTATAATGTATAGCCCAATGTGTAAGTAATTAATTGTGCACTATATATTTCGAGTCTCACATTATTATATTAATATTGCTTTGTGGATTATAATACATTAATAATTTTATTTGGTGGGAATGATTTATGATTTTATTTATTCATTTATTTGTGGGAGATTTTATTTGGTAATTGAGTTTAAATTATTATTTTTATTTATTTGATGTGAGTGATCTTTTGTTGGAATTAGGGGTTGCTAATTTGGTCCTTAGTGCAAAAGGAAAGTAATATTTTCATTTGATTTTTCATTTTTGGGGGTGTTGAGTGTGATTTGGTAAGGCATGGAAGGTGGTTTTGAAAAGGGGAGAGGTTGTTTTGGTGAGTGGGTTTTCAAAAAATTGGAGTTGGAGAAGGGTTTTTGGATTTGCATGTGTATGGAAGTGATTTTGATAAGGATTTGATAGGAGAATTTGTGAAGATCACAAAGGGGTTTTGTGGATTTGATTTTGAAGATGTTTATTGTATTTGGGGATTTCATTTTTGAAGGATTTATAATTTGTGTTAATTTGTTGTTCCCGTGGAGGTATTGTGTCTTCAATTTCATAGTCCACTTTTGTTTTCCAGGTTGGAGTTCTTTTTCTTTTCCATGTTTTAATGTGGAAAAACGGTGAATGATAGATCAAGAGGAAAACTACCCTTTCCCTCAAAGAGAGATGAGAGTTTCACTTTTGATTACCCTTCAAACACTTTTCACCAAGTTATGTTTGGAAAAGGAGAGGAAATTCACTAGATTCAACCTTCAAAGATGAAGATTGAATTCTGAATGAAATGAGAATGACAAGTTGATCCCCTCTTCCTTATTTGAAATGGAAATGAAATTGATTGAATTATGTAGTGCAAAAGTGAAAAAAAACTAATTATAACTTGAGATCAAAATATGGGATGAAGTTGTGCACCTGGATCTGGTAGTAATATATCGAGACGAAGTTGCCCTGTGAATTTGAGGAAAAGTTGCCCAAACCGTGGCAGGAATGTACACGGTCCTCCAAAAAATCTGCAAAACAAAAAGGGTTTTTCCGCCTCTGCAAATGGAGCCCGAATCTGAAAGTACAGTTGTGCACCTACAACCTACACACAAAAAAGAGAGGAAAATGGGTTGGGATTGGGGGTTTGCCTTTAGCTCAAACCCCAGTTTTGGAATTAACCAAGTAATGAAAGAAATTACTTGCAAGTAGTTGTAAATTAAAGACTGAATTGTGAATCACCTCAAGGGAGGTTCTGATAGCAATGTTGATAGAAATGCTTGTGTGGAATTGAATGTTGGAATCAATCTCCTCTTCAATGGTTGAATCCTTGACTTGAATGCAACACCTAGCCTTGAAGGGAGACTTGAGAATGCTCAATGTTGGAAAAGAATGCTTGAATGCTTGATCACTTGAATTTATCCAACTTCGACCTCTCCAACTTATCCCACTTATGCAAATGAGAGGACAAATGCCGCTTAAATACATGTTAGTGGATTTGATTTTCATCACAAACCGACATCGGGAGAGTTTTCCCGCCCAATTCACAACCAACAATGCAACCCTAGGAAGCGTCCTGCCCCAAAATAGGACAGGGACAGGAGTGCCACGCCCCTGTCCTGGGAGGAAAAGGGCACCACGCCCTTGTCCTACCCCTTTCTCCAGGACAGAGTGTGGACGGGGTGATGCAGAGGCCAAGGAAGAAGTTGTTTCAGAGGCCTGATAAATCTTCGGTCTCCGATCAGGCTAGAGGATTTGATCTTGCATGCGTGAGGACCCTAATGCAATCGAAAAATTGCTAGGGTCACAATTTTATAACACTACACATGTATAATGTAATTTTGATTCAAGAAAAGGAAGATAAATGTTTATTTTATTTTTTTATGGTATTTAAAATGTTTTGGGTTCTCGTTTTGTTATTTTGTTCAATGGTTGTTTCGGGTGCTCTCATTTCACTATTTTAAAAGGTTGTTTTTGGTGTTTTATGTCTTTTGAATTGACTTTTTATCTTGGGTATGATCCAATTACATTTATGAGTAGGAAACCCACCCCTTCTCAAATGGGTTTTCATCAGTTTTTGCATTTTTTGTGATCTTGGCGTCGGGATTTGAGCCCTTAGTCAACCCAAGTATGTAGTTCTAATTCTGTTGCAAATGCATTGAAACAGAGTGTGAATGCACCAAAAGACGTTGAAAATGCACTAAAAGATGATGTAAAAGCATTAAAAGACTAAACATATATGCCATTTCATGGAGAAAAAGCGTTAATTCATTGTTTTTGCTCTCCAAATTAGTTTTGGGAGTCTGAGTCAATGGGGTCACTCTTGAGGCTTGTTTTTGGGTTTGTAACTTTCTGTTGCACATTTCCAGAGAGTGAATGATTATTTGTGATGGTTTCATGTGTCCCCTTTAGTTTCATGTGTTCATTCATTGATTCTGCATTTATGAAGATGCTTTGAGAGCATTTGGTTAAAGGAAAGATTTGTGTATCAAAAGTTATGTAATGGTTCAGATTGTGTTATGAAACCAATGATTTATGATTTTATGATGTTTCATGTTATCATGTATGGATTTTTGGAGTTGGTTTGGTGTTTATAGGCCCAATCCCATGCTTTGATTTCAATGAATCAATAGCTATGTATATGTTGTCGGTTCATGACTTAACCCCTTTATTGATTGGGTTTTTGATGCAGGAGTATCCTCGGTCGATGAGCAATCTTGCATCATCCAAAATTATTTCCTTTCAGTTTTGTTCTTTAGTTATTTATGCAATTTTATGTGTTCTTACCGGTTGGCACCGATAGTTGCTTTCTTTTCGTGGCAGATCTTATTTTCGGTTTCCTGGCGGTTTCATGTGCTTAATTCCAAATTTTCAATTCATTTAGGTTCTTTTCCAGTCAGTTATCGCTTCCGGTTGACTATTTTTGGGTTCCAAGATAGGTTGTGTGCTTACCGGCAGGTTTTCCTTCATTACTGGCATGATTCTTGGCGTGTGGATCTATCTTGGGTCTTGTTTGATGTTCTTTGGCATGTGGCCAACCTTCCTGCTAAACTGCACTTCGTGGTTGTTATTTTTCGGAAAGATTTATTTAATTCTTAGGGCCGACCTAGTTACACGTTTCATTTTCCTTCATTGGTAAATGTAATCTTTGAGGTCGACCCGGATATGTCCAGTGGGTATAAATATGATGTTATGTAATCATTTGTAGGGGCAGAGGAAGTGGAATTAAGAATAAGGATGAAGATTCACATTTTGTGATCTGGTTGATTCGTAGAGTCCCATATTGGACTGTATCTGGTTGATAGATTGTATGTAACCGATTAATTGCCGAATGTTCTTTGATGTTTATATGATGATAGTCAGATGATTGTCGAAAGTTCTAAAGCAATAATATGATCTGTTTATGCAATCTTGTTATGTTTTTTTGCTGCTTTCATTGTGTTACTCTTACTGCATAAGTTGGTTGATCCTCTTTGTGGGTTTTACTGATTATGGTTGCATCAAGTGGTATCAAAGTTGGTTATAGACTGGCTGGTGGAATAATTGTTTGTGAAAATTGAGGCATTCCTTTGGGTGGACAGATCGCTGATTGAAGGCAGGTTGTGTGTGTGTTCAATAGATCGCCGAGGGGAGGCAATTGAAACTGACAGTTAGATCACCGAGTTGAGGCAGTTCACCGGAGTGGAAGAGGAGATGCCACCTAGAAGGACAAACCCACAGAGGGTGGAGAAGATGATGGAAGACTTCAAGAATGAAGTGAGAAACGAAATCCAAAACGCTTTGGCTGGTTTGTGGAGAAACCCTGATTCTAAGGATGAATATGAGGAAGCTGGTGAAGAGCTTAAGGAAGCTGAAGGACGGGAAGATGAAAGAGAGGAAAGATTCCTGAGAGCAGTGGGGCAAGCGAGTAAAGTTCATAAAGTTGAAGTTTCCAACTTTTCTGAAACATTGAACCCAAAGGATTTGATCGATTGGATCAGAGAGTTGGAGGACTACATTGAGTTTGAGGATGTCAAGGACCCGCAGAGAGTCTGGTTGGCATAAACTAAGTTGAAAGGGCATGTTGCCTTGTGGTGGAAAGAATTGCAGAAAGACATAGTGGAGAATGGTGAATTGAAGATCACTCGGTGGAGACAGATGGTTGCAAGATTAAAGGCCAAGTTCATACCAAGAGACTATGAATTGGAATTATTCAAGAAGTTACAGAACCTGAAACAGAGAAACATGATTGTGAAGGAATACACTAAGGAATTTTACAAAGTAATGATTAGATTTGGACATAGAGAAATGGACAGAGAAAAGGTGGCGAGGTACATCAATGGACTTGCTTTTAACATTCAAGATGAGATGAGTATGTTGAAGGTTTCCACAGTTGAAGAAGCTTACCAATATGCTTTGAAGGCTAAAGAGAAGATGAGGAGAAGACAATCGAATAGAGGGAAGGAGAAATTCAAGGGACCGGTGAGTGCAGAGAAGCAGAAACCAGTTGAGGAAGATGAATCAAAACCTAAGTGGAGTAAAGAACGAGAACATAAATCTCAAAGGAAAGGTAGTAGTAGAACCGGTAGAGAATTTCTCAAAAAATGTTACAAGTGTGGAGAAACCGAACATATATTCTATGAATGTAAGCAGGGAATGGCAAGAATTTATGTTGCAAATGAGGAACCAGAAGGTGATGGTATCAGATTTGATTGTGCACCGGAGCAAGGAGAATCCTTGATGTTCAAAAGAAAGGATACCGGATCTACTCAGAGGAAGAGTCTTTTCCGGACTGTGTGTAAATCAGGAGGTAAGTGTTGCAAGGTAATTGTAGATAATGGAAGTAATGACAATTTTGTATCTGAGGAGATGGTTGTGAAGCTTGGATTGAAGAGGCTTGAGCATCCTTGTCCTTATGAGGTGAGTTGGTTGCCAGATGATCAAAAGATAGAGATAAAGGAATAGTGTTTGGTGAATTTTAATATTGGGCCTTTTAGAGATGAAGTTTTGTGTGATGTTGTATCTATGAGTGCTTGTCATGTCTTGTTGGGAAAACCTTGGCAGTATCATAGGGGAGCTATTTATGAATATAAAAGAAACCTAGTCACTATTGAGAAGGATGGGCAGAAGTTCACATTGATTTCTTTGAAGGAGAAAGAGAAGGAAGTGAAGAATCTGAGTCGTGAGAAAAGTTGCAGTATTGAAAAACTGGTGGCCGAGGTTATACCGGAGGGGTTGAAGAAAGATATGATAGAAAAGGTTATACCGGGAGGTGACTTGAAGAAAGATCTAATGGAACCAGTTGTAGAGGTTGACATGAGTTGGCAAAAGGATTTGACAGTTGAGCCTGATGGACAAATAGAACCAGATGACAAAGAGCTTATGGTGACAAACCAGATGAAGTCTTGTGGCAGAACCAAATCAGAGTTGCAGAAGAAAGAGAGCAGTAAAAAGAGACAATGTGTAGATCTGAAGCAAAGGAAGAGAAACAGAAAGTCAGAGGTTAGAGAAGTCGGTTGAGGCACCAGAGGAGCTAAAACACAGGTTGGTAGATAAAGAGGATGTTTGGATCAGAAATGAGCATGGGGTCTTTATTCCGAATCCTTTTAGATGTTCATGAGTTGCCTCTCATGGAACATATTTTTCTACTTGGGTTGTCTGATGTAGGATCATACTCGGTTGATGAGAAATCTTGCATCATCTAAAAATATTTCCTTTCAGCTTTGTTCTTGTTTAGTTCTTTATGCAGTTTTTTGTGTTCTTACCGATTGGCACCGGTAGTTGGTTTATTTTCACGGTAGTTCTTATTTTCGGTTTCTTGACGGTTTCATGTTCTTAATTCCATATTTTTCAGTTCATTTGGGTTTTTTTCCGGTCAATTATCGCTTTTGGTTGACTATTTCTGGGTTTTGGGACAGTTCTTGTGCTTACCGGTTGGTTTTCTTTCATTATCGACACAATTCTTGGCGTGTGGATCTATCTTGGGTCTTGTCCGATATTCTTTGGCGTGTGGCTGACCTTCCTGTTGAACCACACTTCGTGATTGTTATTTTTCGAAAAGATTTATTTAATTTTTAGGGTCGACCTAGTTACACGTTTCATTTTCCTTCATTGGTAAATGTAATCTTTGAGGCCGACCCGGATATGTTTCAATGGGTATAAATATGATGTTATGTAATAATTTGTAGGGTCAAAGGAAGTGGAATTAAGAATAAGGATGGGTATTCGCATTTTGTGATCTGGTTGATTCGTAGAGTCCCGGATTGGACTGTATCTGGCTAATAGCCTGCATGTAACCGGTTAATTATCGGATGTTCTTTGATGTTTATATGATGATAGTCAGATGATTGCCAGAAATTCTAAAGCAATAATATGATTTGTTTATGCAATCTTGTTATGTTTTTTTGTTGCTTTCATTGTGTTACTCTTGCTGCATAAGCCGGTTGATTCTCTTTAAGGGTTTTACCGGTTATGGCTGCATCAGTTTTGGAAAAGTCCTATTTCTATTTATGAGGTATTTTCTTATGAGATGTGGTTTTGATGAGTTATTATGTGAACCATAGACGTTATATGATATTATTGTGATCCTCATGTTGTACTCATAAGTTATTGGTGTCTAGGTGCAAGTTAGGGGGAGTGGCTCTCAAGTGGGTGTCAAGACCCTAAATTAGCTACCAAGATATCTCATTGAGAGTTGGTTAATAAAGTGATAACATTAAATTAAATGAATTGGGTTGGGTTGAACACACATTAATAAGATAATTGTTAGTGTCTCGGTCATGCCTCATATGCCCGTATAGATAGAGGATGAGATCTCATGGCCTGGAGTGCTCGTTTAGGCTTATGATGAGATTGGGAAGGCTTGTATGCAAATCTAACTTCCTTGCCTCCATGGAAGGATTGTTCGATTCCACATGTGTAGTCAAATGGGCATCAAGGTCTGGAGTTTGGAGAGTGTTAGACCTGAAGATAACTCATTTTGATATCATGTTATAACACTCTTCCCTAGTTGTAGCCTGGTATCCTATCCTATGTGGAGTTGTGGATCCCTTTGGTGAGTTTGTGTTTTATGGTTGAGTCTATGTCTTGTGGTGTTTTAGTTCTTGTATGTTTTAATTCCTTGTGTATATTTGTATTCCCTTGGATATATAGGTGTCGGCCTAAGTGATGTGTGTGGGGCCTTATATCATTCTTTGGAGCATGGGGGGTGGACCTTTTTGGTTCCACATGGTTAGGTGGTTGTTGCCTTCTTCCATTGGGATGTATCGTGGTTGTTCATGAGTTTGTGGATGTTTCTTCTTCTCTTTAGTTATAGTGTTATGGATTTATGATGGGAATGTAATCTTTGTTATATGTAAAGATTCATCTATGTACTTGTATTTGTATATCCTTCATTTGATCATTGTATCATGACATTCTTATTGTAAAGATTGGTGTAAACGTTAATGTAAACTCTGCATAAGATGTAAGATGTAATGTAAGGATGTTATTGTATGTTTAATCTATGCAATATTGGTATTGGCTATATCATAGAAATTGTTAGATTCATTATGTTCACAAGATTTGATAGGTAAGGAATATTTGATAATTGTGCTTAAAATGAACATAATATCCTAGAAGTGTTAGTTATGTTATATCTCGTGGTTATTATGACTATGGTTTAAAATGAGCACTTTCTTATGTTATGTTTAATGAAAAGGCATTAGTTTAATTAGGGGATCTATCATCTATCATTATAAATGTTACACATATCTATTCAATTGTTGTGTTTCAGTAATGTCATGTGGATACTGTACGGGATAGAAGTTAGATGTTGTGAGTTTATTTCTGCTTGTGCTTAATGTTATGCAATCATGTTAATAATTTATATGCGTCTTCTTTAGTTTTTTAATGTGATGTTATATCTCTTTTTAAAAAAAAAATATCTCTCAGATGTTAGTTAGGATGTTAGTTTTCTTTATTCTCTAGGGTTTCTTAGCGAGCATTATAGATCTGAATGAGTAGGAGGTAAGATGGTGGGAAGGCTTACGTGAAGGTCAGGGGTTATTAAACATGGTGGAAGGTGTTGCCATGCAGTGAGTTAGCAAGGCCACAAGTGAGGTGGTGAACAACTGTGATCCCCATTGCAATTCTACAAGCCTTAATGAGTGGTCACATCATATAGTTGAAATGATGAAGGGATAGGGAGTACGCCTCCAAAACTTATTTTTTACATGTTACTTGGTAGGTTTAAAGTGATTGTGGATGATTGGTATGTGCAAGCATTAATAGCAAGGTAAGATAGCACATATCATGTGGCATTTGTTTTGAACGGATTTTGTGAGATTGACAAGGAAATTTAAATCATTAAAAGGTAATGTGATGGTTTTATAATTGGAGCCAAGACAAAAGCATCACAAACCAAAGCTGCTTGGAGAGTGAATACTATAGATCTTGGGTCTGCACTTGGCTCGAAGGAGGAAGGAGTGGGAGTTTGGTGGTGTGATAGTGAAAATAGAAGAAAACTTCTCCCTCGTTACAACAAAACAATATTTGGCATTTACAGGGACGATATGAGAAGATAGAATGTGAAATGTTTTTAAGATTGAAGACCTAAAGTTCTAGATGGTGGACATTCTATTAGGGAGGGATTTCATGGAATTTGAATTCAGGTATAGAATCAATGCATATTCGGTTTCGATGTGCTTTGCATGGGTGATTGAATTGGGAACAAAGGAAGATGTCATGTGGTTAATGAGGGAGAGTGTCGGGGAGGAATGAAAGTTCAAAATGGAGTCATTCATGACAATGGAAAGACAAGGGGAAGGTTTTGTAGCCATAAATGGAGAATAGATACATTCGGTTGAGTTTGTGCCACCCTTGAGACCCTTCCCGATTTAGGGGGCAAACATGGGCCGAGAAGCTCCGAGGGAGATGTATGTAGAAAATTGTGAATGCAAAACTAACAAGATGAAAAGATAAACTAACGATCAAATAGACACATATTTTAAGAACTCTCAAGATTAGAATGCTAAGAAGGAAATAAATGAGATAAACAACATAAATGCAATTCAAATGAAAAATCTAGATTTATCATTCAATTTGATAGTCCCCCGGTTTGATGAGTGCTTTCTATATTATAGATGCTCGATTTTACTCCATGATAATGAATGCAAGATGGAGATTAAGCTAAAATGGGATGCAAATGCTATGCTAAATGGTTATGGATATGTAAAAAAATTAGTAAACAATTCTGCATTATGAGGGTATGAAAATGAAAGTGGATGATTTGTGAAGGAAAACAGGGGGTTTAAATAGGTTAGAATGAGAAATGGAGAGGTATGAGAATAAGACACGTGTCCTTGAGAAGGGCAAGTGTCATGGATGAGAATGGCATGTGTCCTTAAGAAGGACAAGTGTCATTGAAAGGAATGGCATGTGTCCCTAAGGACACATGTCTATTTGGGAATGAGACACCCAAATAGGAAGGTTCTACTCCAAATATGGGGATATTTCCACGTTTTGGAATATTTGGGATATTTTCCCAAATTTTAGGAAAATTGGGATATTTTGGAAATGTGCACACATATGGAAAGGGCAACGGACAAGGTTGACTAAAACCTATGGTTAGCTAGATAGGTTGGGCTAAAAGAGGGGTTAGATGGGAGGTTAGAGTTAGGAGACATATGGAAAAATAGAATCAATTAATTAATTATATGAGAAAGTTTGAGAGGAAAAGGTCAACACGAATTAAATAATCAAATTGCACATTTGATGCATTTAATAGAAGAAAGAGGTAAACCTAATTAATTAATTAATGTATAATTATCAATTAATTAATTAAAGAGGGACTATAGCATAATTAATAGAATTAATAAGCTAGAGGGAAGGAGCACTAATTAATTAAATAATACGTAATTACTTAATTAAAGGTGCTCGGGATAATTAAATTTAATTAATTCAATTAATTAAATTTAGAATAGCGTCGACACGAAAACCGAAGACACCGATGACTCGAAGAACAGAGAGCAAGAAAATGCCCCAAGCTGATTAAGGATTAATATCAGAACGAGAAATAGGAGATGAAGACAAAATTCCGAATGAAATTATAGGAAGAAAAATGGTCCCAAAGGGACCGAGACAATGAAAAATAGGGCTTTAGAGGGTCCTATATTAGCAATTTTGAGAATCTACTATTCAACTTTACTCCACACGAGAGAGAAATCAAAGCATATGAGAGCTCTTTTGCTTTTACCTTGTGTGTTCTAGAGCTTTGTGAGCATTGGATGAGATGGTAGCTAGGGAGATCTCGAGGCATCACATGGACGTGGTGGCAAGCATCAGGCGGAACTGACGACCAAATCGAAAGGTATGTTAGAAAAAAATTGAGATTTGCTTTAATTTTTATGCATTTTTGAGTATTTATTGTGGTCAAATTAGCATTCCCACTAGTTCATGAACCGCGGGAATGCGTGCTAAAGCGGCGGGAATGCTCATGCACAAGAATGGGATTGGGTAGAAATAAGTTAGGATAGAAGGGTTCATGAAAGTAATCTCGCAAATGCGGGTTCGCATACTAGGATGGTAGGAAAGCAATCTCGCACCCTCGAGCCAGCGAGATTGCAATCCTGCCACAAGCAAAGAGGGAAAAAGAAACCATGGCCTAGGTAACATGCGATATTGCATTCCTGTGATGGAAAGTTCATAGAAAAGGATAGTGGGAATGCATTCCCACTATCCTATGACCAGCGGGAATACATTCCCACGGTCAAGGGGAGCACAATCTGCCAAGAATGGCGGAATTGAGGGAAAATAAAGGAAAGGGGAAGGCAAGAAACAGGATTGATGGAAGAAATGACTCTGACATGGTGATTTGCTTGGATGTAGTGGAGCATAGACATCTTAATGAGTCGAGAAAGGCGTTTGTCGGTTCTGAGGGTTTTCGATGGATTTGGGGCCGCAAAGTGGGCTTGCATTGACACGATTGGATTGGACCATTTGGCATGCATGCCCCACATCAGATCACATTTGACTATGTTGATGACATTATCAAAGTGATGGAGGAGTGATACTGTCACATTTCATCTTTCGACGAGGTAGATGACCATTACAGACGAGGATGTATACTGCATCCTTAGATGACCAATTTGGGGTGTCAGAGTAATTGCAGAGAAGACACCGCCTGATGATGCTATACAAAGACTTGTTTTGATAGGGGTGCAATTGTGTCATGGAAAACTACCATTGGATCAGGCTTTATGGCAAGCACCACCTGATCAACATATCTACTTTTTTGTATGTGCATTGGTTAGCAGCTTCATTTTTCCAAACAAAGGGGAGCAATCAATTGTACTACGCATGATACAATTGTGCATAGATGTAGTAGATATGGCCTAAGGCACATTATTTTGACTGAGTTGTATGAAGAGCTACATCAGATATGTTACCCCGTGGGTCACAGTTTTGAATATGTGACCTTGTTATAGGTGTGGGCATGGGGGAACATTCTAGTGACCTGACCAATAGGGTGGACAGATAGGGCAACAGACCTACCTATTGCATAATGTTACTGAGATGGATTACACTATGAGGAGACGGAGCATGCTGACCACTGGAGGGTCATTTTTGATAGATTAGATGCATCTCATATTGCATGGCTACCATATATGGGATTACTAGGTTTGCTAGAGGATCCTCACCATATCCCCTATGTTATTACCCCTATATACATTATCGATAGGAAAGAGCATGTGATAGAGCGATACAAACCTAATTGAGTCTGTGGTAGTTCAGTTTTGTATAGGATGTACCTGAGGCACCCCATAGATTTAGGAGGATTACTAAGGAGCGGGCAATAGAGTGGGAGCCACTTTTGGAGGGTAGGTAGGGTCTCATTGATGAGTGGACACAATTGGTGCCTATGGGATGGGATCCAAGAGTAGGGATAGTGGATTCAGGAGTTACAAATGCTTACATAGCATAGTCCCACTGCAGTCAAGAGAGTAGGGTTAGCTCCCCTAGGGAGCAGGAGGATGGAGGCATGCACCAAAGGCGTGAAACTAGATGCTTACTAGCCAGCTATGGGAAGAGTGGAGGAAGCAACTCTGATAGTTTTGAGACAAGCATGAGGCATACCAGTGACACTAGCTATGCCAGCCATGAGGAGACTGTAGAGAGTACGGGGAGAGATAGGAGGATATGAAGCAATTAGAGAGACATGAGGACAGACAAGAGGATATGGGATAGGCGAAGAGATGGGAGGACAAGCCATGGACATAAATCCCCCAGAACCAACTTCAACGCTAGTACAGGGACAAGGGAGGAGCACACTTAGGGAAGTGCGACATTGATAGTAGAGGATAGATGAGAGAGGAGAGGGGTCATCTGCACCACTCGATCCAATGACATAGATCTGATCCCTCGAGGAGGCAGTGACTAGAGCAAGTGTCAAATTTTGGACATCACTACGAAAAGGGATAGACTCAGATAGAAGAGAGACATGGAAAAGAAAGTGAGGGCACAACTACATACAGAGAGGGACACAACTATAGCTGTGAGAGATGTCATCGAGCATGTACAATGGAGAGCAGAGGAGACCATTGACAGGTATCGACGGGAGAGAGATGAGGCACGTTGTTAAGCCAGAGGAGGGGGTGGAAGAGAGATAGTTTTGGTTTCTATGTTGGAGAAACAATTATTCAAGATTCAGGCTCTATCTCACTAGGTTGGATGGTACAGAGCTTAGTATGAGAGAGTCATCCCTCCAGAGAACTGAGAGACACGACTCCACCCAAGGCAAGAGGATTCAACTCATCCCATAATCGGGGGTCGAGTAGGGGCACAAGGGGATCTACTAGGAGTTCCAATGGATCACGTTGGAGGGGCCCACACATAAGGTAGTGGGCACAACACAGGTTCAGTATCAAGATCCGCACAAGGATCCTAGAGGTGGGATCAAGGACAAGGAGCTGCAAGACAAGGACTGACCTAGTCTCCCTAGAGCATTTTGACATAGCTTGATACAGATACAAATGACTAATTTTGATGTACCATACATATGATATTATTTTTTAGATTCTTTTCACCCCATGCAATTTTTTGAGCATTTGAGGTGATCACCATTCTTTATTTATGATGTACCATATGATGTATATATTGATACACTTTTACATATATTTTTTTGACAGACATTTTGATATATATACGATGGTGATTAATTCAGCCTCCTATGTATAGTTCTTTTTTATGTTTTGATGCATGTATGATTTATGATAATGTATGAATGCATAGATATGATATGATGCATATGATATGATTTCCTAGAATGTTTGTGATGCATGATGTGATGTGTGTGCATAATGATTATACCACATGATGTGATTATGATATGATATGACAAGTGATGACAAACTTGTAATGCAGGATGCGATGAATACATGATGCATGTTTAGGTTTTTATGACATGGATATTATGCATGACAGTTACTAATGAAATGTGTATAGCTTAGCCATGAGATATGAACATGATATGAATAAAATTATATGTTACCATGATTATGCAAGATGAGAAATATGCATGTGATACTTATGTTATATCATATATGAATATGCATTATATATTAATCATTCTGTGATACAGGATGAGAATATATATGTATGACTTTACACTATATGATGGGACTTTACAATATTAAATATATGACAAAACTATGCGACATGATTATGGGATGGATGAGCATGCATTATGTATGGATTATATGATAATCTATGTGTGATGTGGGTCATACATGAATTCAAATCTACCATGTTGAAAGCTACAAAATGCTCAAGGGATATTCGAAGAAGACTAGAATGATGACTGGAAGAACGAGGGACATGTGCACATTCCCAGATGAAACCATAAAAAGAAAGGGACCAGATTGGATGCAATACAAATGCAAATAAAGGAATCATGGAGCACAAGCATCTTTGACTCGTATTGTCATTATAGTGAGCACTTATTTTGCTTTAGCACCGTATGTACCACAAAAAAGGTTTTTCATATATTATGCATGAATTGACTTAAATAAATAGACACAAAAGGTTAGTCCAGCACCACACAAAATTATATACAGAGAATGTTGTAGCAAATAATGCTAGAGAAACCAAAAGCAAAGAGATATGCCCTTGTGAATGTTGGAATTATATACTTTAATGAGAATAGTTGATGTTGTCACTGTTGGCAACCAACTGGCAACCAATCGGCAATGGGTTTCTACACATACACTGGCAGGCACCGGTAGGCACTTTCACCGGCATCCAAATTACACCGAAATGAAGTATACCGACACTTAGGCCGACATGGGATAAAGTTTTGCTTATATGAATTATATTGTAAATGTAATTAATTATTTGTAAACCGACTTGGTATATTGTATAGACTCATATATGTATGAGATCTCATAGGAAGAAAAAGATACATTTCTTCTTTACCAATAGATATGTTAAGTTTTTACTTAATCGATGAAGCATTTAATGCAGTTTTTGAAGAACTTTTTGGTTATATAACACCGAAAAACCCTCATTTTGACTCACCAAGCATTCAAGCATTCAGAGAGTACAAAATTGAGCAAGGGAAATCTAAAGGTGAAGCAGCGAAGTGATTTTCAAGCATTCAAGGATTTCAAGCTAAGAGGTATTTATCTTTCGAAATGGCATCTTCATCTTCTGCACTTGAATTTATTGCAAACCCTACTGTGGTAGAAAACGTTAAGCTCCCTAGGCCCATGTTTAAAATCATCCCTGAAATTGCCAAGCAAGATGATTCTATCAGAGCATTTTTGAAAATTCCTAAGGGAGTCGCTTTTGCCGAAGACCCTAGAATCTACGTTCACTACAACATAGAAAATCTAGGAACCAATGATTTGGAGAACATGTACAATGGTGTCATTACTGATGAGAAAGGTTTAATTAAACCGAAGCATAAGATAGTTGAAGACTTAGGATCCATTGAGATACTGAACATACCTGAATTTCCTAAGGAGGTGGTTCGTTTAGTTCTAAGTAGAGTTCATGTGGCTTGACTCTGTTTTTAAAATCTCTAAAGAAGCAATCAAGGCAATTACTAGTTTACCCTCAACCGATACTAGGCCCGACAAAACTAAGAAAATTCCTAACAAGGGAGTTATGGAGTTAATTGAAGCTACATCTGATAACAGATCTCTTAGGGTTAGTGACATTATTGATCCTAATGTGAGATATGTGAGTATGGTACTTGGATACAGAGTAACTCATGCAAACAAATTGAATTCAGTTTCCAACTTATGTATTCATAATGCATATGAGATGGTAAAGAGCAATGCTAAGATTGATATTTGTGAATTGCTTAAAGATGAATTAATAGACAACTTGAAAAAGATTAAGGGTGACAAGAAAGGGACATTTTGTTTTGGCAACCTTCTTGTGTGTCTGATGCTTTACTTCACCAAAGAGATACCTGACATTGGTCATAAAGACTTTGGATATGACATCCCGGTAAGCAAACAAATCAAGGAAGCTATCACTGATATGGACTCTAACAGTGACAACATTATAACAGATTACTTCAAAAACTTTCAGACTAAGATGAGAGCTAGAGAAAGGTTACCCCAGAGGATAGTAGACAAGTATGACATGCAAATCTTCTTTGTAATCAAACGTGATGAGACATGGATGGAAGTAGTTAGCCCTAGAACTATTTGGGTTACTGAAATGGGTTATGAAGTGGATATAAACATTCTTGAAACATATGCAAAAACATTACTTGAAGCACCTAGAGAACCAACTGAAGAAACCTTTGGAAATGTTGAGACCATTGAGAGTGTTGTTTCAATGCAAAAACAGAGAAAAAGGAGAGAAAAGTTTATTAGAGATGCATCCAAGATGGCGAAGGAGGTCAAAGAAAATGTGATGAACATAAGTGGTATATCTACCATTGATCTAAAAGGATTGAAACCGGAAGCTCATGTTTCACCGGTTATTACTTCTTCAGATACTGACAGTGGGAAAGCGACAAATTTCAAAAGAGTTGAAAGGAGGAAGAGAAAACCCTCACTGGTACCCTCTCCTTCTCCCAAAAGGACTAGAACTTTGAGGAAGAAGAAACAGGCAGTTAGGGAACCTAAAAACAAACTAACACCAAAGAAGAAACATACTAAGACACAGGATACCCTAACACCGGAGGAACTGGTAAATGAGTTCACACATGATGGAAATCTTTGCAATGTAAATAAATACTATCATTCTTACAAAGATTCAGACAAGGACACTATAGAGGCCAGTATAATTTTGCATTTAAATATCTATAAAAAGGTTTTGATTGAAGTTGTAGAGGATCTACCGAATGACTTATATTTAAGGCAAGAAGCTAAAAGAATGTCAATGATGGAACTGGATAAAAAGCTAAAAGTTGAAGCATTATTGGCAGTGCACCCTGTAAACTCTAGAGAGGAAATTGATGAGCTAATCTTTGAAGAAAACCGATCAGTTTTTGTCAGTGGACACCAACAAGTAAGCCTAATGGCTGGGAGAGTTAAGGAGATTGCTGATGAGACTGCGGACGAATGGGATATCTTTTTTGTTGAAAAGGAAAAGAAAGAGGAAAAGGAAAGACAAAAAATAGACAAATCTTTTGCTAAGGTGTACCGAAAGGACAAAGGGAAAGGCAAGATTGGTGGTGTACTTGCTATAAAGGTAACAGATAACATCCCTCCACTGGCTCAGGACACCCCTCCATTAACTTTAGCATCATCGGTACATACAAAAAATCAACCGGATAAGGCAACTAATGAAGTAACTTATTATGATACTAACCCGGAGTCTGAAATACTTTTCACCATGAATGTGGATACACATGATATACACATTGTTGTGGATAAAGAGACTGCAGAGGTTAAGGCAGATGATGTTAAGGATAGTAAGGTCTCTGAGTTACCGACACACACTGTTGACTCTCGGAAGACTGAGATACCGGCACAAGTAGAGTAACCGAAGACTGAGAAACCAACAGAGGATAAGGGAACTAACATAGAGCAACTGGAATCAAAGAGACTGGCAGTTGAAGAAGTACTTGTACATACTAAAAAATCAAAAGCAGAGGTACAAACACAGACAGAGGAATCGGTAGAAAATGTAAGTAAAGTGGAAGCAACTTATGGAAATAAGGAGGAAATAGTGAAGGTAATTGGGCAAGTATCTATTGAGAGGAAACCCATAGCAGAACCAAGCAAATCTACAGGTGAATTTAGACCTACTAACATAACAGAGGTTCAATTGGATTCTATCGAGAGGATAACAGATTGTAATGCCTTAGCATTTAAGGCTATTGATAACACAATACCTATCTTAACAATGATTGCACCTACCTGTAAGATAGATCACATTAATGATTCTTTAGGTAAATTGGACACATTGTCCAAATTCATTACTGAAAATGTCATAACTATAGATAAGGTGAATTAGGATACTATAAAGAAAAGAGTAGATAAAGAGAAAGGAGAATTCTTTGAGAAAACCATCAAAAACTATAATAAGCATATGGATTCATTATTACCGGTACTCAACTCAACAATTTTGGAATATAAGGAGCTGTATAGAGAAGCATGTAAACCTCAATGTTTGATAGAGGATATAGATGAGGAAATCAAGAAGACACAGAAACAAAACGATGATATTGCAGATAGTTTGATAGGTTCTTCGGGACTTATCTCAGTTTTTGAGCAGGGAATGGCAATTTTTGAGGAGAAGTTAGAGAAACTTGAGAAAGAGAAATCAAGGATAAGGTCAAAAGCCCGAGAACTCAAAAGTAAACTTGGTCCAAAATTGGACTATCTCATTACTCAGCGGGTTGAGCTATCAAAGGCAACAGTTCAAGGAGAACGGTCACCAGAGCAACAAATGCACTATCTAACCGGCATGATCCAACAGATTGAGACCATTCTCTCCGACAACAACAAATTCATGCAAAGCCTTAATCTAATTTTGGCAGACATTTTTCAAATTGTAACCAACCAGTTACAAGCAATGAGGTAGCATTTTTGTATTCTTTGATTCTTTTTGACATCCTTTGTCATTGATGTCAAAGAGGGAGTAGTAGTATGGAGAAAATAAATGCACAAAGGAGATCACTTGCTCAGGGGGAGCACACTTCTTTTTTGGATTTCATTTTTTGGATAGCAGTTTTGGATTTTTCTCATGAGTGTTGCCATCAATGTCAAAGGGGGAGATTGTTGGCATTCTACACTCTAATGAGAATAGTTGATGTTGTCATTGATGGCAACCAACTGGCAATAGGTTTCTACACATACACCGGCAGGCACCGGCACCGACACTGGCAGGCACTTTCATCGGCATCCAAATTACACCAAAATGAAGTATATCGGCACCCAGGCCGACATGGGATAAAGTTTTGCTTATATGAATTATATTGTAAGCCAACTTGGTATATTGTACAGACTCATATATGTATGAGATCTCATAGGTCATTTTGTATGATGGTGGAATGGAATGGATAGGAGAGTATTGTATGAGGTGATATAGTGGACAGTGAAGGTTTTGGTTAAGGTATCTAACTGAGCTTAAACCGGTACTGAACCAAGCATTAGAGATTCTATTTTGAGCAGTACATTTTATTGGATTTAATTATCCATATTGTAGTCAGTGAGACTCTTTTGAGCAGTGCGCTCCAAGTAGTTGGCCTTCCTGCATGTGCAGGCCCCTAGTGTAAGTAGTATTTATTCATATTGGCCAGTGAGTAAATATTGTGGGTCACAAATCGCACCGAGGTTTTTCCCACACTGAGTTTCCTCGTTAAAATATCTTGTGTTCTGGTGTGCATTTATGTTGTCTCTATTATTTCTCTATACTGCATTATTTCTTGTTTACCGGTACATTGTTTTGGATTGCAAAGTTATAAATAAGTTCAAATATAACACTAACCGTTTAAAAAAAGATTCACCCCCCCCCCCCTTCTCAGTGTCTTTGGGACTGTCATTGAATCTAACAGTGAAACATGAGATAACCAAGACCTCATGAGGGAAAAACATGGGACACATAAAAAACACACCAAGCAAAAATAAAAGTCAACAAGATCAAACCCCTAATTTTGTTATTCCAAGCACACCATGATATGAAAGATTGTGGCAACTAACAAAACACAAAACAAAGGTACTCAAGAAAGAATCAAAATCAACACAGGTGTCTCAGATATCTTTTTCCAGAGGATGACCGACGGATGAAGATTGGATAACGTATGCATCCTAGGAAAACTGATGATTGGATAAAAGGATTGACGAGATTGATTTGACAAAAAAGGGAACCTGATATGATCATGATGACAAGGATGCTTATTGATAATTGTTGAAAAACCAACAAATGGAGTATGATCTTGGAAGTGCAACCAACGCACATATGAACAACAAACAACCCTATTGTAGTACCCCTGCCCTAATCAATTTCTAATCTCGGTTTGACCTTGGTTAGTTTATCATATTATAGTGTTATAGTCAAGTGTTATGATTTTAGTGCATAGCTGTTATTGTGGTTTTCCCACCAGTTTGTATGCAAGTTTATTAGTTCTCCCATTTCGTGTTATCAATATCGGGCTAACACTTTCATTAAGTATATATATGTATGCATGTATGACTCTTGGTTGCAAGAGATTTTAGGTACAGTATCGCATGGGTGCGAGGTTCGTCTCCACCTAAATTCACAGGTTTGAGTGTACCTCTTTGATCCTTAGAGTTTGGATTAGGTGGTCGTAAGACCCTCGTTTGACCATAGTCATGCTCAAGTGAGCATTGTTAGTCATTGTCAGTATTCCCTTTGGTTGGGTTTACGGGTTGTCTGTTCATTTGGCTTTCTTGGGTTGTGTGTTTGTGTGTGGTTAAATTGAGTATTTAATCCTTAATGTTTAATTTGATTTAATGTGTGTTTACACATTAGTATATTTTGGGGACTAAATTAAATAGGTTTCTTTTATGTGATTAATCGTTAATTGGAATTGCTCAATTCAAGTTGGTAGCAAGTTCAATTAAATAGTTAATTTTAAATGTTAAATTTATTTTGTTTATGCTTTTTGAAAGGAAAGATTAAATTTAATTGAAATAGAACTAATTTAATCTTGTTGCCATTTTGAAATAGAAAGGTTCATTTCAGTTATTTGAGAAAATCAATTTTAAATTGAAAAGCAAGTTTGATATATTGATATAGTTTAAAAGAATGATTTTTGGGGATTTATTTTTATAAAAATATTTTTTTATTTAAATTTTGGTTAAACCTTTCCCATTTAATCTAGGTTTTGGAAAAATATGAGAGGATTTTTTTTGGAAAATATTTGGGAAAAAATATTTTGGGGGAATGAAAATTTGGGGATTTTGGAGGAGAAGAGATTTTTGGAGCTTGCAAGTTGGGCTCTCCTTCAATCTTGTCAGGGTTGTTGAACCAGGTAGGCCTCTGGTTTATTTCATTGACTTCTTTGTTTTAAAGAAATTGTTTTGGATTTTGAAGAAATTTGTTTGTGAAGATTAAAAATCTCATCTATTTGGGGAAAATGAAATAGTTGTAATTTTATTTCCAATCCAATCCCCTCTTGTTCCTGTTTCCATTCCAAGTTTAGATTATGGCTGCTTTGGTTTTAAAATCAAAAATAAACTTGAGTTGGCTGTTTACAATAAAAATTTGTTTAAATTCCAAATAAATGCTTTCAAATTCGAGCTTTAATCAGAGAGATCTGTTGTGCTTGGTTAAATGGAAATGGAAGAATGATATAAATTTTACCAGTCTCAATATTTGGGACTTTCTGGTGTTTTCAGTTTAAAAATTTTGTATATGGTGATCTTTTGTTATTCTGGAAAATATTCTCAGTTTGTTCTCAGAAAAAATTTTAGTATTGTTAAAAAGTATATATATATATATATGCTTGTTGGTCTGAGAGTACCTAGCAGTTGGGCTTTGGTTTATCTTTTGTTTTTATATTTATAAAAAAATAAAATTAAAAAAATAAAGCATAAAACAAAAAAATTTATCAGCATGGGTTTTTCGCTGATTGGGAAAGGGGCGGCATGAAGCCGAGGCCCTCGACCTATGGTTGGGGAGAGCCAAGGCTTCCCCAAACCACGGGGAGAGGCCTGCGGTGAGGCCATGTCGTGGCCTCCATGCAGCCAAGGTTGGGTGGAGACCACGAAATGGTCTCCCCAGCCTTCCCTTGGGGAAAGGGAGGCCCACATGGGTCTACCCTTGGCCATGTTTTAATTTTATTTTTTTAATTATTTTTTTTTATAAACAAAAAAAATATAATATGTTAAATTTAATGTGGGTTTTAAAATGTTTAATTTTTATTAAATATTAATTAATATATTTTATTATTACATATTAATTAATGTATATTTTAAATATATGTTAATCATGATAATATATATATATATATATATATATATATATATATATTTTATTTTTTTTAAAATTTTTTTTTGATCGGTAATCGCTTTTGACTGGAGCTACGAACCAGTGGGGCCACATATAGGGGGACCCCATCCCCAAGAATATTTCTTGATAGATGAGGTATTAACACCTCCAATTTGCTATCTGGACCTACTCCTTATCGCTCCGCTTATCACACCTTATCTCTCCACTCCTTATGTCTCCCCCTTCGCCACATCAACTACCTCTGCTCCATGCAAGCAACTTCCCCTGCACCGCCATGTGTCTTACCTCTAACTGCACAGGCCACCGAGCACAAACAACCACCCAATGCATCTTGTCTGCCTGCGTGGACAAACCAGCCAACACCTGCGTACGGAAACAGATGGGTATTAACACCCCCTTATTTTAAAAGGGTTTGGACCAAGGATGTAAGCACTACAGGCAAGAAGCCCCACTATTTCTCCAAGGTTCTCCCCAGGGTAAGAGTACTCCATTTTTTACATGGTAGAGACGAACCCGTGGGGGTTTGAACCTAGGTTGTAGGCACTACAGGCAAGAAGCCCCACCATTTCACCAAAGGGTCATCCCATATATATATATATATATATATATATATATATATATATATATATATATATATATATATATATATATATATATATATATATATATATATATATATATTAATTAATACTTAATTTGTTAATTTTATGTATTATTGATTATTGATTATTAATTATTTATATTTTATTAATCATGGATTAATAAATATATATTAATTAATATTCAATTTTGGTATATGTTCTAATGAGGAAGTATCTTTTTGGAAGAAGATAGAATATTATTTTAATTGGAAAATTTGCGAAATAAAATATATTTATTATTTGATAAATTTTAAATAATATATTATTCAGAAATATATTATTTGAGAAATTAAACGATAATAGGTCATCTGGAAATTTTAGAAATGAAATAATATAGTATTTGAGTAATTGAAAAATGAAATATTTTATCATTGGATATTTTGAATATTTAAATGATATACTATTGGAATTATTGGAAATTTAATAATGTATTGTTCGGAAAATTGGTAAGTTAATGATATTTTCTTTTAGTAAAATAAATGGTTTATTTTATATTTTTCCTCTGTATTGAGAAATAGACAAATGGTACTATTGCAATTGTGGTATTGTATTCACCTTGTAATGGTGATTTTTCTGTTAATGTATTTTGAAAACTTAGATCATTTAGAAAACTTGATCAACTTTTATAGTTTAAATCAATAGGAAAGAAGATTTTCTTTTTCGATTATTGCCTATGCAAGTTTAATTTTTTGTTTCCGCTTTTGCTTAAGTAATGGCAAGACTTTGATTTGTTGATTGGACCATGTCGTATGGATTGATTTGGGGTACATGTGTCTGTCCTCGGTCTCGAGTTTGACTGTTGTTTTGTGGTGGTGTTGTAATTGGTCATATCTTTTATGCGGGTGTCGAATGATGTTTGGTGGATGACCATAGCTGGTCAGGTCTCTAGTTAGATTACCATCCGTCAGTGTACCTCTTATGAAATCTTGTTTGACCAAATAGTTGTTCCCTCCATTTTGAACTCTATTAGCTTGACCTTGTGTATTCTTTGGTTTATGAGTTCGTTTGAGTATAGTCTAGTGTCCTATGGGAAAGTGGCTTTCGATTGGGGGCCGCGCCTAAAGTGGTTGTTGGGTAACCCATTGAAAGTGTGTCTAATAAGTGATAACCTAATAGCATATTAGAGTGTTAGTTAATGAATCACTAAGTAAGATAGTTGGGCCTCACACATGGGATGAGTGCTAGCACAAACTCGGCATGCAGTGAGAAGGCCTGAAATGGCAAACCATCATCCTTGTCTTGACGAAAGGATGTGTGGGTCCACATGAGGCTTGGATGGGCCGAAGGTTTGGATTAGGTTGCCAGGGTAACCCAGTGGATGGGGCCGGAACCTATGAAGACCTACCATGGTAACCATACCAGGTTGTATGACGACACTTGTCTCCTGTGTTCGCTAGTGTGTTGTTGTGTTGTCTTGATAGGAGCACTTGTGTGGAGTCGTCGTGTTTCTTATGCCCTTATGAGTACCTGATTCCATGCTAGACCTTGGGTTGCGATGACTTAGTTTTGCGGATGCTCTAGTGGACCCTTGTAATTGCTTCATTAAGTTCAGTGGGATCCTTTCCTATTTAGGGATCATTTATGTATTTATTGACTGATGTGGTCGTTTGTATATTGATTATGTTCGCCTTGATGGCAGGATTGTAAATGATGTGAACCTTATGTATTCTTAACTTATTTAATGATCAGAGGGGTCTTGCAGTTGAGCAGACCCGGAGATGTAGCCCTCTAGGGGTGAACTTCGATATCAATTTGGTGTTATGTGATGCTTATGTCCTTATGTTTCCTTTTTCAGTTTTAGTATGTATGAATGGCATTATGTTAGAATGTATAAAGTGGATAAGATGAAATTAATCGTAAATGCATGTATGCAGTCGTCTTTTAAATGCATGTATGCAATCGTCTTTTAAATGCAGTAAATTGGATCATGAAAGAATGTAGATTAGAATAATGGAATATATTCAGTTATTGTTAAGGAAATTAAGTATGCATGGAAAGATCTCATTAGTTTATGATGAAATTAAAGTGTGCTATTAAATTAGATGCATGGTTATATTTTAATGAAAAGCTTGAACGTAAGGTATGAATAAATATTAATGGATGAACCTTATCTTGTGATCTATATTTTTATCTTACTGAAAGAAATTATCCTTGTTGAAGAATTATCTCGTTATTAAGAGAATCAGCTTATTGGATTAATTAGCGTGAGTTAAGTTAAATGTGGAATTAAGTAATCGCGTTGGGAAACTCTTTAGGTATTAGTTGATATCTTCTGTTATGTAATCTGAACTTTGTTATCTCGTTGTATCTTAATGTTGTGTTTATCTTTAAAAAAAAACATTATCGCACTCCATTTGTGTGTTTTAGCTTTATCCCTTCGGGGTTTCCTGGTGGGGCATTACACCTATATATAAGGCACACCTATACATGATAGTCTCAAATACCTATACAAGACAAGACTAACACTATGTACAAAAACCTACACAACTCGTATGTGCAAGAAGCAAAAACCAAGAGACCATTGCATATAAGTTTGGAAAAGGGCAAGCAAAGCAATATGAACAGATATGATTCACAAAGGCGAGTAACAAAGGATACCACGTCGAGATAGGCAAAAAGGAGAAGTAAAAGGATAATGGAACTGCCCTTATTTACAACGCATGTTTCTAGGTTTTTACCATATATACATGCCCAAGGCATCACTAGTGTGGTTTTCACCATAAGATGGATTTTTTTTCCTTTTGATTTTCTTTTTTTTTTTTGAATTTTTGAATTTTTTGGGATTTTTTATTTTCAATGGTACTCTGTCATGGATTAGGTGTAGAATCTCTTCAAATGCAAGATATTGAGGGGATCATTGAGAGGATCCCCTTCTGGAGTGGATAGTTGATAGGCCCCTAAACCATATTTTGTTGTGACTACATATGGACCTAACCATTGACTTCAAATTTTCCTTTCTTTTCTCTATCATGTTGGTTTTGTGGGTTTTCTCAAAGTACTAGATCACCAAACTCAAATTCACGAAGATGAATTTTTTTTTGATATTGTTTCTTGAGTTTGGTTTGATATACTTGTAAGTGATTATATGCTTTCTAACGTTGTTCATCAAAGAGATCTAGCTGATCTACCCTTGCCACCCTATAATCTTCATCAGAAATAAAATCTTTCAAGGATATGTGCAAGGATGGAAACTCGACCTTAATTGGTAAGATTACTTCTGCACCATAGACAAGGGAGTATGGAGTAGCTCCAATGGGAGTTTGGATACTAATGTGATATGCCCAAAGAGAGGGATTAAGGTGGAGGTGCCAATCACGACCAGTTTTATTGACAACCTTTTTGAGGATAGGTAACAAGGTTTTATTGGTTGCCTCAACCTGACCATTGCCTTGTGGATAATATTGGGTAGACCAATGGTGCTGGATATGAAATATGGAACAAAGGTCACACATATGTTGGTTTTTGAAAGGGGTTCCATTATCAGTAATGAGGGTAGAGGGAACTCCATAACAGCAAAGGATGTGATAAAGGATAAATTTGGACACTTGTACACCAGTAGTAAGAGTGAGGGGAATAACTTCAACCCACTTGGTAAATTACTTAGTAGCTACAATGATAAACTTATGTCCATCTGAGGAAGGAGGATGAATCTTACCAACAAGATCAAGGCCCCATGTATAAAAAGTCTATGGTGTTGTGATAGGATGCAAATCTTGTGCTAGAACATGAATTAAGTCATTATGTTGCTGACACAAGAAGTATTTCTTAATAAATTCACAACAGTCATGTTCCATCATGGGCCAACAATATCCCACTCTCAAGAGTTGTTTGGCAAGAACATATCCACTCGTATGAGCACCACAAGTTTCGATGTGCAATTATTTCATTGCAAGATTAGCTTCATTTAAATTTAAACATCTAGTGAGGATGTCGTGATAGCCCTAATGATATAGATTATCTCCTATAAGTAAATAGGGCACACTGGCGAATAAGGTTACAATGATCATTTTGGGATATGTTAGGTGGAAGGGTACCATCTTTAAGATAGGCATAAATATCATGGTACTAGGGTGATTGGGGACCAATAATGTTGAACACCATATATGTATGTGATATCTCAAAAGCTGGCTGGAGAAGCTGTTCGACCAGAAACTTGTTCTTAGGATTGTCTGATTCCATTTCAATCAATGAACCAATAGTGGCCATTGTATCATCTGCCTTATTTTGTACTTTAGGGATTTGATCAAAGGTAATGTTTTGAATACTCTTCTTGAGATCATCAACCATTCTTTTATATGGTAAAGGCTTATCATCCTTAGTTTTGTACTCATCATTCACCTATTTGACAACCATTTGTGAAACCCCATAAACAAGGATACCTACAATATTCCATTGTATAGTTGTTTTGAGACCAACGATAAGACCTTTATACTTAAGAAAATGACTAGACATGTTTTTTTCATAGGTGAGTAAGTAATCTCATACCCTACCAGGGTTTAGCTGATGTAGTAAATGGCATGGTCTTTTCCCTAATCATCATGTTGGGCAAGGAGTGCTCCTACTGCAATAGGAGTAACTGAGATATATAAAATAAATGGTCATCCTAGAATTGGTGCCAAATATTCTTTTATTTTATCAAATGTTTGCTGACATTGAGCACCCCACCTAAACTCTGTTCCTTTTTTAAGAAGATGTGTGAATGGCTAACATTTATCTACAAGTTGAGCAATAAAGCGTCTGACAGATTGTAGCTTTCCTTGGAGACTGTAGATTCTCCAATGTTTTGGGAGGAGGCTTTTCTAAGATTTCTTTGACTTTCTTAGGATCAACTTCTATACCACGCCTGGAAACTATGAAGCTTAGGAGTTTACCTGATGTAACTCCAAACACACTTTTAGAATTGAGACGTATCTTGTACTTAGTCAAATGTTCAAAAAAAATTTCAAGGATAGTTGGATGTTCTGCTCTATTTTTTTATTTTCCTAGTATGTTATCTACATAATCCTCTAGTGTCTTATGCATGAGTTCATGGAATATTACTGTCATAGCATGTTGGTATGTAGCACCTACATTCTTGAGATCAAAGGGCATGACTTGATTACAAAAATTTCCCCATGGAGTGGTGAATTTTATTTTATGTTGATCATCGTCTGTAATTTTTATTTGATTGTATCCTAAAAAACCATCCATAAGGGAAATCGTTTCATGTCTCGTTGTCAAATCGACCAGAATATCAATGTTGGGAAGCAGAAAATAATCTTTGGGATATGGTTTGTTGAGATCTCTGAAACCTATATTAACTTGGATAGTCCAATTGGATTTTGAAACATGTAACATGTTTGAGATCCAATCTTAGTAATCGATTGGGCAGATAAACTTGACCTCTAACAATTTTTCCAACTCTGCTTTGACCAATAATGCAATTCGAAGATGCATCTTTCAAATCTTTTATCTAACAAGTTTGACATTTGGATCAATGGCTAGGTGATGTACTACAAGCTTAGGATCAAGCCTAGGCATGTCTACATAAGACCATATGAAATTGATAGGCCACTTGTGAAGGATTTGGAGGAAAATTTGGAACTCTTCATTAGACGGAGATGTTGCCACTTAAGTAATTAATTTGAAGATTTTTTGTAGTTTTTAAATTAACTTCTCTTGTCGCATAAATGAGAATTGTGAATTTATCAAGGACCTATTCATGAGAGGAAGATGGGAATCCACATCTTCTAGTGCCTCAAAGAGGTTTTCACCAAAAGATACACCCTTTGTTTTTACTTTTTTAGAGTCTATAGGTGCCTCAAAAATGTTTTCACCATTAGACACTTGGTCTTTTGTTTCTTTTTCACTTTTGCAGTTAATGATTCCCTCTTCCCCAAACTAGCCTTGAAGATCCAACTTATACACTGTATTCTGAGTTGGATGATAATATGGTGCACACTTAGTTACCCCCAAGAATTGTAAGATCATGTCATGATTATGGAATGTATCAAGGTGTGCAACACTTTGACCCCAATAAATGAGTTCGGGATGACGAAGGGGAAGGTCAATTAAGAGAATAGATGTGTCAAAGAGGGTGGATGTGCCAAAGGTTGAGGAGCTATCCATATCATCGTATAATGGTTTGACAACCTCATCAGATATGTCTTCGATATCAACTGAAACATTTTCATTCTTTCCAAAAATGGTTGTTGAAGTTGAGGCTTCATGAGAGGAATGTCCAAAACCAAGCCCTTGATGGCGAACATTTGGAACCAGGTCTTCTAATTCCATGTTCTTCTTGTCCTAATCCTCTACCTTGGTAGCCAATTTGTGAGGTACTTGGTATTGATAAAAAGGTTAGTTTAAATCAAAATAAGCATAAACACATAAGTAAATACCAAATTAACCTTTATACCTTCACAATATTGCCTCTTGTTCCTCCAATTGAGCCTTCGATGAAGGCAAGGATGCACCCCTCCTCAACTTGATTAGATTGGATCCAAGGTTGGGTGTGGAATGCTCTCCACTACACAACAAAAATGATGATAGGTGCTATGATGGATGGATGGATGGATGGATAGATGGATGAATGACTAAGTGTGGATAAATTTGGCTATAATGAGGATGCTAAGGATAGATTATAAGCTCAAATCGACAACATGAAATTGCATAAGTATGAGATATGGAAAAGATGGGAGGAGACCCCAATTTATAGATTTTAAGAGGCCAAAATGGAGGGCCAAGATTGATTTGGAATGGAGGGTGGAGATTGAAGGAAAGTGATGGGAAGGATTGAGAGGACATGGTGTGGAGACCAAGAGATTTTCCATAAAGGTCTTTCTTGTCTCCACGCTCCTCAAGGTGTATAGGGAAGAGTCCCCAATACACATTGGAAGAATAAAAGGAATTTTAAATTCCTTGGGAAGGGACAAGGGAATTAAAAATTCCCAAATAGAAGATTGCATGGGAAGAATAAAGAAGAAAAGGAATTTAAAATTCCTTGGGAAGAGAGGGCATGGGGATGTGCAAAAGATTTGAAATCCTTTGACATGACCAAAGTGGTTGCATTTAAGGTTGGAGGATGAGATGGGAAAGCGATTTATGGAAAAGAGTTGACTTGTCTCTAATCAAGGTGATTAGGGATGTGCAAATGATTAAGGAGATTGATTACGTGACTTAATGAGTGATTAGAGTGCAAGTGGGCAAGTTATGAGGATGTGACATGAGGAGAGAGAATGAGTGGAGGAATATAAAATTAAGGAATAATTATAATAATGCTTCCAGAAGATTTAATTGGGCTAAGTGAGGACTAGAAGAAGTGATTTGTAGGAATCACATGATTAGCTTAGTTAATTGAAATTAATTAACTAAGTAGGGTTTAGAAAAAATAAATGATATTTGATTTTAGAAAAATGGGGGAATAATTAATTTTGATAAATTAATTATAAGACTATAGTGATAAAATTAATTAAATTTGATTTAATTAATTTTAAGAAGAAAGGGACCAATACAATTTAATTAATTAATTATGTTGATAGGCTTAAATTAATTAAATATTAATTTAATTAATTTTAGATGTCTATAGTTTGCCCCTCTTTGATATAGCGTCATGAAGTGATGTTATATCAAAGAAGAATAAAACATAGTGGATGGAAAAGATAAGGACTAGTAGCATGATGCCCCAGTGATAGGTGAGATGAGGAAGGATGACGAGGAGGTAGTGGTATTTCCCCTCAAGAGGACATGCAGGTTCTAAGAACACAAGTGTGCTCTCGAAATGGATTAAAGGACTAGAGGAAAATGATAAGGATGATGAAGGGGGAATGAATGAATTGGAGTCTCCAAGATAAATGGATGAAATGAGATGAATGAATGAAATGAAGTTAGTGGATGGGATTTCTTGTTGTCTAGATGTGGAGAGAAAACCTAGTTTTAATATTCCAATGAACGGTCTACACCACTGACTATAGAAATCAGGATGTTGTGAAGATCCAAGGCGTGGACTAGACTCTCAGACAATAGGTATCTCTATGCATGTAGGCTCGCAAACATCATGATGATGTAGATGCGTGACTGCAGGATCGTACAAGAGAAATCTTCAAACACACCATACCACGAAAAGATGCCCCATTATACACAAACCTAAGACATACCAAGATATAGAATGATCCAAGTAGCCCTTTGATAGGGGTAATCATAGGACACAGATGCAAATCAAAGGAAAAATATCAAACCACACCCAAATGATATGCATATGGTCAACTAACATCTTTGCCAAGAGTAAGACTAGGATAGTGGATAAACTGCTAGACATGGGAAGGATACATCCCAATGGGCAAAGGGCACCTACTAAGATTGAGTAAGAAATAGAGAAAATGGGATGCACACATAAATGTGGATGTAAAACTCACTGCTAGGATTCGATTGGGCTCATGTGGATGGGTGCTTGGATAATGCATAAGTCAAGAAGAATCTCAGTTTGTTGGGATAAGCTCATAAAATAGGGAAAAGGTTAGTGTGATGGGATAAAATCTGAGTGTGATGGGATGATCCTTATTCATAGTTTGGACTAAAAACTCATCATCTCATGGAGGGGGGATGAGGGGAAGTGTGAAGGGAGTGTAGTGGAGTGATCAAGACAGGAACATCCTACATAGATGCCCATATTACAGAGTTAACCCATCATATGACTTAAAAGGATTATGGATGTGAAACTGGGCGGGTAGATGGTGGATTAGGGGTGAATTCATTTCTTACATTGCTAATAAAATATCGAGGCTAGGAGGGATGATGCAGGGAGAAGCAATGATGTGGAAGTTTGAATGATTGATGCGTAGTGTTCAAATGGCAAGGATATGGGTCGGTGTATCATGTGGTAGTTGGGTGACCAATTAATGGCTTACACTGCAAAATATGGACATCAAGCGGGTGAGATGAGCGTCCAAAGAGACAATGGATCTAATTTATTTACCTTTATGCCTGGAACTAGGTTTTCACCAAGGTACTTTCCCATAGTGCCACAAAGTGATTTTCACTATTGGACGAATTGCTTTTTTCTTTACTTTTTTTTCTTTTTCATTTTTTTGTATTTTTATGATTTTTATTTTTTGTTCTTTTTCTAATTTTTTTTGGTTCTTTTTCTAATTTTTGAAAAACTAATGTCCTTTGAAGACTAGATATAGAATCTAAGTGCATTATGTTCATAGGCTCATCTAGAGGATATCCTTTAGGTGTGGCCAACTAATAGGCTTTGGATCCATATTTTGCAGTGATCACAAAACGTCCTAGCCAATTAGGTTCAAACTTTCCTTTCTTCTCACGATCCTGGAGGTTCTTCTAATTTTCCATAAATACTAGGTCACCAATATCATATTCTCGGATACTTACTTTCTTGTTATAGCTTAGCCGAAGGCGATTTTGATATACCCAGAGATAATTTAAGGCCTCGAGACACCTTTCATCTAGCAGTTTTAGCTCCAGTAATCTAGCCACTCAATATTACTCATCAAGAAGGTTATTCTATAGTGATACCCAAAGTGAAGGAATCTCAATCTCAAGGGGAAGGACAGCTTCGGAACCAAAGACTAGGGAGTATGGGGTGGCTCCTATGGTAGTGTGAATGCTTGTGTGATAAGCCCAAAGAGAAGGATGGAGTTGTAAATGTCAATCATGACTAGCTTCATTGCCTGTTTCCTTCAAGATTTTGATAAGAGTTTTATTTGAAGCCTCTGCTTGATTGTTACCTTGTGGGTAGTATGGGGTGGAAAAGTGGTACTGAATGTAAAAATTCTAGCGCAATTCTTTAACATCTTGATTTTTGAAGGGTTTGTCATTACCTACGATGATAACCTTGGGGATTCCATAGCGGCAAATTTGGAAATTTGTTTGTCAATGGTAAAAGTGAGTGGTATGGCTTCTACCCACTTGGTGAAGTATTATGTGGCAGTTATTATGAATTTATGGCCATTATATGAGGTGGGTGGATTTTCCCTATGAGATCGAGTCCCCACTAAGAAAAAGGTCAAGGTATGATAAACAATTGCAAATATTGAGAGGGCGCATGAATCTTGTCACCATGTTTCTGACAAGGGATACATTTCTTGACATAGTGATAGGCATCTTCTTCCATTGTTGGCCAGTAGTATCATGTGCGCAAGAGCTTCTTAGCCAAGGTGAGGCCACTTGAGAGTGTAGCAAAAATACCTTTGTGCAAGTCATGCAGTGCCCATTCAGTCTCCTCTTTGTCTAAACACCTTAGGAGGATTCCATCAAAATGCCTTTAAAATATGGTGTCATCGAGGATAGTGTATTTGGCGGATTGGCGAATGAAGATTTGTTGTTGGGTTTTCGTGAGGTGAGGGGGAATGATATTGTCTCATAAGTAGGCCAAGGTTTCTTGGTACTAAGTGGAATTAGGATCAACGAGGACACACACCATTTCTGATTCAGGGACATCATATGTCGGTACTAGGAGTTGCTCAACCAAGAACTCACACTTTTGACTATTTGTCGACATCTACAGGAGGGGACCAATTGTAGCTATAGCTTCGACAGCTCTATTGTTTGTCCTAGGAATCTGATCAAACTGTATGACAATGAAATAAGTAGGCCAAGGTTTCTTAGTACTAAGGGGAATTAGGACCAATGAGGACACACACCATTTCTGATTCAGGGACATCATATGTCGGTACTAGGAGTTGTTCGACCAAGAACTCACACTTTTGACTGTTTGTCAACTGTTGGCATATGTGCAAAGCTTGATGACATGATGATATTGTATGTTGTCATTGATGTCAATATGTTGAAGTATGAACCGGTATATTGAAGTAAGCAAACTGGTAAGAGAACCGGTATGATATTGTGAACTGGTATATGTGAAAAAGTGAAGCGGTATGTTGGAATGAGAACCGGTATATGGAAAGTTTTGTATCAGGGTTTCATTTGGCATGACTATCGGTTGGTAGTCTCAACTTCAGGGTTTTCGATTGATGCATTCCAAGCCTGTGTGATTCAACTAATGACATCTTGTGATGAAGTTAGCATTGTAATGAAGATCATATCGTGTTGCCACATCAGCCTTGTGCGCGTGAAGAATTTCCTTGAGGATCTTGCATGGAGATTGATCCTATCTACCTTGGGAATGTGCGAAGTCTCTGTAAACGGTGGATAGCACGTGATGGGTTATCAACTTCCTGAAGTGGCAAAGAATGAACGTTGGAGAATGTCTTGAGATCTGTTCAAGACTGTTGTATTCAATGCAGTATGATTAACGGTCAGGATTGAACCGGCTGAATTGTTAAACCTAAATGTTTAGGGTTTAGGGTTTATGCTACCGACCTATCTATTTCCTATAAGGTCGATGTTTTTCATTTTGAAGTTGTTGGCAAATGTTATGTGTGTATCCAAGTGAAGAGATGTTTGATTCTTGCCTGATCGAAGAAGTGTGTTAATACCTGCAGAGTGTGATTGCAGAAGCAAAGGAGTTAAAGTGGATCTGCCTTGGCATTGAGTGTTGTTATCCGATCAATGTATTACATGTTAACTTCTAACCCTTTCAGCAGTTGGAAAATCCCTTATCCGGGTAGCTTTAACAATATTTTGTGTAAATCCTTTAACAGGGTAACTCAATTCAATGAGTTCTTCAAATCCTCTTGCGAGGTAACCTTTAACAGGGTTCTAACCTTTAACCAGGTATTTAGCCATCCCTTAACCGGGTGATCCCTAGCAGGATCGGTTCCTAACAGAACCTATTTGAAAATGTCTTTAACCGGACTAGGCTCCTAATAGAGCGGACTTCAGAAGAGTTCAAAGAACAGCTTGTGGGTATTCATCCCCACCGTGGTTTTTCCTAGTTGGGTTTCCACGTGAAAAATTAGTGTGTCATGTGTGATGCTTTTCATGTGATGCTTTAATATTTTCTGTCAAAGTGGTAAAGCATGTTGTACCAGCAATCATTACATTTCTATGATATATTACTTGTTTATGCATATGGGTAAAGTGGAATGAGATATTAGATTGTGTGGAGATCTAAGTGTTATCGATTTATGTCTTTCATATTCTCACTGTGTTTTACGAGTAGTGCCCTTATTTAGACCGGTGTTACTGTTTACCAGTTAAGTGCAGTGTTTGCAGTCAAACTGGTTCATGAAAGTTTTTTTTGTCTGTACTTATTCACCCCCCCCCCCTCGCTCTCAGTACCGATTTGGTACTAACTGTAGACACCTAAAATTGTCCAGTCTAATTAATCATTTTATCCTAATTCTTCTATTAATTAAATAAATCTTTATTTATTTAATTAATTCATTTATCCTTTTCTAGCCTTATTTCTCATTTAAATAAATACATTTATTTATTTAAATTATCCTTTTCCTAAATTAAATAAATATCTTATTTATTTAATTGATCCCACTTCTTCTATTAATTAAATGAATCTTTATTTATTTAATTAATTCATTAGCCTTTTCTACCCATGACACATGTCATTCATCTCTTAATTCCTACACTACCTAGCCTCTTATTATTTTCTTATTTCCTTTACCTACTCTTTAATCATAGCCGACCATTTATCTTTTACACTTCTCAATCTTATCCCTCCATTTCTTATGGTGTCTTCTATATAAGGAGATGCTTCCTTCATTATCAAACCCTGACTAACTCACTATGCATTCAACCTCGACTACGCTTTCGAACTTGCATATGCAATCAAGCCTACTTGCAACCACATTTTCGTTCTTTGTTGAGTTTTTGTGCACATATAAAATCTGAGAGCAAATATATGAAGCAAGATCAATGGAGATCCAAACCCTATTGGACATGTGATGGTATAATCTTTGTGATTTCATTTAATTTTCATTGTCTTAGGTAATCTTCATATGTTATGGTGGATCTTTGTTGTTGTTAGGCTAGGGTTTTGTGGTTGAATTCATTTAGTCTTTCAACATTGTTGTTATCCATTTTCACCATAAACATTTTGGCATGCCCCGTGGGACATGGATTTTTGTTAGATCTGTGTTTTTTGCAGATTTTTCTAACCCTATATTGTTGTTTTGTAAAACAATTTGGAGAATAACCTTGTGCAGCTAGGGTTTGGACACAAAATCAAGATCTTGGAGATATTTGATCTGATTTCACAAACGACTTGGAATTTTTGCACAAAATTTTGTTTGCAGGTTGAAGACAGTATCAAGAGCTCTCAATCCAAAATTCAGAATTTTTGAAGCACATTTTCATTTTCTATGAATTTTTTATGATTTTTCATAAAAAAATTACTTTTGAAAGCAAATGAGAGAATTTTTCAGATTTTTTTACATTTTTCAAAATCTCTCATAATTATACACAAGATATGTTGTTTGTGATTTTAATTTTGAAGCAAAATATTTCCCTAAAAATTGGATCTTTAAAAATTAGGGTTTTTCCTTATTTTGATTAGATCTCACAAACGACTTCGAATTTTGACATCAAATTTTTTTTGTAAGTCAGGAAAATTATTAGAAGTGTTTATTAAAAATTTTAGATTTTTTGGATCAAATTTTCATTTTTATGAATTTTTTATGATTTTTCATAAAAAAATTGATTTTGAGAGTAAATTAGCGAATTTTTTGGATTTTCTTACATTTTTGGAAATTTCTCAGAATTATACATAGGATCTGTTCTTTGTGATTTTAAATTTGATGCAAAATCATTCCTCAAAAATCAGATCTTTAAAAATTAGGTTTTTGCATTATTTTACTCATATCTCACAAACTGCTTGGATTTGTTGTAGAAATTTTTTTATGCAGGTTTGAAAGTCCATCAAGACTCTCCAGTAAAAATTTCAGATTTTTTTGATCGATTTTGCATTTTATATGAATTTTTTATGATTTTTCATAAAAAATTAATTTTTGGAGCAAATTAGCAAATTTTTTGGATTTTCTTACATTTCTGGAAATTTCTTGAAATTTTACAAGTGTTTTTTTTTTTATGATGAATCAGATCTTTGAATTGGTCAAAAAAATCATTTTGTCGAAGGCCCATATTTCACAGTCTTTTGGATCTAAAATTTACCTAACTTGTGTGCCTGCAGGAAGGGGTGATCATTTGAAACAATCCAAACTACTAGCAGATCTTTGTTGCAGGACCTTTGCAAGGGTTTTTGATCTTTATTGTGTGTCTTATTTTCATAGACTAGCAAACACTTCAATTGGTGCACTAAAATTGAATTAGTGTCTTTTGTGTCTTGGGCAATAGGCTCTTTTTGTTTAATCTTTAGGGGGCCTGTCTCCCCGTGTGGTCATTAGGACTACTAGTGAGGAGAGAACAACCCAAGTGGTAGCAAAAGAAAAGCCATCTTCTTCCAAACCACTATAAATAACTGTATTCATGGTGAAAACTATGAATAATGTGTGCTGATTAGTTCATACCGACACTATGTCTCCCCATAAACCCGTTTGATCAAATTTATTTGATCAGTTGTAGGGCGTAACCCGTACTGGTTGGGAGCCTTCTGTATTTACAGAGCTGAAAGTGCCACATGTATGGCCACACAAGCGGATGCCCTTACTAGCACCTTTTTGTTTTAGAAGCCAAAATCCTTCTAGTTGTTGGGGCAGGAGGTCGGACCTCTGGTAGCGGCCCACACACATACGGTTCTTAGTAGAGATACAAAGTTTGCCACGGGGAGTTTTCATGGGGACTGATGCTTGGCTGCCTCGAGAAGTGAGTGTTGAGGGTGGAGCCAATGGGGTCAAGCATCTAAGTATCCACTCTGAATAGCGTAGCCTCGGGGGAAACTCTATGTGGGATCAACAACTATTGTCATGGCCAGCCATAAGAATTGTGCTTGACTTATTTTGAACAATCAAACATTCAAAACCAAACATCAAAACATTGTGTCTTTTGTGTCTTCAAGTGTATGCAAAACATTTTTTACATCAAACAACACACTTTTCTTGGATTCATTTTGAGTCTAAACACTTGCAAACATTGAGTCCTCATCAACATTATGTCCTCTTGTCACGAAAAAATAGTCAAAAAATCAGATTTGGTCACAACAAACAACTTCACAAATTGGAAAAATTTACAATCCAACAAACAAGAGCAATCAGTTTCAAAATTCTTGAGCTTCTTAAGCTATCTCTTCAGGTTGTCATCTAGCATTCAACCTATCTTTGGGTCTCACAAAGTCCATCATTGCTTTACACCTTACATTGCATTCACATTTGTCTAAACTTGAGTCAAAAGGTCACTTACTTGTCCTCATCATACTTTGTCAACACACTACATACAACAACATTTTTCTAAGTGGTCCCTCATCAAGGTCTATCACCTTTGGGTCTCATTTGGTCTTACTTAGAGCCAAGGTCAACTTACCTCATCAAGAGAAACTATCATCTCTTTGGAAGTCACACCTACTCTACTACATACATACTTGGTCTTACACTTTGGACATTGCAAGTAAACTTCAGATTCATTTACATTCCATCCAACTCTTGGTCTTCCATACTCTTTCCATTTTCATCTAGTCTCACACATCTTGGTCAATACCTAGTTCATGGTTGAAACCCGTTCCCAAAAATCTAGGAGAGAAACTAAAAAGGCTCAAGAGTCCACAAACATGAGCTCCTATGAGTATGACAATGATATCTTTTTCAATTCTGATCATACTACATTACCTGACATGGATGCTTATAGAAACGTTCCAAATGTTGAGCACATAGACACTACAAACAACAATGATACACACAATGACAATATGGACAACTTTTCCGTACATTCAGCAGAAGTGGAAGACACCATTATAAATCCTCATTTCAATCGATTGGTTGAGGAAATAATGAGGAGAGATAGACAATATTTTCTACAAGTGATGGCACAAAGTGGAACCAAGATCCCTCATGGTTTTGACATGTCTCAAATAATGGAAAATCGACCTTTGCAACAACCTCACTCCAACATGGATCAAAGGAGGCCTAATAGTGGAGGCAATAGAGGACCACATATGGTGCCTAAATCACCATCGTCTTTGTTTCAAAAACTAGAGGTCCCTTATGGTCAAGCATATGATACTCACCTTCACAGACCATTATGGAAGTCTTATGCAGAAAAATATGCTCAATCACATACCAATGCTAAGGATCAACCACCAAAGCAATTGGATATTCAAAGGCATGCTCAAAATTTGGACACAAGGAAACCCCATGTCAAATTTGGGGGCAACACACTAGAACAAACTCATGACATGCCTATAGAATATGGTATACATGGACAAAGCAGATATTCCATTCCTCACCATGACTCTATACCAAGTGGTCCATATACGTAGCATCATTATAGACCTCCTCCATATGAACATGTGTATGATCAATATCATCCATATATGCAACATGCTCCTCCTCGACCCGGTGGTTTAGGCATGGGGTATGGTCCAAGAAGTCGATCTCCACCGAAGAACAATTTGGAGCAACAAATTAGGGACTTACAAAAGAAAATGGAGGACATAAATACACTGAAGCCAACATACACAATGAGAGACATATGCCTTTATGCATTTGACAAAAGCATTCCAATGCCTCCTTTTCCTACACACTTTGTGACACCTAAGTTTGATAAGTATAGAGGAAAAGGGGATCCTAAGGCACACATAAGACAGTTTTTCACAGCTTGCATTGAGGTAGCTTCAGAAGAGACATATTTGATGAGATTATTCCCACAAAGCCTAGGTGATCAAGCCATGGAATGGTTCTCCCAACTTCCACCTGGTATTAAGTCATGGGGTGACTTAGCAGAGGCATTTATTCAACATTTCTCCTACAACATAGAGACAGACATATTAGTCACTACTTTGTGCAACACCAAGCAAAAAGATGGAGAGTTTTTTTCATCATTTTTACAAAGATGGAGGAATCTAGCTAGCAGATGCTCTTGTGAAATTCCACAAAAACAAATGGTAGAGATGTTCACCCAAAATGTTAACAAAGACATTGGCTATGATCTAAGGAAAGCTTGTTTGTCCACCTTCAAGGACGTCATTGAAAAAGGCTTAGCAACAGAGAAGGTCCTAATTGAACAAGGAGTCATTAAGATATTCAAGGAAAACAAAGATGACTTTAAAGGAAAAGACAAGCCAAGATTTTGGAATAAAAACAAGAACACAGTCAATGATGGTGTTGTTGATGCCAATACAATACGACCCAAAATCATTTTTTTGGGATCAAGCTCTACAAACAATCAAGTGAATACTCAAACAACTTCAAAATCACAAAGGAAGTACACTCCATTGGGAGAACCACTAGAGTCAATTTTCAAGAAACTAGTGGCAAACAAAGTAATCACTATTCCAGATTTTCCTCCATATGAGCCAAAGGTTAAACCAAATTGGTGGAATAATGATGAATATTGCGGATTTCATTAAAGCAAAGGACATAAAATAGGAAATTGTCATCGACTGAAGAACATCATACAAGATCTCATTGATATAGGTGACATTGAGATTGAAGGACATTCCTCCAATCAAGAACATGAGATGTTTAATGAACCATTCCCAAAACATGACAAGGGAAAAGCTAAAGCCACAGATGACCAAACCAACTATACCAGAGCATCCTCTAACTATGATTCAACTATCAATCACATTTCAATGGACAATTATGTCTCTACCATTATCATAAAGGAAAAAATGCCTGAGAACTCTACCCAAAGACCCAAGATCGTCCTGAAAGGCATCGGATCTTCTTCCGAACCTACCTCTGAATGTAATGTTGCAAATCATCGAGGTAAATTCACTTTGCAAGGTGCTCTAGCTAAAAACACCGCTTCTTCATCAACCAAGCCTCAGTATGACCTTGTAGAACAGTTAGGGAAGACACTCGTGCTTATCTCAATCTTTGAGCTCTTACGCATATCCCCTGCACATAAAGCTATTCTTGACAAAATCTTGAGAGACACCGTTGTCCCTACTGATCTGAACGTGGACCAGTTTCAAGCCATGGTGGGATACCTTTCCGTTCCACACTCCCTTACATTCACAGAAGCTGACGACGCCTTCGTAAGTCAACCACATAATGCACCACTACACATTGAAGCCTTCATACATAAACATCGAATAAAATGAGTCCTGATAGATGGAGGAGTAGGTCTAAACATTTGTACATTAAGCACTATTAAACAATTGGGATATTCATATAAAGCTGTGAATTCTACAAACAAAATTACCATCAAAGCATATGATGATGAAGAACGTTCATCCAAAGGCACAATCACCTTGCCTCTCAGAGTTGGGCCAATTACAAAAGATGTGGTTTGTCAAGTCCTAGACCTGGATCTCACATACAACATATTGCTAGGACGTCCATGGATTCATGAGATGAACACAGTACCATCTACATATCATCGATGTATCAAGTTTCCACACAATGGAGTTGAAGTGACCGTCAAAGCTGACCCAAATCCATTCATATATTGCAATAACTTGCAACCTAGATCAGAAATAACAATACCAGTCAATCGAGAGGCTATTCCATTTTCAGCATATGTGGATCCAGAATCCTTGAAAGCTTCTACATCCAAACAATCAAAGCTTAAAGAAAAATTCAAGATTAAAGACATGGGATGTGGTGAGTAGATCTTTCATGTTGATCAACTCCCACTATCTGCTAAGGTATTCAGTCGACAAGAACAACCTACAAAAAATTGCAATGCCAAGGAATTTGGTGTGAACCACCTAGTGTTGTCGCTACTAAGTCCGAATGCAAATCTCCTCTAGCGGTGCAAGCAACTCTTGATATCAATAGTCCTAAGAGGGGTTCCAACAAAGAATCTATTGAGTGTATCGCCAACCCTCTTGAGAACTCACATAGCCTTACCATATCATCCACTCATTCTATTTTCAATCCTCTCCCAGACTTGGATCAACAAGAATTACAAAAGTCCTTACTCATTGGGGATGAAAAATCAAGCATTGAAAAGAAAAAACTAAAAGTCAAAACTAAAGAAAAGTCCTTCAGTCCAAATCAAAATCAAAAGCTATTGGACTCGGCAAAAATCAAGGTCAAGGATAAAAATCCTATGAAAGAAAAAGAACAAGAGTTGATCTCCCCTAATATCAAAATAACTGGAGGCAAAAGTTCTAAAATTTCAAGTCAAAAAGCATACTTTTTGATCCTAAGTCTCCATCATGCTATCCTACTTTCACTTCTTTTCACAATCATAAGCCTTCATCACTCATCTACTTGTTTCGCACATCCTTTCCCTTTTGGCGATACATCATAAACCTTTAATGGAACTTTCTTGAAGGACTTTGTTGTTAGGGATGCCCAAAATTCTTTAGGTGACACGCATACGGGCTTGTGTAGTCCACACACTAGTAATTCTATCTCAGTTCCTTCATCAAGGAAGACAGTCACTTGAGCTACACATCATTCAATCAATGAACAACGCAGCTACAATCATAAGGTTAAGCCTCACACATTTGAGGTAGGTGACTTGGTTCTCAGAGAAAATCCTCAAAATCAGCAAGACAGAGGGAAGAAGGGCAAGTTCAAACCAAACTGGCTTGGTCCCTACATTATCACAGCAGCTTATGGATCTAGTGCATATCAGCTCTCAACCACAGAGGGTGAGTCTTTGGAGGATCCTATCAATAGCATGCACCTTCGCAGGTTCCACACATAGCTCTTCAGAGTATCCTAACTTAAAAAATACAAAAAAATCATAAAAATATAAAAAATTGTTACTTGATGAAAACCTGGCAAACACGCGCCTTGTGACACAAAAAAAAATTAAAAAATTAAAAAAACATAAAGAAAAACATTTCGTCCAACGGTGAAAACCACTTTGGTGGCGCCCTGGGCAAGTACCATGGTGAAAACTGGGTCACCGGCGTCATGTGTAGAGACATTGCTCCTCCCTCCTTCAGGATTCCATCTCATCCTTTCACTTTGCACACACTCACAACCTATCCACTCATAATAAACTTACATATTCCCATCATGGCTTGTTATTGATCTACCCAAGATTGGTTAGTCATTCATAATAAACATTCATTTTCACCTTTTTTCATCCATAATAAATCAGCTCCTATATGTGGCTAAGGCAAATCCTACATCTAGTGATGGGTGTGGAACTGAGAGCATCACATGTTTTCGAGGAGTACAGTTTCTTCCAATTTTCTTCAGTCTATCCGCGCACAATCCACAATAAAACAGCATTTGCATTGTCGATCCATAATAAAGTTACGTCTTCTCCATAATAAATTATTAGTTTCATGGATTCAGTCAGTTTCAGATGAGACACAGCAGCAACAATGGGCTTCAACAAATCAAATCTTTCAACAAACTCAGACAACATTATGGTTTAGTGTTATCTATCATTTTTGTGAAAGTAAACATTGTGACCACAATCAAATTGACTTATACAAGTGACAAGAGACACTAAACTTGAGGACTAAAGTGGATGTTGGTGTCAAGTCTTGGTTTTCTTTTGATTTTATTTTTTGGTGACATGTCTTTTAGCTTTTCCAGGATGTCTCTGACTAGAGATTTTATCTCTAGGATGTCTTTGACTAGAAAGGCGAGGATGGGGTATCGTCACCTATTTTTCTTTTGCTGTCTATGGATTGTCTCTTAGTAATGCTATGACTTGTCCAAGGATATGAGGACACTGAGAGTCTAGTGTGAACTGGGGCATTCCTTGTTTGTGACTGTCTTATCTCCATGCAAATAGGTACAATGACTTTCTGGGTCGAACATATGCCTTGATTGTCATAACCTACTTGCCATAATAAAGCTCAATGAGGATAACGCACAAGAAGCTCTTTTCACTTTCATATCTTCTATCTTCCATCCCCCTTTCTTGATTGACCTCCATCATCCTTCTTGAGTCCGTGTAGCCTGCTATCACATGACTGAGTATAATGACATGCCAAAAACATATTTGCATTTCATGTAGTTGCACCTGCATTATCACATGTTAGCATTTCATACATACATATAGATATCACAATTGCATCACATCCTGCACACAACACATATTAGCACATTTTACATTTTCATCATGTAAATAATCATTTGCATTATCATATTCATTTGCATTTCATACATTCACATTTGCATTGGCATGGCATATTAAAAACATAAAAGAAAAAAAATATTGCATTACATCATATACATATTTGCATCCATATCATAACCATCACATAGAAACATACATCATGAAACATACATCACATAGGTACACATGCATATAGCTGCCGCAAAGATAAATCATCTCATATATATATCAAAATCATAAGTGTCATGATACAATGATGTCAAAATTTATATGGCTACAGCCAACCCCCGTGTCGCCCTGTTTGGACACAAGAACCCACTGATCACTCCTGCCAGTACTGCTGGAATGCTAATCCAGTCTGTGTCATCGTGTCCAAGCCACATGTCCCACCCTCATCTCCAGTCCCGGATCTTGGAACACTCATCTCAGTGCATCCTTGTCTCCATCTCGATCATAAGGAACTAACTCCCCATTGATCGATATCCTCAGTATTATGTATACATACTCTAAGGTGACTGTCATCTCACCCATCGGCAAATAAAACGTGCAAGTCTTTGAGTGCCATCTCTCAGCCAATGCAGTCAGCAACCCCATGTTCGCCTGAAACTCATGCACATACAGAATGTATCGTAGACCTATAACCTCAATAGTAGCTCGATCCTCGAATGTCAGCTCTGGTCGTAACCTCTGAGTCGATGGGAATATCTCTCGTGACTCTAGCATAGGCAAATATTCCTGCAGTCAAGCAAAGAAATCATGTCAGTCATAGTGGCATTCACTATTCATCACGAAATGCTACTTTTTATCTTAAGTACTCATGATACTCTATCCTAGTGACACTCACTATTCATCACAAAGTGTTGCTTCTATCCTAGTGACACTCACTGTTCATCACAAAGTGTTGCTATTTTTTTTCCTAGTGGTACTCCCTGTTCATCACAAAGTACTACGTGCTTTTGCACTCCCTGTTCATCACAAAGTGCTGCTCATATTTGCACTTCCTGTTCATCACAAAGTGCTACTCATATTTGCACTCACTGTTTATCACAAAGTGTTGCTCATATTAGTACTCCCTGTTCATCACAAAGTACTATGTTTTGGTACTCCCTGTTCATCACAAAGTGCCTCGATCTATCTTATCTTAGGGCCTCTGCTTGAGTGTATCCTCTTGAGTAGTTTCCTAATTGGCAACGTATGTTCCATCACAGAATTGTCAATCCTAGCCCTATCTGCTATTCTAGTCTTCCCTAGAGGACCTGCTTGAGTATATCCTCGCAGTAGCTTATCTAATCGTCAACGTATGTTCATCACAGAACTGTCGATTCAGCCTTGAAGACATATTACCCTACCTAGCATGCATTAATGACAACATGTATTGCAACAAAGTACAAGGAGGTTTTGTGGTACTTATCGGCTCTCCTGCATCTGCTGGCCTCTAAAATCGGTGAACGCGATTGAATCTGTGAACCAATGCCATCATTGCTGACTGCTGCTACTCTATTCTCTCTCTGCACTCTGATCTCTTAGATGTGTGGATGACAATAAGGATGTTTTTCCCTCATGATCTATCTTATAGATTGCCCTAGCCCTAGCCCTAGCCCTCGTCTCCCGAGTCAGTCTTCTTTATCCCGTGACTCTGTCACTCTATCCAGTCAATCTTTTCTAGCCTTTCTTTCTTATCTAGAGATTGTATGCGATCTTTTCACACATTTTCATCCAATCTCTCGAGGGGGCATATCATTCTCATCTTGGGGCAACTTTGTATTAGTTCATGTTATCTTCTTTGAAACAACGCGACAAGCTGCATTGTCTCAAAGAGGGACAAAATGTAGACACCTAAAATTGTCCAATCTAATTAAATAAATATTTTATTTATTTAATTATTTTATCCTAATTCTTCTATTAATTAAATAAATCTTTATTTATTTAATTAATTCATTTATCCTTTTCTAGCCTTATTTCTCATTTAAATAAATTTATTTATTTATTTAAATTATCCTTTTCCTAAATTAAATAAATATCATATTTATTTAATTGATCTCACTTCTTCTATTAATTAAATGAATCTTTATTTATTTAATTAATTCATTAGCCTTTTCTACCATTGACACATGTCATTCATCTCTTAATTCCTACACTACCTACCCTCTTATTATTTTCTTATTTCCTTTACCTACCCTTTAATCATAGCCGACCATTTATCTTTTACACCTCTCAATCTTATCCCTCCATTTCTTATGGTGTCTTCTATATAAGGAGATGCTTCCTTCATTATCAAACCTTGACTAACTCACTATGCATTCAGCCCTGACTATGCTTTCGAACTTGCATATGCAATCAAGCCTACTTGAAACCACATTTCCGTTCTTTGTTGAGCTCTTGTGCACATATAAAATCTGAGAGCAAATATATCAAGCAAGATCAACGGAGATAGGAAGAATGGAGATCCAAACCCTATTGGACATGTGATGGTATAATCTTTGTGATTTCATTTGATTTTCATTCTCTTAGGTAATCTTCATATGTTATGGTGGATCTTTGTTGTTGTTAGGCTAGGGTTTTGTGGTTGAATTCATTTAGTCTTTCAACATTGTTGTTATCCATTTTCACCATAAACACTAATTTTTCATCATTATTCATCAATTAGTATCAAAGCAGCTTCCAGGTCCTCTGTGTTGTAAGCTTAACCGCTTGAGGAAAAGATCCTACTCTAATGATCAAGAGGGAAGGTCCAAAATTTAACAGAGATAACTTTAGGATATGGAAGGACAGAATGAAGATCTACATTAGAAGCATGGGTGTTCAACACTAGAGCTATGTTGAGAATGCTTATGTTATTCCTACCGGTACTCTCACCGATGATCAAAGAAGAGAGATTCGAGAGAATGGGCAATTCATAGAAGCCCTAATCAGCAGTCTATCTGACATTGAGTTTATTAATGTTCAGGATAAAGACAATCCTAAAGAAGTATGGGATGCCCTGGAGAATATCTATGGTGGTGATGAGCATGTGAAACAAGCTAAGGAAGAGAGTCTTACGGGAAAGTTTGAATACATGTGGATGGTTGAAGGAGAGTCCATTCAACAATATGGAATAAGAATCAAAACTATTGTTGGAGACATCAAGAGTGCAAGAGGTAAAATAGATGATTCCATTGTTGTTAGCAAAGTCTTGAGATCCTTGTTACCAGTCTATGCAATAAGGGTTGTTATTATTCAAGAGTTGAGGTCTATAGACAAGACAAAGGTATCCCTAGACTCCATCATTGCTAAGTTGACCGCATATGAGTTAAATAATTATGATGGCAGTATTCAGAAGACTGCATCAGCCTTTAGAGCATCTGCTTCACCATTTAGAAAGGGAAAAGAAGCTAGTACCAGTTGTGAACCAAGACAAAGCAGAGAAATGGATGATGAGAAGATCCTGATGGAATTTGAAGCTCTTCTTACCAAGAGACTTCCTAAGGGAACTGGTAAATACAGAGGTAAGCTCCCTTTGAAATGATTTTCTTGCAATATGATAGGACACATTGTTGTAAACTATCCTAATGGTGATAATAAGGACAAACCGGAGAAGTTCAAGAAGTTCAAAGGAGGAAACAGGAGAAACTATTTTGTAGCAGTTGATGAAGGTGTCACTAATGAGGAATCAGAAGATGAAGAAAGTGAAGACATTGTGTTTGTAGCAGTTAAGGAAGATGTGTCAGACAAGAAGGCTCTTGTCTCCCGCTTTGATAATTCCAATGAGTGGATTATTGACAGTGGTTGTTTTCAGCACATGACTAATGACCAGTGTAAGTTTCTGTCTCTGGAAGAGTATGATGGTGGTGTGGTCCGATTTGGTAATGATGCACCATGTATGGTAAAAGGAAGAGGGTCCATCTCTCTAAATGGAAAAAGCAGTGTTGATAATGTGTATTGGGTAGAAGGTCTCAGGCACAACCTTTTGAGTGTTGCCCAGTTGAATGACAATGGACTCACTCTGGAATTCAAAGATGGAGTGTGCAAAATAAAAGGAAAGAGTGGTGAACTGATGGCCACCGGTATGCAAACCAGAGGTAACTTATTTCAGTTGAATGCAAATATCAGTACATGTCTAATGGCTAAGTTTGATGATAGCTGGATATGGCATAGGAGGCTATGTCGTGTAAACTTTGATAATATTATGAAGGCCAGTAAGATCGAGGCAGTTAGAGGATTGCATGTGCTGAGCAAATCAGAGAATCCTTTGTGCAGAGAGTGTCAATTGGGGAAAATGTATTCCTCAACCTTGAAAGGTAAATCTTTCACTGCAGACAATTTACTTGATCTTGTACATACTGATTTGTGTGGTCCTATGAAAACTAGGAGTGTGCAGGGAGATAGGTACTTTATGATTCTCACTGATGACTACTCAAGAATGATGTGGGTCACATTCTTGAAAGATAAGTCTGAAGCTTTTGGAAAGTTCAAAGCTTTCAGAGCACTAGTCGAAAAGGAAAGTGGTAAGAGGATTACATGCTTAAGAATTGATCAAGGAGGAGAATTCACTTCCGATGAATTCAACAAATACTATGAAGAGAACGGCATCAAAAGGCAACTGTATGCCCCCCGGACTCCACAGCAGAATGGCCTAGCAGAGAGGAACAACCAGACTGTAGTTGAAGTAGCCAGAACAATGTTGATTCAAGGGAAGGTTGATCACACCTTCTGGAGAGAAGTAGTGAGCACTGCGGTCTACACTATGAACTGGGTACTCATCAAGAAAGGTAAGGATAAAACTCCTTATGAGTATTGGACCAGTAAGACACCAGTGGTAAGCTACTTTAGAGTGTTTGGTAGCAAATGTTATATCAAGAGGAGTGAACATTAGAGCAAGTTTGATGCAAAATGTGATGAGGGAATATTTCTAGGGTATTCCACCAAGAGCAAAGCTCTCAAACGTTTCAACAATAGGACTCAAAGGATTGTTGAAAGTATCAATGTTAGAGTTGATGAAACTTCTGAGAAACCTAAGAAAACCAGCAGTGAGCAAGTAGTAGATGAACCAGTTGTAACCTTCTGGGAACCGGTTGCAAAACAGCCTAGTGCCAGTAACAGTGCTTCTACACCGGTAGATGATGATGCTGATGAAGATGACGATGAAGAAGAAAAGCAAGAGGAAATAGCTAAGATTATTCCTAGGTATGTAAAGTTGAATCTTGATCCAAAGCAGATCATAGGAGACAAGGATGCAGGAATTCTTACAAGTAAAAATGTCAGAGAAAACTCTTGCATGATCTCTGAATTTGAGCCTAAAACTGTTAAAGAGGCACATAAAGATGAAGACTGGATTGAGGCAATGGAAGAGGAATTTGACCAGATAGAAAAGAATGGCACATGGTCTTTGGTACCCAGACCTGAGCATAAAAATGTCATTGGCACCAAATGGGTTTTCAAAAATAAGCTGAATGAAGATGGCACAGTGGTAAGAAACAAAGCCAGACTGGTGTATAAGGGATATGCTCAAGAAGAAGCAGAAGACTATGGAGAAACCTTTGCCCCAGTAGCTATATTGGAAGGAGTTTGTATGCTTCTTGCATATGCAGCCTTCAAGGGATTCAAAGTATATCAAATGGATGTAAAATCTGCATTCCTGAATGGAATACTTGAAGAAGAGGTGTATATAGAGCAACCAGCTGGGTTTGCCCTATCTGAGAACAGTGACATGGTGTGTAGGCTACACAAAGCCTTGTATGGATTGAAGCAGGCACCTAGAGCATGGTATGAATGCTTACACTCCCATCTTGTGAAGATTGGATTTGAAAGAACAAGTGAAGATAGCAATATCTATCTGAAGTCAGAAGGAGATCAGATTCTGATCTGTGAAGTATTTGTTGATGACAATTTTTGGTGGAGATGACAAGATGAGTCATGATTTTACAGATGAGATGAAGAAGGAATTTGAGATGTCACTTATAGAGGAGATTAAGTTCTTCATTGGACTACAGATTCAACAAATGAAAGATGGTATCTTTATCACTCAGTCCAAGTATGTCAAAAAGGTGTTGAAGACCTTTGGCATGGAAGATAGTGAACCGGTTGGTACATCGATGGTGACTGGTTGTAAATTGTCAAAAGAGGATGACTCAGCATTGGTGAATGAGAAGGAATACCGATCAATGATTGGTAAGTTGCACTATGTATTACATAGCAGATCGGACATTGCACATGCAGTGGGCATTACTACACAGTTCTAGAAAAGTCCAAGAGAATCCCACTTGGTAGCAGTCAAGCGGATTCTTAGATATCTGAAGGGAACTATTGACTATGGATTATGGTATCCATATAGTAATGATTTCAACCTCAAAGTGTTTACAGATGCTGATTGGGCTGGTAATGTGGACGACCGGAAGAGCACAACCGATGGTGCATTCTTTTTTGGTGGTAAACTAGTCTCATGGATGAGTAAGAAGTAGAGTTGTATCTCTCAGTCTACAACAGAAGTGGAATATGTTGCAGCATTTATGAACTGCACCCAGACAATTTGGATGAAGCATGTATTAAGTGGTTTCAAAGTCCCTGTATCTGAACTGGTGAGTATATTCTGTGACAACACAAGTGCAATTAATATTTCCAAGAATCCGGTTTTGCATGCTAGAATCAATCACTTCGAGCTCAAGTATCATTTCTTGAGGGAGAAGGTTTAGAACAAAGAGGTTGTATTGGAACATGTTTCCAGTAAGGAGCAGTTAGCAGACATATTTACCAAGCATCTACTGAAGGCTACATTTACCTATTTAAGAGGTGAATTAGGGGTGTTGCCCGTTCCAGAGGTGAACTAAAGGTGTGCGCTCCACATCAGTCAGGTATTGCATTGATAAATCTTTTTCAGGATTGGTGTGTTGAAGGATGCTACTCCTTAGGGGGAGCAACATAGTGGAACATAGTTGTTTGTGCCTCCACTTTGGCATTGTTGTCAAAGGGGGAGAAGATGCGAAGCGAAGAAGATATCTACAGTATTGGGGAGAAGATGTGAAGTGGAGAAGATATCTGCAGTATTGGGGAGAAGATGTGAAGCAGAGAGATATCTTTGTATATTGCCATCAATGCCAAAGGGGGAGATTGTTGGTATATGTGCAGAGCTTGATGACATGATGATATTGTATGTTGTCATTGATGTCAATATGTTGAAGTGTGAACCGATATATTGAAGTAAGCAAACTGGCAAGAGAACTGGTATGATATTGTGAACCGGTATATGTGAAAAAGTGAAGCGGTATGTTGGAATGAGAATCGGTATATGGGAAGTTTTGTATCAGGGTTTCATTTGGCATGACTACTGATTGGTAGTCTCAGCTTCAGGGTTTCTGGTTGATGCATTCCAAGCTTGTGTGATTCAACCATTGACATCTTGTGATGAAGTTAGCATTGTAATGAAGATCAGATCGTGTTGCCACGTCAGCCTTGTGCGCATGAAGGATTTCCTTGAGGATCTTGCATTGAGATTGATCCTATCTACCTCGAGAATGTGTGAAGTCTCTATAAACGGTGGAGAGCGTGTGATGGGTTATCAACTTCCTGAAGCGGCAAAGAATGAATGTTGGAGAACGTCTTGAGATATGTTCAAGATTGTTGTATTCAATGCAGTATGATTAACGGTCAAGATTGAACCGACTGAATTGTTAAACCTAAATGTTTAGGGTTTAGGGTTTATGCTACCGACCTATTTGTTTCCTATAAGGTCGATGATGTTTTTCATTTTGAAGTTGTTGGCAAATGTTATGTGTGTATCCAAGTGAAGAGATACTTGATTCTTGCCAGACCGGAGAAGTGTGTTGATACGTGCAAAGTGTGATTGCAGAAGCAAAGGAGCTAAAGTGGATCCACCTTGGCATTGAATGTTGTTATTAGATTAGTGTATTACCTGTTGACTTCTAACCATTTGAGCAGTTGGAAAATCCCTTAATCGGGTAGCTTTAATAGGCTTTTGTGTAAATCCTTTAACAGGGCGACTCAATTCAGTGAGTTCTTCAAATCCTCTTGCGAGGTAACCTTTAACAAGGTTCTAACCTTTAACCAGGTATTTAGCCATCCCTTAACCGGGTCATCCCTAGCAGGATCGGTTCCTAGCAGAACCTATTGTAAAATGTCTTTAACCAGACTAGGCTCCTAACAAAGCGGACTTCAGAAGAGTTCAAAGAACAACTTGTGGGTATTCATCCCCACCGTGGTTTTTTCTAGTTTGGTTTCCACATGAAAAATCAGTGTGTCATGTGTGATGCTTTTCATGTGATGCTTTAATATTTTCTGTCAAAGTGGTAAAGCATGATGTACCAGCAATCATTACATTCATGATGATATATTACTTTTTTATGCATACGGGTAAAGTGGAATGAGATATTAGATTGTGTGGAGATCTAAGTGTTTCCGGTTTATGTCTTTCATATTCTCACTATGTTTTATCGGTAGTGCCCTGATTTAGACCGGTGTTACTGTTTACCAGTTAAGTGCAATGTTTGTAGTCAAACTGGTTTAGGAAAGTTTTTTTTGTCTGTACTGATTCACCCACCCCCCCCTCTCAGTACCATTTTGGTACTAATTGTTCATCATTATTCATCAGTCGACATCTACAAGAGGGAACCAATTTTATCCATAGCTTCGGCAACTCTATTGTTGGTCCTAGGAATCTGATCAAACTGTATGACAATGAAATTTTGTTTGAGATCTTTGAACATGCTCCGATAAGGAAGTAACTAGTCATCCTTTGTTTGATACTCATTGTTTACTTGCTTGATGACAAGTTGAGAGTCATCGTAGACGTGCAACTCTATGATTTTCCATTGGATAGCCAAGCAGAGTCCAGTGATGAGTGCTTCATATTCTGAAATGTTGTTGGTGCATGTAAAGGCTATCTTGTATGACTTACGGATGCAGTCTCCTTGAGGTTTGATCAACAATATTCCTACCCCTGATCTTGTGTGCAAGAACCATCAAAGTATAACTGCCATTTTGTAGATGTAGTAACAGTCATAATGTCATCTTCAGGAAACTCTTTTATAAGGGGGTGATCACCTTGAAGAGGACCATTAGCCAATTGGTCTGCTATGACTTGTCCTTTGATTTATTTCTGGTCTATGTACTCAATGTCAAATTTGCTCAGGAGCATGACCCATTTAGTTGTACGACCTGTGAGGGCTTCTTTAGACAACAAGTATTTGAGAGGATCAATCTCTGTTGTCAATTTAGTCTTTTTGTTGAGCATGTAGTGACGCAGCTTCTATGTGTTGAAAACCAATGCAAGGCAAGCCCGCCCTTTCTATAGGAGTATAATTGATTTCATACCCTACAAGAGTGTGGTTGATGTAGTAAATTGCATGTTCCTTTCCTTTATCATTTGTTTGTGCTAATAATTCCCCCAGTTTCATGGTAGTTGCTGATATATACAGGAGAAGAGGTTGTCCTGGGATAGGTGGCACTAGAACCGAAGGAGAGGCCAAGTATTCTTTCATTTTGGCAAAGGCCTTTTGACATAGACAAATCCATTTGAATTTAGTGTCCTTACATAGAAGATGTGTGAATGGGTGACATATGCGATGAATCTACAAATAGACTAATAGATTGTGCGATGAATCTATGAATAGACTGATGTTTCCCTTGAAGGCTGCAAAGTTGTCTGAGAGTATTTGGGGGGGGAATTTCCATTATAGCTTTTACTTTTGTTAGGTCTACTTATATGCCTCTACAAGAGACTATAAACCTTATGAGATTTTCCTGATGTAGCCCCGAAAACACATTTCTTAGGATTCAAACGTAGCTTATATTTCTCCAGTCTCTCAAAGATCTTTTTTAGGACTGGGATGTGTTCTTCTCTTGTTTTTTATTTTCCTAGGAGATTATCCACATGCTATTCCATTATATTGTGAAAAAGGTCATGGAAGATGGTGGTCATTGCTCTCTGATATGTAGCTCCTATGTTCTTGAGACCAATGGGCATAACTTGATAGAAAAAGGTTCCCCAAGGAGTTATGAATGTCGTCTTATGTTGGTCCTCTTCTGCAATTCTAATTTGGTTGTACCCAAAGAAACTATCCATTAAGGAGAGCATTTGATGTCCTGGCGTGAGGTCAACTATCATGTCTATATTTTGCAAAGGAAAATCATCTTTCGGACATGCTTTGTTAAGGTCTCTGAAATCTATACAGATTCTAATGCCCCTAGTGGATTTGCCAACATGTACAATATTTGAAACCCACTCAAGATAGTCTATGAGTTTGATGAATCTGACATCCAACATCTTTTGGAGTTCTACTTTCATTAGGAGGGCAACTTGTTGATGCATCTTATGTAACTTTTGTTTGACATTTTTGGCATCTAATGGAACTTAAAGGTTGTGCACTACAAATTTTGGATCAAGGCCTGGCATGTTAGCATAAGACCAGACGAAATTGGTTTGTGTCTCTTGTAGAAAACTCATGAAGTTTTACTTCTCTTGATTCGTGGGAGACTTAGTAATAAGCACATTCTTTGGTTTTTCCTTTGTTCCCATGTTGACGGTGTTGGTTTCTTCAATGAGAAAAGGTGACCTATTTTGATGTGGGAAACCATGGTAGGTAAGTCAAGATCCTCATCTTCTAGTGCCTGGTCTAGGTTTTCGCTAGAAAATGCATCATTTATTTTTACTTTTTTGTGTCCAAAGGCACCTCAAAGAGGTTTTCACCTAAGGAATTTTGATTTTTCATGTTATTTTCTTTTTTGCGACTAGGGGAATTGAATTGACTACCAAAGTAGGCCTCTAGATTAAGTTGAATCCCGTTCATAGATGTGTGACCTTCGAGGTCTTGCATAGTAAGTAATGCCAAGAGGGAATCATCATCGACACAAATGTTGAGAATGGGTTTTCCTCCTTTATCCTAGTCAATAAGTTCAGGGTGCACTAGTTGGAATTCGGATGGAGTGAAAGGGATGATAGGGGTGATAGTATTAATGTAGACATCATCAAATATGTCATCAAGGTATTCAAAAGGAATTTTGTGGAATTCCTCTTCATCAGAGCCTTCGACTTTAGTAGGAGGGTCTGGTAGGGCACCAGTAACATTGATCTTAGTTGTAGGTGAGTAACCCAAGCCCGTATTATACTTGTAAGAGATTGGAGATATGGGAGGTTTTCTTCCTTGTTCTTTTGGTCCAAGACCATGTCCTTTGTAACGCATCTTGTCTATCATAGCAAATGCCTTAGGATAAATTTCTTTAGGTATGTCTGCTAGTGTTTCCTCTTCTTCTTGGTATAACCAAGAAGTGACATCGGTTTCCAAGCTTTGTTCCTTAAGTGGACCCCACTGTTGGAAGGTAGTTTTCTCGCACTTCATAGTTGGTTTGCTTTGTTTCTTTATTTCCTTTGTATTTCCATATGACTTGGAAAAGGGTGGGAGTGGACCCACATAAAGAGTGTTTTGAAGGGTATACTCTCCATAGTCATTGTCAATGATATTGACCTTGATCTTGTTGGCATTTTTGATGATGTTGTGATTGTCATTGATGGACACACACTTGTTTTATGATCACTTCCCTATGTATGAGTTATGCTCAACCGGTAATTGTTCCAACCGGTATTATGAATTATAGTCTTTAGACTATCGGTGTTTTCCAGAAGGTGTTTACCGGTCACAAAGCGGTACGAGGATCCCAAAGCGGTACGAAGGAACAAAGTGGTTGTTAATGTTTTTCCAATCTTCTTTTTGACAAACCGGTAATTGGTAAAATGTATGAACTGGTAATCGGTAATGAACCGGTATTACTCTGTGATGGGTTACCAAGTGGTATTTATGTGATGAGTTATCATCCACTGACACTTTGGTGGTGATTTTGTGTCGTGTTACCAAATGTGTCTAGATGCACTGAACCTAGGAACTTGCAATGTAATCCTATTAGACCGACATGAAATCAGATTCCTTTATAAGGACATCATGTCTAGGGTTTTATAGAGTTGATAGGGGTTTAGCAGTGCATGAGGTTTTTGTATGTGTGATCATAGAAGAGAAGATTAGGTCTGTGTGAAGAAACGGAGTGTGGAGATACTGAAGACTGAAGTAATGCTAAATGTGCATTAACAATGAGATATCAAGGATCTAACCAAGCATACTGTGCTAGTATCTAGATCACTCACTTGTTGATTACTCACATCTTCGACAAGTCTGAAACCCTTAATCGGGTAGGCCTGGCAAAGCCTTTGTAAATCCTCTAACAAGGTGGTTCACATATGTGAATCTGAAATCCTCTCACAAGGTAGTCTTTAATAGGACTTATCTCCTAACAGAGATCTAGATTCCTAACAGGATCTGTTCTGGTGAAGAATATTGTATGACCTTAACCGGTTTCGTTACTATTCTGCAGATAGTTACTTGTGAGTTTCATCTCACCGTGGTTTTTCCCATTTGGGTTTCCACGTCAAAACCTCTTGTGTTATGGTGATTGTGCTCTTGTGGGTGAATTCTTTATTTGTTGTTTGGTTTGCATTTGTCTTAACCGGTTTGTTAGTAAATTTGTTGTACTGATTAACTACTAAATTGTTTAAGGGTTTGAGTTCAGTATTTTTTGGTATACTAATTCACCCCCCCCCTCTTAGTATTCATCAACTGGTATCAGAGCCAGCCTTTCTATAAGTTTAACCACTTGGAAGGAGATATGGGGGATTACACTATGAGGGAGCTTACTCATCGTCTCACTCAGACTGAGAAAGCCTTTGATGAACTTAAAGTCAAGTATAAAGCCTCTCTAGCAAAGAGAAGAGAGCATGCTGAGAAATTGATGGAGCTTACTGAAAATAGTTCTTCTGATGAAGCAGACATGGAAGCCCTAGTTGAAGAAGTTGAAAAATTGAATGAATCTAATGCTAACCTGAGAAGGGAACTAGAAGGACTGACTATCAGAATGTGCCAAGAGCTTGAGAACCGGAGGAAAGCTGAAGACCTGGTAAAAGACAAAGATCATGAAATCTCCAAGCTGAAGCAAGAAATCAGTGCCCTTACCGCTCATCTCCAAGAGAGTAAAATGGAAAAAAAAGAAATGCAAGGTGAACTAAACATGGCTATTTCTGAGAATGCAACCTTGAAGGAATCCAATGCTATTATTTCCAAGGAACTCACTGAGTCAAAGGAGATACTTGCCAAATTCAATAAGAGCACTGTTAAGCTAGAACAAAAGCTTAAATCAGCAAAATCGGTAAAGAATACCACTGGACTTGGTTTTTCTGGTTACGAGGAAGGTGAGACCTCTGGAACAAAAGATGGAGCATCAAAGAAGCAACCGACACCAAAGGATAAAGGTAAGCAAAAGTTTAAACCTGTTTGCTTTAATTGTCTCAAGGAAGGACATACTGCTAATGTGTGTAGAAATAAGGCCTACAATAATTTTCTTTATTTTCTAAACAATAAGCCTAGATCCAATAGATTCAATGGTAACTGTTATGCATGCAACAAGTTTGGGCATAGAGCATTTGAATGCAGGTATGTTATACACAAAATTGGGAGATATCCTCAAAGGACTCAAAGAGTTTTTCCTGAATCCTCTGTGAACCGAAATCCAAACTGGTATAATGCCTATGACCATCAGTCAGGTGGTCGTAGCTATCAAGCGGCAACCGGTTGGAGAGCAACCTATTTGATTTGCCATGGTAGCGGTCACACTGTTGCAACATGCAGGAGGAAGAATGGTAGAATGAACAATGGACAATGGAGAACACCTGTAATGGTATGCTATCATTGCAACAAACCAGGACACCCTACCAGAACCTACAGAATGAGAAAGAACCTATCAGATGACATACCGGTCACTCTAGAAGGGAAGATTGATGTTGAAACCATTCAAGCAGGAATGAATAAAACATGGAAAAATAAACCTGAAGAAGTGTCACAAGATGAACCGGTTTCTGCACCTAGTGTGGAAGTCTTTGATCTGGCAAACTAAGCTTCAGAAAAGCTAAGGGGGAACAAATCGGTGAAATGTTTCAAACCCTCGGTTTACACCGGTAAAAGACTTTAACCGGTATGCGTTACCTAACAATCGGCAGAAGATTGTGAAGCGGTAAAAGGTAAATTAGGGTTTATGCCCTAGCGGTGGAGCATTTATTATGGTAGGTGAAGAATTCATTTAAAAGGGATTTTCAAGTCATTTTCACTTATTAGTTTTCCAACGAAGAATTTTTCAAGAGTAAAGGCTATTCGACTTGCGATTTAGAGAAATTTCAAATCCTTGCAACAGAATCCGAAGATAGTGTCAATCAATCAAGTGAAGAACACAAAGCGGCAATCCAGCAACCTAAGTGGTGTGAAGCGAAGCTAAATTTCCAAACCCTAAATCTCAAAATTCTGAAGGTATTTCTCAAAATTCTTGTTTATCAGTTAATCATGGCTTCTGCATCGCACTCCAGTTCTAGTACACCTGTCGATTCAACGGGTTTTATCCAACGGAAGATGAAATACAATGCCCTATCCCAGATACCCACTGGAGTCATAGTGGAAGATGATATTTCAAGGTACATTGACTGCAAACTGGAAGATCTAGGATCTCTAGCAATTCACTCTTAGCTAGGTCTATTATGTGGGGTGACAAGAAGATCAAACCAGAATACAACATCTTGGAGAGGAAGAAACTTCACAATGCAATTAATTTCCTTGAAGAATTCATTGAAGAGCACATCCGCATCATTCTGAGCAAAGTGCATGGTGACAAGATGTATCTTGAAAGGACGCATGACATTACTCTTGAAGCAGTTCATGCCATCACCGGTTTCTGCAATAGAGGTGAGGTACCAGCCCTAAGGAAGATCATCAAGAATTAAATGACTAAGCTCACCGATTCTCTAAGGGACCAATGGGGAATGACCGTCAACACCATCAAAGATGACTTGGTCAAGTATGCTTGCATGGTGATTGGATACCGGACATTTTATGCCAGCAAGATAAACTTTGTTTCTGGTGCTGCAGTGAATGTTGCCTACAGAATGATCAAGGAAGATGCTTCATTTGATCTATGCACCTGTATGCAGAAGCAGCTTCTACAAAACTTGAAGTCCATCAAACAGGACGGTGCCCTAAGGTTCAAATTTGGACAATTGTTGGTCGGCCTATTTTTCTACTTCCAAGGCTATTTCCTGGGAGTCGGTGATATTCAATGGTCTGTTGACCAATCGGTCACCAAATAAATTAGGGAAAGTCTCCAAGCAGTGGGAACCGATTATTCTGAGGTCTTGAATAAATATTTTGATGAATTCAAGCGGAAGATGAACCAAAGGATGAGGATATTTGGAGACATTTTTAAGAAATATGAAGAGGACATTTGCTTTACCATTAAAGTAGATGAGTGCATAATGGAGGCAGTAGAGCCGAGACAGGAAGAAGTAGAACCTATGGGATATGAGGTCATGTATGACATGTTAGACAGGTATGCCTCTACCCTGCTTGCCTCGCTGCTTGATGCTAAGGCAAAGCGCACCGGTACCTATTTAGAGAGGATAACACCTTCGGTTGAGAACCCTAAAGAGAAAAAGGGCAAGGCAGCACCGACGGTATCGGCACTGGTTACCTCAGCTAGCCCTAAAGTGACCAAGCGGTCACCAGCCAAAAAGAAACTAGAAGTTGCTCCCGTTAAAGTTTTTGAAAGAAAGCAGAAGACCAAGAGCAACTCACCAGTATCTGAGGATATAGAACCGGAAGTACATCCTAAAAAGACTACGCAGACAAGCAAGAAAGTAAAAACTATCGGTAATACACTTACCTCATCAGCACCGGTAAATATTGATATGTCTTCTTATAAGCCGATGACACATTGTCAGAGGACTATTAAGAACATTAAAAGAAAATTGCTTAGTGATTTGAAAGAATACTTTGACGATTTTAGCGATAGTGAGAGAGAAGTAGAATGGGAAATCATCAATTATTTATGTGTTTATGATCGGTCTCCATCAGACATTAGATCTGAGACACTTGATTCTTTATACAATTCTTTAGATAATAAATGATGCATTGCCATCGAGAAAGAATAGGAGATCAGAGAGAAGATTTTTGCAGAATACTTCCCTGATGCTTCTAACTTTGAATTGTTTGAAATCGTGAACTAGTACAAAGGCCTCTTCTTCATGAGAAGAAGAAGACTCTTGTTACTGGAAGGCAAAGTCTCTGAAGTGGTGAAAGATACACACTTCCATGCCAAAGCCGCTTTGAAAATGCACCAAGTAGTTGAAGCCAATAGAAAGGTTGAATAGGAACCGAAAATTGGAAACCCGGTTGAGGCATTTGATAATGAGGAAGAACAAGCTACAGAACAGGTGGACACTATTGATGTGGACGCACTGGATGGTGATGATATCACTCCGGACACAGACAAGGAGAAACAGGAGAAGGAGAAAGCTAACAAAGAGAAAGAGGAAGAGAAGAGGAAACAAGAGGAAGAGAAGAGGAAACAAGTAGAAGAGAAGAGAAAAGAAGAGGAAACAAACAGAAGAGAAGAGAAAAGAAGAGGAAAAGAGGAAAGAAGAAGAAAAGAAGAAAGAAGAGGAGAAGAGGAAACAAAACGAGGAGAAGCGGAAGGAAGAAGAAAGGAAGAAGGAAGAAGAGAAGAAAAAGAAAGAAGAAGAGGAGCAAAAGAAGGCAAAAGAGGAAAGAAAAGAGCCGAAGAGAAGAAGGAAGCAGCAAAGAGCACAAAAGTGACCCCAAAGGCAACCGGTGGTCAAGCCAAACCGGCTGACATCACCAATCCTATTGACCTCTAATCTGTTGATGAGTCGGAGCTGCTGCAAAGCATAAAGCTAGCTCAGGAGAGACTGGAAACATTAAGGAGGAAAAAGGAACAAGATGTCATTCAAACTGCGATTGACACTCTTACCTGTCTAATTCCTAGTACCAACCTCCCCGGTATCGATTCCTCTCTGGGCAAACTGAAACTTCAATGTACAGTTATGGAGGATCAGGTACAATGTCTAGAAGAGGTTGTTGAAGCTAATGCACTGAAGAAGCATCAAAAGGCACTAAACACTGCCTTAGTGAAGAAACTGAACGAGCTCCGGTCTGAACTTCTGAAACAGCAGAAGAACATAAGAGATGTTGTGGATGAGGGCAAGCTATTGTTAAGAAAAATCAGCCAACCCCATCTATTTTGTGATGATGTGCTTTCACAAAAGGATAAACTGCAATCTGATTTGCAGGCATACATAAGCACCTTTAAGATGCCCTATGATTCTTTTACCACATATGGGCAAACTGTTCACCAGTATCAGCTTCAGTCTGCCAGAATAGAAGTGGAGATTAGCAACCAGGCAAGAGATTTGCAGGAGCTTCAAATGGTTTTATTACCCATACTGCAAATTCTTCAGAAGTGCTTTCTTAATCTGGAAGCATTAACAGCCACTCAAGAGATGAGCACAATTGATGCCATGGAAGAACAGGTATCACAAATGCAGATGGAAAGTGAGGTGGCTACCTCATTACTTGAGTCATGGTCATTATCCATGAAGACTTTTATGCAGGATTTTAAATCAGTTTTTGATCAGTTTCACTCATTATTGTCATAAACACTTATTTATTTTAATGATAATGAGAAACAGGGGTTATTCTATAGTACTTTGTCATTGTTGGCAAAGGGGGAATAGTATCTAAAATTTTGGTGAATGTTATGTATACTTTCATGTTATTTCTTTAAGGGAGTAGTATACATTGTATTTTCTGCAAAAAGGGATAGTGTATATGCTTGGGGGGAGTAATTTTGATTATGGCAATTTTTGTTGTAAAACACTTAGATGTCAAAATTTTTCTAAGTGTTGTCATCAATGCCAAATGAGGAGATTGTTGGCATTTTTGAGGATGTTGTGATTGTCATTGATGGACACACACTTGTTTTATGATCACTTCCCTATGTATGAGTTATGCTCAACCGGTAATTGTTCCAACCGGTATTATGAATTATAGTCTTTAGACTATCGGTGTTTTGCAGAAGGTTTTTATCAGTCACAAAGTAGTACGAGGATCCCAAAGCGGTACGAAGGAACAAAGAGGTTGTTAACGTTTTCCCAGTCTTCTTTTTGACAAACCTGTAATTGGTAAAATGTATGAACTGGTAATCGGTAATGAACCGGTATTACTCTGTGATGGGTTACCAACCGGTATTTCTGTGATGAGTTATCATCCACCGACACTTTGGTGGTGATTTTTTGTCGTGTTACCAAATGTGTCTAGATGCACTGAACCTAGGAACTTGCAATGTAATCCTATTGGACCGACATGAAATCAAATTCCTTTATAAGGACATCATGTCTAGGGTTTTATAGAGTTGATAGGGGTTTTAGCAATGCATAAGGTTTTTGTATGTGCGATCATAGAAGAGAAGATTAGGTCTGTGTGAAGAAATAGAGTGTGGAGATACTGAAGACTGAAGTAATGCTAAATGTGCATTAACAATGAGCTATCAAGGATCTAACCAAGCATACTATGCTAGTATCTAGATCACTCACTTGTTGATTACTCACATCTTCGACAAGTTTGAAACCCTTAACCGGGTAGGCCTGGCAAAGCCTTTGTAAATCCTCTAACAAGGTGGTTCACATCTGTGAATCTAAAATCCTCTCACAAGGTAGTCTTTAACAGGACTTATCTCCTAACAGAGATCTAGATTCCTAACAGGATCTATTCTGGTGAAGAACATTGTATGACCTTAACCGGTCTGGTTACTATTCTACAGATAGTTACTTTTGAGTTTCATCTCACCGTGGTTTTTCCCATTTGGGTTTCCACGTAAAAACCTCTTGTGTTATGGTGATTGTGCTCTTGTGGGTGAATGCTTTATTTGTTGTTTGGTTTGCATTTGTCTTAACCGGTTTGTTAGTAAATATGTTGTACCAGTTAACTGCTAAATTGTTTAAGGGTTTGAGTTCAGTACTTTTTGGTATACTAATTCACCCCCCCCCCCCCCTCTTAGTATTCATCAGATCTTGGATTGGGTTGAAGTGGATGTGACATTGGATGGATTTGATGGAGGAGGCGAAATGGGTAAGTTGATGGGAAATGGTAGGGATGCTTCCCTTCAAGAAGTTTACAATATTGGAAGGGTTGCGAGTCAGTGAGGATGGTGATTTCCCTATGATTGAAGTGGAATTTGAGGCATTGGTGATATGTATATGGAACATCTTGAATGGAGTGGATCCATGGACAGCTAAGGAGAATATTGTACGAGAGATCAAGCTCCAAGACTTGACATGTTGTATCCACTACTGTAGGGCCCACTTGAAGAGGCAATGTTATGGTGCCTCTAAAAACTCTTTCTACATCGCCATAGGCTTTGATTGTGATCTTCCCTAAGGTGTCCACCAAATCTTCAAAGATTCCCAACTATTTAATCAACCTATATGTACAAAGGTTTAAGCTAGATACACCATCTATAAGGACTCGTTTGATGTTATGCTTTTGTACAATGGCTTCAATGTGGAGGGGCTTGTTGACATGAGATATATCGTCAGAGGGTGCATCCTTAGATGTGAACATGAGGTGATGTTGCGTAGCGAGGTTACCTATGAGGGCTTGGAATTGGGCCACATTGGTGTTATTCGGGACATGGGACTCTAGGAGTGCTTGTTTAAGGATCTCTTTATGGACGAGGGATGTCTTAAGAAGCTCAAGGATGGAGATTTGTGTAGGTGTTTTTCCAAGATGATCAAGGATATCATAGCAATGAGTGGATGACACCAAGGGTTGTGGGGGAGGGGGAGGAGCTCCCTGGATGGTGACTCTTCCTCTTTGGATGCTAACATTGCAGTCATTCTGAGAATAGGAAGAAAAAGATGAAGCACCTTGAATGACTATTTTTTCTTGAGAGGCTCGGTTCGATGATTGCGGAGGAGGAGTACCTTGAATAGTGACTCTGGGGCTATGAGTGGTGGGAGGGTGACAACTCCTTGGATGGCGATGATGTTGACATGGGTATTAGCAAGTTCTATGCAGCCTACCAAGGAGTCAAAGACGAATACGTAATTGGTGAAGTCATAATTGACGACATGAGATGATGAAGCTTTGTCCTTACCATGTTTAGGAAAAGGATCTTGGTACATTTTAAGTTTGTCATTCGAGTTACCAGGTTTGGCAGTATCAACCTCAATTTCACCTTTGTCAATAAGGTCTTGAATGTAATTCTTCAATTTCATACACATGCGTGTATCATGACCATTGACACGATGATAGCCATAGTATTCATTTTCATTATACCATCAGTGTTTGGGTTGATTTAGATCAAAAGGGCATGTGATTGAGAAAACAACAACGCCAACCTTGACAAGCTTTTGGAAGATGACCTCAATAGGTTTAGCGAGTAGGGTATACTCATGTTGAGACTGGTTATTAGAGAAAGGAGGTTGACCTTGGATGGAGGTATTGTTGCAAGGCTGAGATTGATTGTGAGGATTGGATTGATTGTTGAAGAAGTTGTTGGTGGTGGTGGGTTTGGATTGGGCAACCATAGTTTGGACATGCTTGGCATCGACAACTCCATAATTGACAACATTTTTGTTGTTAGACCAATACTTTGGCTTGTCATTGTAAGAGGAGGAGTTTTGATTGGATTTTTGATAATGTTTTAATGTTCCTTCCTCTAAAAGGACCTGCTCTAAGGCTAGGCCTTTCTTGGAGATTTCATCAAAATAAAACTCAAGCATTAACAACTCAAAGGTTTGGATAATTTAGGTACCAGGTTACGTTGGAATAATTCAAGTTGGTTTGGCTCTGGTATGTCCCAAGGAAATTTCTTGATGAGATGGTGTCATCTTTGGAGAAAGTTGGCAAAGGTTTCACTGGTCCTTTTCTTTGTATTGCACAAGTCCATCATAGAAGCATCATTCTCAATATTGTAGGCATAGTGGGACATAAACTTTTATTCTTGGTTTGGAAAAGATTTGATGGAGCCATGGGATCGGGCGGAAAACCAAGCAAGGGCGTCCCTACTAATTCTTTTTGGGAAAAGTCTCCTAACAAAAATATCACTATAAGAGACCTCTCTACATGGGATGTAAAACTCATGGACATGGTCTCTAGGATCACCCTTACCCTTGTACTTATCAAAATTGGGCATTTCAAAACCAGGGGGATAGGGTGCAACTAAGATTGAAGGGTCATAAGGATAGGGACATATCTCTTTGAAAGTGTGAGGTCTTTTGTTTATCCCATTCTTGAGATTTTTGATAAGGTCCTTCATGTCCTAGATTTCTTTTAGAAGGTCAGGTTGTTGGTTAGGGACATGAGGGATATAATGACCCATATTAGACCTTGAAATTTGATTAGATGAGGATGGGATACCACCACCATGAATGTATTGGTATGAAGAATAGGGAGGTTGTGAAGTATTTGGAGGTTGTGACCCATGAATTGTGCTAGCGGGAGGCAAGCTTGTGTTGATATAGTTAGCCATGTTATGAAGAGGAACATATGACCTTGGTGGATTAGATATATTTGGAGTAGAAATTGGAGGCAAGGTGGTGGATGAAGGAGATCGAGAATGGGATTGCTTGTGAACTCACCTTCTAGTGGTCTATAAAGGATAGATCTACCAAAGCTAGGGGGAAAACGTGCCCCTTGTGAGATGAGTTCAGCTACAAGCCTATTGGGATCATTTTTGAAAAATATTTCCATCATGTATTGATTGTAAGGGTCCTCTATGAAAGATTGGACATGTGGAGAAAGCTTGAGTTGCTCAATTAGTTGTTCTTCTTCGGATTGAGGATCTTGATTAGAAGGGTGACTGGTTTCAGGCATATCACTTTGCCTTCAACGACTAATTTTTTCTTTTTAGGAGCGAGTAAAGACCATACATGGGTAACCTTTAAAGATGAAGGATGACAAAGAACTTTGGAAATGGTGTGGATTCGAAAAGCAAGAGTGATGAGAGGACTTAGCAAGGTTTATTTGATTTGATTTAGATTGGATGGTCCTTGGATTAGGACAAGATTGATTTGATTAAGATGACACCTTAGCCCTTGGATTAGGACCTAGGTAGGGATTAATGATGTGGACCACAAGCAAGGTGACAACCAAGCTAGGTAAAATTTAGACTTTGGATTAGGATTAATTGATCAAGCCTTCCTCTACTTGGGACAGACTTATGTTCCTAAGCAAAGTAAGGCAAAAGGATTGGGGTTTTGATCAACCCAAGTGATTAAGCACAAGTACTTGGGGGAGATTATTTCCCAAGAATAAAAGCCAAATGATTATTTGATTAAGGATTAAGGTCTAAATAAAGCTTTCACAAAGTATAAAACCTTAGGATGGGATTGATTGATTGATTTGATGATTGGATCGATTGATTAAGGTTGAAGATTGATTAATTGATTGGATTTGATTATGCTAAGTCCTTAAAAAAGAGTGGCAATGATTATGGAAGATTGATTGAGGAAAAGAAATGTGAAAAGAAGGAAGGTTACCTTAGATGGATCAATGACTCAATAAGTGATTGGTGGATTGAGAAAATTGGATAAATAAATGCGACCACTCCTATTAATGCCTTGGGATAAACCCAATCTTTGATATAAATCATGAATTCTCAATGACTCATCATCAAACTCATTATTGTGACCATGAAGATAGTCGTGGAAATGATGCAAGAAGGTCCTATGTTTCAACAAAAGTTTTCAGTTAATGGATAAAAAAATTCTATGCTTGAGGAGTTGCTTATAACTGGGCTTATTCTTCTTTACTTGGCGATGTATAGACTCTTTTTTTATGTTTGGCCCGGACTTGAATTTATGGTGCATGAATGAAATTGATTGGAAAATTAACTAGGGTGAAGACACCGAAGTAGGGTGGAGACGCTGAAACAGTGGAGGTGGAGACACCAAAGGATAGTGTGACTGATTTGAGTGAGAATTTTGGTTGGAACTTGGTCAAATTTGGTCAATTTTTGAAAATGTTTGATTTTGTCTACTCTTAGCAAGAAAATATCAGACACATAAGACACATTGGCCAAGGTTTTAATGCTTTTATGATAAACATGAATGTGATTGGGGGCCTAGATTATCCCAATGATAAAAATGCAAAATGAGGACACTTCAAGCATACATCCTAGGCTCAAAAAGGAAACCATTAGATGGGCCTCTCACACAAGCGATACCTCAAACAAGCGAACAGATAGAGATCTTGGTAGCACTGGCTCCCCCTTACAACACACTCACTTCTTGAACATACTAGATTCTCTTACCCCAAAGATCTGGAGATCATATGAGGGATTCTTGTCTCATCTTGAGTGGGTACATGAGAGGTAACTTTAGGGTATGATATGCATCCTCTGCACCACTAATGTGGGATTTTGATCTCACTAAAACAAGGTTCTTAGTACGAAACTTTGTTTTGGGCATCCATGTATGCTCTCCCTTGGGAGGCCTCCTTCCTGTAGAACATGGGTACTAGGGAGGTCAGTGTAGGTAAGCAATTAGAACCCGTTGTGAGGACTTTAGTCCCATGTATTTTATATAGTGACTGAGAGGTGACTCGGCTAAGAGCCCATTACCGCTTGGATCATTCTCCCTTCATTAACGTTATGGGCTTCTCAGGGGGACAAGCCCTCTACCTATGAAAATAAAACTCAAACGTTGTTAACAATTTCTCGTGCACCCAAGATTATGAAAATTAGGGGGAGAGGATAGTGTGTGTTAGTGATTCAGGTCCACTCTGCATGGGTGCAAGTGCACCAAAACACAAAAAACACTGATTTATTTTAGTCCTACATGAAAAAGATTATCTAAGCTAAGTACAATGAAAGAAAACTAAACTAGTGGAACTTCAGCTAATGAGCTACAAGAAAACAAATTAGTAGTTTACCAAAATGCCTTTGACATATAGAGTGAACTTGCAAAACTTAAAATTTGATTAGTAATACAAAAAGTCTAGCTACCTAGGTGCAGAGGCCGAAGTATAGGCATAGACACTAAACATCTACATAGACGTTGAAGTATAGGCATAGACTCCAAACATTTGTGCAGATGTTGAATGTCTATGCAGGTGCCAAAGTAAGGCCTGAGCCTAGATAAAGACCAAAAAGCGGGAAAACAAAAACTTAAATTTTCAAATTTGATTTTTTTGTAGAAAAGTTCACTTACAGAAACGCCAAATTAAGATGCAGACGTTGATCGTTTGCAAACAAGCAGTTGCAGTTAAATATTATATTGTAGAAATTTGAATTTTAAATCCAAGTGGGAAAATGATTTTAGCGGAGACGTCAAAATCCCAGTGCAAACACTAGTTGTCTGTGCAGACATCGAAGCGCAGATATCTAAAAAAAAGTTTGCCCGATCAGCTAAAAAGAGAACTAAATTACTAACAAAATCCCAAAAATCGAAAAAGCAAGATTGTTAATCTAAGTGTTTTTGTTCTTTTTTAACCAATATTTAAGTGTTTTTGTGCTTTTTAACTGATTTGAAAGAAAAATAAAACAAAAATTAAAAACTAATTATCTCTATGTTTAGGGCGAAGATGCCAATGCATTGAAAAAAGCAGACATCGATCTAGAAAATAAAGAAAACAAAGAGCGGGAGAATTTAAATTTAAAAGGAGATGTTGAAGGGCTAAAACGGAGACGTCGAAACAACAAAGTGGAGATCCTGAAATGCAGACATAGACATTGTCCCGCTAACCTGCAATGAAAATCCTTCACAAATCCAAAAATTTGTTAGTAGCTAGGGATGTGGGTCCAACCGAGCATGCCAAAATGAAGCAAGGGAAAACAATGCAATGGTATATAAATCAAAATAAGCATAAACACAAAATTAAATACCAAATTAACCTTTATACCTTCACAATGTTGCCTCTTGTTCCTCCGATTGAGCCTTCGATGAAATCAAGGATGCATCCCTCCTAAACTTGATTGGATTGGCTCCAAGGTTGGGTGTGGAATTATCTCCACTACACAACAATAATGATGATAGGTGCTATGATGGATGGATATATGGATGAATGACTAAGCATGGATCAATTTTCCTATAATGAGGATGCTAAGGATAAATTCTAAGCTCAAATGGACAGCATGAAATCGCATAAGTATGAGATATGGAAATAAGGGGAGGAAACCCCAATTTATAGATTTGAAGAGGCCAAAATGGAGGTCCAAGATTGATTTGGAATGGAGGGTGGAGATTGAAGGAAAGTGATGGGAAGGATTGAGAGGACATGGTGTGGAGACCAAGAGATTTGCCATAAAGGTATTTCTTGTCTCCACACTCCTCAAGGTGGATAGGGAAGAGTCCCCAATGCACATTGGAAGAATAAAAGGAATTTAAAATTCCTTGGGAATGGACAAGGGAATTAAAAAAAATCAAATAGAGGATTGCATGGGAAGAATAAAGAAGAAAAGGAATTTAAAATTCCTTGGGAAGAGAGGGCATGGAGATGTGCAAAGGATTTGAAATCCTTTGACATGACCAAAGTGGTTGCATTTAAGGTTGGAGGACAAGATGGGAAAGCCATTTATGGCAAAGAGTTGACTCATCTCTAATCAAGGTGATTAGGGATGTGCAAATGACTAAGGAGATTGATTACGTGGCTTAATGAGTGATTAGAGTGCAAATGGGAAAGTTATGAGGATGTGACATGAGGAGAGAGAATGAGTGGAGGAATATAAAATTGAGGAATAATGATAATCATGCTTCTAGAAGAATTAATTAGGCTAAGTGAGGATTAGATGAAGTGAATCGTAGGAATCAGATGAATAACTTAGTTAATTGAAATTAATTAACTAAGTAGGGTTTAGAAGAAATAGATGATATTTGATTTTAGAAAAATGGGGGAATAATTAATTTTGATAAATTAATTATAAGACTATAGTGATTAAATTGATTTAATTTGATTTAATTAATTTTAAGAAGAAAGGGACCAACACAATTAAATTAATTAATTATGTTGACAAGATTAAATTAATTAAATATTAATTTAATTAATTTTAGATTCTACGGGTATTTCTCTTTGAAGTGATTAAGGCAGGTATCGTTGTCTACAACAACATCTTTTAAAAGCTATTGAATGATATCTCCTTTGATAACCTTGTGATTAAGTTTACCATGAGATTGGAATGTAGTAGAACCACACATTTTGACTACAGGTTCTTTCTTCTTCTATTGTTTGGTAGGTTTCCCATGGGTCAACATATGAGGATGATGGAGTAGCTTGAGAGATTTCAATGTTGATGCCTGGACAATGATGGGAATATGGCAAAGATGGCTCAAGAGTGCGACAATACTCAAATGGTTGAGTGTCACCCCTAAATGGTAATTTCACAATCTTGATATAGAAATTTGAGACATTGATGGTAAGTGGACAACACAGCCTGCATGGCATGGATCCATGGGTGACCAAGAAGGATATTAAATGAGAAATCAAGATCAACGATGTGGCAAAGTGTGTCATGTGTTACTGGGCCCACCTGAATTGGAAGATTGATCATCCCCACTAAGCTTCTTTTTGCATTATCATATGCCTTGATAGTGATGCATTGGTTATCCAAATCTGTGATAGTGTACCCCATTTTTGTAACAAATTTCAAAGTACAAAGATTTAGGGCAGAATCATTATCGATCAGAACTCACTTTACTTTGTTGCTTGATAATGGCCTTAAGATTAAGCGAATGGTTATGATTAGGATCAAGAACCATGGCATCAGATTGAGTAAAGTTGGGATGGTATGTGGCAGATAAATATGCTATTAAAGCTTGAAATTGCATAGGATCTATGTTGCTAGGCACATGGGTTTCTTGCAATGCATGCTTAAGAATCTCCTTATGAGTAGGTGAAGCTTTTAACAAATCTAAAATGGAGATCTGTGAAGGGGTCTTCCCTAAGTGTTCAAGAATTTTGTATTGTGTAGGCATAGGAATTTAAGGTATGGTAGGAGGTGGATCTACAAGGACCTAAATTTATGGTATGGTATGAGATATGATAGGTATGGTAGCAACGGTCATATGCTAATTAGCTATTGGGTGTGTACCTAAATTTGCAAGCAAAGGTTTTCTCTCTCAGCCAACTTCCTTAGGATTAGCGTGTTGTACTTGAGATCACTTATCATATCGCGTGTTTGTTGTGTTTTCATCCCTGAAACAGAAACTTAGACATCTAAAACTAGAAAACATAATCAAAACATCAAACATCATTGATCAAAAAATTGTCAAAGTCAATATTTTGTCTATGCTTTGTCCTCAGTCGTACGAGTTTTCTAGTTTGTTGTATGAGAAAGCTAGTTTATCGTCATGTTCTGTGTTAATTTTCAAATGAGTTGGATCAGCAGAAGATTATTTGTTATTAGTTGTTGTTTGGTTCTTTGGAAATTATCGTACAAGATTCCTAGTTTATCGTATGGGTCTATATGAATTGTCGTATGGGACTGTATAAACTATCGTACGAATTTTTGTCTCTATCAATTCATAGTTGTCTTCTTACATGTATTTTCCATATATGTCATGTTTGCTTGGTCAATTTACAGTGAGCATAAGCACCTGATATCTGTTATTTTGTGCTTAGGTAGTCTTCTTGGTTCGCGCGGTCAAGTTATCTTCTATCAAATCAAATTCTAGAACTAGACACCCCAAGATTTTCAAGTATTTATCTTCAACAAGTTCAAGATCTAACATCTCAAAATGCATCATCACCTTCTTTCATAAACTGATCACTCAAAACATAGTTTCTCATCAGGATCTATCATCCTCTATCACGAACCTACAAAGTTTGGTCAAGGTAACCTTGTCCCATATCATAGGATATGTCGTTCCTATTGGACTTGGTTTTATCAAAATCATCATCATTACACTCCAAACTAAGATAGAAAAACATACAAATCTATAAATACATGAACTATCTTTTCATTTCATATCACTCTATCATATATCTACATTGACAGTTGGTCACTTATTGAAACACCTTTTAGACAATTGAATCCTTGCACAATATTCAACACACGTGTGTGCCCGTTTTAACTAGAGCACAGAGATGAAAGATCGCAGAAACGAAAATAGAAACCTTTGAAATAATTGAAGATTATAGGAACATGGAACACCAAAGCAAAATACAAGAAGAAGACATAACATATCAACATATCTAAGAAATCAAATAAGATCCTAAATTCGATAAATTTATGGAGAAAATACTAGAGGGAGAAAAAGAAAAATACTTCCTAATTTTAGCAAAATCTGGTGCTACACTCCCCCAAGATTTTGATGTGAGCAATTTAGGACAAAAGAGAAGTGACCCTTTCCATCATAACGAATGACGTGAGGGGATTTCCTGTCACAAAAAGGATGACACAACAATCCCTGATAACACAAGAACTAATGAGGAAACTTCCATTCCCATAAGGAATGACGTAGAAATTCTCAACAAGGCTAAATCTAATGAGGACGCAAGAAAGAGTCGAGATGATATGAGAAGAGATCAAGATAATGCTAGAATGCAAACTCATACTTATAAAAGAACAAATCATGTTGATAATCCTATGACAACTCTTACACAACAAATACAAACGCTGCAAACACAGATTCAAGATATGCAAAGAGGAACTATTAGAAGATACTTGCTTCAAGAAATATATCCTTACCCATTTGACAAAAATCTAAACATGATACCATTTCCTACATGTTGTGAAACTCCTAGATATGATAAATGTAATGGAAGCACTGATCCCCGAGATCATATACGAGAATTTTGCATGATGAGTAAGGAGTTTGCACATGAGGATACATACCTGATGAGATTATTTCCAAAGAGCTTAAGTGGACTAGCTATGGAATGGTTCTCCAAACTTCCACTCGGAATTAGATCATTCACAGAATTGATGGATAAGTTTGTTTCACAATACTCTTGCAACATACAACATGAGGTCGCAATGCTAGACCTATGTAATACTAAACAAAAGAGTGGAAAACCTTTCATGATGTTTCTACAAAGATGGAGACTGTTAGCCTCACGATATCCCCGTACGATGCTAGAATACAAGAAAATGGACATATTCATCGACAACCTAAATGGACAAATGAGCTATCATCTAAAAATGCAATGTCATCAAAATTTTGAAAAGATGATTGATGATGGAATTAGAATGGAGGAAGCCATAGTAAAGAAGGGTGAGTTGAAGCTATACAAAGGAGTTAATCCTCCTAACAAAAATGCTAACAACAAAATGATAAGCCAAAATTTTGGAATAGAAATAAAAAAATCATCAATGATGGGATAGTGGATAAAAACAATGTAAAACCAAAGCAACTGGTTTTCAATTTATCCAATCACTCAGCAGCGGCTCAACAAAACAACAATCACCAAAAATCAACTTTCAACAATTTCTTTCGAAGGAAATTTACAAACATTGGTGAACCACTTGGGTCAGTATTAAAGATGCTTCTCATAAACAAGTTGATTACTTTGCCAGAAGGAAGAAACTTCGAACCTCAAGTGAAACCCTCTTGGTGGAAGGACAACCATTATTGCGATTTTCATCAAAACAAGGGACACCACACAGATAATTGTCAGCGGTTGAAACATGTCATCCAAGATTTGATTGATAATGGAGTGATAACTCTGGATGGACATATGACAAACGAATCTCATACATCTTTCAAAACTCTTCTTCTAAACTATGAGAAGGGTGAATCATCAGCAGCACATAATGGTAAGGGGAAAGCAAAGGTGAACTATGCTCATGCATATAACAATGTGGTAAATGTAATTGTAGTTAAAGAAAAACAACATCAAGAACCTACTCATGCTATCACAAGAAACAAAGCCAAAGTTGTTTTGTCGGGTCCTACAACTAATACATCATCCACTTCAAAACAATGCAGTCTAATGGATCAACTACAGAAAACTCCCTCACAAATATCCATCTTAGAACTTTTAAAGTTTTTACCTGTACACAAAGAAATTCTTGAAAGAGCATTAGTAGATACAACTGTGTCCAAAGATCTTGATGTAGACCAATTCCAAACCATGGTGGGACACCTCATAACCCCTCATTGCTTATCATTCACTGAAGAAGATGACATGTCCTTACAACATCCCCATAACGCTCCCTTTCATATTGAAGTCCCCATTCACAAGACGCACGTTAAACGTGTCCTAATAGATGGAGGAGCTGGCTTAAACATTTGCTCATTGAGTCTTGTCTGTACTCTAGGTTATTCTGAAGATGCAGTTGATTCTCGGAAAAAGATCACAATCAAAGCATATGATGAAGAAGAGCTTTCCTCCAAAGTTATTGTGATATTACCCATCAAAGTGGGACCTTTGCAGAAAGAGATAGCATGCCAAGTTCTAGACTTGGACTTATCATACAACATACTCTTGGGAAGACCATGGATACATGACATACAAGCTATTCCATCAACATATCAGTAGTGCCTGAAATTTCCCTACAATGGGCAAGAAATCACGATCTCAGCAAATTCAAATCCATTTCAGTACTGTAGTAATCTAAAACCAACTCAAGAGGTCATTGTTCTTCATAATAGGGAGGCATCATCTTCAAACACACAATCTAAAGAAAAATCATTTGCCTCAATTTTGTCAAGTATGCAAAAACAAATGCAGCTAAGAGATCGAGGGAACGGAGAATATTCACTATCACAATTACCACTTTCTCCTAAATCCTATGGAAAACCATCAAACTCTAAACAACAACCAATTGTGAAACTATGTCGACTTGAATTTTATCATCAGGATACTACCTGCAACATATTAGTTACACAAAATACAAAGGAAATGCTACAGGAAATCCAAACTCAACCAATGAAACTACATGAAATTGATATAAAATAAAAACATTGTTATTACCTTCATGATTTATGTATCATTGTGTCCTAACTCCACTGTTCCTGGTTTCAGATGGTGTGCTCTTAGACAAGCATTGATAGCTTCCAAGATGGCATATGAAGAATGGACTAATAACTGATAGTTAACTAATGCTATGATATGCAATGCTAAATGACTATGCTAAATGATTATGCTATTTGCTTCAAGATTAAAACTCACAGATGCATAAGTTTTCACAAATGATTAACTTGAAAACTCACTTGAAGACTAACTTTCTCTCAACTCAAACTCCTGATTTTATAGATTTTGAAAGGATAAGATGATGTGGCCTGGATCAACGGTCATGATCAGATATGCAGACTTCTTGGATGGTTGTGACCAAAGGTGAAGGTTGAGAGAAAGGGGGAAGGAGAAGACAAGTGTCACTCATCTCACCTTGACTGGGTTGCTGATTGAGGGAATCTAGGGATGGTTGGAGAAGATTTAGGCATGAGATGACAAGTGGACTCAAGTCCTTCCTAAGATGTAGGGATGTTGGAGAGAATATAGAAGAAGGTTAAGAAACATGTGTACGTACACAATATTTCATTAAATTTGGAGGTTGAAGATTAGTGGCTAATAAATGTTTTATTTATTTTAATTTTGTTGAATTAATTTAGCCACATGATGGATGAGTTGGTAAAGGAAAGATGAAGTGGAGATGGAAGGTGAATTGGATAAGGGATTAAATAATTAAGAATTATTTAATATTTGAAACTATAGGATGGAAGAATAATCATTAGATATTAGATATTCAAATGATTGGAGAAAATAATTAAATATTTAGATATTTAATTAACTGATCACAAGAATAATTAAATATTAGATATTTAATTAATTAGAGGAATAGGATAGATGAATTAATTAATAAAATATTTCAATTAAATTAATTAATACAAAGACACGAAATGAATTAAATAAATTAATCACTATTTAATAGAAGAATAAATATTTATTTAATTGCTCATAGCCAATTTTTATGTGTATACAGAAACATCTTCTGATATTTGATGGAGCATTTCTTAGTGCTGGGAACTTATCAGAGGAAACAAAGGACAAAGATGTGCTATAGTGGCTATATAAGGATGAAGAAGTGCAGCAAAAGATCATCAATGGGAGAATACCTACAAAAAATTATTGAAAAAGATTTAACATTCTTCAGAAAATGGGATAAACTAGAACGGGTCCTGTAGGAAAAAGAAAAGAAGGTATCTCGGAACCTATCCAACCTCATACTCAGCACGCTATAGACAAATCAGGCTAAGGGTATGGACAAGTTACTCTACAAGAAGACACATCTTCTAGCCAACAACAAGATGAACATGAAAATAGACAAGAACAAATTGCAATTGAAAGGGAAGAAACATCTGCCAAACAACAAGATCAAACAAACATGAAATGACAAAAGAAGAAAGCTTATAATCAACGGGAAACACAAACTAAAGGCATCTCCCAAGAAGTGTTAACTCCTAATCAAAATAAACAAGAAGCTAGTACAAATCAAGGAGAGTTGATAGAAAGGTTGAAGAGACTTTAACATGTCAAGCTTGGAAAGATGCAATGATTGAGGAATACCAATCAATCTTAAAAAATGATGTCTGGGACATTGTACCTAGACCAAAAGACAAATCAGTTGTCTCTTCAAGGTGGTTATTGAAAATCAAATATGCACCAAATGGTAGTATTGAAAAAAATAGAGCCAAATTCATTGCTAGGGGGTTTTCTCAAAAGGCTGGAATTGATTACAAAGCGACATTTGCTCTAGTTGCCTAATATACTTCTATAAGAACCATTATTGCCATTGCAGCGTCTAAAGGATGGAAGATACATCAAATGGATGTAAAGACCACATTTTTGAATGGTTTATTGAGGAAGAAGTATATATAGAACAACCTGAAGGCTTTTCTACACATGATAGAAATCTCTATGTGTGTAGATTGAAAAAAGCTCTCTACGGCCTTAAACAAGCTCCCAGGGCATGGTACGAAAGGAAAGATAGTTATCTCTCCAAGCTAGGATATTCCAAAAATGAAGCAGATTCTAACATATACTTCAAAATATCGGATGGTGACATGTTAATACTTGTTCTCTATGTTGATGACTTGTTGATAACAAGAGAAGATCATCTCATTGCAAAATGCAATCAAGATCTTATGGCTGAATTCGATATGAAGGATCTAGGTCTACTGCACTATTTTCATAAGCTCAAAAGTGAAGCAGTAGATTCAGAACCTATAGATCCTACATATTATAGACAAATTATTGGATCTCTTATGTACCTGGTAAACACTCGCCCTGATATTTGTTATGCTACTAATGTGTTAAGTCATTTCATGTGCGAACCCAAGAAGATTCACCTAATGGTTGCTAAGCATATTCTAAGATACTTGTGTGGTACTATTGGACTTGGCTTGAAGTATAAAAATGTTGAGATACAACTCCAAGGGTATTCTGATTCCGACTGGGCAGGCAGTTCCATTGATCGTAAAAGTACAACAGGGTGTTGTTTTAGTCTTGGATCGGCTATGATATTTTGGTTTAGCAGAAAACAATCAGCAGTTGCTCAGAGTTCCACTGACATCTTGGATTGTTATAATTTTTCTAATGAGGAGGAGCTTGAGAAATGATGATGGAATTTGTATGATTAGTTTGCACATTTGATGTCAATGTTTGAGGATTGTGATAAGCCTGAGGCAGCGAATTGACATGTATCATTGGTGATGGATTGGTATATGATTCATGATTATAATATGATTGTGAGGGTGGTAGTTTTACAGCCACAACCATTTGAATTGTCTTAGAATCAATGACCCCCTCCTACAACATTCTTGTTTTTGTTCCAACACCTTTGTTTATCCCCACTTGGTTTATCAGAAGACTCTTTATAGATTTTAATGATTCCTTCATCAATCAAAGCCTTTTCTACTAATGGTCCCTTGGACATTATATCCTTGAATATAGTTGCACAATTTAATTGAATGTGATATGCAAGCTTCATATGCAAAAGTTTAATAAATTTTGGAACCAATTGAGTATCAGATATTGTAAAAGGGAGATTGCCAACAAGGGCTCTCCTTTTCCATATTACAATGATAATGGGCCACAAATCTTTATAATAAGTTTGTGAATTTAGTGATAACACCAAATGGTAACTTGGAACACCATTTTAGAGATAGACCACTAAGACACTTAGGAAAGAGACATAGGAGATAATTATCACAATATGCAATTTCTTGAAAAGCCATATAAAATTCCTTGATGTGATGGTGTCGATCGCCTTTCCCCTTGTATTTATCAAATTTTGGCATTTCAAAGTGTTTGGAAAATGGTTTTGATGTTATTGACTTATCGAATGGATATGGACAAAGCTCATCAAATTTAAAAACCTTCTCATAACTACTATCTTGTAAAGTTTTAAGAGTTGCCTTCATTTCTTCCCATTTAGTGTTGACTTGAAATGTCTTAAAAGATGATGTACCTAGTTGATAAAGTGGTGTTTGATATGCCATTTGAGATGGGTGAACATAACTTGGTTGTTGTTGTGGATATTGATAGCCTGTCATGTTCTGATAAACTGGAACATTTTGTTGAACAAAAGGTGGTTGTTGTTGTTGATATTGGAGTGGTTGCGAGTAAGTTGCCACATTGTATTGTGAAGGAATATATTGCTATTGATACTGCACATTTTGAGGTTCTTGAATTAGGGGAATACCACCTTAATAATAACTACCTCCAATATAGCTTGGATGAGATACGTTAGGTTGTTGCATGTTATACAATGGAGGATTTTGATAAATACCACCTAGTAATTGTGGCACTTTTGGAACATTATATGATGAAGATGACACTAGAAAGTAACTAAATCGCGATTGTGAGAGAATAGGTGGCATAGTCACTTGAGATTGATGTTGAAGTGTACTGACAATTTGTAGCATAGATTGTACATATGGGGGCACATATGATGTTGGTGCTTTATAACTCATGCTCCCAATTATGGCATGTGTACTAGGTGGTGGAAGATAACCTAGCATTCTTGTGGTCCAAGTTGATATTTTTGTAGAAGGTAAATTTGACAGTCTCGTAACTAGACTGATGAAAGGAGTAATATGTATTATGTTGGAGGTCATGGGCATTTGAGTGACCATGGGAATCGAAATAAGAAGTTGGGTAGATTGTGCAACAGTTGGTGCATTGTAGATAACTCCCCCTAAGGTTGAAGATGGCATAAGACCTAATGAAGCATCATAGAAAGGTTGATAATGTCTTTCCATTGTACCCATGGGTGGTAATCCCATGGATGCAAGTGGGATACTTTGTTGTGATGGTGTTACGAATCTTAGACTGAAAGTGGAACTTGCAGGAGTTGTTGTGAAGGTACTTTCTATTAGGGAAACCCTTGTGGATTAGCAGTTGTAGGAATATCAGGTGACGCATTGGTCATACCTTGGGAAACCATATTAACAAAGATTAGATTTTTGTGTCTTTTAATGATTTCATCCACCATTTGAGAATTGTCTGGGTTTGAAATAAATTAATCAACATGATTAATTGGAGCATCACTCTCATCTGGTTGATTAACTATAGTTTCTTTAGGGACGACTGGATTAAGTAGATCAAAACTGACAAGGACACTTTTTGATATAGTAGGGTTGACACCTAAATCAGGATTTAGTTTTAGATCAGACATCCTCGCTCTTGACTGAGAAGGTTGTTGTTCCATCGCTTGTCTAGATCAAAATTCAGTGGTGACAGAAATGAACTAAACTGAAGTGAGAGATTTGGATTATTTGATTGATTGATAGGATGATAGATGAGATGATTAATTAGGATGGTTTTCTACTCAAATTTCAAATGGGTAAGTCTAATTTGAATGACGTGACTTCAAGGCTACCCAAATAAGAACACTCAAGCAATAAGACAAATCATGGACCAGGCCTCTAGCTCAATGTACAATGGTGTAAAACTAAGCTCTAAACTTGATACAGTGAAAAGAGCTAGTGATAATAGTCACTAAAATAGGATGTAGATTTGCAATTTAGGATGTGAGACCAAAGGTGACAAAAAGATCAACTTTTGATTTGATTTGGTTTGATTTGACAAACTTGGAAAAGTTTGATGGTGGGATTAAATATTTGATTTAATCAAAAGATCAATCCCTAACTTAGTGTGAAGTGGAAAATTGGGGGCTTATCTAATTCTCCACATAGAAGGGAGGACTCACTAAGCTCAATTTTCACTTGGGGAGACTTACATTCAAAAGAGGGGGATAAATCCCCTAGATCCAACCCTAAATGATGCAAGAACTGAATGCTAAGTAGATTGGTTGTGTTTGGAATGTAATTGACCCTCTTTTCTAAGTTTATTAATTGAATTAAGACTAAGTGCTGGAAATGAAGACGAAGTATGAGAAAATAGCAAGCTATAGATTAGAGATTCAGTCGTGCACCTGGATCTGAGAAGTTTGAGATGATTCAGAGCTACTCTGTGAAATCTGCCAAAAGTTACACGGATCATGTGTCTAGACCAGGTCACCCCAACTTGGTCTTTCAAACTTTTCGCTCGTCAAAAAGGGTTTTTCCGTCTCTGCAAATAAAGCTCAATTCCAGAAGTATAGTTGTGCACCTGCTTCTTGCACACAAAAGGAAAGGGAAATGTGTTGGGAATAGGGGTTTGCCTTTAGGTCAAACCCTAGTTTTGTAATTAACCAAGTGGTTGAAATAATGTAATTGAAATGACTGAAAGTAGAAATCCTCCTCTTTGAGGGGATGTTGAGTTGCTTGAAAATGAAATGCTTATACCTCCTTGTGAATTTTTTCTTACCTCCACATGGAATTATGTTTTCATGATGATCCCCTCTTCAACGCTTGAAATCTTGACTCTATTGTTGCTCCAAAGCTTGAAGGAATACTGAAAATGCTCAGTTTCTCTTGAATTCTTGAATGCTCAGATGCTTGATTAATTTTCATGAGATTAGATGTCAAATGAGAGGGGAAATCCCCCTTATATACTTGCCCGTAGGATTAATTGATCGATTTTTAGACATGAGCCGACATAGAGGGGATTTTCTTGCTTCAAATTTAAGTTAAGAAAGGGAGAGGGATCCAAGATAGGTCCCCATTAAGGGGGACCAGGGCACCACGCCCTGGTCCTACCCTCATTTGGGGCAGGATCAAGGTGCAGGCAGGGTGCATCAATGAATTAAATGAAGATTTTTATATGTATGAGCATAATCAGGTCTCTGATCAAGTAGAGGGGCGCAACACTAAGGCAAAGACCCAAATGCAGTCAAAAATTGCAAGGGATGCAATTTTAGGACGTTTCATTTAGCCCCCACTTTAGTGAGAGTATGAGCTTAATCATATACTACTAGTAAAGTAAAAGGAATTCAAATTGAAAGACTTTCACCATGTCAAAGAGGCAAGATTCACCAAGCCCCCAGTGGACTTTAGGATCTTACGACTTCGATGATAAGGTAAAAGAGAAGATCATGAGAGAGAAAGATAGAACCATGACTACAACTAGTAAGGTTCTCTTACCATGAGTCATGAAAAGAGGATACTAAAAATCACAAGGCAAAGACAAAGTTCGCTAAGTAACTTTAAGTATCAAGAGAGAGAATCATGAGCAAAGTGTATGCCCTGACGTTAAAGCGATTGTGCATGCCTTGCTGGGAGAAATTGCTTTAAGGTAGGATACACCCAAAAAGACAAGCACGTTATTGCAATAATTTATCCCCCAAGAGAGGATAAATCAAAGGATAATGAACACAAAACACGAGGTGGTTTCACTTAACTTTGGATTTAGTATGCTTTTTATGATAACTCATGTATATATATATGCAGAATCATCCTCATCCCCCAAATAAAGGAAACCACCATGGAAGAAGGGAACACATGTGTCTTTTGAGTCAACATGGGAGAGACCAAAAGAGATCTCAATGCTTTGCATCGTCCTCAAGTAGACAACATTAGTGACAAAAAATAGAAGAATAGGGTAAACAAATAGAAGAATGTCACAAATAAGCAAGAGAGAGAGAGAGAGAGAGAGAGAGAGAGAGAGAGAGAATCTATGATGCTAATGAAGCTAATGAAGCACATCATCCTCCCCTGATCTTGTTGATTATTATTTTGGGAAGGTGGACAACGCGTAAGAGGAGCCACATCAAGCATAGTAGATGGAGCTATCACAAGTTCCAAACAAGGACCAGGCTCTAACAATAAGTCACTTTGTTCATTACTAAGAGATAGGATTAATGCTTTTGAAAATTTTGTAGTTAAATCATTGTCAACATCAACATATTCATATTCATCATCATAAATATTAGGATCAATATTTTCATCATTAATGACATTTTCACCTATTTATTCATCAAGATTAATAAGAATTGGAGCTCTAATAGGAATAGAAATTGAACCATCATTTGTTTTTAGCATTTTTCATATTAGATAATTAGGTTGAACATCTTGTTTAGGAGAAAATGGAATCATGTCAATAATTAGTGTTTTAGGAGAAGAAATGATTTGGGAAGCAACTTAACAAGCTCTAGCACGACGTCTTCGTCGGCGTTCTATCGTACAACAGTTTCGTCTAGTTTTGGTTGAAGATTGAGGAGGGTTAAGCTCATTAGGTATAGGCTTCGTCTCTTCTTTTAGGAAAGGATGAATGGGCTGAGATCTTTTGGGTTGGACAATAGGAGAGGCTGATCGTTTCTCTCTATAGGATGAAGGAGGAGGAACCACACCATATAAAGGAGGAATGGGAGGTGTAGGAAGGAGACCAGGTCCACCATGAGGAGGAGGGATAGGTCTATCCTTAGGAGGAATAGTTTCATGCTTAGGAGGAAGAGTTTTTCTACCTTTAGGAAGAGGAGTGGACTCATCCATAGGAGAAGGAATAGATTTTTCTTTAGGAAGACAAATATCTCTTTTCTCAGGAGAAAGGATACTTTTCTTTTTAGGATTCTAAGGAATAGGTGCCTCTTTGGGAAGAAGATTATTTCTTTCCTTAGGAGGAAGAACAATCTTATCCTCAAGAAGCAATATATGATCATCGGGAGGAATGCTAAGTGTTGGATTTATAGGTTTACTCAACGACAAAATCATCTCATTTTTCCAATTTTGATATGATCTAAAGAGAGCATCAATTCTAGGTTGAAGAGGTTGGAATCATTTGGAACAAAAGTAATCAAAACAAACATCTCAATGCCTCATTGTAGGTTGAAATATGTTATGATTAGAATTTATGATTTTATCATTATGAGGAGATTTCAACTACTTGCGTACAGTAGAAGCGACCGCTTTCATGGAAGAGAGCCAAGGATATCCCAAATTCACTCAAAATTGATCGGATGTAGGAATGATAGAAAATTGAACATCTAAGCATTTAATGCCAATATCAATAGGAAGTGTTATATAACTAATAACAGGACAAGAGAATCCATCAAAAGTTTCACTATCACATCAGTATCATCATATATCACTCGATGCAATTGCAAAGCATAAAGAAATTCTTCAGTTATCACATTGATCGTGCAAGTAGGATCAATAAGCACTCCTCTAGTAGTTATGCCTTTGATTTCTGCACTTATTTATAATGGGTCATTGAGTGCTTTAATGGTCTCACTAGGATCAAATGTTATGCAAAAGTCCTTAGAAGGTTCTTGTTGATCTACAAGGTTCACCACATTATTAGATCCAAGGCCAACATCATTGGGAGAGAAAGTAAGATGATTATTCTCAATCACATTAGTGGAATGGGATGGTAAAGGATCAATAAAAATATGAAGGTTTTGATTACGAGGAGCTACTGATTTGTTTCCTTTATCATTCACACCTGCCATAGATATTGTATTGTTATTAATCAACTATTGAATCTTACTTCTCAATGAAAAAATATTTTCAATATCATGACCAGGCTGACGATGGTATTGACAAAAGGATTTAGCATCAAAGTAAGGTGAAGTTTCTTTAGATGGATCAATCCATTTGATTTGGGGAAGTTTTAACACATTCCTTTTTTTACTAACTAAAACATAATGCTATACAAAGATTCATTCAAATGAGTAGATTATTTTTCTTTTTTAAACTATCTAGACAAAGGAGGCACACCTGTAGCGCCTATCGGTTGACTGTTGTTGTTTTTGTTGTCATTAAATTTGATGAATCCTTTGTTTGGCTTGAAATTTGCAAATGGTTGTTGAGCACTATCACCCTTATCACTCAGAGCTACGGAAGGAGATGATTGCTCCAATTGACTCACAGTCAGTTGATAATTGTGAAGTACAGCACACAACTACGGAAAGGAAGTAAACTCAGTTAAGAGAAGTTTATCCCTAATGTCTTTTTGTAAATTAGCAATAATAATCTTTTGAATATCTTGATCAGGCATAGGGAAAGAAATCTGAGAATACAAATGTTTATATCTACCAATAAAATCAGTCACCTTTTATTTAATTCCTTGTTTACAATGCATCAAATCAGTCAAAGTAACTTTAGGGCCAATATTATTGTGAAATTGTTGAATAAAAGCATTAACTAATTGTCGAAAAGAAGTAATAGATTAAGGAGGCAAAGATCAATACCATTGCAAAGCTTTATCCCTTAATGTTCCAGTAAACAATTTCGCTAACAATCTTTGATCATGAGCAAAGTCACTACACAAAGTTTGGAATGTTTTAATATGAGTTAAGGGATCACCTTTTCCTTTTTAAAGTTCTAATATTGAGTGACTTCTACAGGTTTAGGAGGGACGACTCTAGCAATGTCAGTGGATAATGGGCTCACTACATCAAATGTGGGCACATTATGCTTGGATTGAATCATAGAAGCTATTTGTTGTTGTAAGGAAGACATTGTTTGGGATAGACTATTGATTGTAGCTTCAGTAGAAGGATTGAAATTAGACATGTTAGACTGAGAGGGAAGAGTAACATTGTTTAATGAAGGAAGAGATTGAGAATAAGGAGGTGGGACACTATGATATGAAGGTAATGAAGAAGGTTGGGTAACACATGGAAGAATCGTAGGAGGAATGAAGGAATTGTGATTAACGGATTTTCCCCCTTGACTAACATTTATAGGTGGTGAGTGTGACTAGGTAACAAGGGGAACACTCATGGTAGGAGGAATGAAAGAAGAGATATTGCCCCCATGACTAACATTTGTAGGTATAACATTTTGTGTAGAGTTAGCCATGATGTTTGATGTGAAGGTAGGGATACTAGTCATAGGAGTTTTCAAAGGAATGGAATGATTAACTTGACTAGGAGGTTGTGTATAACCTAGGTTTTCAACACAACTCTTCATAGGCATGATATTAGAATCAACAATATAAGCAATACCACGCAAGATATCAACACCATGTTTATCACTTTGAATAATTATTTTTAATCCTTCAATCGATGGGAGAGATTCACTTTATGGGTATTCTTGACTCATCCATTGTTGAAGATTCTCAAATTGATTTTCCGTCTTCGCCAATTGGTTGACATATACCCTAGTTAGTGATTCCTTCACATCATGAGAATTATCAAGAGGATAAACTAGAATATCAATAGGATTGGAAGAACCACCAATATCCTCATTGAAAAAGCTAGCCAAATTAGGATCCATCTCCTCAGTAATTAAACCTTGGGAAACCTTAATTCTACAACTTCTCCTAACGGGGATACTATAGGTAGGACTAATAGTAGTAAAACTCATGCACTAAGTGAGAGAAATTAGAAATTTGAATTTTAGGATGCCAAATGATTGAAAGAATAATGCAATCCCCTAGGAATTTAAAATTTAAATATTAGGGCTTCACCAAAATAACCTCTTGATTTAAATTTAAAATTATCACTTAGAAGATAGAAATTTAAAATTGGGGCTGAAAATGACCTCTTAATTTTTATTTTTATTTTTATTTTTATTTTAAAATGAAAAGGGGGGGAGATTAAATTTAAAATTAGGGTTATCCAAATCTAACCTCTTAATTTTAAAATTTTAAAATTTTAAAATTTTGGAATGTTGAAGAAATCAGTTTAATTTAAAAATTAGGGTATATGTTATTAACCATTTGATTTTGGAATTTAAATTGAAAGTTAAAATGTTGAAATTCATATTTGTTTTTGACCTCAAGGCGACCTAAAATCAATAAAATTTCACAAATCTCTGGAATTGTGTAGTAAAATACAATCAGAACAAGGTCTCGAAATTTGAGGAGAAAAAGTCTCGATCAAGTAGGTAGAGACTTGGTCCGGCCAACTTTTTTCCAAATTTTCTGGGAAACAAGATATTCTGATTTTAATGCGAATTCTAGAAGGATATGGGAATTGGAGATATCGAGATATGCGAAAATAAGCCTTGAAGGTCGAAATAGGACACACTTAGGATGTTTGATAAAATGATTAATTGAAAGAACAACAAAAAGGGCACACTTAAGAGTCGACTTTTATGATGTTTAGAAGTAAGATATGAGGCTTTAGATTAATTGAATCAATTAAATGCTTAAAGGAAAATTTGAATTTTCATAAGATTAATTCAATTATAAAAATTAGGGTTTGTTGCATAAACTACTTAATTTTTAAAATTTAAATTTAAAAATTTGAATGTTGTAAGGAGGGAAAGTGAATTTTGAAATTGAAGCAAGGACCTAAATCTGAAAATTAATTCAAGATCTACACAATCGACAAGTTTGATTTTAAAATTAAAAATTAGGGTTTTATGATTTAGCCACTTAATTTTTTGAAAAAATTGAAAATTGAACATGCAAAAAAAAAATTTAATTGTAAATTGAAGAGTTCTTAGATTTGAAATTGTATACACCTAAAAATGGTCTGAAGATAATTAATTAAATAAGCAATTATTTAATTAATCCCCCTTCCCAATTTAATTGAATCCATTAACAATTTGATTAAATTCCCCCATTCACCTGCTTATTAATAAATCTAAGGATTTATTTAATAGGTTCATTTCAATAGTCCCCTTTGATTAATTAATCCCCCCCCCCATTTAATTCATTTCTTCTAATCCCCTAATAAATTAAAACAAATCAATTTATGAGTTGTTGAAAGTTAATTAGCCCTTTCCTATTATTTGAATTTTTAAATTAAAATTTCCCACATGCCTCCTAACTTCTAACCACCTAACCTAACTACCCCCTAACCTAACCCATTCCACCTAATCTTGGGTTTATCTAACCCTATCCTAACCTCCTATGGGTTGGATATTCTCCCCTTGAGACACATGGCACTTGTGCCACATGTCTCCTCCCTTGGACACTTTCTATCTTGTGAGCAAGAATCCTTGACACTTGTCACCACAGAGATGACAAGTGTCCCTCCCTCCAACCTCCTCCAATTTGACCCTTGATATCTTTAGACTCAATCTTGAACATTGATTCCTACCACCTCACCCCTGGCCTTGGAAATCCTATAAATATCTCCCATTTTCGAGCACAAAGGATCCCATCTCATCTCATTTCAAGCATTGTTATTATAGGCATATCACTTTTTCCATATCATTTAAGCATTGTTATTATAGGCAATTGCATCTTAGATCTAGCTTGATTTGATCATATTCTAGTATAATTGTTTTATCATATAGCATAATCAATCTCTCATCTAGCTTAATTGCATCATCATTTAGCACAATCAATGCATACCATTAGCATAATTAGCTTCTTGGATCAATTTGTCTTAATAATACATTCATCTAGCTTGCACGTCATATCATTTTAAATCATCCCTCTTGGTGTAGTCAAGTCACTAGGATTGCTCATCTAGATCTAAGAGCAAATCCACACTCGCATCTCTTAGGAGGCGATAGGTCGCTCTGTCATGGTTTATCTTTCATTTGATTTCAATTTGCTAATCATGCTTACAATGATATATTGAGTATTTGTGTTGCAGCTAAAGGTACCCTACTTCACACACAAGACATTTTGGCACCCACCGTGGGGCCGGAAATCTTATTTTTGGCCCTCTCATCATCAAATCTTCCATCTCACGGGTTTCTGGTCGTGCCTGCTTCAGAATATCGTACAAGTACCTTTACAGAACCATACGAGTTTCTTTGTGCACTTGTATGGGTATGTGGGAATCCTTGTACTATCAGGTGAAGATACTCGTACGATTTTCTTCTTCTAGGTTTTCAAAATAGTTTGAATTTTAAGGGTTTGTAAGCTTCAATTTGGCTATTACTAATGCTAACCCTTGCCTAATTTTGAGTTTTCTAGCAGCCTAATTGGTTTTTACAAGATGATTGTTGAAGATTACACTTGCCAAAGAAATTAATTCATCAAAACAACATGATTATTAATGTATTTGTTTTGCAGGTTGCCTAAGGGAACTCAACCAAACTTTGTGTCTTCTTAAAGTTTTTAGGCACACTTAAATTGCTATTGGTAAATGAACAATCTTGTTTCCTATGCTTGAGAAGTTGTCTAAAAGGTAGGAGAGTATACTCTTGTCCATTTGGACAATTAGAAATATCGACCCTTGAAGCGCTTCTATGTTTGAGATTTGAATACTTTTAGCGGGCCTGTCACAGTGGGAAAAAGTAATCACCCTATGAGAACGACTCAAGTGAGTACAGCTAGACCTAAGCTTTCTGACTCACTCTAAAACATTGGCCTCTCAGGATTAAAGTCTCGTAGGATGGGATTATTTGAGTTTCTCTTTTGATAACTCTCATATCGGACATTTAGTAGGGCCTCACACTCGCAATCATGCTTGCATGACTACTTCTTGTTTTGGTAATTACAAACGGAAATCTTTACTATGAACCCTACGATAGAAGGTACCTGATTCACCTTTGAAAAGGGGATAATATTTGTGCGAGAGAAATAGTAACTCTCCCAAAATACTTACCATATCATGCCCCCATGTGTTTGGATTCGAATAATATGACATTGAGAATCCATTGCGTGAGACTCAATGGTCATATTCTAATTACCTATTGGGTGTGTACCTAAATTTGCAAGCAAAGGTTTTCTCTCAGCCAACTTCCTTAGGATTTAGCATGTTGTGCTTGAGGTCACTTATCATATCACGTGTTTGCTGTGTTTTCATCCCTGAAACAAAAACTTAGACATCTAAAACCGGAAAACATAATCAAAACATCAAACATCATTGATCAAAAATTTGTCAAAGTCAAAATTTTGTCTATGCTTTGTCCTCAGTCGTACGAGTTTTCTAGCTTGTCATACGAGAAAGCTATTTTATCATCATGTTCTGTGTTAATTGTCGTACGAGTCAAATCAAAAGAAGATTATTTGTTATTAGTTGTTGTCTGGTTCTTTGGAATTATCGTACGAGATTCCTAGTTTATCGTATGGATCTATATGAATTGTTGTCTGGGACTGTATAAACTATCGTACGAATTTTTGTCTCTGTCAATTCAGAGTTGTCTTCTTACATGTCTTTTCCATATATGTCATGTTTGCTTGGTCAATTTATAGTGAGCATAAGCACGTGATATCTGTTATTTTGTGCTTAGGTAGTCTTCTTGGTTCGCTTGGTCAAGTTATATTCTATCAAATTAGATTCTAGAACTACACCCCAAGATTTTCAAGTATTTATCTTCAACAAGTTCAAGATATAACATCTCAAAGTGCATCATCACCTTCTTTAATAAACTGATCACTCAAAACATAGTTTCTCATCAGGATCTATCATCCTCCATCACGAAACTACAACGTTTGGTCAAGATAACCTTGTCCCATATCATAGGATATATCGTTCCTATTGGACTTGGTTTTATCAAAATCATCATCATTGCACTCCAAACTAAGATCGAAAAACTTACAAATCTATAAATACTTGAATTATCTTTTCATTTCATATCAATCTATCATATCTACATTGACAGTTGGTTACTTATTGAAACACCTTTTAGACAATTGAATCCTTGCACAATATTCAACACACGTGTGTGCCCATTTTAACTAGAGTGCAACGATGAAACATCGTAGAAATGGAAATAGAAACATTTGAAATAACTGAAGATTATAGGAACATGGAACACCAAAGCAAAATACAAGAAGAAGACATAACATATCAACATATCTGAGAAATCAAATAAGATCCTAAATTCGATAAATTTATGGAGAAAATACTAGAGGGAGAAAAAGAAAAATACTTCCTAATTTTAGCAAAATCTGGTGCTACACTCCCTCAAGATTTTCATGTGAGCAATTTAGGACAAAAGAGAAGTGACCCTTTCCATCATAACGAACGACGTGAGGGGATTTCCGGTCACAAAAAGGATGACACAACAATCCCTGATAACACAAGAACTAATGAGGAAACTTCCATTCTCATAAGGAATGACGTAGAAATTCTCAACAAGGCTAAATCTAATGAGGGCACAAGAAAGAGTCGAGATGATATGAGAAGAGATCAAGATAAAGCTAGAACGCAAACTCATGGTTATACAAGAACAAATCATGTTGATAATCCTATCACAGCTCTTACACAACAAATACAAATGCTGCAAACATAGATTCAAGATATATAGAGAGGAACTGTTAGAAGATACTTGCTTCAAGAAATATATCCTTACCCATTTGACAAAAATCTAAACATGATACCATTTCCTACAGGTTGTGAAACTCCTAGATATGATAAATGTAATGGAATCATTGATCCCTAGGATCATATACGAGAATTTTGCATGATGAGTATGGAGTTTGCACATGAGGATACATACCTGATGAGATTATTTCCAAAGAGCTTAAGTGGACTAGCTATGGAATGGTTCTCCAAACTTCCACCGGGAATTAGATCATTCATACAATTAATGGATAAGTTTGTTTCACAATACTCTTACAACATACAACATGAGGTCACAATGCTCGACCTATGTAATACTAAACAAAAGAGTGAAAAACCTTTCATGACGTTTCTACAGAGATGGAGACTATTAGCTTCACGATATCCCCGTACGCTGCTAGAATACGAGAAAATGGACATATTCATCGACAACCTAAATGGACAAATGAGCTATCATCTAAAAATGCAATGTCATCAAAATTTTGAAAAGATGATTGATGATGGAATTAGAATGGAGGAAGCCATGGTAAAGAAGGGTGAATTGAAGCTATACAAAGGAGTTAATCCTCCTAACAAAAATGCTCACAACAAAATGATAAGCCAAAATTTTGGAATAAAAATCAAAATATCATCAACGATGGGATAGTGGATAAAAACAATGTAAAACCAAAGCAACTGGTTTTCAATTTATCCAATCACTCAGCAGCGACTCAACAAAACAACAATCACCAAAAATCAACTTTCAACAATTTCTTTCAAAGGAAATTTACAAACATTGGTGAACCACTTGAGTCAGCATTAATGATGCTTCTCGTAAACAAGTTGATTACTTTGCCAGAAGGAAGAAACTTCGAACCTCAAGTGAAACCCTCTTGGTGGAAGGACAACCATTATTGCGATTTTCATCGAAACAAGGGACACCACACAAATAATTGTTAGTGGTTGAAACATGTCATCCAAGATTTGATTGATAATGGAATGATAATTGTGGATGGACATACGAAAAATGAATCTCATACATCTTTCAAAACTCTGCTTCTAAAGTATGACAAGGGTGAATCATCAGCAGCACATAATGGTAAGGGGAAAGCAAAGGTGAACTATGCTCATGCATATAACAATGTGGTAAATGTGATTGTAGTTAAAGAAAAACAACATCAAGAACCTGCTCATGCTATCACAAGAAGAAAAGCCAAAGTTGTTTTGTCGGGTTCTACAACTAACACATCATCCACTTCAAAACAATATAGTCTAGTGGATCAACTACAAAAAACTCCCTCACAAATATCCATCTTAGAACTTTAAAAGCTTTTACCTGCACACAAAGAAATTCTTGAAAGAGCATTAGTAGATACAACTGTGTCCAAAGATCTTGATGTAGACCAATTCCAAACCATGGTGGGATACCTCATAACCCCTCATTGCTTATCATTCACCAAAGAAGATGACATGTGCTTGCAACATCCCCATAATGCTCCCTTGCATATTGAAGTCCCCATTCACAAGACGCGCGTTAAACATGTCCTAATAGAGATGGGGGAGCTAGCTTAAACATTTGCTCATTGAGTCTTGTTTGTACTCTAGGTTATTCTAAAGATGCAGTTGATTACCGAAAAAAGATCACAATCAAAGCATATGATGAAGAAGAGCGTTCCTCCAAAGGAATTGTGATATTACCCATCAGAGTGGGACCTTTGCAGAAAGACATAGCATGCCAAGTTCTAGACTTGGACTTATCATACAACATACTCTTGGGAAGGCCATGGATAAATGACATACAAGCTATTCCATCAACATATCAGTAGTGCCTGAAATTTCCCTACAATGGGCAGGAAATCACGATCTCAGCAAATTCAAATCCATTTCAGTACTGTCGTAATCTAAAACCAACTCAAGAGGTCATTGTTCCTCATAATAGGAAGACATCATCTTCAAACACACAATCCAAAGAAAAATCATTTGCCTCAATTTTGTCAAGTATGCAAAAACAAATGCAGCTAAGAGATCGAGGGAACGGAGAATATTCACTATCACAATTACCACTTTCTCCTAAATCCTATGGAAAACCATCAAACTCTAAACAACAACCAATTGTGAAACTATGTCGACTTGAATTTTATCATCAGAATACTGCCTGCAACACATTAGTTACACAAAATACAAAGGAAATGCTACAGGAAATCCAAACTCAACCAATGAAACTACATGAAATTGATATAAAATAAAAACATTGTTATTACCTTCATGATTTATGTCTCATTGTGTCCTAACTCCACTGTTCCTGGTTGCAGATGGTGTGCTCTTAGACAACCACTGATAGCTTCCAAGATGGCATATGAAGAATGGACTTATAACTGATAGTTAACTAATGCTATGATATGCAATGCTAAATGACTATGCTAAATGATTATGCTATTTGCTTCAAGATTAAAACTCACAGATGCATAAGTTTTCACAAATGATCAACTTGAAAACTCACTTGAAGACTAACTTTCTCTCAACTCAAACTCCTGATTTTATAAACTTTGAAAGGATAAGATGATGTGGTCTGGATCAATGGTCATGATCAGATATGCAGACTTGGATGGTTGTGAGCAAAGGTGAAGGTTGAGAGAAAGGGGGGAGGAGAAGACAAGTGTCACTCATCTCACCTTGACTGGGTTGTTGACTGAGGGAATCTAGGGATGGTTGGAGAAGATTTAGGCATGAGAGGACAAGTGGACTCAAGTCCTTCCTAAGATGTAGGGATGTTGGAGAGAATATAGAAGAAGGTTAAGAAACATGTGGACGTGCACAATATTTCATTAAATTTCAAGGTTGAAGATAAGTGGCTTATAAATGTTTTATTTATTTTAATTTTGTTGAATTAATTTAGCCACATGATGGATGAGTTGGCAAAGGAAAGATGAAGTGGAGATGGAAGGTGAGTTGGATAAGGGATTAAATAATTAAGAATTATTTAATATTTGAAACTATAGGATAGAAGAATAACCATTAGATATTAGATATTCAAATGATTGGAGGAAATAATTAAATATTAGATATTTAATTAATTAGAGGAATAGGATAGATGAATTGATTAATAAAATATTTTAATTAAATTAATTAATACAAAGACACTAAATGAATTAAATAAATTAATCTTTTCAAATTAACTATTTAATAGAAGAATAAATATAAAATATTTATTTAATTGCTCATAGCCAATTTTTATGTGTATACAGAAACATCTTCTAATATTTGATGGAGCATTTCTTAGTGCTGGGAACTTATTAGAGGAAACAGTAGAAAAAGATGTGCTACAGTGGCTATATAAGGATGAAGAAGTCCAACAAAAGATCAACAATGCCAAAATACCTACAAAAAAATATGGAAAAGGATTAACATTCTTCAGAAAATGGGATACACTGGAACAGGTCTTGTAGGAAAAAGAAAAGAAGGTAACCCAGAACCTATCCAACCTCATACTCAAGCAGGCTACAGACAAATCGGGCTAAGGGTATGGACAAGTTACTCTACAAGAAGACACATCTTCTAGCCAACAACAAGATGAACATGAAAATAGACAAGAACAAATTGCAATTGGGAGGGAAGAAACATCTGCCAAACAACAAGATCAAACAAACATGAAATGGCAAAAGAAGAAAGCTTATAATCAACAGGAAACACAAACTAAAGGCATCTCCCAAGCAACGTTAACTCCTAATCAAAATAAACAAGAAGCTGGTACAAATCAAGGAGAGCTGATAGCATGGTTGACAGAACTCAATATCAGCCCAGAGGAAGCTGAATATGAGAGAAGAAAAGATATAGCAAGAAAAATAGAAGAAATAAATCAAATGCTATATGAAAAAAATTATAGATTGCAAGCTGCAAGTGACACAGATTCTAATGAATAGGAATGGGATTCCTATCATTTTGAACAATCAGTGGAAGAAAATTGCTTTGAAGAATATTTAGGTGTCGATGTAGTTCATGCATATGCAGAGAAAATGTTAGGAACTAGCCCACTTGAATTAGGATCACATTTGCTTGACTTGGACTTAATCGAGGACAATCAGGAGCTACTTGCGCGAGGCCATTATGATGAGAGTATTGTGCTAGACATTGAACTACACATCGAAAACTTTGACATCTCTATCATGACCCTTGAAACAATTCAACCTGAGGATCCTTTACCCTTAATCTATCCTGAACTTATTGACTGGGAAAATGAAAGACATACTATGATTGATAACTTTCCTAATGACCATGCCATATCCTTATACCTCAATACAATCGAGCATGCAACAACTTTCACCATAGATTTCGCCAACACATCTTCCAATCAAGTGGGTGCGAAATATCCTAGTCACAAAAGTGAAAATAAAGGAAAAAATATCAAGTTTAATGCTGAAAACCATTTATTGGCAACATTAGATGAAGGAAAAGTAAAAAGAAAGGATGCATCTAACAATGAAAACCTCCTTGAGGCACCGAAAGATGGGACATTTGAAACCTTCCCTGAATTTTGTCAAGAGAGATCGTCTATCCTGATAGAACCAACAAAGGAAGTTAACATTGACACAACTGATCTACATCCAACAACCTCTCTATCAGAACAAGAAAGGCAAAAATATTTGGAACTCTTCAAAAGGAAGTAAATCAATTTTGCCTGGTCATATGTGTTGGCATTGATGTCAACCGAAATTTCAGGTAGGCTACCGATAGAGGTATGTCATTCATATAAAGAAGAGTGAACTGATATGGTGAAAGAAAAATAAGGTATTGAGAAGATTAACATGAAGGCTTGTCAACCGGTATGGTGGAAGACAAGTAGTTATGGAGACTATTAGTGACTTCACTAGTATGAGGTGAGATGCATGTGTGTGTTAGCATGTTGAGTGATAATCGGTAGAGCATAAACTGATCTGGAGGTTGGCTGCCTATTTATGTTGAAGAGATAGAATGTTAAAATGATCACAAACCACTAGAGGTGAAGATGTGCTACTGGTGTAGTGTGCACCACCGGTTAGCAGGAAGAGTAGGACTCGTCGGTAAGGGCTTGTACTAGTATGAGTTTGATGATTGTTTAAATGTAAATCGACCTTGTGTTGGTGAGTTGAGCATATGACCGATGTGATGCCATGTGGAGCTGAGGTGGCAAGCATGCAGAGGTCGGTGAAGTTTCCATCAACATGGTTGTTGAAATAGCTAAGTCGACATTAATGAAACAACCATAAATCACGGGATGATAACTGACTAATGCAACTTGAGGAAGAAATAACGACAGAGAAAGATCAGGGAGTAGTTGGCGCTTGGATCGAAGCAGATAAATAATACTGCAAGATGACCTTGAGAAGGAAACAACTGGACTGTAAATGAGTTGACAGATTTCAAGGCAGAAAATCATGGACGATATGGCTATCTTTAGCAGATATGCATTGGATAATGGAAAACGTGTACAGATGCATTTATCGAGTACAGGTGATCAATCCAAGGCAAATTGCATAAGATCTCATGTAAATTTTGGCAGGTGAAGGAAACCCTAACCGCCCTAAGTTTGAATTGATTCTTGGCAGGAAAGTTCAAGTTTAAATATGATGACTTTAGATTGTGATTGTCGCTGCTACAAAGTGAAGGCAAGTGTGAAATTATTGTCTGAGAGCCGAAGAGAAAAACACTTGAAGTGTTTATGAGTGAAGAATAGACCGGTAAGGAGAAGCAGGGTAAACCGGTGTAAGGAACAACCGATGGAGTGTGCATTGAACACGGAGGTGGCAAACTAGCATAAGTTGCACCTGATTAAGAGTGATCAAGTGTGATTTGAAAGGGTGAAGACATTGTGAGAGGGGATTTAGAAAAGTTATCAGCAAAGTCAAGTTGCAGAGTGGATGAAGAGAATACAGACCGGTAAGGTTGAAACCAGCAGAGGAGAATATTGTAAGGTTGCAAAACTTCATTTGCAACAATGATTTCATTTGTATAACTCAGTTTTGTATAGTTTTCACTAAGTTGGAGCTTAGTGCAGGGGTTGTAGCTCCTTTAGGTTGTAGCCTATAAATTGTGCAGGGGTTGGTGCCCTAAATATTGTAATCAGAGATTTATTGTGAGGCTGGATTGGAGCAGAACATCTCCAGCAGCTATTCTCACCGAGGTTTTTCCCACATTGGGTTTTCCTCGTATATATTTGGTGTTGTGTGATGCATTCTTGTGCATGTGTTATGTTAATGTTTTAGCAAGTCCTTTCACACACCTTGTTTGCATTGTTTGAGCTACTGGTTAGCACTCAGCCTATTTTATATACTACTGGTATCTTCTTGTTGAGGAAAAAGTGTTTAAATAATTCACTTTTAAATTTGATACCAGTAGCCCTAGCTTGAGATGAGGTATCGAGCAATATCCAAAGGTTAGGTTGAGGACTTGAGGAGAGTTCCAAGTGAAGTAGCAACAACTTGCACGAAATATGATTGATAGGTGTTCTGGTAGATTTGATCACTACCTAGAGCAGAGAAAGTCATGTATGATGGAAGTGTGTCTCGTCTTATAGTTGCAAAGATGATGGGATTTTTTTACAAAAGAAGGAACACCATTAGAATCCTGACATCTTTTAGAAAATCAAGGTTTGTTGATAGCTTGTAGACTTTGATTCTCAGCTTTTTGAGATGTTTGGATTTGTGTAATAGTTCGCCTCTCCAATAATATTTCTAAGATCCTTATAAAAAAGGGCCTTTAGTGTACCTTCAAACCCTTTAGTACCTTTAGGAGTCAAATCCCTCCTCCCAAAGAATCTAAAAAATCTCCTCCTTTATCCTAGTGTTTACAAAGTGACTTACTTTATGGTATGTTGGTCCTCACAACTGGAATGACAACTAGGTAATAAAACACAATTCAGAGATTGAATATCCTTGAATAGCTAACTTTTCCTATGGCAAAGGCTCATTTAGTTATCAACCAGGGACGTAAACTTGAAATAGGCCAGCACTGTATGTGCACCAAGTTCATATTGCAACCATTCTATATTACTGCATGAAAGGAAATTCTTCTTAAGTAAACACATGGAATCTCAAATGAACTAATACTTAATCTTACAAGTGGAAATTACTTTAAAAAACTACTGTTAAATGATAAAGTTATGGTGGGTAGTAGGAAATACTCTGTTGCTATGGCTACAAGAACAAACACAGGAACTGTTTCCTATGGCTGCAGGAAGAGACAACTGCAGAAACAACTATTACAAAAGTATAAAACTAACTGGAACATACAAAGGATTTCTCACTAAGTGGCCCCCCTTGAGTGAGTATCTCTAAAACTTCAGATTACAATTTTCTAATTATTCAAAATCACATTGATCTCTTTATTTCATCTTGACTGGAAAATGCATAAATAATACCAGAAGACTGTGTATTACAAAATATTATCGTCGTTCTCTGCTATCCCCGAAAGGAGAGAGATCCCTTTATATATAGGAAAACTTATAACAAACTTCTAACTGATCGACCACATTCCTACAGAATAGGTGAACATGATTTATTAACAAGAGGAGAAGAAGAAGTCAGTGCAGGACTGTAGAACAACACATGTCCTGCAGCTAAGAAAATATAGCATGACTCACTTCCTAGATCTAAGATCCACTAGGAACAGTTATAAATGTTTCCATAAATCAATCCGCTGAAGAACCGGTCAAGTGGTTTCGATCATTACTGCATTTCTCTAACTGGGTCCGCATTGTGGTTATATACTTGATGCTCCTTTAAACCGCCATTTGTCTTTACTTCACCTTTGTTGGCCTTGCATCATGATATTAATGTGCACAACAAACATGTGTATATACTAATGCTAACATGATATAATCTAAACCATATTTATAATTGATTTTAGATATTTGCATAGATAGATCATTTAAAACCATTATATGACATCCTTAGGTATAAGTTAAACTAGTTTCAAAAACACTTAAAAGGTATCAACTTAGGAGAGTATTATAATCCAAATGTCATATAATCAAAAGACCTAGGCAGAAGTATTATCTCAAAAATCTATCAAAATAGAGCCATTATTTAGGCTCATCATCTCCCCTTAGCCTAACTTCTTGCTGATCCTCCAACAACAGGAAAATTTCGGATTCTGGCATTGATTCGGAAATTGCCTGGAATAACCTGCCCAGAACCATCTGTAGATAAACTCCGATAGAATCCTTTCATTTTCTCTAATCTCTTCCACTTGATACGTTCTCCTGCTTCACTGTATGATGGGTCACTGTACTTGTATCCCATTAGTGGCCATAGGAGGATTGGAGGCTAAAAATTGAGAGGAAGCCAATGTCGTCCCTTTGTTCTTCCCAAGTGCATATACTCGGGTGCTTTGTTTAATGCTGCATGGAAATTCTATGCAGAGTGTGGCTCAGATTGCTTTAACTCATCTGTTAGGTTATTCCAGCGCTGGACTATATGTCCCATTGCTACTTGTCCTTCCCTTGGAGCCATTTGTTCATATTATTTATACACTTCTTCCCTTAAGGGTAGGATTTCCTTTGCATAATCTGGCTCATATACAATCTTTTGCCAATCAAAGTAAAGTCACCTAGGTTCCCTTGATTCAACCCTTAAGGGAAATGAAAGCTCAAGTTCTTCCTTGTGATGCACCTGAAACTGCTCTCCCCTTGATATTTCATTCTGCATCCATGACATAAGAGCTCTCAATTGGATATCTTCAATGTAAGGGAGAGGGTTCCAATCAACATCATTAGGAACAACATAGTTATGTACACAAAGTTTACAAAGTAGATTTTTGATTGTTGTAGGAGATGTCTGATAAGCACTGTAGAATTCTTCTGGTGTTTGCAATGAGGGACTTAAATCCTTGACAATCCTCATCATTTAGAAATTGATGTGTTGTTCTCTTAAATATAAAGAGTAAACATGAGGAGGAGCTCCACATTGCATCACTTGTGGTACCATGGTGGCTACTGTTTCCACCTTAGCTTTAAGCTGGGCTATTTCCTCGTCCTTTTGTTCAATAATTTTCTTCTGCTAGTCGATTATCATTTGCATTTTTACCTTTTCTAGTTCCCAATCCTCATAAAGAGTAAGGCCCACTGCATGACTAGTAAGGGAAGTAAGTGGCCTATGACTAGGTGCCATAGGATTCTTCTTTTCTACTTTGATCCCTACTTCAATAACCTTCTCTACAACAGATGCTAAGTTGTCCAGTCTTTCAAAGCCTAATTCTTTCTGAGGCTGCTCAATATTTTGGAGTTCCTCTTCTTCTTGGAGCTGCAGTTCCTGCTCTTCCTCCATATTTTGCAGTTCTTCCTCTTCTTCATGTTCCCTTTGAGGTTCATAAGGTGGAGAAGGAGGGATATCATTGTGAAGTGGACCGTGTTGTTCTTGTTCTGGGGAGTCAATCAGGATGGTAATATTTGGCTCTATTGATTGGTCTTGGATTTTAAGCTTTTTACGGAGCGTACCACTACTTCTTCAGGATTTTCCTTTTTCAGCTGCAAGACTACTTCCTGTAGCCAATTCTTCAACCACTTTAATAGTTACTGGAGGAACTGGTTTTACAACTGTTCTTTTCTTGGCCGCAAGAGGGGGTAAATTCTCACTTTTACTTTTCTCTTCCTTATATTCTATGTCAACTTGTTTTTCTTTGCCCTTTTCCTTTCGTGTGGCAGCCCTAGTTTTTCTTAGACTTTGAGAAGGAACCCCTATTGTAGCTTCTTCTTGTAAGGGTTCCTCTGCTGCAGGAATATTTTGTTCTGATGATATCACAAAGGATGAGGGTTCAAGAGGGGAACCAGGTTTTTCAAGGTTTTCTTATTCCTGAGATGGAAGTGGCTCCTTTATAACCATGTTCTCTACCCTAAACATTCTAGTTTCAACAAATTCATTGCAAAGCATTATAGAGATATCTCTCAAAGATTTTTCAACTAATAGCTTAATTAGGCAATGATGAGAAAAAAAGTGAGGCCTACCTTTCTGGGTCTTTGTTGCACTTATGGAAAGAAGGTCGTACAATAGGCTTGGAACATTCATCCTTCTTTTGTGGCATAGATGACTTAGGAGCTTGAAGTGATGAGAATGCAGACACGAGAACCTTCCTTCACAGGTTAAATACTTAGAAGCATACAATGATACTGCTTTCCATTCAGGTGGAAGGGATTCTCACCTAGTTCCTTGTTTATCTACTACTAATGGGGGGTATCTTAGACGTGTAAATTCTGCTCTTGCACTGCGTGCATCCTTGGATTCTGAGTACTTCTCCCCATCTGTTGGTAACCCAGTTACCTCTGCTATCCGTTCCTTTGTAACCACCACTCTCAAACCTTTTACCTGAGCTTCTCCATTTGAAAGTGTGCGGGTAAATTCCCTTGCAATTTCTTCATTAAACTCCATCAGCTTCAAAAAAATAATCCAGCCATCCATTGTTAGGGAATATTGGTTCACAACCTTGGTCCTGAAGAAGAACTTTATGTATTGTCGGCTCATGTCGAACAAGTAGACCACCCATTGCAGTGGTAACACTTTCAACTCTATAATGGCGTAAATTTGCTTAGTTTCTGCACTAAGTTCTGCACTATAATATACTCAATGTGTCTTTACTTGGTTGGAACCTAGCTGCAATCTAAAAATAACTCTAAGCAGTCAGACAAGAAGAATACAAGATATCACCTCAAACTAGAAATTTGAAAAATAAAACGCAATCCGAGAGGACATCAAAATTATCTGCTAGAGTAATTATCAGTGTACTTCCCCCCAACCTAAGGTTTGACAGGTGTCCACACATGCGGAGGAGGACCGAAAAAGGACAGTATGCAAAATATCATAATTAGAGTTAATGTGGTTTAATTATATACATGCAACAAAAATAAATACACACAAGCGTACCTGACATCACGTGAGAATGACTACAGCTTGAAGATAATGAGCCGCCATGCATGGAAAACAATGCGAAAATGGATGGAGTGAAAGGATAGAAATGAGTGAATACAGAATGGAATATTTATTATACAGAAAAGTACTCCCACCAGATGTGGAAGTATTTATTATGATCATGCGACAAAGATATTAAGATGGAGTGGTGACGACAAAGCTATCAGCAGTTGCTGCAGGAATCTCGGCATGCTTGGCAGTGGAAAACTACCATAGAAAGTCATATTTTCTTAGAGGTTTATGGTATATGCGCAACCGATGACCGTTGACTAACAATTTAAACTTAATAGGATCTATTGTAGATAATTTGACAACACCATTAGAAAATGTTTTACTATCTCATAAGGTCCTAACCATCATGTCCGTAATTTTCCCAAATTATCTTTATACCTAGAATCATAGAGAAGAGCCCAATCACCTGCCTTGAATGGTTTATCTTTGATATAGCGATCATGCCACTTCATGCGCTAGTTTTGAACAGATTCAGTATGCTACAGGGAGGACTTCCTTATCTCATCTAAAGCATTAAGCTGCAGGAGCCTTTCTTCTTGTGTTGCAGAAAGAGTCATATCTAAGGAATAGTTATTCTCAAAGTTTTATGTTCAAACTCTACAGGCATCATTGCTTTTGTCCCATATACCATTTTAATTTGTGTAAACCCTGTTGTAGTTTTCCAGGTGGTTCTATAAGCCCATACAACTTCAAATAATCTGCTAGACCAATCTTTTCTGTTGAGTGCTATTGTTTTGGTCAATATTGATTCAAGCTCCCTGTTAGTAATCTTTGCTTGTCCATTAGCCTGCGGATGATAAGGAGTGGATTTCCTATGCCTGGCATTGTATTCATTAACTAGGGTTGTGATCAGAGAGGAAGTGAACTGTGTCTCTTGATCTGTTACTATTTCTCTAGGAACTCCATACCTAGTGAAGATTTCTTCATATAAAAATTCTGCTACCTTATTATCCCTGGCATGCTTGAAGGCTTTGACTTCTACCCATTTAGTAACATAGTCGATACAAACAAGAATGTAGGAGTGACCATTTGATGGTGGATCGATTGGCCCAACAAAGTCTAGGCCCCATTTGTCAAATGGTGTAACAACCACCTGAGGGTGCAGAGGCATTTCATCAGACCGAGTTGGTCTTCCCATTCTTTGACATCTGTCACATTTCCTAATGTATTTAACTGCATCCTTGTGCAAGGTTGGCCAATAGTACCTTGTAGTTAATATCTTGAGAGCTTTTCTTTTGGCTGCAAAATGACCTCCACAAGGTTCATCACGACAGGTATGAAGTATATCATATGTCTCATCTTCCCTTACACAGCACCTCATAACTTGATCTTGCCCTGTATAAAATAAGAAATCTGCTATCTATGAGAAGTTGAAACTCTTTTCTACCAACAGTCTTTTCTCTTTGGGGGAGAAATGTGGGGGTGTCTTGTTAGCTGCTAGGTAGTTGGCTATGTTAGCATACCATGGACTATTTAAAATGATGGAAAATAAATGCTCATCTGGAAAAGAATCATTAATGACCTCATTATTGTTTGGTGTTTGAATCCTTGACAGAAAATCTGCCACTACATTTGCTTTCCCTGGTTTATCTATAATAGTAATATCAAATTTTTGCATTAACAACAACCATCTTGCCAATCTACCTGTAATGGAGCTTTTGTTCATGAGGCACCGGTTATATATTGTCTAAACTTATTTAGGGCATAAATGACAGCTAACATTTCTTTTTCAGTACCAGTATAATTCAGTTCTAGTTCTTGCAAATTTTTACTGATGTAATAAATTGCATTTTCCAAAACTCCTTGCTTCTGCCCCAAAAGTGCTCCTATTGCAAAATCGGATGCATCTGTATGAATGTGAAAAGGAATTGACCAATCAGGTCCTTTAAGCATAGGGGCTTGGGTTAAGGCTTCTTTTAGTTTAGAAAATGATTTTTCACATGCAAGTGTCCATTCAAACTCAGCTTCCTTTGTCAATAAAGAATATAATGACCCTGCTATTTGACTAAAGTCTTTAATAAATCTCCTATAATACCCTAAATGACCTAGAAAACTTCTTACATCCTTTTGTTTAACAGGGGCAAGAAGAGCAAGTATTACTTTAATTTTAGTTGGATCTACTTGAATACCTATTTGAGAAATTCAATGCCCCAACACTATTCCTTCTTGCATCATCATAAAACATTTTTCACTGTTTAGGGATAAATTATGATCTTCACATCGTTGCAATACTTTGGTTAGATTTTGTAATGCCTCCTTAAATGTAGTCTCATAAGTAGTAAAGTCATCCATGTAAATTTCCATACAATCATGGGATATGTCTGAAAATATACTGAGGACAACCCTTTGAAAGGTTGCAGGAGCATTACATAAACCAAAAGGAGGGACTGAATAGGTATATGTGCCCCAAGGGCAGGTAAAGGTGGTCTTTTCCTGATCTTCTGAAGCTATCTAGATCTGATTATAACCACTAAACCCATCCAAAAATGAAAAGTAATGCTTAGCTGCTATAGAGTCTAACACTTTATTTATAAATGGAAGTGGGAAGTGATCCTTTTTGGTAGCAGTGTTGAGCTCCCTATAGTCCACACAAACTCTCTATTTCCCTCCTTTCTTTGGAACTATAACCAAAGGAGAAACCCATTGATTGTCTAAAATAGGGTAGATGATGATGAATACTAAGAAGGGGGGGTGAATTAATATGCCAAAAATCTTTGCATTTAAACACTTTGCAAGACTGACAGTAAACCGGTAAAATAGTTTAATAGACAAACTGGTTAATAAACATGCAAACCAAATAGCTAATAATGCATTCACCCACAGAAGCACAAACACCATAACACAAGATATTTTGACGTGGAAACCCAAATGGGAAAAACCACGGTGAGATGGAACTCACAAGTAACTATCTGTAGAATAGGAACCAAACCAGTTAAGGTTTTACAATGTTCTTTACCAGAACAGATCTTGTTAGGATTCTCAATCTCCGTTAGGAGATAAGTTCGATTAAAGACTACCTTGCTAGAGGATTCTAGATCCACAGATGTGAACCACCTTGTTAGAGGATTTACAAAAAGGCTTTTGGGCCTACCCGGTTAAGGGCTACAAACTTGTCAAAGATGTGAGTAATCAACAAGTGTTTGATCTATCTAATAGCATAGACTACTCGGTTAGATCCTTGATAGCTCATTCTTAATGCACTCTTGCATTACTTCAGTCTTCTACACACTCATAATTTCTCCAACTCCTCAACCACCTTAAACCCTAGCCGCAATATCAACTATCGCAACAACAACATCAACGACCTAAAACCCTAAACAAGATGTCCTTATAAAGGAAATTGATTTCATGTCAGTCCAATAGGATTACATTACAATTTCCTGGGTTCAATGAACCTGGACATACTTGGTAATATGTCACAAAAAGCACCACTACAGTGTCGGCACCGTCAAACAATCAGTGGATGGTAACTCATCACACAATGTTGGTTGGTAACTCATCACAGAGTATACTGGTTCATATAAAGTGTCGGTTGTCGGTTTGACAAAAATGAAGACTGGTAGAAATGTGTTATGCCACTTTAATCCCTCATATCGCTTGAGGTCAACATGTCGCTTCAGACTGGGAAACACATTCTGCAAAACATCAATAGTCTAAAGACTATAATACAACATACCGATTGTTCTCTAACTCATACATATAAAGAGGATCTCAATGCAAGTGTGTGTCCATCAATGACAATCACAACATAAACATAAAAAATGCCAACAATCTCCCCCTTTGGCATTGATGGCAACACTTAGGAAAATAAAATTTTGACATCTAAGTGTTTTACAACAAAATCATGCCATTAGCAAAATTGCTCCCCCTAAGCATATACACTATCCCTTTAACAATACAGTGTATAGCATTTTTGCATATAGAGCATAAACATTTAAGATATATAGAGCATATAATCAAAATTTTGATTACCAGATACTTCTCCAAATAGAATTCTTCTCCCCCTTTGCCAACAATGACAAAGTACAGCTGAACAACCTTGTTTTCATTTGATATTAAAATAATAAAAGTTTATGACAACAAGGAATGATACTTGTCAAAAACAAATTTAAAGTCCTGCAAGAATTGTTTCATCGACAAAGACTAGGACTCAAGTAGGGAGGTGACTACTTCTCGCTCTGTCTGCATCTGGGAGACCTGTTCTTCCATGGCATCAATTATGCTCATCTCCTGTGTAACTATTAGGGCATCCAGGTTTAGATAACACTTCTGAAGAATTTACAATCATGGGAGTAGAACCAGTTATAGCTCCTGCAAATCTCTAGACTGAGTGCTGATTTCTTGCTCCATTTTTGCTGACTGGATGTGAAACCAGTGAACGGTTTGCCCATAAGTTGTAAAGGAATCATAAGGTAGCTTGAATGTGCTCAAGTAGGACTGTAAGTCCATTTCAAGTTTTTGCTTCTGAGCTAGCACATCATCATAGAACAGATGGGGTTGACATATTTTGCTAAGTAGCAAATTCCCCTCATCTAGAGCATCCCTTATATCCTTTTGTTCTTTCTTTAGTTCAGTCCGGAGCTCATTCAACTTCTTCACCAGATCTATATTAAGAGCTTTTTGATGCTCCTTCTTGACATTAGCCTCTGCTGCCTCTTCAAGGCTCTACACTTGATCATCCACTACTGTGCATAGGAGCTTGAGTTTAGCTAGTGATGAATCAATGTTGGGAAGATTTGTACCGGGTATCAAACTGGTAAGCGTATCCACAACCACTTGAATTACATCCTGCTCCTTCTTCTGTCGAATGATTTCAAGGTGCTCTTGAGCTACCTTGATGCTCTGCATTAGCTCCATTTCACTTGTAGACTGGAGATTGATAGGATTGAAGAGATCAGCTGGTTTGGCTTGACTCCCACTTGCCTTCGGGGTCTCCATCTGGGTGCTCTTCTCCGCTTCTCCTGCCTTGTCCTCTTCTGCTTTCTTCTTCTCCGCTTTTCTCCTCTTCTCTGCTTCCTTATCCTCCTCTTCCTTCTTCCTTTTCTCTGCTTCTCTCCTCTTTTCTGCTTCTTTTTCTTCCTCTTCCTTCTTCCTTTTCTCTGCTTCCTTCTTCTTCTCCTATTCCTTATCTTCTTCTTCCTTCTTTTTCTTTTCATCTTCTTGCCTCTTTTTCTCTTTTTCCTCCTTCTTTTTCTCCTCTTCATCTTGCTTCTTCTTCTCTTCTTCATTCTTCTTCTATCTCTCTTCTTCACCTTTCTTCTTCTTCATTCTTCTTCTTTCTCTCTTCTTCATCTTTCTTCTTCTTCTCTTCTTCATCCCTTTTCCACTTCTCTTCTTCATCCTTTTTCCTCTGCTCTGCCTCTTCCTTTGCCGCTTGTTGTCTGTCCTCGGCTTGCTTATCAGCCTGTTTAGCCTATTGCTTCTGTCATGTTGCCTCAGATGGTGTTTCATGAGTATCATCTTCAACGTCCAGAGCATCGACATCAGTGGTGTCGATTGGTTCAACAACCAGATTTCCTTCATCATCAAATACTTCAACCGGTTTGGATATAACCGGTTCTTCTTCAGCTTGTCGGTTGGATAGACGTGCTTTGTGAGTCTGGACAACAGTTCTCATATACAGATGAGTGTCTTTTTCGACATCAGCAACTCTACCTTCTAACAGCCAGAGTCTTCTTTTTCTAGTGAAGAAGAGTCCTTTATTTTGGTCAATAACATCAAACAATTTAGAATTTGACAAGTCAGGAAAGTATTGTGCAAAAACTTTCTCCCTAATTTCCTGTTCCTTTTCTATGGCAATGTGCCATCTATTTTCTAATGACATATATAAAGAATTTGGTGTCTGAGACTTAATCTCTGAGGGCGACCGGTCATTAACACATAAATACTGAATTATTTCCTTTTCAACCGCTTCTTTTTCATCCTCATTAAAGTCATCAAAACACTCAAGTAAGTCATTTAGCACTTTTCTCCTAATATTATTTATTGTTCTTTGACAACGTGTCAAAGGTTTGTAGGAAGAGATATCTATATTTACCGGTGCAGATGATGTCGATTCAATCTTTGTCTTCCTTTTTGCTAGACATGTTTTCTTTGGCTTTTCCTCAGACACAGTTTCTTCCGAGTCTGGAGAGGTATTCATTGTATTCCTCTTTCTCTGGAACACTTTAGCCGGTGCAGCTTCCGGTTTCTTCTTGGCTGGTGACCACTTGGTCACTTTTGGAGTTGCAGTAGTAACCGGTGCAGATGTTGCAGGCACTGCCTTTGCCTTCTTTACTGCCGGTTCTTTTTCTTTCATTGCTGGTGGTTCCTCAACCGGTGCTATCCTCTCTAGGTAGGTGTCAGTTCTCTTCGCCTTAGGATCAAGCGGTGAGGCAATACGGGTAGAGGCATACCCTTCCAGCATATTGTAAATCACCTCATAGCCCATTGGCTCCACTTCTTCCTGTCTAGGCTCAACAACCTCCATTATGCATTTGTCTACTTGGATGGTGAAGCAGATATCGTCTTCATATTTTTTGACGATGTCACCTGATATCCTCACTCTTTGGCTTAGTTTCCTCTTGAACTCATCAAAATACTTGTTCAGAACATCAGGGTAGTCGGTTCCAATTGCTTCAATGCTTTCCTTGATTTGCTTGGTCACCGGTTGGTCACCAGACCATTGGACATCTCCTACTCCTAGAAAGTAGCCTTGGAAATAGAAGAACAACCCAACCAATAGTTGTCCAAACTTGAACCTAAGTGCATTATCCTGTTTGATCGACTTTAGGTTCAGTAGAAGTTGTCTCTGCATACCGGTGCACAGATCAAATGATGCATCCTCCTTTATCATCTGGTAAGCGGCATTTACCGCTGTAGCAGATACAGAGTTAATTCTGTTGGCTGAGAATGTCCGGTATCTAATCACCATGCATGCATACTTCACCAGATCATCCTTGATAGAGTTTATTGTCATGCCTCGTGAGTCGCTCACTGAACCGGTGAGCTTGGACATTTTAGTTTTGCTTACAGTTCTTAGGGCTGGCACTTCCCCTGTGTTGTAGAATCCGGTGACTGCATGAATTGCCTGCGGCATGATGTCATGTGTTCTCTCCAGGTACATCTTATCACCATGGACTCTGCTCAGAATGATCCTTATGTGATCCTCTGTGAAATCTTCCAGGAAGTAAACAACATTGTGGAGCTTTTTCTTCTCCAAAATATTAAACTTCGGTTTGATCTTCTTATATTTTCCACAAAATAAACCTAACTGGGTGTGGATAGCTAGAGACCCCAGGTCTTTTATCTTGCAATCTATGTAGTCAGAAATTCCCTCTTATACTATCACACCAGTCGGAACTTGTGATAGGGCATTATACTTGGACTTCCGTTGAATAAAACTTGTAGACTCGACAGATGCACTAGAACTGGTATGAGATGCGAAAGCCATGATAGAAATCTTAAGAACTTGAGAAATACCTTTTGAAACACGTAAAATTAGGGCTTGTCGATTCTCCTTCACTTCACACTCCATCGGTTGCTGAATCACTGCTTTGTGTTCTCCACTTGACTGTTTCTAGTTTGAATTTGAATCTCCTTTGCGGTTTCTCAATTTCTCAAAATCTCTGCTCAAATCGCCTTTTCGTCGCTCTGCTCTTTGAAGAACTTTTCTTCACTCGAAAACTGATAGTGAGAAATGATTTGAAAAATGCTTTTAAACATATTCCTCACCTACCGTCATTAATGCTCCTCCATTAGGGCGTAAACCCTAATTTTCCTTTTTACCATTTCCAGTCTTCTGCCAAATGATAGGTATCACATATCGGTTAAGGTCTTTTACCGGTGTAGACCGAGGGTTCGAAACATTTATCCGTTTGCTCCCCCTAAGCTTTTTTGAAGCTTAGTTTGTCGGTTCTGTGATTCCACACTAGGTGCAGAAACCGGTTCCTCTTGTAACACCGCTAGTTTCTTCTTCCAGGTTTTGTTCATATCCGCTTGAACAGTGTCAACATCAATGTCTCCTTCCGAAGTGACCGATATATCATCAGATATGTCCTTTCTTGATCTATAGAATCTGGCAATGTGACCCGGTTTGTTGCATTGATAGCAGACCAATCCAGGTGCTCTCCAAGGTCCATTGTTCATGTTTCCATTATTCCTTCTGCATGTTGCAACAGTGTGACTATGACCATGACAGATCATACAATTTGCTCTCCATCCGGTTGCTGCTTGATAACCACCGCTTCTTTGCTGATGATTGAAGGCATTAAACCGGTTGTGATTCTGGTTCACAAAAGGTTCACGACCAACTCCTTGGGTCCTCTGAGGATATCTTCCAGTGTTATTCATAATAGACCTGCATTCAGATGCTCTATGTCCATACTTGTTGCATGCATAACAGTTACCATCAAATCTATAGGATCTAGGCTTATCATTTAGGAAATAAGGAAAATTGTTGTAAGCCTTACTCCTACACACATTTGCAGTATGTCCTTCTTTAAGACAGTTAAAGCAAACAGGTTTAAACTTTTGCTTACTTTTATCCTTTGATGTCGGTTGTTTCTTTAATGTTACAGCATTTGTACCAGAGATCTCACCTTCCTCATGACCGGAATAGCCAAGTCCATTGGTATTCTTGATCGGTTTGGTAGATTCAAGCTTTTGCTCTAGCTTGACAGTACTATTGTTGAACTTAGCAAGTATTTCCTTTGACTCAGAGAGTTCTTTGGAAATAGCAGCATTTGTTTTCAACAGGTTTTCATTCTCAAAGATGGCAATGTTCAGTTCTCCTTGCATGTCTTCCTTTTCCACTTTGTTTGCATGGAGTTGAGCATTTAGGGCACTCATCTCTTGTTTCAGCTTTGAGATCTCATGATCTCTTTCTTTTACCAGATCTTCAGCTTTCCTCTGGTTCTCAAGCTCTTGACACATCCGGATAGTCAATCCTTCCAACTCCTTTCTCAGGTTGGAGTTTGATTCATTCAACTTATTTACTTCACCAATTAGGGCTTCCATGTCTGCTTCATCTAAAGAACTATTTTCAGATAGCTCCATCAACTTTTCTGCATGTTCTCTTCTTTTTGCTTGAGATGCCTTGTATTTGACCATAAGATCATCATAGGCTTGCTCAGACTAAGTGAGCCGGTGAGTAAGTTCCCTCAATGTGTATTCCCCCATATCTCTTTCCAAGTGGTTAAACTTATAGAAAGGTTGTCTCTGATACCAATTGATGAATACTAAGAGGGGGGGTGAATTAGTATGCCAAAAATCTTTGCATTTAAACACTTTGCAAGACTGACAGTTAACTGGTAAAACAGTTTAACAGATAAACTGGTTAATAAACATGCAAACCAAATAGCTAGTCATGCATTCACCCACAGAAGCACAAACACCATAACACAAGATATTTTGACATGGAAACCCAAATGGGAAAAACCACGATGAGATGAAACTCACAAGTAACTATCTGCAGAATAGGAACCAGAACAGTTAAGGTCTTACAATGTTCTTTACCAGAACAGATCCTGTTAGGAATCTCAATCTCTGTTAGGAGATAAGTCCGATTAAAGACTACCTTGCTAGAGGATTTTAGATCCATAGATGTGAACCACCTTGTTAAAGGATTTACAAAAAGGCTTTTGGGCCTACCCGGTTAAGGGCTACAGACTTGTCAAAGATGTGAGTAATCAATAAGTGTTTGATCTATCTAATAGCACAGACTGCTCGGTTAGATCCTTGATAGCTCGTTCTTAATGCACTCTCGCATTACTTTAGTCTTCTACACACTCATAATCTCTCCAACTCCTCAACCACCTTAAACCCTAGCCGCAATATCAACTATCGTAACAACAACATCAACAACCTAAAACCCTAGACATGATGTCCTTATAAAGGAAACTGATTTCATGTCGGTCCAATAGGATTACATTACAATTTCCTAGGTTCAATGAACCTGGACATACTTGGTAATACGTAACAAAAAGCACCGCTACAGTGTCGGCACCGTCAAACAATCGGTGGATGGTAACTCATCACACAATGCTGGTTGGTAACTCATCACAGAGTATACCGGTTCATATAAAGTGTCGGTTGTCGATTTGACAAAAATGAAGACTGGTAGAAATGTGTTATGCTGCTTTAATCCCTCGTACCGCTTGAGGTCAACATGTCGCTTCAAACCGGGAAACACATTCTGCAAAACTTCAATAGTCTAAAGACTATAATACAACATACCGGTTGTTCTCTAACTCATACATATAAAGAGGATCTCAGTGCAAGTGTGTGTCCATCAATGACAATCACAACATAAAAATAAAAAATGCCAACAGATGAACCCTGCATGAAGCAACTTTTATAGTTCCTATTTAACTATTTCCCTTAAAGCGGGATTAATCCTTCACTGAGGTTGTCTAATTGGTTTACAATCTTCTATGATATAAATTCTATGGGTACACAATGTAGGATTTAATCCTTTCATGTCCTAATAATCCCATGTGAAAGCTTGTTGTTGGGCTTTGAGTAATTCTATTAATAACAATCTTTGATCTACTGCTAATTAACTATTGATATTCAGATTTCTTCCTACAACAACTTCTATTTGAATTACTGACTCAACATTAGACATTTCAGACAGACAAGAGGTTTGAATTTCCTGTGGTAGCAATGTGTGAAACATGTCTGTGGCTGTAGGAGAATTTAAAAAGCCTGCAGATGGAAGAAGAGTATGCAGAGGACTTACTGGTATACCCAATGGCTGTTGAGTTGCTCCATAATGATTTCTTATGATGTTAGAGAGTACTGTATCATCCTCTTGAAGTGTTATGAATGGTTCCCTTGATAACATCATTAGTTGTTGGACAAAATTATTTCCTTTGCTTCTTCTCCTATGTCTGGCCATACTACTCATTCTTGATCAAGTTGTGGTTGTGCTGGAGAATAGAGTGCAAGTGTTTTGGCAGTAATACCATTTGAAATTGTCATATCTCCTGATCTACAACCTATATATGCATCAACTATTGCCAGCCAAGGTCTTCCCAAAATAATTGGATATCCACCTAATGTTGCCTTGGGAGAGAGAATTATAAAATCAACAAGATATTCCCAATAATTTAATGTGACAACAATATCTTCAACCATCCCTTCAGGCCGAATAGTAGAGCTATCAACAAGTTGCAGGACTGTTGGAGTTTATCTAAGACTAGTAATGTTGAGTTGTTGCATGACATCCTTAGTCATCACATTTATGGTTGCTCCTAATTCTATCAAGGCATTTTTTATTTGAGTTCCATTAATAACTACCTTGACAATAGGGCTACTCGGGTCATAATATTTAGGGACAACAATTTTTCCTAACATAATATCAGCCAATTGTCCTACTACATGCATTATTTTTGGGTCTTTTTGCTTCCTCCCAGGTTTCTTCAAACATGGCTCTTTAATAGCTTTTCCATATATGGGAATGTCTTTAATAGCTTGAAATAGTGGGATTTTAACACATGTATGTTTTAGCTGATCAATAAGATCAAAAGCTATATCATCCTGCTGCCTAAACACTTCTACCTGCAATCTTTGAGGAAACAGGGGAGTTCTTATAGGTGTATCTGGAGTTTCAGATTGTCGAACCTACTCAGGGTTTCCAAATTTATTAGGTATGGTTTCCTGAGCAGTCTCCTCTGTTGGTAATTCTGTTATGACTTGAGGAGATGGAGTAGGCAATGTTGTCCCTGACCGCAAATGAATATCACTTATATTGAGAGAGTATGCAGGATAGTTATTAGGACCAGTTGAAAAGACTTGTTGTTGCTGTTGTGGTTTGTTATTTGGATTTGGCACAGGTTGGGTTGGTAATTGGGTTGGCTTGGATGGAGTGACATTAAGAGCTGGTGGCATTAAAGCTGGCTGTTGGGACTGTTGTTGTGGCTGCAGGAAACCTGATGACTGGTTTGCCCATTGTTGTCCTCCCCTCCATTGTGGTGATTGTTTCCAATTACCTTGAGGGGGAGACCAATTCCCTTGTGGCTGCTGCCATTGAGATGAGGAATTCTGATAATTAGGCCAAGGGTTTTGAGAGTTATTCCAAGACTGAGGAGTATAATTTCCAAAATTTTGGGAATATGGAGGTTGCCACTAATTATTTTGTGCACTGAAGTTCATATAAGGATTAGAAAATGACAATGGATCCTGTGGCATACATTGTCTTGGAGGCCAAGGCCTTCGTTGTGCAACATAAAAGAGTTGTTCATCATCTCCATAGACAGGCTTGAAATCTGGGGAACTTTGCTGGCTATCAATTTTAGCTAACAGTTTGCATCTACAGTCCTTCTTCTTTTGTCGACAATGAGGACAAAATTTAGCAAGCATAGCCTCTACCTCCTCATTCTTTTTCTTTGCCTATAGTGTATCCAATTGGGTAGCCATATTATTAATTATATCTTTTTTAAAATCCTTCAACAGATGAGTTATTTTCATTCTTGAGACTGTTGAAGATGACTTTGCAATTGAAGAATCGGGCCTATAGTGTCTTCCCCTTTTTGTTGCAGCTCTTGAGTACTTTTGACAAATTTGTCTGATATCATCCCATTAAACTTGAGTAATATCTCCTCCTCCCATTAGATCTAAGGAGTCAAAACAATCATCATTGATGTCCCTTAGAAAAATTAACTTCATAGAGTCTTCATTTAGAGTACTATGCTTAGATTTCTTGACACTAAATAAAAACCTTTCCAAATAGTCTTCCAGGCTTTCATCTTTTTTTTGTGAAATTCTGAAGATATCATCACCATGTTGGTCCATCCCCCTGCAATAATCTTTATATTTACCCAAGAAGTTTGTCTTCATCTCCTCCCAGGTAGTGATTACATTTCTTCCTAAACTCATAAGCCATCTCAAGGCAGCTTCTTTCAAAGTAGCAGGGAATGACTTGATTTTATGAGTGTCAATCGTATAATCATTACTTTTGCAAAGGATATCAAATTTAAACAAAAAGGTGTCTGGATCTTCTGTTACCAATCCATGAAATTTTGGAAGTGAAGAGGCTAGTATGTTTTTCAAATTTGCATTATCACGCTGGTCAGAAATTGGAAACTCAAATGTTGGATTTATAGGCGGAGGTGGAGGATTTGCTACCATTGGTCCCTGATAAATGACTAGAGGTAAAATGTTTTGTTCAGGGGGTTCGTTCAGGAAGTCTAGGTCTCCTTCTGACAAATTAAAGACACCTCTATTTAGCACATAAGTTTCTGCAAAAGGGTTTACTTCAGGTGCTTGATTTGATCTTATATCTTGAGTGGAATGCGAGGGAATAAATCTTCCTAGTGCATCTCTTCTCCACCTATGCATGTAGATTAATGAATAAAATTCAAAGAGCTAATTAAGAAAACTTAAAAACTAATGGTTTACAATAGGTCCTTAGCTTGGCACCATCCCCGACAACGACACCAAAAATGTTGGTCCTCGCAACTGGAATGGAAACTAGGTAATAAAACACAATTCAGAGATTGAATATCCTTGAATAGCTAACTTTTCTTGTGGCAAAGGCTCATTTAGTTATCAACTAGGGACATAAACTTGGAATGGGCCAACACTGTATGTGCACCAAGTTCGTATTGCAACCATTCTATATTACTGCAGGAAAGGAAATTCATCTTAAATTCAACACACAGAATCTCAAATGAATTAATACTTAATCTTACAACTGCAAATTACTTTAAACAACTACTGTTAAATGATAAAGTTCTGGCGGGCAGTAGGAACTACTCTGCTGTTGTGGCTGCAGGAACAAACACAAGAACTGTTTCCTATGGCTGCAGGAATAGACAACTGCAGAAACAACTACTACAAAAGTATAAAACTAACTGGAACATACAAATGATAACTCACCAAGTGGGCCCCCTTGAGTGAGTATCTTCAAAACTTCAGATTACAATTATCTAATCATTCAAAATCACATTGATATCTTTATTTCATCTTGACTAGAAAATACATAAATAATACCAAAAGACTGTGTATTACAAAATATTATCGTCGATCTCTGCTATCCTCGAGAGGAGAGAGATCCCTTTATTTATAGGAAAACTTATAACAAACTTCTAATTGATCGACCACATTCCTATGGAATAGGTGAACATGATTTATTAACCAGAGAAGAAGAAGAAGTTAGTGCAGGACAATAGAACAACACCTATCCTACAACTGAGAAAATATAGCATGACTTGCCTCCTAGATCTAAGCTCCACTAGGAATAGTTATAAATGTTTCCATAAATCAATCTGTCGAAGAACCGATCAAGTGGTTTCGATCATTACTGCATTTCTCTGACTGGGTCCGCATTGCGGTTATATACTTGATGCTCCTTTAAACCACCATTTGTCTTTACTTCACCGTTGTTGACCCCACATCATGATATTAATGTGCACACCAAACATGTGTATATACTAATGCTAACATGATATAATGTAAACCATATTTATAATTGATTTTAGATATTTGCATAAATAGATCATTTAAAACCATTATATGACATCCTTAAACCACATTTATAATTGATTTTAGATATTTGCATAAATAGATCATTTAAAACCATTATATGACATCCTTAGGTATAAGTTAAACTAGTTTCAAAAACACTTAAAAGGTATCAACTTAGGAGAGTATTATAATCCAAATGTCATCTAATCATAAGACCTAGGCAGAAGTATTATCTGAAAAATATATCAAAATAGAGCCATTATTTAGGCTCATCATGGCACACCATATATAGGTGAGATGGGACACTCAATTAGCACCAAAATTAAAGAGCATTGTGTTGATATTAGACATGAGAGAACCTTGAAATTTTCCCTAGTTGAGATTTCCTCCAAGACTAAGCACCACATATCCTTAGAATATACCCAAATATTAGCTAAAGAAGGTAACTTCTTCGGGAGGAAACTTAAAGAAGCCATTGAAATCCACAATCACCCCTCTAGCCTAAATTGAGACAATGGTTGGATTTTAAGCTCTAGCTGACATCCTCCATTAAAAGCCTTAAGAAATCTAGATCTCCCACCCTCCAGTACCCCTTTCTTTGCATTCTTCTTTGTCGTGTACTTAATTCCCCTCCCTTTCCTTTCCTTTCCTTCCTTCTTGTCAGTGTTGTCCCCCATTTTTTGTCTTCTTCCCTTGTTTTTCAATTCTCATTTTTTGTTCCCTTTCAATGTTTCTTTTATTGTTTGTCTTTTCTATTTTATTTGTTTTCTTTTTTTCAATCTCTACTTCTTGTTTTACATTTTCTTTTGCTTCTTTCCACTTTTATTGTAAATTTTTTTCTTGGCAAACTGCTATCATGGGGGTAGCGCCCTTTCCATTAAACACAATGAAAACATATACATAAGATTTAACAAAGAGTGAAAACCAGGATACGTATGGCCTTAATGACCTCCTGGGCTTGCTCAATCTACTCAGGGGAAAACAAATTCCCATTTACACTGATCATAAAGTCACATGTCTCCATATTGTTCCTACATAGACAATTTTCCATCACAATAATTGTGTCATCCATTACCTCGTTATTGATGTCCATTTCAATTTTGAAAGTATCCACCACCCATCCTTTGAAGGACTTGATTTGTAGTTTTTTCAGAGCCTTCACCACTAGCTCCCTCAACCCTAAAGCCATCAATCGGTGAACAAACCCTTTTAGTTATGTCATGATCCCCGATAACCCTGCCAATAGTGTAGACAAACTTCTTTGTCAACTCGACATTATGCACATGAGGGCCATCAAGCATCTTCCCTCCATTGATCTTGAAAATGTCATCCTCCTCCAGATCACCATCATAGGCAAAAGCTTCCTTGAGTTGCACTCCTATAGAATCCTATAGACAATCACACTTGCATTTAGGGATGATGATGAACTCCATTTCCCCATCGCTTAACGCAGAGGATCTCACCATAATCTTCCCCCAAACAGTCTACTTGCAATGATCAAACTCTGTTGGCAATCTCATTTGGCATTTTGCTCATATAGACAAAGGTTGAGATAGACCGTTTGTAAGTCGTATAAATAATCTATGAAAATTATGAAGAGCCATGATTTTATTCTCACATGGGAACTATGTGTCTATGTTTACCTTGTCATGTCATTCCTTATGTAAAGGAGGTCATTTCCTCCTATCGAATTGGGTTCTCTAATGGAGGTGTTTGAAGTTTGAATGATGTTGTCAGTGAGATTAAAGTTGTTCCAAGAAAAAATGACACTTGATGTGATGGATTCACAATCTTGAATGGTTTGATAAGAAATCCACCACCTTACTTGCCTCGCAAAATATGTGCTTAATTGAATAGTCCATTTTCCCTAAGATCTCTTTGATTCTAGTCAACCACATTATAGATTTCCAACTTGGGGATTTACTAGAAATATCAACATGAATCACATTGAGGGAGACACCTTTGATATCAACCTGTTGAAGGTTCTTCTCTAGACATACTTTTAGGCCACTAAGAAGAGCCACATATTCAACATCATTATTTATGCCATTAGGGAGTTTAACCAAACCACCCCACACCAATTCTCTAGTGTCATTTATGGTAATGAAGTCAACACCAGACGAGGCAGGTTTTCCCCTGGAAGCACTATCAAAATTTAGTTTCAGATGACCTTTTGGCACAAGAAACCACTTAGAATCTCTCTAGATTTTATTGTTTTGTATCAGCTTTGGGGGAATCAAGTGTGACCATTCTTTTGTTATTTCATCATCTTAGGCAGTAAAGAACTCATGCTTTCTTTTTGACCATCTACTTAAGCACATAATGAGAAATTCAAAGAAACAAATTTAATTTTTAAATAATAATAATGAGATAACAATGAATTTATTAAGAAATTTGATCACATAAGCAATAGATTTGAGAAATTAATGCATCTAAATTTGAAAAACTCCATATCTAAAACTAGAAATCAAAAGTTATGTAGGCACAAGACATGTTGAGTTCACCAAAATGTAATGTTGGAAATATGAGTCTTAACCTATGAGTGTAAATTAACATCTTATTCATTCACTACTTCCAACATTCATTGGGGAATAATCAACAACGTTCAACTTCAATCCTAAAGGAGAGTTGAACACTTTGGTGTTAATTATTCCCTTTTTATTATTTTGATTTGATTAGTTATGGATATGCAAGATCTAGGTAGAATGATGCAAAATTGAAAACATTCAAAACAAACAAAAATATATAGGACTCAAAGAAAATACACGAGTACAAATATCGAAATGAGATGCAAAGAGGAACCTATAGTTGAAATTTGGGCCTGAAAGTGCTAGACAATGGAGATAGGTGCCCTAGTCTCGAGGGTTTCTTCATCAATTAAGGCTTGATATTCTAGAACATGAGACTCTATAGATCTTTCCCTTCAAAATTTAGCCTAAAGGTGTCAGACAGGTGAGCAAATCAACATAGTTTAGGGGTTTTCACTTGTTCAAAGTCTACAGCTATGTCTTAGTATACTCTGTGCAATTTCACAACTTTTGATTATTGGATCTATAACCTACACATTTAGAAGAAGGAAAATTGTTGTGATGTATAGGGGCTAGCCTAAGTCAAACCCCATGTTGGTGTTCCAACCTCCACAAAAATAACGACGATGAAAAAAGGAAGATTGACCTTAGTTGAAAACCTTAAAGAAAATGCTTGAATTGACAAGATTATACATCAAGATTGACAATCGTGGCAACGTAGTGCTCTTTAGATAAGTTCTTCAAGTGTTGATGCAATAAAATGACATGGGAAAACATAACAAGATCAATCATAGAAACATACGATTGCATGTAGATTGTTGTAGCTTGATGCTCCATAATTTGCTCAAATCTAAATATACTTTGCTCAATAATGCTTTCTCAATAGGAATAACATAAATTGTAACTTCTTAGGTACCTTACGAATGAGATGATTTTTTTAAATAGGGTTCACAAGGTATTTCCTAATTTAGCTCGACTTCAAATGGTCATATTAAAATATCGACATTAGATCACAAATGGCAAGAACTCATCACACTTGCACACATTCAAATTTGGGTCCCTTTTGGAGGGACTAGGGCACAAGGTGCCATAGTCCACTTAGAAAGGGATGAAAGAAAGGTTCTTGCAAAGTATCATGTGTCCTATGACACTGGATTTGGTCACAACATTAGCATATGACAATAATTTATGCAGGATAAGACCAAAAATAGGTTTGTAGTGATCTATGAGAGAGCACACTAAAGCAAGGATCCAAAATAGAGTGTGAAATTTTAAAGGGCTACAATTCATAACATTACTTTGGGTATCGATTTTGAGTTTTTGATACTAGTGATGTCATGGGAATAGTCCCTAAAAATTCATTTTTATATCAAAGACTTGATTTTGGTTGTAGGAACATTGTTTCTTTTTTATAGTAATCACCATTTGAGTGGAATCTCTACATAGGTGGCATTACCTTTTGGGAATAAAGAATAAAAACACAACAAGATGGAGATGAATATTTTAGTTCGAAGAAGTTGGATGTGTGTAAGTCATAGAGCTAATGTATTGATGACGAAATTTGTTGCAGCAACTCTTAGTTTAACATGCAAAGGACAAGGAGTTGGTCATGTGGTGAGATGAAGCTCCTACACAAACCCTTGGATGCATGTTGTGGATTCATATTTTTTGCATCCATTGGTTACAATGGTTGCAAATATGGGATACTCTATCATTCAAAACATGGATATGGCAGTTTTTAGATTTATCCAGTTGTTTCAAATGTGTTGGATTTAGATTTGCATGTATCATTTTCTAGATTTTTTTTAAATCAAAAAAATTAGCGGGTTGCATAGATATGTGGAGCATTATTTTTCATTGGCTTTTATGAATGGAGATAGTTTGACTTGTTGTGGTTCTTTGCGAGGTTCTTTAATGTGTAAAAGTTCCAAGTTATAGTATTTTTCGTATATTTGATTTGAGGGCTTCTTGATCTAATGTTCATGTGATGGAAAACAATTACATTATTTTTTATTTCATTTTGTGATGGAGAGTTGAGTTGGATGTTTTGGGGCTTCTCCATTATTCTAGTGGATCCTTTTAATACTCTTATTTAGAGTGTTGTTTCTAATTTTGATTCATTCATCATTAAACAACAAAGAGACAAGGGAATATTAGTAAGGTGATATTTTAGGCAAGGTGTTTTTATCATTGGACACATTAATTAATTGCTATGGCAATATCTTGAAGGGCATAAAGTTTAAAAGTTACTATTGGAAAGTAACCCGAGACCATGAGTTGTCTCAAGGACTCAAGCTATCACCTTGGTGATGCTTTAGGTAAACGAACAATGTTTCTCAAAAGATGTCTTAAGTCATTGATCCCTTAAAGGGTGAAGTAAAAATTGATGTAAAATATTTGCTTCAAGTTATTGCTAAGGTGATGCCTTAGAGGTCTTTATGATACAAATAAAGTAGAGGATCTATCACATAAATGAGACCTATTAGAGAGTTTTGAATTGTCATTTTAGATTCATCTTGATGTAAATTAAAAAAATGATGCTTGATTTTGATCCCATAAGTGAAAATTGTGGCTCTTGAAGGTTTTGATTATGAGATGCTCAAGTTAGGTTTGCCAAGGTGACATTTTTAGGGTTGGGGATACACCCAATGTTTAAAGAATAGTGTGATATTAAATTGCAATCCTAATGTATAATACCAAGTCACCAACTTTCTTGGAACAGGTAACTTGGAGGCTCATGTGGAGTCAAGGGATATTGTTTTATTATTATTCTTTGGATAATGTAAGCAAGTTCTAATAGCATTAAACGAGGGAGGTTACAAAGGGAAGTCAAACATTGGGAGTTAAGGAGCATCTTTCTCACAATAGGCAATGATAATGTAACTATTGAACTCATGGATGCCTACAAATGAGAAAGTGGGTTTAATGACATCTCATGACAAAACTTATGACATGTTAGTATATGAGATAGGTCACTTTCTATTTTATAGTCCACTTTCATGTAGTTGGTCATGAGACTTTTTACCATGGTATTTTGAGACCATGTTTAGGCCCATGTGTTGGTTTATGGCAATTTTCTAAGCATTCTTAAGTCAATAATTGAGGGCATAGTATGGTGGATGTATGATTATTATGCATATAGTCTCATGCCACTAAAATGTTATCAAATTAAATAAGCTTGAACAATGCATTGATATACTTGTTTCAAATCGAATGGTAAAAGCTATATATCTCTTTGGTGGTAGAGTTTTTCCCTAAAAGGGTTTCTCCACATATATCTAGAGTAATTTGTGTTTTATGATTTGATTTTATGCATGCTTATCCATTTTCTTTTTTTGTTTCAAGGATTTATTATCCACATTCTTGTTGATTTTCTATATAAAGAAATTGCCACAATTTTGAGTAGTCCAAGTGATAACAAATTTATTCATTTTTTTCATGTATATGAAAATCAAAACAAATTATTGACTTTTTATTTTGGCACTTCTTTAAATATTTTAAGGAAATAAATTGCAAATTTAAGAGGTCTCATTTATTTGTGACAACGAATTTGAAAATTGATAATATTTAAGACTACTACTACTAACACATACCTACACCTAACTCAATACTAAGCAATAAATTTGATGAGCACAATGTCTATTCCACATAATAAATTTTATAGGTATGATATCTATCTCAATATCTAAATGATAATAAATACTTTCAATTTAAATTTTTTTACTTGCAATCAATAACCAATAAAAACTAATTTAATTTTCTAAAATAATTTTTAATACAATCATTGTAACTTTTTATACAAATATAATATATACTTAAAATTAAATATTATATTATATATCAATCAAACCAGCAACTTTAAAATATAATAAAAGTAAACCATCAACTTTAAAATAAAATAAAAGTAAACCGTCAACTTTAAAAATTAATAATAATAATATAATAAAATAACAATTTACCATAACTAACTACACAAACTTACTTTTTTTTCATTTGTTCAAAAACTTTAATCTTGAGTTACAAGATCATTATGTGGTCAAGTTTATCAAACGGCTTTTGCGTGTTTGTTATCACTCCCAAAATGTTTTAATTCAATAATTGTGAACGGAATTTATCTTTTCTCTGTACTGTAGCTGTAAGGATGGCGAGAGTGAAATTTCAGGTGATCTTCGCGGAAAAGAGTAAAAATTTGACAGAGACAGAATATGCGTAAGATTTGCGTGTGAGGGGAAGCAGCCAAGAATCGGAGTCATATGCTGGTTAAGGTGGCGAACATGAGGAATTATTCCATTTTCTGACAGAAATGGCCGACAGTCAAATCCACGTCAGCTATAAACCGCGTTTGTCAAATTGCGATGCACGCACGTACGTCGTGGCCACCAAGAAAACCCATCAATACGATTAAAATAATACGAGAGGAGGTTTCCCTAATATCTACTTCATTTATTCTGGTTTGTATTATTATTGGTGTGAGCAGTGCAGAGGAAGAAGGAAGAAGAAGGAATGGGTGCGAACAATAGTCGGTCAGGGGCAGGGGCAAGAGCTGGTTTTGCGCAGAATCGTGGGCTTAATCGCCAGAGGCGTGAAGGCAGGATACGGCCGCTCATTCGATCTCTCAGCTGTGGAACAGTCTTTCCTCGTTTTCACCTCGAGGTGGTCTTTTCGTAAAACTTCTTTATTTTGAAAAAGTATTTTCCAAATATGTGAGCAGCAGCAAACCATTTATCAATTCCCAGGGGCCCTTTTCATCTTGAACAGAAACCCTGTTTTCGGGTTTTGTTATAAATTGCCTCGGTCGCGACGGCAACAAGGTCTTCTTTGCTTTTTTTTTGGCAGCAGGGAATTTTTGTTTTCAATTTTAGCATTAGACCTTGGGGAGGTAGTTTCTGGTTCATGGTTTCTGAGACTAGATGATGTCAATTTCTGCAAGCGGATTTAGCTGAAATTTTACAGAGGGGTAATATCTTGTTTTGGGAATTTATGTTCGTTCACAAGTTTTGTGTATTCTATGTCAATTTGTTTGCCTAGAAGAGAATGAATGCTGGATTATTTGGGGAAAGTTTTAAATGGTTATATGTATTTCAGTTTTCCATTTTGAAAAAAACAAATTGCACTTAATTTATGCTCTCATTCGAAGTCCTGTTTTTGCCAAGGAATTTATCATGGAATGAATGTCATCATTTAAGGTAATTTGTGTCTCTTCTGTCTGATTTTGTATAGAGTGAATGCCATCTCAATGAAGGGATTTATCCCCCCTTTTTCTTTTCAGGGAATGGATGTTGATGGGCATCTTAATTTTTTTTATCTGTAATTATTTCTGAAGTGATACAACCTGGTTACACAGATATAGGCATCTCTGCCCATAAGCTGGTTACTAAATACTCAATAAGCGAACACCTGTACTAGAAGCGGCTAATCTGCCAGGATAAGGGGATCCATTAGGCCTATTTGTTTGATTTTCATTTAGTTCATTTTTTTTACAATGGAATGAATGACATGTATTAATATTTGCTAAAATTCTTTTGCTGGGTAACTTTCAACTTAGATACCGCAATTCAGGAATGTCTTTATGTCGAATTCACCCAGGGATTATACCTGGCGTCATTTGTAGGGCACATTTTGGCTAACAAGTTGGATGGAGTGTTTTACCCAACTTGAATACTTTGTCTTACCTCCTTGAGATTTGTACGTGGGGCTGTGCTACGAAGTCCATGATGCATTTTCTGAAGGGGTATATGCTATTTTGTTTTCGGAGTGCAATTTTGTTTAAGCAAGTTATCTAAATAGAGATGCATTTTGATTTAATTTTGTATGAAATGAATGCCATGGAATAAATGCTATATTCTTTGAGAATCATATTTCCAATATATTCGTAAAGGATGAATTTCATTTTATCCCAGACTTTGTGGGTGGAATAATGCTATGTAATCTATGAAATTTATCTCTATTGTTTTTAGTGAAAGAATCTTGGATTATTTGAGAAATTGATTGCAATGTTTATAGGGAGGACGTGAATGCTTTCTTATTTGAGAAATCTATCTCAGTTCTCCTACACAATGGACGCCATCTACTTCAATTAATTTGCCTCCTCCTTTAAACAAATAAAACTCTTTACTTTGTGAAAATGCTTTCTGGCATCATTGGAGCACCTATTTGCTATGTTCTGATTGTCCAAGGTTCAAGGAGGGGTTTGCTACACTGCAGCAGAAGACACAAATTCAATAGGGAATGGAGATAACACTTCATTCTTTTCCAATTGGCAGAAGGTGAAAGGAGGCGCTAGGGTTTACTCCATATTGAAATAACTATTTACGATATGCATTTAGAAGTCTTTTCATAGTGTTATGAAGACAAATGAAGTATATATTGTAAGTGATGAAAAGAGCTGGAATTCTCTATCAACTATACAATAGTAAGTTGACTGCAGGTACTCAAAACTTAAATATTTTGGTAACTACAGTAATTTTATCTATATTTATGTAAATAAATTGGGAATAAGCCAATCTAATATTTGAAACTTTTATGGAAAATTAGCCAGTTGGCAAAAAATGGCTCATGAAATTTTCTCTTGAGGTAAGGAGACAAAGTCATATTTAGTAAACTATGTTGTCCTATAGTAAGGAATTATATTAATTAATTAAAAGAAGTATCTTGTAAGATCGATGGACTTCAATCTTTTCCAATGAGTGCTCTGCATGTGCCTTGGAAGGAATACTCTTACTTCATTTATGAGCAGCATGCAATTCTTGAGGCAAGTCAACTGTGGAAAGGCTTTAATTGTTCTCAATACTTTTTTCAGAATAAATATACATAGATCATTTATCATGGGCCAGGTTGCGAAACAACAATTATGATATCTATTTGCAACTACTTGTATGGTTAATACATTACAAGCTATATAGATGCATTTTTAGTCTAGGCTGACAGAAATAAGAATAAGAATATAACTACATTGGACGTGAGCCTAGAAATAGATTTTGGAAATAAGAAACATTTTAGGAATTTTAATAATGCAAACTTTAACCATAATCATTTTTTTATAGGGAAAGAAAAGTTGCAAATAAAATATTATATTTAGATTCTGGACCTTTAAGAATGAAGTAAAGTGTTTTTATTGTGATGGAAGGAAAAGCTCATTTAAGACTGTCAAAAGCAATCAAAAGATGCTAGAAAAGAACTTTGTACGGAAGAAACTCTTAGTGATAGTCCAACATGAGACTGAGTCAATAGAAGTTTATTTCAAGGAAGCGCTTAGAGTAATAGGTCAAAAGACAGATCAGAGATATGTTGAACTGATTAACAGTTGATTATCAAAATTCATTTCGCAAATTTTAATGTTGCTTTGCTGATATTGCCAAGAGGCATGCTGGTTCTTGAGAATGGATTTTGGAATGTTGCAGCCCCCCAGCTGTTCCATATTTGGTAAGATAGCTGTTGGTGATCATTAATGCATAAGGCTTCCCTTGCTTTCTACAAAATATACTTCACTAATTGGTTTGAAATTGTAGAGACTAGCTGCCACTGCACATTCTAAAATGAGGGTTGTTATGCACATACCCTATGTACGATGATATTACGTTTGGTAGTTCTTGAAAAACTTGAGTAGACTAACATCATAAAAGTATGGGAATCAGATCATCATGTATCATAACAACCAAGACAGAAGATTTTTGGCAAAACTTGGTTGAGATATCTGAGAGAGATTGTATCTTACACAATTCTTATTCTATTTTAATGGGTACTTCAAAGTGGCCCTTTAGCCAGCATAGGGGTTTAACTAAATTTTTCTGACTTGATTTTCCAGGGCATCATATAATTTGTACCCTGAGGCACACTTTACATTCCAGCTGGGCCGCTCCTTTTAACTGCAACTTCAATTGATTGATGCTCACAATTGCACCTGGATTAAACATATCAGTGAGTGGATGCTTATAAACTGAACCCAACTTCATCAAACGAGAAAGCCAATAGTTATGTTTGTGCATCAACTATTCCCAAAGCAAGCCACATCATATGGGTGCAAAGTAATCGGCACATCAAGTCTTTTGGGTGTCTCCAGTACGTATTTATTAGATACATTACAAATGTAAATGCCATGTGGCATCGAATATGATTTATCCCATGTTTGATGCGGCTTACTGAAGGGATAGCTGATAATTTGTTCTTGTAGCAGGTTCAAATTGCTGTAGACTCTGGAGATCACATACTTAAAAGATAATTTTGGTCAATTTTTTTTGACTTTTTTTTTCTTGGCTTTATTTTGATTAATTTTTATTTCACTCAACCTAACGTGACATGATATTCACATATGTTGACTATTCTATTGAAAATTCTTTGAATTGATCTTGCACTCTTCCCTTTCTATTGCTAAAGTGTTCTGCGGCACATGAACTTAGTAAGGCCAAGAATCCTCTAACAAGTATTCAACAACACATCTCTTCATCAACATCACAAGCTGGAATTCACAATTGCTCATTCTGCAATAGATTTATTCTACCCAGTTTTAGTTTTTTTCTATTTTACTGAATCAACCAGGCATACCTGGGTACAATTTGATTTGGAATCAGATTCAGGTATAAAATGTCTATGGAATTGTCTAGGACATTTTTTTTCACGTTTCGAATCATTCATTAATGTACCCAGACGGTTCCAGCTTCGTTTGGGCATTTCCTGAGCGTTTCCAAAGGCTTAAAGGATTTCCATATATTTTGTTTTCTTCTAAATCCTAAATGACAGCCATTTTCACTTGCATCGAGTTTGACAAATTGGTATACTGAATTAGTAGGCTGCTGTATATAAATGATTTATTTATATTTTTGGTACAGTTTTATCTATCCCTCCCCTTTCTCCCAAATTATATGGTTGAGCTGGCATACTCTACCCACATACCCTCACCCAATTCTGTTTCGGAAACTTAGGTCACTTTTCCTCTGAGCATGGAAAGCTTTGTGTACCACCATTGAACTGGATAGGAAACATGTGTATGACTTATTCTCGAAAAGCCCTTAAGGTTTTTCCAGCTCTAGTTACTTTCCATTATTTAGGATATACTGAATTAGAGCAAGTCTGATGCAGAGAAGGATAGGGGGTCACCTTAATAACAGCCTTGCCCTTGTAGCCAAATCCTAGAACACTCAATACACACATACATTATTTGCTGAAAAGATCATTGAAGACAACGCCAAAATTAGATTTTTTATTACTACTGTTTAACAAAAAACTGTTACAAGCCAATGTTGGTCACGACTGAATTGTAACAGAGTACCACAGAATGGTTATTGTCGCAGAACAGATCTCTAGTAACAATTATAATACTCACTACCACAGATACATAATGTGCTACCTTCAGCTACAGAAGGTCGCTGTTAATGCTACAGAACATGCTACAGGATCTAAAGGTTGTTTGCCTCTCGTTTTTTACTGGTGAACGAATGCCCAAAAACAATTTGAAAAGTAAAATATAAAGATTTGGCTTTCAGCATTTGGCAGATTAATTCTTATCCTCCATGTTTATCCATCTACTGTTGACTTCTTGTCTTTGCTCACTTCTGGATTTGTAATTGCTGCAATATTCTCCATTCGAACAATGATGAGCAGCCAAATTGTAGGTTCTTCTTTTGTTTTGTCTTTCCTAAGGCATCATATCCTCTGCCTACAACACCTTTATGACACTCCCTGTGTGCTAGCTCTGCAAAAGTGTTACATGTTAGTTAATGGAAAGGTTGAGCTATGATCACCACATTATCAGCATGAAGCACTTGTAGTTTGGAAGAGATCAAGCCCTTTACAATCTGGCTGAAGAAAACCAATAAAACTTGTTTATTTGCCTTTCAAAAGATCATTGTTTTGGCCACCACATAGCTATTGTATTTTCAACAATAGATGTGTTAATATTGCAAATAAATTTCTGTAGCACCTGTGTTATGGTTGCAAACAAATTTCTGCAACAGCTGTGCTAGTGCTGCAAATGACTTTCCCCAACAGTTATGTAGTTGCTGCAAATAACTTTACACTTCAGCTATGTGACAGCAGCAAATGGCTTTCTTAGCTACATAACTGTTGTAAATGACTTCTGCAACAACTGCATAACTACTGCAAATGAATTTTCGCAACAATTGTAAGGCTGCTACGAAACAAATTTCTGCAACAATAATGACTGCTATGGAAGAACTTCACCCTTAGCTATTTCTACAGGGTTTGTCTATTCTTGTGCTCGTAACTCATTAGTTTTTTTTTGTAATGTCCCCTATTGGGATATTGGTATATTTTACCCCAGAACACCAATTGAGGTATGAATTATAGCATGGAAGTGCAACTTGCCTCTTTATGTCTCTATTTAGACCCTGCAATCAGGTTAGTTATCATTATGAAATATGAAGAAACATATAACCATCAATATTACAAAGAGAGACCTAATCATCATTACATAATGTGCATGCGGGATTCAATAATACTTCCCCTGCAACCTATCCTCATTACGGAGTCCCTTGGAACATCATATAAGGCGCCTCGAGCTTATTCTTTTCCATCAAGCCCAAGAGCACAAATGACACCTGCCATTCGGCCTCCTGGCCTCACTTGGGATTGCTCTACTTGAATGGAACCTTACTTGCATCCTATATATGCACATTATATTCTACATTCCATAATGAGATGGTGCGTTGGATGAAGTGTTAAGGAATCTTCTATATAGTTTATTATGCCCGATATCATAATAGCAATGATAGAAATATATAAATATATGTTAACAATAATATGTTAATGACATCCATTACTACATGGAAGACAAAATAGCAAATCAGTAAGATCATGGTTTATGCATTATGCATCATACCCAATGCTTGTTAACATATGAATCTGCCAATTATATGCTTACATCTGAAGCTACTTGCTTCCTTTTGATCAATTGCTCTTCATATGCTTTTTGATGCCCTCTTTGATTTCTTTGTTGATCTTTTATACCCCTCCATCAATGGTGGAGGGTCATGATCTTCTCCTATGGTCACAACTGCTCCCTGGAAGAGGCATCTCTTCTTGCTGATCGATGCCCCTTAGTAACCTGTGTTTTAGTCTCTAGTGATGGTTCTTTATTGATTCTGATGGCCTGACTTTCCCTTATTAATTCTGTTGTCTATAAAGCAAAGGTATTTATATTGCAATTAATACTTAAATGTTTCCCCAAGGAAAATGCTTTCTCAAGGATTATATTCTCACGAGCAACTTATAATTGGCCTGCAACACCTTTGTCTTGCTGTAGACAGACGGCTGTAGCGTTTGGAGAAATTGTGAAGTCTTATCTAAGACAATTTCTCGCCTAGGGTTTAGACTTATTCATTGTTGGGTCTGATGTCATAGTGAGGACATGACATTTTGGGTGACGCAAGATTGTTGTTTTTCCTAAGGACACTTCTGCATTGAACATCCTGAGCAATTGAGAAATATGAGCTCTCGCTCATGAAACTTTATTGAAACTTTCTAGAGTATAACAATAGCAAACATAGTTGGATTCAATCAATTTGCATCCTCTATACCCTTGGTTCTCTACTTGACCATATACTCAACATACTACTTACCTCTTGTTTGCTTGACAGCAATGTATACTCTCTTTCCTTTTCAGGTATTTGTTTTTCCTAGTCAAGAATCTGAAAATCTAATTCTTCAGTGTTATCTACATGTTGTCTTCTGAATGTGTAGAGATATGATTGCCCTTAGTGTAATGTCCCCACTTTGAAATACAATTTAATGATATGTGCTAATATAATAAAATTAAAATTAAAAATATATAAGAAAACAATTAAAGATAATTAAATTTTAATTAAGTTAATGAATGGTCAAAGACATGAAATGAAAAGTTGTGGCTCCCTCAAACATGAGATATAAAGGGAGAAGAGAACCTCATTTGAGGGGATAATTTGGGGAATCAGAAGTGCAGATCTGATATAAATAAGAAATGCAGATCTGAATGTGAAAGGTTGTGTTCCTTTCAAAAGGCAGAAATGATGAAGAGTTACACTCTTTCAAAGGGTGCCGATGGTGAAAAGGGTGCGTCTCTTGCCAAGGGGCATACATGATGAAGAGGTGTGACCTCTCCCTCACATTGGAGGATATAAAGAGAAAGTCTCATTTGAGGAGGACATCCAAGGGAGATCAATTTGAAGAATAATTTATTATTCTCAAAGTGCAGCAATGGAGAGTGATGACTCATTTCTTATGAAGAGGTGTGACTTCCCACAAATGAAGATATGAGGAAGAGATTAATTCAATTGAAAAGGGGGAATTGGAGGAACCATCCATAAGATCAAATGAGACAAGAGAGTCAATGGAGCAATATCTAATATCAGAATTAATAGGGGTGAAAATTAGGAGACTTTGATATTTACAAGGGCAAGATATAGGGCAATCCCAAAAGGGGACATTACACTCAGGCAGTTTCAATCTCATATGTATTCTCAGAAAAAATTCTTGAAATCCTTGCATGGCTCAATCTTTTTCCATTTTTGTTATAATTCCTTTTGGAAACCTCTCACCTCAAGGGTGCTAATACCCAATCACCAATGTGGAATTTCTTTCCTTTCTCGTTTGGTCAAAGCACTCATTGAATCTTCCCATGCTTTGCATCAGTTGGTTCCTCACTTGTTTGTTCACTTCTTTTATAAACTCTACCAAATCTTCTGGTTCTGCGATCCTGACACTCAAATCGGCTTTGGTTGTCAACTCTGTGACACCTCTATAGGACCATGCCTATACACTATCTGGAATAGTTACTTCCCTGTATTTTTGTTCAGTGAGTTATCATATGCAAACTCAGTTTATGGCAAGACCAAGTCCTATTGGCCCAGTTTCTTTTCTACAAGACATACTAGCAAGGTTCCAAGGCTGTGGTTTACAATGCCAGTTGGTCCAATGTCCCCTTTTGGGATTGCCCTATATCTTGCCCTTGTAAATATCAAAGTCTGCTAGACTCCATATGTTTAGAGTTGGTATGTGGAATTGAATTGTAGATTTGTAGTTAACTTATGCCACAGTTTTCTCCAAAAATGACCAACAATCTTGGAATCCCTATCATGCACCATACTCTTTGGCAAGCCTTGCAAACTCAGTACTTCTAAAAATGGTTGGATCATCCACCTTCTTGCATGCTATGAAGTTTGAAATCTTTGAAAACCTACCCATAACCAGAAAAACTGAATCATTGCCCTTTTGTGTGCAAGGCAACCCCAATACAAAATCAATGCTTTTATCTTTCCATGATCTCTTGGGTATAGGTGATGGTTTGTACAATCCCCCATTTGAATTGTACCCTTAGCATAGTGACATAATCTACAATTTCGCACAAATTTTCTCATATTTGTGCTCATCGTTGGCCAATAATATCTTTTGCAGGGGTGCCAAACCGATCTTGCAAACCTCTACTATGTTCTCTTTTATTAAATTCCTTCTCATTGATACTTGCAGTAAGCACAATTGTTGCCCTATGATCAACAATGCAAAAAGAAAACCAGCCATGTTGTTCTTTTTATGCTTGGTTCCATACATGTTATCCAGCTTCTTGGAATCTGATATCTTCCTTTAACAATACAATGGCTTCTACTTGCATTGTAGTCAATAAAAGACTACTACTTGAGACATCTGCTATTTGTCACATTTCCATATTTCCAAAAAAATGAATAACTTTGAAGAAACTCTTAACCTTTCATATGCCTTCAATTCAATTAACCTTGCATGTTGATAAAGTGCAGTACTTGGTGGTTTGTATACAAGACAAACTCCTTTGAAAGCAAATAATGTCTCAATTTCTCCATTGCTTTTATGATAACATGGAATTCTTCATCATATATTGAGTATTTCTTTTTTGCATCACTTAGGCTTTTGCTGAAGAATACTGTTGGGCTTCCATCTCAACTAAAAACAAGTAACATTGCTGCCCTGCTAGCATCACAATCAACTTGGAACATTTTGTTGATTTCTGGTAACTTTAACATTGGCTGTTGAGTCACCTTTTTTTCCCAAAATTTCCAAACTCTTTGCTGTTGTTATAGTCTATGCCTCTGATAGTTTCAGCTATTGGTGCACAATCGTGTTGAAGTTTCTCATGAACTTCCAGCCAACCCAAGCAAACTACTTGCTTCATGCATGCTCTTGGACATTAGCCGCTCCAAAATGGCTTTCACCTTTTCCAATCCATCCTTAATTTGGCTTTAGAGACCACAAAACCCAAATACACTAACCTGGTTTTGAAAAAATCTGCATTGTTCAATATTTATCAATCGCTTCTTCTCTCTTTAGTCTTTTTAACACTTTTTTTTATAATATTTTTTTAAGGGCAAGCGCTTTTTAACTGGAGCTATGAACCAGTGAGATCACATAGGAGGACCTCATCTCCATGTTGTGAGCCAAGGCATCCTCAATGAAGCACCTGTACGGCTTGAGGATCTCATTTCTATTGGCAGATGTTTTTCCGGGATGGGGGATATGGACAGTCACAGTCAGCGGGGGGCGGGATAAACCTCCACTTCACTGTACCGCCCAGCTTAGATGGCACGGCGTGAGGCTCGGGGGTTTCGACCCCGAGACCTCCACCCGGAGGTGAGCAGCCTACAACCGCTGCGATACGGGGACAACCCTAGTCTTTTTAACACTTGTTTCAAATGTATCAAATGCCTTTCTTTTTATCTTGCTAAATATTGCAATATTGTCCAAATAAACAATGACAGAATTACCAAGTTATGGTTTCAACACTTCATTTATAAGTCATAAATGTACTTGGTTGAATACAATGAAAGATGGTTACTAAGGCCATGTTCTACTTGTCACCTTTCTGAATTTGGATTCGACATAACCACTTGTCAAATCAATCTTTGTGAAGCTTTTGTTCCACTCAAACAATCTCTTTGATCATTCATTTGAGGTAATGGAAATTTGTACTTGATGAACATCTTGTTAATTGTTCTAGGATTTGTGCACATATGTTGCTTTCCAACTTTCTTGGGTGCTAACACTACTAGAGCTGCAAATGAAGCTTTCCCTTATTAATCCCTTCCCCAATAACTCTTGAACCTGTCTGTTCACCTCTTCATTCTCTGATAGTTTCAACTTATATACCGCCTTGTTTGACAACTAGCTCTTGGGATCGAATCCATGTGATGATTGATGCTCTTTGTTGGTGGTAATCCTTTTGGTAGATATTTGAAAATGGTTTTTTCATGTTCAATCAACAAATCCTTCACATCACCAAGTTTTTCACTTTCTTTGTGTCATCCCATCTTGCATAGGATTGGGAACGAAAGCTAGTCATGCATTTCTCTTACAACCTTCAAATATTGTTTTCCAAAAATAATTAGCACCTGAGGACTCTTGTTTACTTCCTTCTTTTTGTCCTTCAGCAGGCTCAAGGTGTACTTTCCATTCTTAATAAGGGTGTAGGTGTTACCTTACCATCATGGATGGTCGTCAGTCAAATTGCTAGTGTCTACTTAACAATACACGACATACATCCATGGGCATGATATCATGCCAAACATTATTTTTGTAGAAACCAATCTGAATAGTGACCAAGAATTGTTTATCTGCAAATTCTGTCCATTTTTTCTCATTGGAAGCATTGACATTCATGTATGGTTCGTAAAATCATTGTTGTCTTTTTGAATCTCACTGCAGCTTGAAGGAATTAGTCCAGTATATATTCTGCGTATGGAACATATATAGTGAGTATTAACCTAGTTGTGACAATATACATACATATATACATGTACGCACACACACGCACACACACACATCCATATACATACATACAGGTTATGATATGTATGTATGTATATATACATGTGTGTGTGTGTGTGTCACCAACTGGCCAAGGGGAATCCTCTAACAATGAGACCAATCATGTTGAAGATAGGTGAGGTGAATAGAGTATGTCAAAAAAATGCTACACCCAAGTTATTGTTGCAGAATAATAGAACATGATGCTGATTTTATTCCTGCATAACAGATTGCTACCGAGAGTTACTAACGCTTAAAAAATGCTATAGACGAGTTATTGTTGCAGAAGAGAACATGGTGCTGATTTTGTTCCTGCAAAATAGATTGCTACCAACAGTTACAACACTCACCACCATAGATGCACTACTCGCCGAAAACTCAGTGAGTTTCTAGCTCAGGTGAGTAATAACGCCATTGACTTGCCAGCAAAACTCGCCTAGTTTTTGGCGATTACTTGGCAAGTCCGTGTTTAAAAGAGGCTCAAACACGTCAAAAAACTAACAACTTTTTTTTTTCAAGTCAGTCTCATTCTCTGCATCAGACTATATACATGAAATATAACTTAAGTATAAAAAAAGAAAAAAAAAAGACATTGAAATGAGTCACATTTCAATGTCTTTTTTCTTTTTTTCCTTTCTTATACCTCAGGTTATATTTCATGTATATATTGGTAGGATGTTTGAGAGTGGTTTCAGATCTCTAGGAGTTATAATGCAAATTCTAGGTTTTAGAAAATCTTTTAAAGTTTTAGACTTAGTCAAATTTCAGTAATTAGTAGGCTCCTATCAGCATTCTCTCACTCTCTCTATCTCACTCACTTTATCTGCCCTGAATTTTAGACCTATTTATCTTCCTATCTCTCTTCCTCTATCCCCTCTCTCTACCACTCTCTATCTCACTCTCTCCTCTCTTCCTCAAGATCTAGACCTATCTCTCCCCCCCTCACTCTCTCACCCTTAGACCCCCACAAGGGGTGCTACCCTCAACATCATTTTGGCGAGGTGGAGGAGCCACATCGGACTCCTAAGACTAGACCCTCTAGTTCTATCTCTCCCCTGGTTTTCACTAAGCTGGGCAGAGGAAGATTTAAAATGTTTTGATGTAATATTTACTTTTAGTTTTACAAAAACAATTTGCTATTTCATTTTGTTTCAGTCTGTCAATCATCAGCATTCCACAAGAGGATGCCATTTTGTACCCAATTTGCATTTAAATCAATCAAATATATCTAGACTCAGCTTGTTTCTTTTGTGTACTCATTATTGACTCATTGAATGCATCTTCTCATTGAATTTTGCAAAAAAAATGCATTTCTAATTAAATTTAAGCAATTTTTGAAGTTGCTGAGTTTTTTGCCAAGTTTTCGCCGAGTTTTTTTTTCGGGCCTTGGCAAGTTTTTATTTTTGGTGAGTAGTTCAACTATGCTCACCACTACATCTACAAAATATGCTACCTTAAGCTACTGAAACTCAGTTTTAACATTGCAAACATGTTACAATATCTGTAGATTGTTTACCCTAATTTTTTCTGTGGTAAAAATTAGAGAAGCTAATACAAAGATTTGGCTTTCAGCATTTGGCAGATTAACTCATCTCCTTCTATGCTAACCTTTCATATACCACTAACTTCTCGTCTTCTTACACTACTATAGTTGTAATTGGTTTAAAGTTCTCTGTTCAAGCAATGACGAGCAGACTGTAAATCCCTTTCTTGTTTTTTCTTTTCTAAGTCATTATTTCCCATCCATGACACCTTTATTATGCTTCCATGTGCCTGAAAAGATGTCTCCTCCACGTGGACTCTTCATGTTCCCATTCTGCTGATTGGGTATTAATCTGCATAAGTAGTGTTTCATGCCTGTTAACAGGAAGATTGAAGTATGAAAATCACTGTGTTATTGACATGAAGTGTTCCCCATTTGGAAGATTTCAAGGCCTGCACAGTCCATCTGAAGGAAACTATTAGAACCATGTTATTTGCCTTTGAATAGTTTGTTGATGAGGTTCCCAGACAATTGCCGTGACTGATTTTCAGCAATGAATGTGTGATTGCTGCAAACAACATCACACAGCAGATGTGTAATAGCTGCAAATGGCTTTTCCACAGCAGCTGTCTAATTTCTGCGAATGATTCATATAGCAATTGGATAACTGCTGCAAATGACTTTCTATTTCAACTGCAAGGCTGTTACATAATAACTCTCTCTAGAAACAATGACTGCTATGGAACAATTGTTTTTACCAAGTCTGAACATGCTTGTGCTTGTAACTCATCATTTTTTTTGGGGTGATGTGAGATTGCTGTTTTACCCAAGGATGCTTTTGCATCGGATTCCTCCTATACCTGCTGTGAATTTCTTTTTGTGAGACAGCCAGCTGCAATGTTTTCATAGTTTCAGCACTCTTCCAATAGAAAATCACATTCACATAGGCTTGGCTTTGATGATATGATTGTTCAGATCTGCTGCAAGAGTTATGCAATGTGAGCTATGATATTTTTTTTTGCTAATGACTCTGCGGATTGTCGAGAGGATTGCAAACTTTGCCAGTTTCAATCTGGCTTTTGAAAGAAGATTTTGTGTTTCCATTGGTACCTGCAGCATGAATATTACAAAGAACTTCTTAGATTCCAATTATTCCTTGATGAAACATCAGTATGCAGAAGGAGATGCAGATCATTCCTAGGTTCAAGAGCATTGATAATAGAAGAAACAAGACATCAAGATTAGTTTTTGTTATCCTCAGATGTTTTACATGACAGATTGCAGAGTATGTAAGAGGGGTTGCATCTTCTGACATTTACTACTCTTAATCCCTACCATAGGCTTAGCATATCACATGCAGTATTGTAATCATAAACATCACTTCTGTCTTGAGTAAATAATTGTTCTTTTATTTTGGTTTACCTTGTCACTCCATTTGCACAATAAATCTTCTGTTTCTGAGTTACCAATATGAAATTCTATGAGGGTAGGATTGAGCATGCTTGGGAAATTAATTCCACTGCTACACTAATTTCATAAAATTGCATATAGCATCTTGTTACAACAATCATTATGAGATGCTAGAGTAACTATGATATCCATGGAGAACCTCTAAGGAATAATGCTAAGGGGATGGAAACTGATATAGTTATTTAATTCATTTGTTCAATGCTTGTCTAATTGGGAAGATAGTCACGGTGACTTGATATTAACAACATGGACCCATATTCATCTAGTGATAAGTAGGATTGAAAACAACACAAACTAGGAAGCCTCATGTTGCAAACTTATAAACTAAGGGACTTGAAAGTAAGGTTATTTGATGTGGATTCTCTCTTTTAATTACTTTTATGATTCTAAATGTAACTTAAACATCTACACTAGCAAAAAGGAGTTCTAGTGTCCACAACTTGATGAATTTAGAATTTGCTTCAGTGGTAGGGACATTATAGCTGAACTCAGGATCTCAATCTGAAATTGTTTGCTTTATTCTCTGGTATTTGAACTTTGCCTAAGCTAATTCCATTGTTTTGGCACAACTACTTTTTGCTATACATTAAAACTATCCATAATTAAACAATTTCATTGATGAAGGCTTCTTAATGGTTGGAAGACTGTATGGATGTATTTTATAATGGTGCTGAATTTCACTGTATTAATCATTATTTTTTTGTCGTTATTAGTCTTCTCTGTCTGTGCATTGGCGCGAAAATGAATTGTAGTATTAGTTTTGTATGATTCTGTATTTTGCATTTATTTTGGAATTTTTTAAGATACAATTAATCAAATCAAAGTGTTCCTTTTCTATATGACCCAACTTATCTGAGGGATGTGTCCTTATGGGGGGGTGGGTTGCACATTTTATTACCATTACCATACTCAATGGAATTAAGTTAATTCTATCTGCTCTTCTTCCTTTTTCTATTGACTTGGGACCCGCTGATATGAAGTATATACTGATTGCAGGGCGAGGAACCTCCAGCTGCAAGCCCAAGAAACTTTACAGTATATGAAGAAGATGAATCTTATGGAAGTGAAGTTGCAACAAACAAGAGTTTTAATCCTTCAATACCGACTTCTGAAAATAGAGAAAGAAGCAGTGGACTCGCACTTGGTGAATGTAGCCAAAGCAGTGGTTCATCCAGAGATGGTACAATTGGGTTTTCTGAGAGAGAGTGGGATTCTAGAAGCAGTGAGACCTCAGATTCTTTTCTGGAAGTTAGGGGTCAGTGTTCAGGAGAGTCAAGTGCAGACAAAGATAGTCATTGTTCTGGTACCACTGGCATGCCTTTGTCGGCAACTTCAGTGGGTCCAGAAGCAACCAGCACTCACTTGGTGCAGTCAAGCAATATGCAAGGTGAGACTTCTATTGGAATTGAGGAATCGACTCAACTTTCCACATACCTAGGTGAACATGCATTGTCTTCACCAGTGGAGAGAGGAAGATCAATTGCAACTGTTAGGAACCTGGGGGAGCAGCACGAGAACACCGATAACAATTCCAATTCTGGGATTTCAGATTCATCACCAGCTGAAGGACTAGCAATAGCTGAAGAGCCCATTTCAGAAAATTTTTCAAGAAGGAGCTCCGAGTTGAGAGAGTCAGAGAGCAGAAACTTGCTTCATTCAGGGCCATCAAATTTATCATCCAATGATGCATCCAGTTCAACTGAGGATATTAGCAGTCAAGAGGCAAGAACAAATAGTCGCATGAGATTGTGGCGTGCTCTAACTAGAGCTACTTCTAGAAGACGAATGCCTCCTGCTTTTCTTCTGTCAACTGACATTGATGATCTTGGTTCTTCAAGTGATAGATGGCTTCTTGACTTTAGTGGAGAACTATATGATGATGTAATTGAGGATGAGGGACTCAATACTGGTCGAAGCTATGACTCAGACGAAAGGAGATGGCGTTTCAGATCCCAGGTTGGTTATTTCTTGCTTGGATCACAATCAGAAACATCCTTCGCAAATTTCCTTATCAAGTCATCAGCCTGTGTTCTTTAAAAGCTGAATGCTGGGTACATGTATAAACTCTTACATTTCTTTAAGTCTTTTATCGAAGCAGGCTAGCTTGTGAGGTAAGAGAGTGGTAATCCCACCCTCATTTCTCAGCTTCTAGTCCTGTGGAGCCAAAAACGTTTTGTTACTTTTCTGGTATAATATGTTTTTAATTCTGATGCTAGGAGTGCAGACAATTCTTATACAAATAAAATCATATGGGATAGATACCATCATGTTTGTTTGCTTTTCTTGATATGATGATATTGTTAATGGTGAAAAAATTGGTAATGCAGGTTTGGGCCTTGCAAAGGTTACGTGGTAGTTCTGATGGCATTTTTGGGCATTCAAGCAGATGTGCATCTGGTCTACATGCAGATGGTAGGTGCTCTTGTGAGGCTTATGTGATGACAGAAGAGTCAAGTACACGGGCAAGCATTTCTCGTATAGTTATGCTTGCAGAAGCATTATTTGAGGTAGTTTTCTGCCTTCCTAGACTTTTCTTTGAGTCTATCCTGCATGGAAATGTTGAGACATCTCACATACAGTTTTAAGGGATCCATTTGTGCTTCCAGCATTTCTCACTCATTCTTGTTCAAATTGTAAAGTTGACATAGTATCTAGAAAACTTAATTACATCATATGGTATAATGCTGGGTCGACTATATGTTTCTTGTAGAGAAGATGCATCCTGATTGCATTAACTTTTATATGGCTGTATGAACATACTGCATTTTGTGCATCTTGTTGTTGGTTACTCTTCTTGGTATTTTTTATGCTGTTATCCTCTTCCTATATTCAGTTTGGTTGTTAGATGACCACCTCTGCCTTGCTTGTGTTGTAATTGTCATTCACAACTATTCCGTCTTTGCTTAGCTTTTTTCCTCTCACCACATACATGCAACAAAGCTGGGGGGTGATGGGATTTCAAAGCCATGATATATGATATTGTGTTTTATTGCTGATCTCACATTTTTTGATAAACTTGTTAAATTCAGATAACACCAAACGAAGGGACAAACTGGTACTGGTTGTCATGTTGAGTACTAAAACAGATTGTAACAGAATTTTTTTCCAGCCTTCTGCTATGTTTCAAACCAGAAAAAGCTAACCATATCTAAAATAAGAACAAAAACGTTTATGTTTAAGATGTCATTCAAGGGAAATCCAAGGAAAATAATCATGACCATCTAGGAACACACGATGATTTCCAATGATCTGAAATACAGATACAATTCAAGGAAAATCACATTAGCTGTGGAATTTTATTTGTTACAGAATAGAAAATGACCAATACTGTAAAAAACTGAATTGCCTATATGGTGAAATTTTATTGCAAAAGAGAGCATACAAATAGAGTGATCTCAGTGGGATAGATATATGTTTTGAATATTGAGTTCTTTATCTGATTCAACCTAATTTATAGCTTTGAAATGCAAAACTGAAGTTAATCAATATGCTAATTGAAGGTCTCTGCTTGATGACCAATATGTTATCCCCCATTAGGGCGACATCTGTCCTAGGAACCCAAAAGGAAACTTAAGTTTAAGAACAAATAGCCAGGAAACTAAAATGAACTGTTGGTGTAAAGTTATCTTGGAGGTGCCACTTGCAGGGGTCATAAATCTTTGACCATAGTTCAGGATTCAAACTTAAGATATGCGTTGAAGAGCGTAGGCCATGAACTATTATTTATGATCTCAAGATAGGTAATTAAGCCAAATTCCACTCTGACAGGCTCCAAAAATAAAAAAATTAAGAAAATACCCAAAATTTTGATTTTCAGAAATCTTAGAATTTTGTCCAGAATTGACCATGTGAGTGATCTGAACTGCCACCTAGAACATGGAATGAGAAGCAAACCTACTCACTTGGCCAACTGATTATTAATTAAAGATACTTATTTCGTTCACAATTTGAGAATTCACTTTTTAATAAGTATTTCCTTTTTGTGTGTATTTTTTTGTTTTTGATTGGTTAATTGAGGGTTTTATTGGACCACTGGAATCATTCTGAGTGCTAACTGGTTCCACTGATGGGACCACAAATGGGAAGCCCTATCCTTACAGAGTCAAAATTCAAGCCTGCAAGCTCAATGGCTCAGTGGGGGCTGGAAGCCTGTAAACAGATCGGTCCAGCAGTGGTTTGAATCTGGCTGGCTGTTTAAGCAGTGCCACACCTTAACCATCACACTATGCCCTTAATGGCATATTTTCAAATATTTATTAAATGCAAAGGAACTCAGATTATGTAAATTGCAGAGAAAGAAATTATCAATTTCAATTGTCCATTGATGATCAAAATAGGTTAGTAGAACTGAAAGTATAGGCAATAGAATTAAAACACGGAGTAAGTGGAAATAAGCTTCAAAAAGAGGCTACTAGCTAAAAGCAAACTCAAAACACAGCAGCAAAAATGAGAAAAGTTAAGATATCAAAGGGAATGGGGATTAATCCAAGTTGAGTAAAATGAACACAAGTCGAGACTCAAGACAAAAATGCCATGTGTATTACAAGCATTACAAATTTACAAACAACCACGAGAAATAAAGATAGTCATGAAAGAAGATACTGATAACAATTCTGAATCATGTGATGCCAGACCAGCCTCCTCCTCATCTATCTGTGAGAAAGAGCCAATGCAAGATTTGACAATGGTCATGGGAGAAGACTAGGAATAAGTAGCATGGTTGGGTGATCCTGAAAATGTTTCCTGGTAGCTTGCATTCTAGACTGCATGACAGCAACTTATAATATGAAACGAATTAAATTGGAGGAAAACAAAAATAACACTGAAACTTCTCAACTGCTCCAGCTGCTTGGAAATCCTTAGTGTGCCAATGCCAGAACAAAGTAAGACTGAGCTGATCTTATCCCATCATTTTGTTTTCTGAATTGAAAAAAAAAAGAAAAGAGTATTTCTGTTATTGTTGCAAGTTATGTTGTGCTCAATCTACATTATAATTAGGCATTTTAAGTCCAGTAATCAATAGGTTTCTAATACATGGTTTATAAATTATACATGCCTTGCCATCTGACAATGAATTCATATCAACTAGAACTAATATTAGTCCATCTACAAAAACCTATATTCTCAAAAATGGGTATTTATAGACCTTGAAGTTTTGTCTTAAACTCATCTTTTCTAAATGCATTATTTAAAATGAGATTCACAACGTTAGCTGTCACAAATTTGCAGATACAGGGTTAAGTTTTCTTCACTCACCTCGAGTAGAGCTACCAACACTGCTCTTCAAATGGAGTAATGAACCTTGTTATCCTCACCTGAAGAGTCCATCCTTACTCCTTAGTGTACTGCCCATAACTTTTGGAGGAGGATTAGACAAAATGTGGATGAGGATAGTAATTAACCCAATACAGTGCTTTCCTTTGTATTTGATTTTCTCAGCTGAAAAAACCAGTGTTCCATGGGCGTTGGGGATGGGGGGACCAAGGGCCTAAATTTGGGGACGCGGGGGGGGGGGGGGTGTGGCGGGGTGGTGGTGCTCATATACATATACATATAGTACTTGAAAAACTAGTTTTGAAAAGATGTATAACAGTATAAGAATTAGATTTCAAATGAAACTATAGGAAATACCAAGATTACTTACATTAGTAAATACTAATTGCTAAATGCTAAATAAAATTTGACAAATGAAATTGTCAAATTGGAGATTTCTCATTTCTATCATATGAATATCGAAAAAGGAAAACGAAAATACGAATATCTAATGCCATTGCAAAATCTATAATAATAAAGATGATTACATGATTCATCATTAAAATGAGTAGCCAAATACAAATACGTGTAGCAATAGCATTACAAAAGAGACTAGAGTCAAAGACAAAATGACAAAACTCAAAATGTAGCTAATGGAGGCCTCTAATCATCTGCGAACTCCTCCCCACTGGAACTGCTGGACTCCTGAAGATCAAGGTCTCTCAAGCTCACACCAACTAGCCTTGCATCTGAAGTGGTAGGATCATCCTCATCAATCTGTGAAGGCTCCTCTGGCTCTACATCCCATCGTGCCGCTGGACTCTCCTTGTACACGTGTGTCTTGCGGTCCATGAGACGCAAAGCACTGTGTACAACCACAAGCTTCTCTGCTCTCTTAGAGGTAAGTCTGTTCCTCTTAAGAGAGTGGATGAAGCTATATGTAGACCAGTTCCTCTCAGCAGTTGAAGAACTGGAAACCTGGGATAGCAGACAGATGGCTAGAGTGGTGGTCAAAGATTTCGGGCCATGACAATTCCACCATAAAAGTGGGTCCTCTTGTGCCATAGTGTCTATATCCATCTTTGCCGCATCTGAATAACCTCTAAGAGTGGCAAATCTTCCCCACTCAGTGCGCATTGTGCCGGCATCTCTGGAATCAAACATCTTCTCTATGCACCTAAAGAAACCCGCCTTCACCTCATCATCCTGAATCGGTGTCAGTCTACCCGGTCTAGCCTTGTACCACTTAGGATTCAAGGCAAAGGCAGCCATATGCAAAGGAGTGTTCAACTTGTCCCATCTACGCTGAATGATAGGCTGGATTTGCTCATTGTAGAATGCTAAAGAGGGATCCTTCACTCGCACAACAATCCTCGTCTGGGCAAGCATAGAGTCAATGCACTCATACACCTCTCCAAGGTTAGGTGCATCCCCATCCCCATATCTGATCACCTGGAATACTGGAGAAATGATGGAGACAATGTATTTCGCATCAGTCCAAAACACATCACTCTTCACTATCTCCTTCACCCTTCTCCCCTGCTTTGTCTTGGCCTCAGCCCACCTATTCCACTCGTTAGTCATAACCACGAGTTGCAATGCCTCTTGCAACTCAATCATTCTCTCCAAGAGAATGAAATAGGATGCATATCTAGTCTCAATTGGTTTCAAGAACTCCTTCTTCGCGAAGGTCCTGAATAGTGCATGTGAAGTGTGGTGGTTGCAGTTAAATATTTGCACATCTCTCGCATCGGTGACCACTCCTCTAATCCAGTCTATCTTCCCCATGTCCTTGAGTGTATTGTTCATGGCATGCACACAACATGGGGTCCACCAAATGTGTCTATAGGCTGCCTCAATGAGTCTCCCTGCTGCTCTACACACATGGGCTGCATCTGTCACTACTTGGACCACATTTTGTGGCCCAACCTCCTCAATAGCCTCCCTGAGGACTTGAAACTGGAAATCAGCATCTTTACGATGCCCTGTACAATCAACTGCTCTAAGGATGTATAGGCCCTCTGCACATGTGACCATGACGTTGATGAGTGGACGATGGCTAATGTCCGTCCACCCATCCATAATTATGCTGCACCCCGATGCCACCCAACATGCCTTCATCTTCTCCATCAAAATATTGATCTTGGAATAGCATTTATCCAAGATCGAGGTCCTCATTTTTGTCTCCCCTAGTGGCACATAAGATGGTCCTCCCTTGGCCACCATAGCCATCATCTCCTTATAATAAGGAGACTGTGTAACATGAAATGGAATGCCATTGGCAAAGAAGAACTTGCCAATGGATTCATCTATCTCATCTCTCAGCTGCACATTAAACATATCAGCAATGGGGTTGCTCTGTGGTGTTTGCAACCTATGTTTCCCAGCCTTGGCGGTAGTAGAAGTGGAAGTGGATGGAGATCCAAACATCATTCCTCCCGTCTGCGAAGCATGAGAAGTATGTGGCACATTCTGGTTGCCCTGAAGTGCTGCCCTAGCAGACAAAGTAGTAGGCATTGAAATATTTGTGTCATCTGGAACCCCCCAAAGCCTGTTAAACTCAATTCTGTACTGTATATTTTTGGCTTCCTCCAAAAACTTACAATGTTTCATGCCTTTTACTCTCCAAAACAGAAAGTGTGCGTTCACCCTACTAATGCTACCGAACCATTCTGTGTCACAAATATTGCACTTCCACTTCCTTGTTCCCCCATTTGAATGTGATGTGCCTTGTATTGATATTTGTGAAGCAAACTGTTTTAGAGGAGACTTAGGATCAAAATGACCCCTAGCATATGGTGCCAATTGCCAACAACTCTGAAGGGCAACCTGTACTAGCTGGTGCACTCGCCATAGAACTAGATTGGGCTCCAGGATCAGCCCCATGGTCACCCCCCTCATTTTCAGGTTCATATTCTGAATCATTCTCACTATGAGAATGGATTTCCATGTCATCTTCACTCATGCCTTGGGAGCTCATTGTGAAATTGACACTGCATTTCACAAAATAAAAATAAAAATAAAATCAGCCTAGTTTAACAATATATTTTTAAATTTTTTTCCTATTCATCTCAAAATGAGATTTGATGTTGAATCTTGAGGGCAAAATGATGTCCTCAAGATTCAACATCAAATCTCATTTTGAGTCTTGAGATGAATAGGGAAAAAAAATCCAAAAATGACATAGAACAATGAAAATCAGAAAATAAAACAAAAAAAAACAAGAAAAAGTTGAAAAACCCTACCTTTTGCTTGAAAAATCTCTCCAAAATGTAGAAGAATCTTCTTCTTCCTCTTCCTCTTCTTCTTGCTTCTTCTAGCTCCTATCATGCTTGCAATCAGTTTTCTCACCCCTTCAATCAATCTTCTTCAAGTTTTTCTTCTTCAGCTTGCTAGAAAAAAAATCAGTTTTCCAAAATGAGAGTGAAATCTAAAAGAAACATGCTTTTGTGTTGTTTTGGGGGGTAGGGTGGGGCCCACGTCCAATTAGGGTTACCCCTTAACCCCCCCCAAAAGGCACATGTTTTTTAAAAATTGCTTTTTTCGGTTTGCAAAACGTGGGAACACGGGAGACGCCTGGGCATCTCATGAGAGACGGGGAGACGCCTAGACGTCTCCCAGGAGATGTCTCCACATCTCCACGTCTCCCTGGGAGACGCGGAGACGTCTACACGTCCCAACGGCGTTTGGGTGGCGACGGCGGGGGACGTTGCGTCCCCATCCCCCTGTCCCCGAGACGTTTCTGATGGGGGGACGCGCCCAAAAAGGGGGGGGACGCATCCCTGTGGAACACTGGAAAAAACTGCATTTGAATATTTGAATTTGTTAGTTGCAGGGTCATATGGTTCTTTTCTCCTCAAATCGGACGAAAGATCCATGCATTTGAACTTTGATTCTTGTATCTCAAGTTTGGATACCATTTCCTATGTCTTTTTCATATGCTTTTGCTTGGAGACAGTCCCATTCCATGCGGCAATCCACCTTGCCAATTGTTTAACATGATCAGATGATAAGGGTTAGGATGGAGCACACCTGGAATGATGTATTCAATTTTTATGTACTGGAAATGCTGATTAGTGGCCATGTGCAAGCCTAGTGGTTTTACTAGGGAGCAGATTCAGAGCATTTTTTCTCACTTTGCTTTTGGAAGTGCACCAAATTTGTTTGCAGTGCCAAAGTTTGGTTCTCTATCCAGTGTCTCTTTTGGCAGCAACATATGCGACAGCACTAATATCAATCTCATTTCCAACAGCAGTGCTGGCAGCACCAAATAATACTTGCTCCATCAATTGTACCAAACTCAAAACCAGCACTGACCAACGGTCAAGATCAAGCATCAATATCTTGATGGTTGATATGGTTTCACTTTATTTATTTGCTTTTAGGCATGAAGTCAGTGCCAGACTCAGCTGCTGCCTGATCTCTGCATCCTTATAACACCAGTGTCATTTATGAAACTGATCTTGAATAGATAGAATTTGAACTGAGACAAAGATTTCCACAGTCCATGATACTGTAATGAGAACGTGCCTGGATTTAGCTGTGTTTAAAAGTTAAACTGTTTAAACCACCTATCTGTCTTCTTCTTAATCTACTCAAAAGACTTGCTTCTTCTCAAATACTCATGGACAGCTAGTTTAATTAAATACAAGTTTAAATTAGTGTTTATTTTTTGAGTACTCTGATACAAATTTGTGTGCATGCTATAGACATAATTTTTCACCCCTTATAGCACAGGAGATTTCTCATTTACTATGTTGCCTAGATATCTCTTGGGTTTGGATCAGGGGAGATTGACTAGGCTGTCTTCTTCATGGTGTTTCAAGTTTTTAAACCATGAATGGTTAGTCATAAGAAAACAACAGCATTTGGGCTGTTGCTTTGGTATGGCACATGTTTCGCCAGGTTGTGGTCTTTCTGAGAGTGTCTGATTACAGAAGAAGTTGTATATAACCCTGCCAACTTGCACAGCATGCCTTCAACAGCACACACTACGCGTTGATGCTTAGTGTGGGCCTTTCATAATTATAACTCCGTTTTCTGTTTCTGTTCCCGTGAAGACGTGCATGTGAAAAACTGTCACATCTGCAGAAATTTGTTCTTCCTCGGCATTTAACTTGTCCTTCCTCCCTATTTAACCCATAGGGAATCTTTTGCTTTAAGAGTTATAATATATACATAGGAGATTGTTAGTACTTCTATGATATTAGGTTATTTGTTTTTAACTAAGTTTTCAAACTTTTAGTAATTTTTTATTTTTTTGAAAGTTAACCATTTTTAATATGATTTAATTATTTTTATTGTTTATAATTTTATGTTAATAATTTTTTGACACAAATAATTATTTATTTTTTAAAAATTTTTTAGACTGCAGGAATTGGGTATAGCACCCCCTATAAACTGCAGTGCACAGGGTAAACGTTTTAACGTGACCAGTGACGCTGGTGCGACATGTCCTCTGGTACTATGTGGGCTGGGGGGAGAGTAGACCTTGTGCTTTACCACCACTGGAAGCTCTCGCCAATTGAGCTAGGCCCCAGCCCTATAAATAATTAATTGTTAATATAAAGTTTTTTTAATATTTTTTGCTCACTTATATATGCACATACATATATATAATATTTTTTGTTCAACTTTTTTCAATGTGTGCAAAATATTATATATCTTTAATTATTATAAATGTTTGAGGGATATAATATTATTAAAAAAGAGGCTGGATAAAAGAATACTATATATTATTATATAAATGTGTTTAGAGGATACAATATTATTAAAAAAAAATGTTGAATACAAGAATATAATATATGTATATATATGAATGAGAAAAAAAAAAGTATTAATAGAAAAAATTATATTAACAATTAATTATTTTATGTTATTAATATAATTATTCAACTGTGTATGATAAAAAAAATCAATACCATAATTTGATTTGCTGTGAAAAAAAAAATCTCCTCACCAATTAATTATTTATATGCATGTATATGACTAAAATTACTAATTTAAAATCATATAATAAAATATTACTAGATATAACAGAATAAAAATAACTAAATTATATTAAAGATTACTCTATAACATGAAATTATATCCAGTAAAACTAATTAAATTATGTTAAAATTTATTAAATTAAAAAAAAATTACTAAAACTTCGAAAACTTACTTAAAAACAGTAGTACGTATCTGTATCTAAATATAATTATTAAACCAAGAGATTGCATACAAGTTAAATATGGAGCACGAGCACATGAAGGACAATTTTTGTGGATCTGACAATTTTCTACAGCTCTGACAGTTTTCTACACGAACATCTTCGTGCATGACGGAAACGGAAATGGAAACGGGGTTGGAAGTTTGAAGGGCCCACACTAAGTGCCAATGCTTAGTGTGTGCTGTTTAAGCCACGCCAACTTGCACATCTCCCATAAACTTGCTCCTTCCTATCTTATTATATATCCTTATGTTAATAGTAAGTTGTCTTTTGGTTATACATGTGTTTAGTAATATTGATATAACAGCAGTCCCTTCTCTCCATTCTGGTTCTATAGAAGAGCTCAGTATTGTGAAGTAAGTGTAGGGACCTAATAACTCTACTTGGGTAAGCTTGAGTGAATATAAATAATTCAAAATGAATGATAAGAAAATATTTTCTTTCTAGAAGCCTACTTAACGATGAAAAAAATTCTTACGCAGTAGTCATACCAGTTTTGCTCCAAATGCTTTGTCAGATGAATCATGGAAGTAGTCTGCAAGTGTTAGCTGTAATGTTCCTTATACCATGTTCATATATATATGTTCATTTTATGGATTACTTTAATCATTTCAATACATTATTACTATTAAAAAGATTATTATTATTCCCAAATTAATATTAAATAGTTATCCACAATTTATTATTAAGTAAATATATATTATTCATTTACAAAGTTATCCACAATTAATATTAAAAGAGTTATCTACAATTTACAATTAACTAAATATTGTGTACTTATAATTAATAAAATTATTATCCTTATTATGTGCTTTACATAAACCAAAAGGAATCTTTTATTATGCTGATCGATTCATAAATAAATAATTAATAAACAAGCACAATTTGTATAAAGTAACAAATATTATGAATAATGGAAGTGTGCAATTAAGAAAGAATAATGATGTGTTCATTTACGAAGAGATCTATCTATTCAGCCTAAAGGCCTATTAAAGAGGCAGCAGTAATCACTTCCAAGGGAAAAACGGGGGAAGTAAGGAGAAAAGAATACGGGAATAGTAAGGCAGGAAAGGAAGTCTGACTGTTATCATCAGTCATCACACAGCACAGCCAGTATTACACACACACGGGATAGTAAGGAGAGGAAGAGAGGAAGATACGGCAGGAAATAATGACAGTCATATTGACTGGGAAACTCTACGGCATGAATGTGCAGATTGGTAGTGATTTCGTATGATGCTGTTAAGTATTATTGGTACAATTCATTGTGGTTAAAATAATTAACATTACTAATAAAATCTAATTAATACAATTCAATATTGATACTGCTAATACAATCTAATATTGCTTATATAATTCAATATTAATACTACTAATATAAATAATATTGTTAATACAATTAACATTAGTGGAATTTAATATTATTAACCCAGCACGGAGTATACAAGTGCTGCAATTTGGTATGGATGAATTAAAATAATATAATGACATATATATATATCATTAATATTCACGCACTTAAATTATTTATATTCTTCTAATGTTCATATATATATAACTTATTCCCTTTGCATCCATGTCCTTTATAACTTTTAACATATTTTATGTATATTCATAATGAGAATAATGCTTGAGGATCGTGATTATAATTTGTATGTTTTATCATTGTTTGCAATTGTGATAGAAGGAAGGGACACAATAGGGGGAATGGTGAGAGATTCCTCGCTAGGCACAATGCCTCGTAAAGATGGTCAAGGACCATTGTTTAAGGACCATGGGGTCACCTCATGATGATAGTTAAGGACCATCAGTTAAGGACCATCGGTTAAGGACCACATGAGGCCAAGGAGGATAAGGTCATAACCTTGGGCCTAGGGTTGAGGGTCAAAGGCACCCTATTGTAGCTTCTCTACTATCTCCACATGGATCAATTGTTGAAGTGAATCAATCATCAGAGATGAGAGGTTGATACGATGGAGGGGAATGGTGTAAAGCCCTCACTAGGTATGTTACCATCATGATGATGGTTAAGGACCTGTTGACGTGTATTTTGTACACAATCATACACAGAATAAAATACCCAAGGGTACTTTATCCTCTCTTGAATAAAGTCTCTGGTTGCTGAAGATGTCGCAAAAAAAGGATCAATCAGGGTGACTCCAATGTTCTTTTATGTAGGGTCTCTACGTGTGGATAAGCACCAGTGGTCGTTGTGAATGCTGTTTCATCAAGGGGCCTTACGTTCTCCGATTTGCAGGAACAGGATTTCCTAAAACTAACAAGTTCTTCAAAAAGATCAAAAGGTAGAGTTTACAAGGGATAAATTCTAATCTAATCCTATGAATGACCTAATGTAGGTTAGACTTGGCAAGATTCTACCAATTTCAATATTGCCATGAAATAACAACCCAACTGAAATTGATGCGATCTTCTAAGGTAACAAATGATTTTTTCAATTCATCAAGGATCATGGACACTACCACAAAGGCACATATCCAAAGCTCAATGACGATTGAAGGTTTAAGTAATTTAAGTATTTCCAGTTGACCACACAAGGCGTTCCCACAGTCAGTAAGAAGCTAGTGGTTTGGACGTGAACCTCACCAAAATCAAGCCCAACACTTAGTCCTTTCAAACTTAAATACTACTTCGACTAAGAATGATTCAAGAAAGTAAACAACCATGAAGATAGCCACAAGAATTGCAATAAAACACCATAACTTCAATATTTTATTGATCTCAAAGCCAAAATAGACAACAATTGTTTGAAATTCTTTCTTCAAACTCAATCTTGCTACAAAATAACTTTCTTCTCTCCAAAAGCTCTAAACTTCTAACTATTTCTTATTGCTCTATTTCTAATTTCTAATTACAAAATGAAAATGAGTGAGGGTATATATAGCATCCTCAATTACAATGAACGGCCCAGATCGAAAGAAGATCAACGACTGAGATTCTGACACCTAAACCCTAATTAGGGTTTCATTACAAAAGTTCCCTTTTTAATGCACAACATTAAATGCATAGCCAAATATTTAATTTGGCACAAAAATCTAGGAATCATAGACCAATGATAATTAAGGTGCTATGTCATCTATAACAACCTTTCTTCTAGAACCTTGTTCCCTTTCCAATGCTCCTTTTTAGCATATGCAATGAATTTGGACACGATTCCTTCAATCTCAGCCATAGGAATCTCAGGAAGATTCCTCATTCGTTCCTCCAAGTGAATAATCTGATCAAAGGCCTTGAGAAGAGTTGCGTCCCATTCAGGCTCGAGTTCCTTAATTTTCTCAATCAGGAGCATAGTAGCAAACATTTGATCTCTTTGCTCATCTGTAATAACATTCTCACCTTTGCAAAAGATGACTTTGACCCTTTCTTCTAATTCTTGGAGATCCACATCTGTCTCAACTTCAATCCTTCTGCCAAGAATAGTGCATAAAACCCCAAATACCTTGTCTTGGATTGGATGGATGACCTCCTCCACTTGATTGCATTTGGCGCTGGTTTCCTCGAAAAGAACTTCCTTCATCTGGAGTAAAGTAGACCACTGGAGTAAATTATGAGCTCCTCCATCCATTATCTTTTTTTGTGCTAAGGTCTTCCTCGATGTCTGCCTGATTACTTGAAGGATAGGAATGATGACATCTTTAGTATGAGCAAAGGTGGCTATTGTTATCATTAGGTTGTGGATGATCTCAAGGACTTGGATAGCCCGATGAATGGTCTGCATCATTCTTGTTGCAAACTCAATGGCAACTGTATGGGATTTGTCAATCCAAGAGCTCATAAGCTGGACCAAGCTCTTAACTTTCTCTGCTTCACCAACTGATTCAAGGGGAAGTGCTTGCATAGGAGATACTGCTGGATCCTGATGTCCCAAGGGCTGACTGAGGTGGCTAAAGTAGCTTCTCCAAGCACCGACCTCTCTCTCAAGTTTTTTACTCTTTTCCATTTATTCCTTAAGTTTATCTTTAAGTGCCTCAAATGAATCAGTTGCCTCATCCAGTGCCTGCTCGGTGGTGAGTGGACCAAGCTCAACGGTTTCTACATCATATTCTTCTACAAGGATTTCACCCTCATACTTGTCCACTGCCGGTGTAGCTATCTGCAACTTCCTGGATCCAGTCTCATCTCTGATCATCTTGGACATTTTGGTGGCCTTCTTCTTTTCTGTCACTCTCTGAGAATCTCCAACAAGGCTATCTAAATCAATCACATTATCTTCATCTTCAATCACAATTACCCTTGTTAATCTCTCCTTCAACCAATCTGGAATGGCGGACCTTGTCTCTCTAACTTGTATTTCTTTAGGTAGTGACTCTTCTTTCCGGAGAGGAGACGTCGCTTCATCGTCATTCTGGTCTTCATGTAGCTCATTGACTTGGGGAGATTGACTTGATGAACGTTGAGATGCCTGTCCTCCTTCATGTCCATCATTCTGAACCATTGACTCCATAGATTTCTCAACTTCAAGTGTCCTCTTCTCTCGTCGAGAAGATGTGCCAGATGAGCGATCTCGATTGGCCTCTTGCTTCTTCTTGGAAGATTCTCTTTTCTCAGGTCTTTCCTTCCTCTTCGCACCTCTATGATGGGGATTGCCTTCACTTACGCTTCTGGGGTGAAGATTGCCTTCGCTTGTGCTTCTAGGATGAGGATGGCCCTCACTTACGCTTGCTCCTTCTGCTGACCTTTCCTCCAAAGTAAAAGTCATTGATATATTCTGCTCTCTCAACTTTTGATGTTGCACATCAACCCATCTGCAAGTACAAGACAAAACTGGAGCCATCAAAGTTTTCAAGTCCACAACCTCAGGTTCATTCCAATCTATCTTTACTGCCTTGTCCTCTCTATCATAAGAGGATTGGAGGTGTCTACCACTGTCCTGAGCTTGATCGGCCACTCTGTAAACTTTGCATTTCCTGATGAAATCCAAAGGCAATCTGGAATGCATCTTTCTTTTCACTTCCAAATCATCTGAGAGATTCATCCAAAAGTCTTATACCTGACATTCATGCTTGTATTTTCTACCGTCTCTTCTATATGCCCATAAGGATCAAAATTCTCTCTCAATGAAAAGAATGAAAACGAATACAAGGCCAACTCCCTTTCTGCATCATCTAAAGCTGGAACATTAGGACATACCTCAACTGAATTTCCTAATATGATAGGTACAGGAATTCCATTCCCATGCCTGTGTCTGAATGCCTTTGCATAAGCTGCCAGTTGCCTAGTCACCTCAAGTAGTACTATCCTGTCTGTCGGATATCTTGGCAACATATATGGAGGTGAAGGACACCCATGAACTCTAATATATGTAAACTTCTGGAATTGGATAAACCAAGCACCATACCTCTTTACAAGTTCCTGTGCCTCCTGAGATAGCCGTTTATGAATCCCGCCTTGCAGTGTCCTGGTGATGTTCATTGTGAAGGTATCATTGACTAACTTGTAATTACTCCCAGGTGGATGATGCGAATGAACATAAGAGTCACAAACTCTGACTTCTCCAGGTCCTCTTCCAATTGCTCCTCTGTGAGGTAATCCTGCATATTCAAAACTCCTGATTAAGGCATACATGATGTACGAACTCATGTGGAAGGATTTAGTAGCCTTCAGTCTTCTCAACTGTACGTCCAAGCAATGGCTAATAATTCTAGCCCAATGAATTGTTCCTTTTCCTTGAACTATCACTTGGATGAAGAAGAACATCCACTTCTCGAAATAGAAGGCTTGAGGAGCCCCTGTAACTCGATTGAGTAAGGTTATCAAATCTCTGTACTCCTCCTGGAAGTCGATCCTATGTGGTGTATTGGGAATCTTACTCAGGCGAGGACGACTTTTGAGTAGCCAATTCTTGTTGATGATGCTCAAGCAAGTGTCTGGATCATCTTCGTACATAGATCTAGCTCCTTCCAAGCTTTTGTAAATCATATCTTTATGTTCTGGCAGATGGAGAGCTTCACTGATAGCCTCATCTGAAAGATAAGCCAAAGTGTTTCCTTCCTTGGACACGATCGATCTTGACTGTGGGTCATAATGGCGGGCACACTCGATCATCAGCTCATGGCACTGGACTGCAGGAGGGAAGCCGGCTGCCTTGATAATGCCACTTTCAATTATTCTCCTTGCGACAGGTGATGGCTTGCCAATGTAAGGGACCTCTCGAAACTTCTTCACACTGAAGTTTCCCAAGTTGGTATCTCCAATGTTGCTCCATTTTGATACGATCTTGGTCTCCATTTCTTCATTCCTTTGATCTTCCTTCATGAGGGCTGGACGGCTGGTGGATGCTCCTGGCTTTGGGGTCGTCATCTCGACACCTACACAACATTTCATAATGAGTAATATACCTTGGAACGTAAAAATATAGATTAAGTTTAAGCTTTAAAGTTAGGAAACTTCATGATAAATCTTTGAATTATCATTTCCTAAATATGACGATTATGCAATTGGAAATTCAAAATTTCAAAAATTTCAAAATTGGGCTAGGAAGATCTTCACCATACCTTTCTTGGAGAACTAGCTCTAAAAAAAAATGCAAAAATTAAGGAATTTGTTAGGCAAAATGAAGATCGAAATCTTCTAGCAAAGGCGCCTCCTTCATCAACTTCACCACCTTGTGGGTTTTCAACGTCTTGAGGAACAATTCGCTCTACCTCCAATAAAGTTCGCACTCCCTCTTGGATTGAGATTTCACACCTCTCCTTGGATCAAGATTCACACCTTTCCTTGGATGAGATTTCGCTCCTTCTATGGCTTCTCCAAATCGCATTTGAACAAATGAATGAATGATGGATTAAAATCGCTCAACACCCCTCCACTATATAGGCGCTCACCTTGGCAATTTCCAGTAGGCCGACTTGGTGGAAATGAAGCAAATAATAAACAAAACTAAATAAAAAGGAGGCCGACCTTTATAAAATATTTAAAATAAAACCCCAAGCGCATTCCTTTCATTTAATAATTTAATTAATTAATTAAATGCCTTTGCAATTAAATTTCGATTTTTAAAAGGCTAAATTCAATTATTAAATGCCTCCTGCGAACTCATTAAATGCCAATTTTAATTAAAAAATATTCCAAAATTTTATCGAATTTGGCATTTAATGCAATTCAAAAAGATGTTGGCGCCTAGTATGGGAGATATTTGGGACACCAAAATTATCGCTCTGGTCCCTGGGTGAGGGACAGGAGCGCCTCATGCATTTTAGCCCTGGTCTTCGTTTTCCAAATTGTCAATTTATGATGTGAGGCAATCAATGATCTCTATTTGTTCGTTTCATGCATGTCCAATTTGCTTTTCAAGACTAACTGAGCTATCCCAAGGATTTTCGCCCTGGTCCTTCAGTGAAGGACAGGAGCGAACTTTGCATTTGAGCTTGAATTTAGTCAACTTTTGACGTTAACTCCTTGTTCATCGTCCTTCGAAAAGCATTTTAGACTTTGCATGACCTTGCCTTGGCATGGTTTTGGAAGGAAATGACTAGTTCTATAGAAATTGCCCTGGTCCTCCAGTGAAGGACAGGAGCGAACTTTAGTCCATGGCGCAAATCCTCAATCATATTGATATCAAATTGTCTTCAAGGCGTAAAATGTTATTGCTTACTCCATCTTGAATGTTTGAAACGAAAGTGGCTTCTTAAAATTAGGCATACTTGGATATTTCGCTCTGGTCCCTTGGAGAGGGACAGGAGCGCTTTGGCCATCTCCATCAAGTTCTCGTGGTCTTCGCAACTTTGTTCCTCTTCGAAGTGTTCCTAATATCATCTCCATCATGCGCCTTGGCTTGGATCCGACCAAACTTGGAAGGGAAGTCTTGACAATCTATATTTCGCCCTAGTCCCTTGGAGAGGGACAGGAGCGATCTTGTATTTATAAGCTCACTTGTATTTTGCCAACTTTCAAATTTGTCTTCAATGGAGCGATTAGGCCTTCCTTTACTCATCCAAAACATGAGATTCGTTTTAACTTTGCGGGAAATTTGCCTTATGAGGAAATCGCTCTGGTCCCTTGGAGAGGGACAGGAGCGCCTTGGCCATTATGGGCTTACTTTGCGTTTTGCAACCTTCAAAATTATCTTCAACGGGTTGATTGTGCCTTCTTTCCTTCATCTCAAGCTTGAAATTCGCCTTGCCTTGGTCCAAAACTTGTCTTGAGGGAAAATCGCTCTGGTCCTTGGGAGAGGGACAGGAGCTACCTTCGAAATTCGCTTTGGTCCCTTGGTCAAGGACAGGAGCGCCTTAGCCAATTTGGGTTGATTTTCAACTTCGTAGACGGCTCAAGTTATATTCAATGAACAAAGCCTTCTTCTCCCGACCTCCTTAAATCGCAAAATCACTTAACTCTTGTGTGGACAACGTAAGTTTGGAAATACTTAAATTACTTAAACCTTCAATCGTCATTGAGCTTTGGATATGTGCCTTTGTGGTAGTGTCCATGATCCTTGATGAATTGAAAAAATCATTTGTTACCTTAGAAGATCGCATCAATTTCAGTTGGGTTGTTATTTCATGGCAATATTGAAATTGGTAGAATCTTGCCAAGTCTAACCTACATTAGGTCATTCATAGGATTAGATTAGAATTTATCCCTTGTAAACTCTACCTTTTGATATTTTTGAAGAACTTGTTAGTTTTAGGAAATCCTGTTCTTGCAAATCTGAGAACGTAAGGCCCCTTGATGAAACAGCATTCACAACGACCACTGGTGCTTATCCACACGTAGAGACCCTACATAAAAGAACATTGGAGTCACCCTGATTGATCCTTTTTTTGCGACATCTTCAGCAATCAGAGACTTTATTCAAGAGAGGATAAGGTACCCTTGGGTATTTTATTCTGTGTATGATTGTGTACAAAATACACGTCAACAGGACCATTGGTTAAGGACCACATGAGGCCATAGAAGATAAGGTCTTGCTGTTGGGCCTAGGGTAGAGGATACTTGGGGCACCTCATCATGTCTTCCAACTCAACCCTCGTTATGGTTGAGTTTCCACATATTTGTTGTTATTGGTTGTGTAGATCAATATATATATATCCTAAACCTAGAATTGGATGTATTTCATGAGTTATATCTACATTGTTCTCTAATCTCATTGCAGTTTTCGAAAAATAGGCTTATCTCATCTTATTCTTAAAGGAAAATTATTTTCCTAATTATGTTTGCCCTTGTTTCATTCTGGATTTGTGAATTTAGGGTAAAGTAGAAGGTTATCCCAAAAAGGGGACAGTACATTAGCACCTCCAACCCATTTGAAATGACATTTATTAGTTCCAACCATAGCCTGCAATCTTGCAACTCAGCACCTCCAAACCATTTTGAATTGATATATCTTGGATCCAACCATAGTCAGAAATCTTGCAACTGTTAGCACCTCCAACCCATTTGAAATGATATATCTTAGATCCAACCAAAGCTTGCAATCTAAGCTACCATTCTCTCAGAATACCTGTTTTATACATATTTAATACAGATAGTTATGGATGTAAAAAAGATATGTGTCAGATGCTCTGAAAATTTCATGTCATATCAGAGTATTGCCACAGGCAATGGTTGTGCATGGGTTGTATCCGGGTATGTATTTGGTTTTTATCCAGGTATGAAGGTTAGCTACATGAACAAGTATGTCTATTTTCTGTGCAACCTTTATGTATTGAAATCATCATTAATGTGAACAATTTTTATATTTAAGTTACGTCTATAAAAATCATTGCAGTACTAAAAACGCATTTTTTCGTTCAATTTAATTTCTATTTTTTTTATAGATTTATGTACAGATGTATCCATCAAGGATCTGTGTTCTGGTAATCTAGGTTGCCATTTATACTCCTGTTTCTTGCGATAAATATCCCTCTGCAATTATTTTAGATACTGTGCCACTGAATAAGCTTAAATAAAACAGAGCACATATAATTGCAGGTTGCCTTGATGGATAATTGATGGCTGACATTCTGTTGTCAAATCCAACTTTATAATCTCTATGGTTAACTTATAATTTTTGTGAATTCGGGACATCTTCAACAATAATCATGCAGCTGAATATCCAAAATGAATGGCAAAAGGTCAGAAATGGTTTAAAACTTTAATGATAGAGCTGAAATTGTCACTAAGCAAAATTATCCAGTCTCTTTCTGGAAAAGTATTTTAATGTCATTGATTTGCCTGGGTAAAACAAACCTGTTTGTTAATGGATATCATGATAATAATTAGGAAATATGAACTCCAGAATTGAGATTCTAGATTGATTGCTGAATCTAGTTATACCTTGATTTGCTTTGGACAAAGGGTAGTATTATAATCAATTCTGTATGCGATTTAAATGACAGGAGAGGTGGTTAGATATAAAATTGAAGTCTTGTTTAACATCTATTTTGGCTAATTAACTTACATTTCATGATATAAGCAAGCAAAAACTTTCTTTTACTGAGGTGGTTTTTATAAGCATGTCAAGGAAACCCAAAATAATTTGCTACTGATTGGATTTAAGGGCAACCTCTTACAAATAGTCAATGAATATTAGTACCTTGGTCTAGACGTCCAACAATAAACTCAGCTGGGAAACATGTAGAACAAAAAGGATCCAAGGGGGATGGAAAGCCTTATGCTCACTCCAAAATAGATGTAGAAGAGCTGAGCTATGGGATTGGAAAACTAAGAAATCTCTTTTTGGGCTTCTTGTGGTTCCGGTGGTACTATATGGATATGAGGTATGGGGCAGCAGCACTTCAGCAAGGAAATGGAGACAAATAGAGAGATTACAAAAACATTTAGTTACAACTAGCCTCAAGATTAAATCATCTATCCCATATGAGATTGTCGTAGTGGAAGCAGGGACTTTTCCTATTGAGGCATCAGCTATGTTCCGGCTGCTAAGTTATTTAAGAAGGTTAGAAAACAGGGAGATACATCACTGGCCAAAAATGGCAGCGGGAGAGAAACTAGAGAGGAGGAAGAGTACATGGATGAAACAAAACATTAAATGGATGAAGAGGTGGGATATTAACATGGAAGATTGCCCAAATAACAATGGAGAAATAAAAAAGTATGTGCAAGAAAAATTTAAAGAAAATATGTGGGCAGGTCAAACGGGGAGGAAAAAGGAATACTATATGAAGCATTTCAATCCAACATATGCCAATACACAAAAGAACTACATAGGAATGGACATAAAATGGAAGGCAAATATGTTAATTGCTTAGATAAGAACCAACTCACATCAGCTTAGATGCAAAACAGGAAGATGGATGATATCTAATGAGGAATGGGAAGATAGAAGATGTAGATATTGCACTCAAGGGGTGGTGGAGACAGAATGGCACTACATCATGGAGTGTCCAGCTTACAATGATATTCAAGCCAACTATGTTGAAACACTAAATGTAAGCACCTTGAGTAACCTATTCAATGAAGAAAAGATAACGAGAGTTGCAGATTTTCTAATCAAGATACATAGCAAAAGATCCAAGATGTAGAAGGAAAAGGAGGTTTAGTAGTCAAAGTATTTTTTTTGGGCCTTGCATGCTTCTTTTGCTAGCTATCTGTGGGTCCCATAGGCTGTTTGGCCTCATGTGGACATTTAAAAAACATTCATTCATTCAATCATTTTTTTTTTGTAATGGAAAAGAAAAGACTGCCCAACCAGGAAGTCATTAGACAATCCTGCCCATTGGATGTAAGTGTAATTAGTCTTGCTGCTCAGTTGCTTTATTAATCGATACTTCTAGTGACCGACACCCACTGATTTTTGTTCTGCATATGTTTACCAATGAACTGTAGAATAAGGTAAATGTCTGAAACATGGCGCATGTAAATTGTACAAGAAGTGCCTACAATGTGTAGAGAAAGGTTTCCTACAATAGTTCCCAAATCTCAATTTTAAATCTAAGAGAAAATGTATGAAACATACTTGACCTTATGAGTACAGGTAATTCTTGTCTGAATTGAAATAATGATAATATTGCAGTGTTTACTGGATATCCTTGATCTGATAAATAAAATATTAGCATGATAATTTTTTATTGTTCTGGATGCTTTCTCTTCATTGCCATTTGGCAAATGTGCCATGGCTTACACGTTTTTTCTAATTGGTAATGAATTCTTATCACCTGTTTTATTGTTTCAGAAATTTGAGTCTTACATTTGCTGAGTAAATTAGTCATTGTTATAATTGATGCTGATATGCTAGTGTTTGCTAGTTAGTGAGGCTTATCCAGCTTTTATACTCAACTTAGCACATTTGTTTCTCAAACCTTTTTAGAAATGGTGTTTGCAATCTTTGAGAAAAAAAATTATTTTCAATATCTGCAGGTACTAGATGAGATTCATCGACAGTCAGTAGCCCTTTCACAATCAACTTCACTTTCACTAGTCTCACTCCCTGCACCTGAGGCAGTTGTTGATTCGTTTCCCATTAGGAATCACAAAAACCGTGAGAAAAATGACAATGTAATTGAGGAAGCAGCACAGTAAGTTGTTTTTTCTTTTGTTCAAGATTTTGATTGCAAGTAATTCCCATAGTTTGTTTGATTTCAGAATTAGAACAGCAGTTTTCTGAAAAGATAGTAGCCAATTGGATATTTTTTTCTTTATTGGTTGTATTTTGCAAAAAGCAGCAAACGAATTTAGTAATTATGTATGTTGTTTCTGACTGTAATGTCCTGACATTGTGCATTGATTATTCTCCTATTTTATCTGAAGTTGCCCCTAAAATTTAGTGCTTCATTGTAAGGAACGTCCATTAATTTTGCTGTTGGTCATGGCATAACAAATTTGCATTGGTAATGAAATTTGTTTAATGGGAAATTGGTTTTGGTGCCAGATGTTATATTTGCCTTGCAGAGTATGAGGAAGGAGATAAGATCAGGGTTTTGCCTTGTCATCATGAGTACCATATGACATGTGTTGATAAATGGCTAAAAGAAATACACAGGTGGCTGTTCAAGAACTCAACTATTTGCATTAAAAAGTCTTTTGTTATTGCCAATTACTTTCATGGTCTGAAACAAGTTACAGCTTTGCTTTACTTCCCTCTTATATAATATGGGGACTCTAAATGCTGATTATTTTAATGTTTGTTTGCAGGGTATGTCCCTTGTGTCGAGGGAATGTATGTGAACAAAATGAGGCAGACTCTATAGCTTCGAATTCTTGATGTGTATCTTTTGATTTTGTACATATGAAAAAAGGAATTATTATACATTTCCGTATACACTTGTATATTTTCAGATATCTACGTAAGTAAGAATATCTATTACTCGTCATCAGAAGTGCCACCTCTTACCAAAATTAAGGGTACCTATGAGATAGTCAAGTCGTCACAGTCAAAGCGCTCTTTTTTTTAACTCTAGCTAGATGAAGAGAAAGCACTTGTGATTCATCACAAATTACGCAAAGTGAAGTTTCATTTATTTCATTCCTGCCTTAAATTTCCACAAAAGTTCATGTTTCTGTTTTTAGCACTATCTTCATGATTCTAACCCGTCCTGGATTGTACTGGTACCGCTGCTTTTCTAGTCTCACATCAGAATGGCTTCCGTGATGGCAATCTAGAATAATTGTTTCATGCGGTTTCTATATGCATGTTAATTTTTATGCAATCTGTTAGGACAATGTTTTACAGCATTTGTGTTAAACTGAAGCTCATTTTATTATCCATCCTGCAGGTATTTTTTGTCACCTGACGCGCAGTGTTAAGGGGTAAATATTGATGTGTGGTTTGGATATAGAATTGAAGTTGGGTTAAACATCTATCCGTGGCAGTTCAATGCATAGGAAAAACTATAACATTGGCTATTACAATGATAGATTTATGCATACAATCTAGGAAGTGAAATTCTCACATTTGTAGGCCATCCAAGACATCTGGACGTTTAGCTTGCCAAATATTGAAGTCACCAGCATGAAAAATTCTGTTACCAAGCATTCATTCCAGGCCAAAGTCGGTGGAATGTTGAAGTTTTTCAACTCTGGGAGATTCAAAATTCTAACAACACACCTTCGTGAAACGACACATTCACCTACCCACCCAGGTTACTCTCATGGCTGCTACGTTATGGACTTTGAATCCCTGGTTCAGTAGGCCTATTAACTTCGGTTTTCTTATGGGTGACAGGTTTTGCTTATATGATATATCATATATCTTCTTTCGTAGTACAGTATGTAGTCACAATGCTTGGAAGATATGTATCTCTGCGGTAAATGGTTAATTATTTTCAGGTGTCTCAGACAGGTTAATTTGCTCTAGCATAGCAAGGTACATAGTGCCCAACACGAGGATTCTTCAATGCTAGGAAAATAATCATTGTAAAGAGAATTAAAACAGCTATACCGGAGTAAAAAGCAACTAGTGATACTTAGTATGACCAGATTATGTTTTTAGGTGTAGTTTGTGTAGATGGCCTATGTGATGATGTGGGTTCAATTATTTATTGCCTTTTAGAAGTCAATGTGTGGTCCAGTTATTCCTCCATAGGAAATTAAGTGCTCATTAAATGCTTTTAAGTATAATGATATATAAATATAATGATATAACAACATTGTGCATAAATGTGTGTGAAGTTTAAATTTCAACTTAGAATTTTTTTGATTGAGGTTCATTCATTCATACACACCTTAGGTCACCTTCAAGCCACTCAAAAATGAATCTGTGTAAAATGATAATTATTATTCATAAATATTATTTTTCTTTAGGGTTCATCCCTTGGGGGAGTGAACCAGGTAAATCCACAGCCACTCGGAAGTGAATCCTTGAGTAGAATGCTAATTTCTAGGCACGGAGTGAATGTATGGAAGTGTGAATGAGGGTCCAATGATGATTAAATGGCAATGGATCAAGAGTTGGTGTAAATGGGGGTTAATAAAGATAGATGGGGATTAGACCATGGCTTTGGGTATGGCACTTGTTGATATGCTACTATATTAACACATTCCACCAGGGTATTGCTAATTTCACCATTATATTTTGCTTCCACTTTGATTTGTGATTTGTGAATCTAATATGAACATGCATTTCAAAATATATTCACACTCGTAAGACACTCGTCTTTGAAAAATGATATATGGTAATTCTTTTTGCACTTATTGGCATGTGTGCTCCACTGAAACTTGTAAAGCAATTAAAGGTATACGATGAGTAGCATTTGTTACATGATTGTCATAGACACACTAGTCTAGGAAAAATAGAAAGAAGGAAAAATTTCTCACGTATGGAAAGCGCTATGAAATATTCTACATGATGTAGTAATGCAATATTGTACACGATGCAGGTAACAATTTAGCAATGTGACTTATACTCCACACAAGGTGGCATGTGATAGATATGTGTGATGTAGCCATGAAATGTGATATAAATCCGCACGATGTGGTAATGGAAGAGATCTCTACACATTGACAATGTGTAGTGCAAACAAACTTCATTTGGATATAAAGACAAGTTATTGTCCAACACGTCACCTTACGAAAACCATTTGTAACAATATATGTTGCCACCGAAAAGGAAATGAAGAGTAAAATGATAATAATAATAACGATAGTTATAAATGAATTAAGGTATATGTAAAGATTACCATCGTGTAAGATAATAAATTGGAGGTGAGTATCAGGTATAATGTTGCCCATAATCATAAAGTAAATATGGCTTAAAAGGAAAGACGAAGATCATGAAGTATTCATGAAACTTATAACACGAGGTCATAACGAGGGTCTCAAATGTGTGATCATATAAAAAGCATGATATGATTGTTTAGCATTAATATGAAAAACAAGGCATGACAAGGTGGTAAACATAAACATGGAATCATAATTGAGTATGCAAAACAAGAATAGGATTAAACATAATAAATGATAACGATAAACATAAGGAATATAATGGTCATGATGTTCAGAAGGTATCGGAAATGCATAGTATAGAAATGTCATAAAGCATGAAAATATAAGATATAGCATAAACAATAATGGTGATTAACATACAAGATATATGGAAAGGTATATAAATGAATAAAGAAACATATGAATTAGGAGAGTGAGACACATGATGCATAAAGAGATCATAAGAAGCATATTGGTCATGATATATGGAAAGGTATATAAATGAATAAAGAAACATGTGAATTAGGAGAGTGAGACACATGATGCATAAAGAGATCATAAGTAGCATATTGGTCATGATGTTTAGAAGGTATCAGAAATGTATAGTATAAAAATGTCGTAAAGCATGAAAATATAAGATCACAATATAACCAATAATGGTAATTCACATACAAGATAAATGGATAAAGAAACATATTAATTGGGAGAGTGAGACACATGATGCATAAAGAGATCATAAGTGGCAATAAAGGTAATATTGAAAGATTCCCCTAGGTGGGGATATAAAACATAAAACACAATACATATGATAAAATGAAAATAGAAAAAACACAATAAATAAGATGGTAATACAGTCAATGTAAGAAAACATAAAAATAGATGCATATAGAGGAGTGCTCAATGTATTATGGAACATATCTAGTGAGATCCTCTTCTAATATATCATTGACTTCCCAAAAGATTTTTATCATATTCTTTTGCTTGCTTTAACTACATAAGCTCTTTCAATCTTCAAAATCTTCTTGATATGATTTTTTTCTCTTTATAAAAATATTATTAATATGGAATACTAAGTGTTCTTTTCTTTGGTCACTTTTGCTTTATCTTTGGAGTTACTTGTGTAGAAAGATTTGACAATTATTTAACTTCAACATCTTTCTTTGGAATCCATATAGTAGTTTTTTTCACGAAACATTAGTTTATGTATGATATTTATTGTTCTTCTTTGTTGGAATAAATGAGGATGCATTTCAACTTGATTTGCTACCATCTTTTGTTCTTTCTATTCTTTTGTACCAATTGCTTTTAATATATTCCATGAAGATCTTTTTCACTTTCATATGGAGGGTCATTGCGAGTAGAAATGCAAGTGCCCAAACTAAATGACCCAATTCTACAAGAGGCTTTTACGAATTTTGTGTAAGTTTTATGACTTTACCTTTATGAGAAATTTTGTGCACAACAAAAGTCACAACTCCCGAGTGTTGTGACCAAGGTCTAGCAAGTTATATAGAAAATTTATTGGAAGTAGTAATACCATGCCACAATATTTGTACTTCTTTAGGTCCAATATTAAGAGGTAAGATGACACAATCCAAAGTGTGAATCGAACAATCCTTTAGTCATCTTTAAGGATAATCCTAAATGGGCTTGAGAATTCAATTTCAATGTTAGAGATTAGGAACTCTTCACTACATATCTTGTATTGATTTGTAGCATTTGTAAGGATGTTATCTTGAATTTCTCCTATCACATATAATGGAGTATAATGATTATTCTACAAAATCTCCTAATTGAAAAATGTCATCAATGGAGTACCATGTGAGGGAGAAGTTGTAACTTGATAAAGTATCATTCCCACAATAGCATTTGTTTGCAATGCAATCTACAAATCGATGTAGTGATAATCTAAACTATCATGGTTGATAGCAATCAAATTTTGCGTCTGTACATTACTAGCATGGTTAGGGAATGGGTTGTTATAAATTTCCAAGTTTGGAACGAAGGTACAATAAAATGTTCCATTATTATTGACACCTTCAATATGAATATTGTTATTCTCAATAAGATCTTATATTTTATTCTTCAAACCCATGCAAAATTAAGTATAATGTCCTTTTACTATCATACTTACAAATTGCTTGGTTCATTGCAATTCTCACAAAGTACTTTGCTAGGATCCAAGCCAAGTTGCCACTATTTGAGGTTTTTGTGAGTGCTTGATATGGGAACAAGCCAAGTTACCACTACATGATTCACTTTTTGGTTCCAAATCCCAAGCTTTGGTTGTTCAAACACCTACAAGGAAACACAAGAAGCAGAAGAATAAAGGTTAATAGTCTACTAAGCTAGATTCAAAGTCTCATGCACAAGATTTAGATTCTTCCTCCTCTTCCAAGAGGTATTCATCTAAGAAGGACAAGGCTAAGTGTGCTTATTTCACCAAGATAGGACATGGTGAACATCATTATTATGCAAAGCAAATAGACAAGCTAAAAGATCTTCTTCGAAAGAATCATTTTCAATCATCTTCATCTAGTGCATCCTCTTCTACCACTTCAGGACTTGCACATTCCAAGTCAAATTCTATGACATGGGGTGAAGACCAAATGAAAGGCCATGCTCTCTTTACATCAACACATATTCAATCCACTAGGTGGATTCTTTATTCAAGAGCCTCTCATCATATGACATCATTCGAGGGTATGCTAATCGTCTTTTTTGAGCATTGTACATTTCCTCACATTCTGATGGGTAATAAAACTTGTATGAGTGTTACTGGGAGTGGTTCTATTAAGGTTGATGGTGACACATTCAATAATTTCTTTGTATCCCTTCATTATCGTCTAACCTCCTTTCCATCTGCTAGATTACTCATAGTGGGATATGCAAGACAATTTGATTCATCCTTGATTCAATGCTCATCAAAGATTTGCATAGTAGAGAGCTTATTGCAATTGGTAGTGTTGATCATGCATCATGATTATATCAGTTATTCACTTTTTTCTCCCATTGATTGTGTAACTCTATTGATCAGTCCTAACTCTCATGCATCTAGAGTGGATTGGGTAGTTGAGGAGAGGTTTGGTCACTTGAACCTATGTGTGCTTTTTTCATCCACCATGATTCCTAAGACTTGTCTTGAGCCTCCTCCTCCACCTCCTGCTTCTTCAAAGATCAGTTCAGTTCATAGGTTGACAGTTCCCTTCTAGTTTCTGTTTTATGGGATGAGTACTTGCCAGATATTGCAATGTTGTTTGATACAACACACACTCCAAACATTGGGGGCATGATTGAGGATACTCTATTCCTCATTGATGAAAGGTTGATAATTCCTATCATCCCATCTTCAATGCCTTTAGAGGTTGTCCATCAGGTATCTTCACAGTTGTTTGATTTTGCTTTAGTTGATTTGACATCTTTTGATTCAGACATGTGGACAGTTGAGTAGTCTGCTATGACACAGATCTTGAGACTATTCCTTCCATCTCCTTCATGGGGTTGCTTGTGTCTTGGCCATTTAATTTGCTTCTTCCCAAGGGGAGGAATGTGTTTTTTCACTCTTGGATCTTCATCAACATTCATCCTCAAGTCTTCATCTTCAGCAGTGGAGCTTTTGTCTTATGGGGAGGATACATCATCTCTTATTTTCTATCCTATAGGGGGATCTTGATTGTACTTATGTGACCAATTCAATATTTGGGGGACATTTGGAGTCCTTCATGCTTAGACACATGTACTCTTTTTCATCTCCTTTTCTCCATTAGTGAGAGTTGCATTAGTTTGTACATAATTACCTAATCAGACATCGGGACCCATTCATGCTTGCATTTTGCATTCATCTTAGTTTTCTTAGCTACTCCCTAAGTTAATCTTAAGATGGTGTGTTGAAGTAATTGAGACACTTATAGCTAATTATTAATTAATTAGTTCTTTTAATTACTTTATTCACTTAAGCTAAACTTAGGTACTTTTCCTTTTATTTAATAAGGCTAATAATAGCTTAAGTTGTATTAATTATGATTGTGACACTTGACACTAGCTAATTTGATCTTTCATTAGATTTTGCATCTTGGGTACAAGGATTCATTCATTCGTTGTAATCATATTTTTTTGTGCAATCAATACAAAATTCTCAAGTTGAATTGAAAAAATATTTTTTCTTGATTTCTCTATGTGACAGATGGTGTGCTTGCAGATGATTCTTGGCTTGTGAGGTTGGACCATCAACTTCTACAACATATTTGTTGATAGACTTATTACTTCTTTAGACATATCTAGTCAATTCATTCATGGTTATTTTCAAGCCCCCATTGATATGTAAATGCTTTAAGAAACTAGTAGCTAATTCATTAAAAGTGTATGGAATCTAGAGGTAAAGAAAAAACTATTGAATATCACACTTTCTTAGGGTTCGAGGAAACAATTTAGCTAAATCTCATATTCACATGCAACATCTAAATTTCCACATTGAAATGTTGCAAATGAACATTGGGGCAATCTTTCCATTATATAACTCAAATCTTGGTGTGACAAATATAGGATGCAACATATATGTAACAATTTCAAAAGCAAGTAGTATACAATGTGGAGGATTGTATGGGATGAATTCCTTGTTATTAGGCATATCATTTGCTTGCTTCTTAGTATTAACCATGTCCTACAATAATGTATTCAAGGTGGAAATGGGGGTAATAGTGATAGGAATGTGGGATAATTGAATAAGTGTAATGAAAGATAATGTCATGGTCATAGGAGGGTTCACATTACAAGTGAAGAGATGGGGTGAGAGGGAGGAATAGTGTTAGAAACATGTGTATAACACTAGTAGGTATGTTTATAGATGGTTGAGATGTAATTGGAATATTAATGGAGGTAAAAGGAGACAGACCACTAGAAGTAGCTATGGAATAAGAAGGGACAAAACTAGTAATAAGAATGTGAATGGTGGTAGTCATGGAGGGAGAAGGTATAAATAGGATGAGGATAAGAGGATATAGCATAAGAGGCCAAAAAGGTACTATTACCATGAATAAAATTTACGCGAAATGGAGCATCCACTAATGCTTGATGTAAAATAATTGCCAATTGTTGAGGAACATGTTTATTGGTAAGTGGTAAGTGCATCAACAATAAATTGACTAAAAAAAAGATCATGTTGATCTATATATGCATCATGCTTATAATCATGTTGTTCTTCATGCTCCTTTAAATTGTACTCAACATTAAGATTAGAACAGAGCCCATTAGCTCTAACATTGATGATGAAAGAATATGATGCAGGAGCATCAAGGGTTGTAAGAGAAATCTTACATCGACCAAAAATATTTATTTAATTTGGTCAAGTTTGGTATTTTCAATAAGGTGTAAATGAAAGCTTTCATATGCCAGGTAAGTGTCCAAGGGTACATAGGGAGTTGAAATAATTAAATATTTGTGACTTATGTCTAAAGACAAATGTAATTTTCACTAGTGGACACCTATTTTTGTCATTTACAAGGCAAAAGAAGGAAAGATATTGTAGTGTCATAAATTGTAACCTTGTACTATTTGCACCACCTTTTCTGCCTCTGTCATAGTGTGTCCCATTTTAGCTCTCATCCAAGCCTATTTTTTGCCTTTTTACCTTGAAAGTGATGTCATCTGTTCACATGGTGATTTGAGTCTCAGTCTCAAGTTAAGTGTGCATTGTCCTTGGCTTGTTCCCCTATTTTGGGTGGAAGCACCCTTGTCCAAGACAGGGGTGCTTTGGGTGCCTTTATCCCCCCAAAATTGGGTCCAAATTGAACATGTCGGTGCCCGCTTCCCATCAATTGGTTTCAAATCATGATGTCTCAATTTGACCGTTGGAGGTCAGCCTAATCAGGGAAAAATCTTGAGAAACCTATATAAGAGAATTCTTCTAATTCATTTTCACATCACAAGCATTCATTAACATCCACTACATTCAATTCATATCCACCTTCAAGAATCTATTTATTGAGCATCAAGGCAACATTTCATCCCACAATATTCTCCAAGCATTCTTCAAGATGTAGACACCATGGAGCATCAAATTACATCAATCATCATGCAAGATTTTTTTTAAGATTAGGTCATTTATGTCTTTTGAATTTTATGTCATGTTATTGCATCAACATTTGTGGAGAAGGCTCCACAGACACGGTTTCACTGATTATATGGAGAAGCTCCATGGTAGTAGAAACTCTGTGTCTCACGGGTTTGCTAAAAGCTGGAGTAATAACAAGGCTACCCTGTTTGGGGAAATATGGCAAATCGATGAAAGTTTGATCTCGGAGGTCACGGGACTCAAGATGGAGGAGACAAAATTCTATAGGGATAGAAAATACGCTGCTGAGGCCTTCAAAAATTTCCCTAAGATGGAGGACGAGAAGGGCAACCTGGCGAAGAAGGACAACATATCATACTTCACCCCCCAACAGGTAAAACCTTTCTGGCAAAAAGTTCTTAGGGCTTTAATGGAATATTTAACTATGGATGGCAGGTTTACGAAAATTTACAATTATCATTTTGCCATTCTGAACCACTTCCACCATGGGGCTAAAATATCTTTGCCCTTCTATTTAGCCTCTTCTCTAAACGAGAGCCTGGCCGACCATATTAAAAAACCCAGCTCCTACCCTCTTGCGCACCAGGGACTCATTTTGCTGATTTATGAATATATGAAGGATAAGACTAGGGCTACCAAGGATGACCCTTTAATCATCAATGCTCAAATTTCTGAGAAATGCATAGACTCTGATTCGACTGGGGAGACCGGCACCCCTACCCATAAAAAAAGGAAGGTTGAAATTGTGTAGGAAGAAAAGGATGTGCTTTGTGAGGAAGAAGAGGGAAAGAATAAGGAAAATATTTCTGAAATGGAGATTAACAAGGAGGAGAATTATGGGGAAGGAGAGGAAGGGGGCAATTCTGAGAATCGTCAACCTAACCTTGAAGGCTCAGAAACTGAGAAAGAGGCTCTGAAGCCTAAGGAAAGTGAAAACCCTAATGTGGAGGAGACAGAACAGAGCAAGGATTCTGCGGACACCATTCTGGATACCGCCTGCAATTGCACCCTTGAATTCTTCAATTTTCAGAAGTGGGTGGTGGAAAACATTACCAACATGCAGGGTAAACAAAGGGAGCTGGAAGTTAAAATCAACAAGCTGATCAACATGTCCGACTCTGGGAAGTAGCACGAGGAGACAGAGAATAGTGAAGCGGAGGAGGAAATGGAAATGGAAGACTGGCTGGAGAAAGATTTGATAAAAGGCGACCTGAAACATCTGGAGGACATCATCAAAATAATGAAGGAACAGGTGGAGGAGGATAAGGACAATGTCAATGCCCGGATGGCTAGAAATGAGAAAGCCTTGAAAAGCCTTATGGACCATAGCCTCCAGGTTCTTAAAGTCTCCTCCCAGAACATGAATGCGCTGGTGAATCATCTGGAAAAGAAAAACCAGGAGAAGAACCTGGTAGTTATTGAAGATGCTCCTACTTCCAACCTAAGCCACCAGACCCCTAGGCGCAGAACCAGACAGACTACGACGAAGAAGGATATGAAGATGAAAGAAAGCCAGATTGTTCAGGAAAATACCGACTTGAGGGAAGCAGCCAAGGCAATGATGCTTTTGGTGCAGGATGCAGAAGAAACCATGAAGAATTTCTAAATTTATGTTTATGCTGGACTTGGGGCCAATTTCTTGTTGGCCTCTTGCTGTCCTTTCCTCTGTTGCTGGTCTTTTTGCTGGTTTTTTTTGCAGCCGTTGTGTTTTGTTTCTTTCCTGAATATCTTTCATATGTAACTGGGTTTTGGGTCCCTTAAAACCTGTTTTTAATTAATCAAAAACATTTGTGATCACATTCAAAGAACATAGCATCACCAACCTTCAATCATCCACAACATATTTGAGGTATAATATTCAACATTTTAATTCAGTATTTCAATTTAATTTCAAGCGCTAATTCCAAACCTGGGGTGTGACCTAGGCAAACCCCTATTCACAACACTTTTTCTCTTCTTCTATGTGCAAATGACACGTTAAAAAGCCATAATTGTGGAATCAAACAAAGTAGACAGAGATAATCAAATCTAGCTTTTGCAAGTGCAAAAAGTGGAGGATAGGGTCACTCCACACATCTATGTTTGACAATTTTTTGGTGATTCTTTAGGAGGATATTCAAGATTGCATTATGATCCTAGAAAGATAACTTCCATCCACATCCAATATTCTAAGGACATAGTCGTTTGAAGCCTCCTTGTGCATTTTCAGGCTCAAATTCTAGTCACATGTTCTACTCAACTTCCTCATTCCAGATTTATGTTTACAACTTCATATGAAATTTATAACTATCTGTTTATGTTGATTTATGTCAATTTTGCATCTTTATCCCTAGATCTAGTGTTTACTTTAGACCTTTGCAGTATCCAATTCAACTACAAATAGAGGATTGAAATCCAATCAACATTCAACCCTTTTCATCCATTGGGAGTGAATGTATTGATTCCATCCCCTCCTTAATGTAATACCCTTGTGGGCATAGGTCTAATTCATTGTTTGCATAGCTAAGTTAGTGAATCCTATTTCCACCCCATTACATTTTGGTGAACCCGATACTTTTTACATTTTGCATATTTTTTATTTGGTGTTTTCAAATCTAATTTTTATAATAGAATTCACAAAAATCCGATTGGTTTGCTATCAATGATCTCTCAATAATCTCTTTAATGGAGATGCAACATTGAAGAGAAACATTGAACCATCATCTTATTACAAAGATACTTTGGTTCAAGAGGGACAAGGTAAACATGTCAATCTTAGTACATCTATTCCTCTAGATCCCTCTTATTCTCCTAGAGCTTACCTTAGTCATCAACATATTTTGAGGCAAGATGATGTTATGCACTTTATTCATGCCTTATCTCCTAACATAACATTAAGAAAAGATAAAGCTTTAGATGATGAGAATACTTCTTCCCAATCTAACAAAGTGGTTATGAATAGTGGTGATAGAAATGGGAATCTTCTTACGAAGGATATTCCTTCCTCATCTATTCATCCCCTTGGTACTTCAACATGTTCATACACAAAAAATTAAAAAGAAGTCCATAATAAAAATTCTCTCCCTCCTTTAGCAATTCTTTTACCAAAACCTTGTCCTTCTATCCCTCAAGGGACAAGACCTATCCATGTTGACAATCAAGAGAAGCTAACAAAAAGAATCTTTTGGAGACTGAAATATGATAAAAATATTACCTTTTCTTTTGTAAGATTTATCAATAATTAGAAGAACAAAGATGGTAGTGTGTATTGCCTCTTTCATCGTAGTTGTTCTCATTTCATTGGAGATTGTAAATATTTTAAAGCATTTGTCCAAGACCTATGTGATAGCGTATCCATATTACACCAGATCTAATGCTTTTTCTTGATCCAAATTTGAAAGTAGTATAGTAGCACTCCCTTCGCCTATTATGTTTCTCCTCACTATGTGATCCAGCAGCTCACCTTTTGTGGGAATTTTATCATTTGTGTTGGTACAATTTAATGTGCAATTGTACTTGGTTAGTGAAATAATAATATTTCTTATTATTGTCTACATGCTTGGGGGCAAGAATAATGTTTCAATATTCTCACTTTTCAAGGATTTTGTTTTCCTTTGTTGAGTTGTATCTTTCATAACTATATGTCCTTTCTTGAATATAATTGTACTTCATGCATGTACATGTGTGTCCATTGGTAGGACCTATTCCTTTCTTAAAATGGTTTGTCTTTTACAATTAATCTCTCCTTAGTGATTGTGTGTAATCCTTCACTAAGAATCCACTTTTCCTAGCATGGGGAAGGTGTGTATCCTTAGTTTCCTTCTCCTTTCAAATATGTCATATTTATTAAAGATCTCTATTTATTGGGCGTAAAAATATTTAGCCAAATATCTCTTCCTCCTTTCACTATGCATCCCTCAAAAGAATCCCTTTACACTTGTTGCAAGATATTATTTTACAACTATCTCTTCCTTGCTTCAAAAGAGTTATGCCTCTGTAGCTTTGAGTTATGTTCATTGTTGCTTAAATGATATCTCCTTGGTGTTGAAGGTGTTTATACTTGTCTCTAATTTCTACCTTTAAACATCAACACAAGGCTATGTTGACATCTAAAGTGGGGCATATATACGACCTTCTTGTTTCTTATGTTCAATTCAATTTATGCATGATTTCATTACATACTATGCTCTGTTTGGCTATCCTTGTTGCGAATTTTATTTCATACTATGATTTTATTGGTTATCCTTCTTCAATTGTTGCAGATTTACTTGCATACACTGCTTTGCTTGGTTATCCTTTTTCAATTCATGTTGCAGATTTCCTTACATACAATGCTTTGCTTGGTTATCCTTTTTCAATATATGTTTCATATTTCCTTGCATACAATGCTTTGCTTGGTTATCCTTGTTCATGATCTCCTTACATATTATGCTTTATTTGGTTATCCTTCTTGTGGTGTCCCAGTAACACCTTTGTAGTTGCTTGCCTTGTGATAAAAAATATTTGCTTGGCAAAATGTTTCCTTTCAATTCACACAGGTCGATCACCTTGCAATAATAAAAAGTTTGCTTGGCACCCCTTTTGTTGGATGAGTCGAACTAGCATAACACAACTTGCTAGACTATTTGAACTCTTAGTTTCTCTTTCTACACTTGTAGTCCCATGAGAATTAGTGCTACCATGGATCACCTAGAATAATATAGCTTGATAGCCCATAGAATCCACGTTCCCTTCCTCCCCCCCTTCCATGGATCACCTAACATGACAAAAATTGCTATCTTGTGAAATCAATGTTTCCTTTCTTCTTCCCCACGAACCCTTAAGCATAACATACCTTGCTAATTGTTTGATCATGGTTCATCAACCAATGCATGCTCTTGCCCTTTCCATGCGACCACTTGTACTCTTGCAATAACATTCTGAGAATTATATTAGCGGTTGAGACATTTTCATTATCGAGGTCTCTTCAACTAGTTGACTTGGAGCCTTTGTCTTTATTACCAACCCCTTTTGTGTGTCTTTTGTCATTGTTTTCTTTTTTCCTTTTGTTTGCTTTTGTCTTGTTTTGTGTGTCATTATATATGATTGTGAGAGTTAAGATCTTAAGCTTGTTCCCTCAAATTTAGTGATGTCTTATCTCCTTGTAATATCTCTCTCATACTTTATCGTGCGTATGTGCATAGGCTCATACTCCTGCTAACACGGGGACTAAATATAGTGTCATAAATTGTTACCTTGTATAATTTACACCACCTTTTGTGCTTTGACCTTAGTGTGTCCCATTTTGGGAGGAATGTGTACACCATCTGGAGATATGGACAAAAGTTTGTGTTGAATTATTTGAAGAAGAAGAAGAAGCAAGAAAATAATTAAGCTCCATTCTTTGTTGTAGTATTGGAAAGCAACAAATAGAGAGCAAGGAATAGACTAAACATAGGGATTCAATTTTTTTTTGTAGAGTCGTAAATTGTACTCGCTTACAATTTCGTCCTCACCTAGGCCTCACTTTGGCATTCCAGATTCTAATGCCTAATTGAAGTGCTAATTTTGATCACACCACATTTCAAACTCACATTTTGATCACCTTTCCATCTCCCCCCTCATTTTGGAGTCTTGAGTTTTAGGACCACGACGTTGGGCGCCTTGGTCCTCCTAATCATGCCCTAAATTGAGACCTCATAATGATCATTTCATTTGAGCGAGAAATTTGATCCTTTGTTGGCCTATTATAGAAATTCAATTTGTTTTCAGGTGGTCAAGTATAAAAGGACCTGTTTTTAAACCCTCTCATTTAATTCCTAAGCGATCACCTAACTAAAATCAAGATCTCAATTACACTCTAGCAAATTCAAGTGAGAAAGCAATCAATCATTCATCAAGCATTGGAATAGAAGTGAAGTCAAGTTCAAGTATTGAAGATGAAATCCATGATCAATGTTTAATGAAGACATCCTACATGAAACCCTAAAACCTTTGTGTGAAGGTCAAACAAAAATTCATCGAGGTATACATTGTTGTTTCAAGTATTTTAGCCTTTCCCTCAAAGGGAAAACATTTTATTACACTCTTTTATTGCATTTATCAATTAAAATTTCATGGTTAATTCTAAAATTGGGGTTTGACCTAAGGCAAACCCCTATTCCGAACATCTTTCCCTCTCTTTATATGTGCAGGAAATAGGTGCAAGAGTTGTACTTAGGAATTCTGATAGTGTTGACAATGATGAACATGTTCAACTTTTGACAACGGACAATTCAGAGGACCAGGGCGGATTTGTGCTACCTAGTCTCGAAAAATTAGGTTGAACTTTTGGGAATAGGTTCTAAACATCTTCTTTTGCCCATATCTCAATTTATGGCTTTATCGGATATGTATGACAATTTGCTTGTGATGATTTACTTCAATTATTCATACTTTTACCCTAATTTCATAATTACATTCCAAATTCAACTAAGAAAGAGGATAATCAACATTTAACCAGTTGAATCCAATCAAAATCTTAGACCTTTCCCCTTTAAGATTGAGCCTATATCTATTGGGTTAAATCCTATTTCAATGTTGTGGTGTTGATTGGGTTATTTAGTGGATTTACTTGGTAAAACCCTAATTCCCAATTTCCATACATTACATTTTGGTGAACTTGACATCTTTCATGCTTAATTCTGATTTATTGTCTCAGATATGATTTTGTATGCATTTTAAAATTCAAATTTGCACTCATAGTTTTTATTTTCAATTGAATTACATAAATTTAGAGGTTAAATTCACAAAAACCCTAATTTATTATTCTAAAATTGACTTTTTCATAATTTTTCAAGTGTATTTTTAGATCTGATTAAATTGTGATATGTTATGTTATGATTTAAAGGCATTTATTGTTCAAATTCATAAATCACATTGTTTAAATTCTTGTTAATCAATCATTGTTATAACAAATTGCATTGCTTAATCATACTTTTCAATTTTGGCATTCAAATTTCTCTCCTTTGTGCATGAGTTTTGTTACCATTAGTCCTACATACAATATTCCCGTGAGAAGAAGTTGTAGACTTAAGGCTTCCCAAGGTTTAAACAATAAGGATATGGAGCCTCAATTGGATCACTTGCCCCATAAGAATGTTGGTGTTTGCTCTAATCCAACAAATGACATCATTTATCCCCATTCTCCTCATACTTTTCATGATGTGGATGAATCACCAACTAGGGTTACTATTGACAAATTGGAGAAGATTGACAATGAATTTGAAAAGATTCAACAATGGATGAGTTAACAATACTCGGAAAGTGAGGCAATCCCTTTGCTTGAAAGATTAAAAAGAATGACGCAAAGTGATAAAATTGGTGTTGATTTGTTGTGTGGCCTTTCTCATATTTTTGACACTAATATCATGCCAATCAAAAGTTGTGTTGAAGTCTTTGGTTACTATAAACCTACTAGTCAAGTCAATCATTCCATTCCTATGCCTACATCCTCACCTAGTGTGCCTACATTTACATATTCCATCATGACTACTTCCACACAAAATTTTAATCCTACACATGTTAGTCATGGGGGCAATCCCATAAATCAATATTCTTACATACCTCCTTCCATGAGTCTTCTATTTGTATTCCAATAATATCCCATACCCACATACCACAATGTTCCACCTCCTTATTCTCAACCTCCACCTACATATAACAATGTTACTCTTCCATCACAATCCAACATGTCCAATTTCAATCCATCCATTGAACCAACCATTAATAACCTAGCCCAAACTGTTACATCCTTACAACATCATTTGGATTCCATTACTCAATCCAAGTTCAATGTTCCCACATTTTATGTAGCAAGCTCACTATAAGATGACATTGTCCATGTGGTTCCCCCTAAACATATGGAAGTACCTCAATTAGAGTTGTACAATGGAAAAGGTGACCCCTTGACTCATGTGAAGGTGTTTCAAACTTTGTGTAGTGATTTTTCTCATGACCAAATTCTTATGGGTAAATTGTTTACTAGAACCTTTAGGGATAAAGATTTGCAATGGTACTGTTCTTTGTCTCCTTATTCTATTACTTATTTTCAACAATTTACTAATGCTTTAATTCAACAATTTCAAAATAATATTGGTCCTAGAATTACTTTGACTGATTTGGTTCATTGTAAGCAATGAGTTAAAGAAGGAGTGACTACTTTTATTGGTAGATATAAATATTTGCATTCTCAAATTTCTTATCAAGTGCCTAATCATGATGTTCAAAGATTTTTTATTTCCAATTTCAAAAAGACTATTAGATATAAGCTTCTATTTTCTAATTTTACTTCATTCACGCATTTGTGTGCAGTGCTTCATAATTATCAGCTTCAAGTGAACAATTTGAATCATCCTCTTCAATGGCTCCAGTTGATAAGAATGAGGGTGCTCAATAATATTTTGCGAAGTTTAAACCCAACTAAGGTTACATCAAGATAAATGACAACATCAACACTCAAGTGGCAACCACAACATTAGGTGTAGCCCCTTTATCCAAATACTTTAGAAAAGAATTAACTCTTCTTTTTGAGTCTTTGCATAGTATAATGTTGGGGTTGATAAATGCTAATGTGTAGAAACTTCGTCTCATCAAGTCAATTGAAACTTCTAAACCATTTCCACCCTATCATAATCCCAAAGCCTTTTGTCAATATCATTGTCAACCTAGCCATGATAGCAAGAAATGTTACACATTGAGGAATAAGATTCAAGGCTTCATTGATAATAACACTATATATGTAGTTGGTGTGAATGACAAAGGAAACAAGTCCGTAGCTCCTCCTAATGAAAACCTTTAAATATTCACCAATCCTTTGCCTTGTCACTCTACCAATGTTGTTGAGTTTGATTCTCTTTCCTTTTTCTCTCGCTGACCTTGGTATGGAATATAACAATGTTGTGAATCTTGTGGACAAACCTACACCTTCTAAAGACCTATATATTATTTTTGATCCTAATGAGACTATTTTTGCACCTCATGGCCCATTATATATCACTGTGAAGATCAAAGACTACTCTCACGAGGCGTGCTTATTGATCCAGTGTGTATGGTGAATGTGATTACTGAAGAATATCTTTATATCTTACAGTTGCATCAAGTTTCGTATGATAAATTTGATGTTGTGGTCAAGGTGTACGCTGGTTTCTCTTATCCTACTATTGGTTCTATTACTTTCCCTTTTGAGGTTGGTACTAGGAGCTTAGGAATGACTTTTTCTATTATTCCCACATTGGATTAATTTCTTGTGAAGTTGGGACATCCTTGGCTCTCTTCCATGAAAGTTATCCCTTCTACAATCCATAAATGTTTGAAATTCCCTCATAATGACACTATCATATTAATTAATCATAGCCTTTACCAACCCACAACAAAGTTTGGTAGTTTCACCCCTGACTACTTTTGGCCTACACAACCTGAACCTCTTAAGCCTCGAAGTGACATCCTTTTCTTATGCTATCAAAAGTGGAAAAATGAGATGATCATGTCCTTGAGTAAGCCTAGAGCTCCTATACCTATGGATATTCCTCCTCATAATGACTTGGTATTATGCCTACTCGTATTCCTCTTATATATGCCTTAGTTCTGCCTCCTACATATTACAAAGGAAAGTTCTTGTTATCTTGTATATCTCAATCTAGTGGGGTTTCTCCCATTCCTCCTCCTTTAAGGGAAGACACGAATCCTATGTCCATTAATCCTCAACCTTCACAACCCTCATCTAAAACTTAAAGGAACCTTTGTGCGAGATAACACTGACGAAGACATCGTGCCAGGGCTCGTGAGCTTGCTTCTCAAACTATTTCCTCTTTGAAGACACCAAAAGTTGATGTAGTTGGCATACAATGCGTATTTGTTATGTTTGATATTTTTGGTTACTTGATAGTATATTAATTATTCATATTAAGTGGGTTGTCACTCTCGAGTAATTATGTGTTGGTTGGTTGATGGTTGTGTACCTCTCAGCAACTATCAAGTCCTTTAAATATGTTGAGTACTGCCAAGGAAGGTAGTATGGTATAGTCAGATCTATTGTAATCCTTGGCCGACCATCTTTGGTCTTCTTCTCTGTAATAATTGCATGTGTGAATAAAGATATATTTTACTATCGTGTCTTGTGTACATTTTCATGTACATTATTATTTCCTGTATTAAATTTATCAATTGTAGCGACCTAAACAGTTGACTTGATCCTATTTGTCTAGCCTTCGCCTATCCCTAGGGAGGAAGTTCAACTTAAATCACCAAGATTAAAAATGCTTAATAAAAATGATTGTTCAAGTTTTTTTTCGTATTAGAGATCCTATTTTTATTAATCTAGATGATGATATGGATGATGATGTTGTTCATGCTAATAATGTTGATTCTAATGATTCTGGTGATATATATGAGCTTATTGATATTAATCATGATTTATCTTCACTTTTTTCAAAAGCACTAACCCTAGCTTCTAGTGACAAACAAAGTGACATATCATTAGAGCATGGTCCTTGTTTGGAACTTGCAGTAGATCCATCTGCCATGCTCAAAGTGGCTCCTCTTGCATCTCGTCCAACATCCCTAAATGATGTTCAACAAGATTCAGAGGCGAATGATTTGCTTGACTAGCTTCATTCATGCCATAGATTCTCTTTTGTGTGTTTTCTTGTTTGTAATGTGCTTCCCATATTATGTGTTGCTTTATATGTTTTTGTGTTATGTTAGATTCTCTTTGCATGACCCTTGTTACTCTGTTGGTGCAAGCTAATAAAGAGGCTGAATCCATTGTGACATTCTTCTATTTGTATCTCCTTTCTTCTATATGTTGTGCCTTGTGTTGTCTACTTGGGGGCGATGCAAAGTATTGAGATCTCTTTTTGGTCTCTTCCATGTTGACTCAAAAAGACACATGCTTTTCTTCCATTATGTTTTTGGTTTCACTATCTTAGGGAGATGAGTTCAATTTAATACAAATATTATTGGTATACATTATTTATCATAAGAGCATACTAACCCTAGATTTAGGGGATCCCTTATGTGCTTTTTCATATATGTTATGTGACCATTATCCTTTGATTTGTCCTTTCTTAGGGGCATCTCATTGTGGTAGCATGCTTGTCTTTTGGATGCATGCTACCTTAAAGTAATTGCTCCCGATAAGGTGTTTGCAATCACTTTAATGTGAGGGCATACACTCCGCTCAATGTTACACTTTATACACACACCATGACATGTTTTCAATACTCAAGTTACTTTGGAAATTGAGTCTTTTGCTTTGTATTTTAGTAATTTTCTCTTTCATGACTCATAGTAAGCGAATCTTACTAGGCTAGTATAGTCATGTGCTCTCCCTTTCTCTTTCTTGTGTTGTCCCTTTTATCTTGATATTAGAGTAGTAAGATCCTAAAGTCCCCAAGGGCTTAGTGTGTCTTGTCTCTTTGATATCTTGTTGAAAGTTCTTTAATACAAATTTTTACTTTACTGTGAGTATGCTTAGTCTCATACTCCCGCTAAAGTGAGGGCTAAATGTAGCATCCTAAATTGTACTCGCTTATAATTTCGTTCTCATCTAGGCCTTGGTGTTCTAGCTTTTAATGACCAATTGAAATGCCGATTCTAGTCACACCACATTCTAAACTCACATTTTTATCACACTTCCATCTCCTCCCTCATTCCAGAGTCTTGATTTTTAGGACCAGGGCATTGGGCACATTGTTCCTCCTAATCAAGCCCTAAATTGAGGCCTCACAACGGTCAATTCATTTGAGTGGGAAATTCGATCCTGTGTTGGCCTATTCTAGAAATTCAATTTATTTTTAGATGGTCAAGTATAAAAGGAGGTCTACTCCTCTCATGTGAAATCCTAAGCAATCACCTAATTGAAATCAAGATCTCAATTACACTCTAGAAAATTCAAGTGAGAAAGCAATCAACCATTCATCAAGCATTGGAGTAGAAGTGAAGTAAAATTCAAGTACTGAGATGGCATCCATGATCAATGTTTTGTGAAACTTCCTACATGAAACCCTAAAACCTTTGTGTAAAGGTAAAAAAAAACTTCATCAAGGTATACATTTTTGTTTCAAGCATTTCAACCTTTCCCTCAAAAGAAAAATATTTTATTACAATCTTTCATTACATTTATCAATTCAATTTCATGGTTAATTCCAAAATTGGGGTTTGACCTAAGGCAAACCTCTATTCTCAATATCTTTCCTTCTCTTTCTGTGTGCAGGAAATAGGTGCAGGAGTTGTAATCAAGAATTTTTCCAGTGTGGATAGTGACGAACAAGTTTAGCTTTCGCTAGTGAAAAATTTGGAGGACCAAGGCGGATTTGTGCTACCTGGTCTCAAAAAATCAGGTTGAACTTCTAGGAACAGGTTCTAAACATCTTTTTCCTAAATCTTAGTTTGTGACTCTGTGAGATATTTGTAGCAATATATTTGTGATGATTTACTTCAATTATTCATACTTTTACCCTAATTCACAATTACATTTCAAACTCAACTAAGAAAGAGGATAACCAACATTTAACTAGCTGAATCCAATCAAAATATTAGACCTTTCCTCAATGGAGTTGAGCCTACATCTATTGGGTTCAATCCTCTTTCAATGTTGTGGTGTTAATTGGGTTATTTAGTGGATTTACTTGGTAAAACCCTAATTTTCAAATTTCACCACTTTACACATTTCAAGTGTAGATTTCAAGAGAAAAAGAAAGATTGAATTTATGTTTATTTTAACAACATAGTAAAGAGAAAGAAAATAGAAACCTAAGGAGATGTAGACATGTAATGGGAAGTTGTTCAGAGTTACGAAACGACACCAATGGAGGTGGATTGTGTGTTGAGGTTGGTGAAGGACAAAAGAACGGAAAAGGAAAGGCTCTTGTGGACAAGGAGAAAAATTGGATAAAAAATAAACATGGGATTATTGTTGCATGCATCTCAAAATGTTATTGAGTTTGCCAATTCATGGAACATTTCACTTACCTAGCGTTTCTGGTGTAGGAGCACCTGGGTGAAAAAGAAATAAACACCACCAAAAAATATTTTTAGCTTATTTTCTTAAATTTTGGTTTGTTTTGGTTTTTAAAATCTCTCCTTTAGCTTTGTAGATTTTTGTCTTCACGATGTTTGATTAACTCTATGACATCAGTGCCTAAATTTCTTAAAGGCATATTATGAGACGATTAAATTGCTTGGATCAAAGAGAGACATTGATTTTTATGGTCATGAGTATGTTAGGAATCTTGTTAGATGTTAGAGTTGCAACTATACTAGAAGACATGTATGAAAAATAAAGAAGTACAAACAAGGCCTGTTAATCATTATGCCTCAAAGAAATGTGATTTCTTGAATGACAATGATCACAACATATGAAAGAAATAGATTTGTTGGAAAGACTTTTGTTCATTGCTATATTTTGTTCATATAACTTAGGTCAAGTGTATTGCAATATCAATCCATATGTCTATAAATGTACAACTCAGATAAGTTTGAATAAGAGACCAACCCAATTGATAGTATGAACATCTCATGTCATACAAAATTACGGGTACCAAATTTTTGCCACAATTTCTTGATATTTACATTATAGATTTCATATTTAATTATGTACTTATTCCAATTTTTGTAAAGACCATGGCAAACAAATAAAATAATTCAAAATTTCAAATAAAAGCAGTTGAAAGGTGTTATAACCATTCACTCCCATTTTCCAATATGAAGTAGTGAATGGACATTGATAAGGAAGTAATAGGAAAGGTTGTAGGGGTTGATGGAAGGAAGAGAGGCCTTTGTTGCATGATAAATCAGTAAGGTAGGGAAGACTATTATTTGGCAAGAAAAATGAGGTGATGCAGATAATTTGTAGTTTATTAAACTGCCTTAAAAATTAGCAAAGAGAAGGAAAAATGAGTAGTATCAGCCCAATAGAGAATATAGAATATGGGTGCATGAGAGGAGCAGAAGGGAAAAGTTGCACAATAAGCAAGAGAAAAATCAATGCATAAACTAATGTGAGAGGAGGGATAAGAGGATACTAAAGAATGAGGAGAAAATGAGAGGAATGGAATTTTCTAAACTGCAAAATTGTGTTGAATTGAAAACAAAGAGTCCCTATTTTTGTTTTGGTGTTTGTTAAATTTTAAATTGAAGGTAGAAGGTTGCACCTCTGCATTAGTCAATTACCTAATTGATTAATTAATCACCATTAATTAATTAGGCCCCCTTTACTTTATTCACTTAAGCTATACTTAAGATTACTTTTTTATTTATTAAATTGAGCTAAATATAGGTTATGTTGTCTCATTACATAGGATGATGACACTTGTCATAGGTTAATTTAATCCTCACCTAGGGTTTCCATCTCCTTTTCACAAGGATTGATCATTCATTTAGGTTTATGCACCAATACAATTCTTAGGTTGTTGAGCAAATTGATCTTTCTTGATCTCCATTTATGATATGTATTTTGATTATAGGTGATTTCTAGGATCTATGGGGTTTAATAATCAACTCCAAAAATAATATTGAAGTAATTGATAAGGCTTGATAATCCCTTCTTTTTCTTTAGGCTTTGGTGGGCCAACTATACCCATTGCATAAGGAACTCCAATCTTATTATCACTAAGTGCCTTTATGTTGGTTATAATATTATAATTTCACCTTTATTAAGTAGACACATAACCATGTAAGGAGTCCAAAGATACTTCCTTATAAACCCCTAGTGGTATTTACCTCTAATCACACACTCATACATGGATGAAAAAATAACAATAATGCACACCCCATTTAATATAAAGCTCACATAAATTATTCATATTATACAACACTAGTAGGATTGTTAACATTATGTTTTTTAAAAGATTTATATCTTGTGGTTTCAAGTGTGATGGATAGATGAAGGGTTGAACATGTAGCAAATGACACCAGCATGCATATAATATAGTAGAAGTAACCTTAATAAAAATGGAACAAGGGGCTATGCATCACAACCCCATGCATATGTGAGGCTCTATGCATGTATACTAGAAAGTGCATAAAATGGTAGAATATCTATTCAAACACATCTTAGTAATCCATGAACTGAAATACAAAATTCATATATACTTTGATAAGGGATCTTCCAAAACCTTTTCAATTTTTTTATAATCTTCTAGCCAACAAACTATTTAAAACAACGTGTAGACCAATAAGTGTGATTAGGAGAATCAATAAGAATGTAAAATGTTCAAATAATGCTCATGGATAAAATTAAATAAACACCAAATCTACATCTTAAAATAATCCCTTGAGAATTACATATTCATATTAAATCATATGGGAGAAAACCCCAAAAATATTTTTAAAATATAGTTGGCCTACAATAGGCATTCTGAATAGTGACTTGTAACTATCCTTCTACATTTTGTTATCTTTTTCCTTTCCCTCTCATTCTATGAAACTAAAAATTAAATTATCTCATTTCAACGTCTTTGAATGGTATTGGAGGGAGAACTAAGATCATTGTACATGTTACCCATGACTACAAGCATCACATTCACATGACACTTTGTACATGAAACTACACCAACTATGTCAACAACTATATGCCCTTGCTAAAAAAAACATGTTTTTTGGGGGTCCATAGGTATCCACAAAGGTAGTAGAGGCTTTATTGATCACATTGATATTTAAAGATCTATTAATGGTGATATGATATGTTCTAAGGAGCAGGTGAAGTCTAGCATCTAAGTTGTAGAAGTATGTATCATATATGAAAGTTAGATTTGGAGGGGTTGCTTGGAGGATTTGTAGATCTAAAAGAAAAAGTGTGTGGTAATTTAGAACATGGAAGGAGGCAAATATCTGGGAAAGTGCAAATGTGAACAAAAATGTTACATTTTTGTAAGGAAGCATTAAGAGGAAGAGAAGAAGTGAGATACAAATAAGTGGGAAAATGATGGAAGTTTGGAAATGCATATTGGGCCTACATTTCTACAAATAAGGGGAGATGTGGAGATGTATGAGACATAAGAAAGTATGCAAGGAGTTTAAAATTTTCCATAGGCTCCAAATATTAACAAGGTGTGTGGGGGAAAAAGTGACACTAAGCAAACATGCCCTAATCTCACTTTCAATCACACATTTGTGGAATACGAAAGAGCCTAGAGGTATCACACAATTGGCTACTTCTTTTTGTGGAAGAGAGAGCCACGGGCTACCTATTAGGATTTCTATTCCTTTGTTGTAATAGAAAGATGAAATGATGCAAGTTCAATCCCTAACCCCAAAGTGCAAGTATGAACCAATAACAAGATTGCAGAATTGAACTTAAACAATGGAAAGTTGTAAACACAAAGACAAGACAAGAATGTAAATGCGTACCCGGTGTTAAAATATGAATGAAAATGTTCGGGACGGGGGCGCGGGCGCCACTGTCCTGATTCTGCCCCGGAAACTGCTCCAGAAACTGCTGTTTTGCACTCTGGAAAAGCTGTCAAAAATGCTGAAAATGCTGTCTGTCAGGAGGACCAGGGCGCCCAGCGCCCCTATCCTGGCAGGACCAGGGCGCCCCACGCCCCTGTCCTGGTCTTTTGCTCTAAGATTTGGTGTGAAGTTCGGTCTCCGTCTGCTTCTTCCGGATCTGTAACTTGCGGCATCGTCCGAATTCCGAAACCTGCACTTATATCTTAAAAGGTGTGGTGGGCGGCTATATAGGGTTTTGCCTTAGTCAAACCCCCGCTTCGGTGATTTCCACCTCCACGAATAGCCAAGTTGTATTGAAAAATGTATTGTGTGTGCAGACCTAGTGTGTGTGCAAGGTCCTTAAATGCAAGAAAGCAAACTAGAGCAACCTAGAAAGTAAACCCTTATTGCTTGTAAATGATAATGTAAATGCTAATGTAAATGCTCTAAATCAAGATGCAAAGTGATCTAAAGCATGAATAAAGGATATATTGAAGCTTATGCAAAGACATGAAAACAACATGAAATCATACCCAACCCTCAAGGGAGGAGTACAAGCCAATCTTCAGTCGGTAATCTCCTATTGTTCTTCAATGTCTCCCAAGCCCTAAATGAATGAAGTTGATGAATGCTTGATGGATGGATGTTGAATGTTATTGAAGTCTTCAAAGATCTGCTCTTTCGCTGCATATGAGGTTCCTGAAAACGAAAATCCGGATCCTTTCAAATGAAGAAAGAGAGCTCTTATGTATGAAACCCTAGGTCTTAATTTTGACTTTTGGCTGACCTAGAGATTGAATATCCCGCCAATTTCTTGGGGTTAAGCTTTATTTTATGATTGGATCGCACTCCTAAAATTTTGGGAAAAATGTCCGGGACCATGTGCACGCCGGGCGCCATGGTCCCAACAACTTTTCACCAAATTTTCAGGGCCGTCGGATATGATGATTTTAGAGAGAATCCCGAAGTTACAGGTGATTTCGAGATGTTTTGACCCCCGAAATCAAGCCCCCAAGTTCAAAATAGGACCTAATTAGGGTTTTTGATTAAATGATGTATTGGAGGAATAAAATGAAAGGGGCACACTCTAATGAAAAGGGCCCAACTTTATGATATGGGAGATGATAAAATAGAACCTTAGACCTAATTACTTTAATTAATTAAGTGCTAAAGGGGAAATGCAATGCAAAATGCAAATGCGCCAAGGCGGGTGCTAAACTAGTGTGAAATTGTACCACCCTAGCAAGTGCGTACAATTTACGACGCTACATTTAGCCCCCACTTTAGCGGTCATATGAACACTACGTGCATATGCAAGCTAAAGTACATAAAAGTAAACATTATTTGAAAAAGGATATATCCATAAGTCTGTCGAACGAAGCCCCCAGCGGTATCTGCAGTACACAGTTAGGAACTGCACCCTACAAAACACACGTTAGATCACAAAATCACCTAATGCTTACTAAGGAAGGTGATGAAAATTCGAGGGTAGCTATATGCCCCCCCCCTGTTTCGGCTTGCTAATTTTAGTGAGTTGAAACAGGGTATCATGTTTACCACTTCGAATTGTTAAAGAATATTGATGACAAATGCTCACAAGAAGATTTGATATGAGATCAAAAACTAATGGAGAATCATTTGGTAAGAAAGAGGACTACATCTCAATTCCAACACAACAAAGAGTGTGAGGATTTGAGAGTTCTCTAACACAAGATGAAGGATGTAAACATGGACTTCTCGCCCCTAGATCTTGTCTAGGTGATCCATGGGAAGAAGGACATGGAAAACTAGCCCCTAGAGTCTGTCTAGGTGATCCATGTAAGGGAGGAGAGTGAGAAAGTATAGCCTTATGCCGCTAGTTCCACTCAACCTCGTGCATGTGTGCGTAAGGGAGGTTAGAAGCACCTCATAGTAGTCTATGCCCGAGTATGCTACAACCCATATATGTATAGTACAAAAGCCTGACATCTCGCTTTAAGAGTCTGTGCTCTGGTTCCGAGAATAATCACCTTGCATAAAAGAAAAATGGAGACATCTCACTCTAAGAGTCTGTGCTCTGGTTCTGAGAATGACCCATTGCTCAAAAAGTGTAATGTTTATGTCATAAGCAAAGTAGAACAAGGATACCTACCTTCATCACAAAAGAAGATACCCCAAAAATGCAACAATGTCATAGATCCAAGCAAGAGAGTTTTACACTCCTTAAGCAAGGATAAGATAGTTGAAAAGGGATATCTTGTAGTATGTGTAAAGGAGATCCTTAGAGGAGAAGAGATCTTTGTACAAAAGACACCTATCCCCGAGAGGAATTGTCTTAGACAAATACAACATCTTCTAGAATAAGACAAAGAAGAGAATAAGAATGCAATACTTCCTTCTTTTGCGTGGTGAAAGTGATTTCTTAATGAAGGATGACGCTCTTTTTAACCCAATTAGGAGAGTGAATTCATTATGGATGTATTTTACCAAGTGCAAAAGAGGTTGTAGTCAAGGACTTACACCTCTTGTAAGAGAGAATCCTTGAACAAACAACAACAAATGCGTACAAGGCATAACATCAAGTAATAAAGTCCACACCATCCACAAAATAGGAAAAAGTGGATCCTTAGATAACAATAAGGAAAGATCATTGCCCCCCAAGGATAAGGACAATGAGAAGGACTTACACAATCTTCTAGGGAGAGATTTGGACATAAGCAAAAGAAGAGATGTATGAAATCACTCTTGTCCCCATAGGAACAAGAAAATTAGGCTATTATGTTGCTTCAAAAAATATGATTGCACTTGAAATTGTACCATCATGAATGATAATGAGCCCCCAGTAAATGAGCTACCAATGTCACATAATGATGAGCAACATAATAGCCATTAATGTTATTTAAAGACATGATAGATTGAATGAGGTATTTGAATATGACATGCTGAATGCTCAACCATAAGTGAGATCAAAAACATGTATAAAATGATAAAAATTGAAGAAGAAAAGTCACAAGAAATCTTAGAAGAGGGATGAGTGTGATTTATTAGAGCCTTATCCCTGGAGGAAAGGACTTTATGATGAATAGGAGATAAAGATTCATAAGTGGATTCAGAAATTTGAGGGGATTCATAAAGAGATTTGTTCATTGCCAAGATTTCCTTATGAGGGGAATGAGAGTTGATAGAAGTAGAAGATGATTTAGTTGAAGTGAGATCATCATCACTACTAAATATAGCATTCACATTGAGAGATGGTCTTTTAGATGCTTTGGTGGGCTTAGAAAGATTATATCCAAGTCCAAATGAATATTCATGCATGTTATGTTCTAAAGGAACTTTAATTCCTTGTTCATTTGCGCCACAACCATTTCCACTATAGCCACTCTTAGCCAAAATGTGAAAACCACGACCATAACGATTAGCCATTTCAGAAAGAAAAGGTGGTTTTTCATAAGACAAAGAATCAAATTCTTTAGAATTAGAGGTGTGAGGAGAAGAAATTTGAGAAGCAGCCACAAAATTATTGCTCATAGGTTCAGGTAAGACTGATTGATCTCTAGTTTCTTCCCTCTTTTTAACTTTAAACTCTCTAGGAGGAACCCTATACTCACCTACAAAGGTGGGATTAAAGTCAAGAGATCCCCAATCATCTTCTGCGAGAACCTTCTCAGGATCAAAAGCCTTTTTATGCTTATATTCAAGTCGAGAAGGATCTTCTTCAGGAGCTTCAGACTCATCCAAAGAATTTTGATTATCAGAGGGTAAGGAGTCATCCATAGGTATCTTGTTCAAAGAGTCATTACTAGAAGAGGAAGGCTTAGATGTTTGCAAACAAGCTTGAAAATTAGTATCACCTATCAAGGTATATGTCTTATTGTTATAAATGAATTTAACTTGTCTATGCAATGTAGAGGGGACAGCTTGCATACCGTGAATCCAAGGTCTCCCTAATAACAAGTTGTATGTTAGATTTCCCGACATAACATGGATAGGAGTAGGCAAAGTAACAGGTCCCACTATGATGGGTAAGGTGATAATACCTAATGAAGACTTAGCCACATTATCAAAGCCTCGAATGGGATGAGAGTTAGGCTCAATAAGGGATGTATCCACATTCATCTTATGCAATAGATTAATGCTACACACATTAAGGCTAGAGCCATTATCTACCAGTGTTCGTCTTATAGCAGTGTCATTTATGATAACCACAATCATCAAGGGATCATATTGATGTTGAATTTCACTAGTAGGCAACTCATCTTGAGTAAACACAATTTGAGCTTTAGGATTCATCACAAAGTTAACCAAAGACACTATATTACTAGATGTATTAGGTGGAGGAACATTCAAATCTTTCAAGGCATCTTGTAACATTCCATGATGAGCGGAAGAAGTTTGGATCAAATCCCAAAGGGATATCTTAGCAGGAGTAGTTTTAAGTTGTTCTATGAGATCATAGTCCTTACCAAGAACTTGTGAAATCCGTGGAGCTTGCGGAAGAATTGGTTGGGAAGGAGGAAGTGAAGTTGGGATAACTGGAGGAGGATTAGGTTGCCTATTGTTTCTAGTATTATAAGTATGGGCAACCGCATGATAACTCTCTCTAGTCATTTGCTTAGCATACTCATAAGGGCTCTTAGAGGAATAACCTCCTTGCACAGTAATAACAGGTTTCTTAGGAGTGCAAAAAGAATCATTAGCATAACCACCTTGAACCACTAAGATAGGCTTATTTAAAGGTTGAGAATTTTGAGAAGGACAAGCACCTTGGACAGTGAAGAGAGGTTTGTTAGGTGTTTCATTCACATGTATCAAATTGATTGAGGATGGTTTAGAGGAATGAACAAAAGTGTTGGAAGAATTATTGATAGTCTTCTCTTGCACTAAAATCTTATCACAGATTAAATCAATTTTAGGAGAGAGACCAGGGGTAGGCATTGATGTTCTAGTAGGAAAAGTAATACTAGGAAAGGTGATATCATCCTCTATCATCAAAGGATCTACATGGGGAATAAACTCTCTAGGAGAAGAATCAACATTACTCTCTAAAGTCTCACTTTTGAGAGGGAGATCTTTGGAAGAGATGTTAACCATCTTGCTTTGAACTAGGGTATCCTTATGAGTAGAACCAAGTTGAGGAGAGGGAGATGCTTTATTTTTAGAGGGAGAATAATTGAGATTCAAGAAAGGCGAGAAACTATCAAGGGAGTTTTCAATATTTATTTCATCCCCTTTGGCTAGGGTTCTCTCACAGGGTAGAGAATAATCTACACCTTCTTCTAATGGTTCATCCCAAATAGTGAGGTTGTTGAAAGGAATGTTTGAAGTATTATCAATTTCGGGAGAGGAGATAACATTGTTTATTAATTCCTCATCCTTAGGAGGGAGAGCATCAATAGATGTGTTAAACTCATCCTCTTTCCTCAAAATATGTTCAATATGATCTTTAGGGGAGAGAGAATTAAGGAAATTGCTTATTATTTCATCTTCTTTCTCTAAGGGATGCTTATGGGTAAGACAAACTTTAGGAGAAGGGTAAGCATTTATCATTAATTCATCATCTCTAGTGGGAATTTTGTTGGAAAGGGAAAGGCCATCACTAGGAAATGTAGGGATAATGTCATCTTCTTGCACAAAAGAATCCTCATGAAGGGAGTGTTTTTTAGGAGCCACAAAGTCATCAAGGGCATCATCCAACAAAGCATGATCATATTTATTAAAAGGTTTATCTTTTGATTCAACAGGAGATATCTCTTCATAGAGGGGATCATTGAAAACAACCATGTTACTAGATTTAGTGGAAGAGTTAATAGGAATGTACCCTTGAGAGGAATCATTCGACTTATCTTTCTCATCACAACGAAATGGCATAGTAACAATGTTTATGAGTTTCTGGTAAAATGAAGGTTTGGTATATTTAGGTTTCAAAAATTCATCTAAAGCTTCATCTAACTCATAATCATCACAAATATGAACATCTTGCAAATAAAAATCTGACATTTTGAAATTGCATAAAATTTTAAACACACAATGCAAAGAAACACACTTTTTTTTTTCTTTTTAATGAAAATGAAATGAAAACACACTAAATCTAGATCTAGATCTAACAAATGCAATGCAAGAGGAAGCAATGATAGATTCAGGTCGGGTTCACCAAAATGTGTGGGGGAAAAAGTGACACTAAGTAAACATGCCCTAATCTCACTTTCAATCACACATTTGTGGAATACGAAAGAGCCTAGAGGTATCACACAATTGGCTACTTCTTTTTGTGGAAGAGAGAGCCACGGGCTACCTATTAGGATTTCTATTCCTTTGTTGTAATAGAAAGATGAAATGATGCAAGTTCAATCCCTAACCCCAAAGTGCAAGTATGAACCAATAACAAGATTGCAGAATTGAACTTAAACAATGGAAAGCTGTAAACACAAAGACAAGACAAGAATGTAAATGCGTACCCGGTGTTAAAATATGAATGAAAATGTTCGGGATGGGGGCGCGGGCGCCACTGTCCTGATTCTGCCCTGGAAACTGCTCCGGAAACTGTTGTTTTGCACTCTGGAAAAGCTGTCAAAAATGCTGAAAATGCTGTCTGTCAGGAGGACCAGGGCGCCCAGCGCCCCTGTCCTGGCAGGACCAGGGCACCCCACGCCCCTGTCCTGGTATTTTGCTCTGAGATTTGGTGTGAAGTTCGGTCTCCGTCTGCTTCTTCCGGATCTGTAACTTGCGGTGCCGTCCGAATTCCGAAACCTGCACTTATATCTGAAAAGGTGTGGTGGGCGGCTATATAGGGTTTTGCCTTAGTCAAACCCCCGCTTCGGTGATTTCCACCTCCACGAATAGCCAAGTTGTATTGAAAAATGTATTGTGTGTGCAGACCTAGTGTGTGTGCAAGGTCCTTAAATGCAAGAAAGCAAACTAGAGCAACCTAGAAAGTAAACCCTTATTGTTTGTAAATGATAATGTAAATGCTCTAAATCAAGATGCAAAGTGATCTAAAGCATGAATAAAGGATATATTGAAGCTTATGCAAAGACATGAAAACAACATGAAATCATACCCAACCCTCAAGGGAGGAGTACAAGCCAATCTTCAGTCGGTAATCTCCTATTGTTCTTCAATGTCTCCCAAGCCCTAAATGAATGAAGTTGATGAATGCTTGATGGATGGATGTTGAATGTTATTGAAGTCTTCAAAGATCTGCTCTTTCGCTGCATATGAGGTTCCTGAAAAGGAAAATCCGGATCCTTTCAAATGAAGAAAGAGAGCTCTTATGTATGAAACCCTAGGTCTTAATTTTGACTTTTGGCCGACCTAGAGATTGAATATCCTGCCAATTTCTTGGGGTTAAGCTTTATTTTATGATTGGATCGCGCTCCTAAAATTTCGAGAAAAATGTCCGGGACCATGTGCACGCCGGGCGCCATGGTCCCGACAACTTTTCACCAAATTTTCAGGGCCGTCGGATATGATGATTTTAGAGAGAATCCCGAAGTTACAGGTGATTTCGAGATGTTTTGACCCCCGAAATCAAGCCCCCAAGTTCAAAATAGGACCTAATTAGGGTTTTTGATTAAATGATGTATTGGAGGAATAAAATGAAAGGGGCACACTCTAATGAAAAGGGCCCAACTTTATGATATGGGAGATGATAAAATAGAACCTTAGACCTAATTACTTTAATTAATTAAGTGCTAAAGGGGAAATGCAATGCAAAATGCAAATGTGCCAAGGCGGGTGCTAAACTAGTGTGAAATTGTACCACCCTAGCAAGAGCGTACAATTTACGACACTACACAAGGAATGGAGAAATTGGGAATGTAGACATGTAGGGAAGAAAGTAAGGAATAATGCACAAAAGAACATGGGGTGTGCAAGTCCATAGGGAATTATTAAGAGAGTTGGAAGCTTTTGAAATATATATGAAAAAAAAGAAGAAACAATAAATATGTGGGAAGTATAAAAGTGCATGGACTTCTACAAATTTAAAATGAAAATAAAACATTAGGTAGACTTATAGAAAATTGGGGAAAGAGGTACTCGTGGAAGTACCTACAAGGTCTACATTTCCACAAAAGGAAAGGAATAATGTGGGAGTGTGGAGATGCAAGGGTTGTGAGACTAGGATGGAAGTTCATAATTTTGTGTGGGGTTTGCAACTTGTAGCATCGTAAATTGTCACCAGTCTAATTTACACCTCATGTTTGTGCCGCTACTTTAACGTGTCTCCCACTCATCTCCTATCTAGGCCCATTTAGTGCCTTAACTCTAGTTTTGATGCCTCAAACACCTACCAAATGACTCTCTGGAGGTGTGTCCTCCTCCTGGGGCCTGGATTTTGGTCCTCGATTGAGGAGGATTAGGGAACCACTAGTGCCCTAGTCTTGGACCAGAGCGCCCAATGCTCTGGTCCCCCTCTCCTTGGGGCCCAATTTTCACGGAGGTGGTGAGACCCATCTCTTCGGTAGGAAATGAAGTTGATGGCTCAACATGACCATTGGAGGTTAGCCTAATCGGTAAATTGACCTAGATCTTCATATATAAGGGTATATGATCAACTTAATTTCATACCTAAGCATTCTAAGTCTTCACATTCAATAAATCAAGCATTCAAGCATTGAAGTGTTCATCATCAAGCATTTCCAGAGGTCTTCAAGGCTGCATATTCTTCATTAAATCATTATGGAGCAACATTACATCATTCATATGCAAGCATGTCTACGTGATTAGGGTTTTGTCATGTTCGTGCCATTTCATACAACATATGGGACTATATTCAAGAAGCAAAGCATCATTATCAGTCATTGCAGATTTAAGGTATATCCTTCCATTATTTATTTCAGTATTTGCAACATTTCATTCAAGGTTAAATTTTCCTAAACCGGGGTTTGACTTAGGCAAACCCCTAATCCCAACTTATTTCCCCTTCTTTCTATGTGTAGGAAGCAGGTGCAAAGTTGTGATCTTCAGGATAAGCTTTATTTATAGAGATGAATTGATCCTCCATTGGAGTGTGAAAAGTTGGGAGGACCAAAGCGATCGTCACACCGGTCTCAACAAATCAAGAGCTCGTTCTGGGAACAGATCCAAATCCTCTTACAATCCTCAAATCCAGGTTTGTGGCTCAATCTGACAACTGTAGCTCATTGTTTGCACATTTATAATTAAATTTCTAGCACATTTACCCTAATTCCAATATCTTGAACAAATCAATTCAACTCAAGGGAAAGAAGAGGGCACATCCAAACCCCCTGGAATCATATCAAAATCTAGATCTATTAGATTTGGATCTATCTAATTCCTCTATTTCCCTAATGTAATGGTCCCCAAGTAAAAATTAGCAGTTTTCATATATCTAATTGTGGAAACCCTAATTTTTCACCATTGCACAATTATACAATTAAAGGAAAATAGGGAAGTGGGAGGTGGGAGGAGAGGATAATTTTTTCAAAAGGTGAAGACATCCATGGAAGTCCCAAAACACTACAAAGATGTAGGAAAATAATAGAGACCCCCAAACTAAAATATTTAAACATTTTAGCACATGAAGAAGGCTTGAAAGGGTTAAAAATTCCGAAAAGGATAAAATGACCAAGGGAACCCATTTTAGGAAAATATCTAATTGAATATCAATGATGGGAAAGTAAGGCCAAGGCAACAAAAGGGGTAATAGAATAAGAAAAAAATAGCATTTCTAGGACATGTGCTAACATTGCAAAAAGATTGAAATTAAATAACACAATCACTAATGCATTGATTAGATCCTTGGGTACACTTAAATATATATGCAATTGTTACTATAAGGCTCATATTAATTTTTATTTAATTTATAAATATGTTAGTGAGATTATCAAATGAATGGGTACACTTTTGAGAAAGTGAAAAGAACCATTCAATGGAAAACATATTTCAAAACATGTTGAAATAAATTTGTTAAAAACTTATCCTTATGAAAGAAAACCCATGTATATATATCTATATAAGATCTAATATTTATATCAAGGTCATTTTTTTCATCATGCATTGATAATTTAGGTGCCAAAAAGCCCATATGTAATGGACATGTCACACTATCAAAGGATAGTGGTACATTTCTACCATCCATAAAATCATCACTTTCATTTGGATTTATATCAAATTTCATTTTCACCTTTTCTATTTTATAAATCAACGCATCTAGAGTAGAGAAAAATGTTAAAGTTATCTTGTATTAGCTAATAATTATTTATTTAATTATTAGTCTATTATACTCTACGCTTAAGCTAAACTTAGGTATTTAATAATATTGTAGGTATTTAATAATTATTCTAATTATTAAATACTCTTTATCCCTTTAGGGTTTCTTTAGGGTTTCACATCTTTAGGGTTTCAAATTCTCCTTTCATAAGGATTGTATTGTAATTTTCTTTTTCTTTCCCTCTTTGAATAATAATCTTTTTCTTTAGAGCCTTTATTGTGTTTCTGTCTCCAATCTTCTCGTGACAGGCATTTTGCTTTCAGGTGCTCTTGGGATCTCAAAAGTTGTACTTTCTCAACTTCTTCATGGTATCAGAGCCTACATCTACTGCTGCTTGTTCCTGATTTTTTTTCAGAAGATTTTCTTTGGAGGCAAGGGTTTTAGTTTTTTTTAGAGTTTTATTTTGGATCTAGGGAGCTTCTTTGTTTCTGGGATTTTTAGGCTCAAACGGACCACACTGTTGAGCTCAGAACACTCAAAACCCCCATTTTCATATAATATTTGTCCAATTTGGACAATTTGGCTCTGGTTTTTTTTTTTTTTTTTTGGCCCTTTTAAGGCATGCTTTTTGAGAAAAAAAATTAAATAAATAAATTTCGGGCCTTTAACGACGTGCCTAGGCTGCTCCCAATACCACCAGTCGCTGGCAGTTTATTAACTGCCGTAGTCAGCTCTGTGGTCGACGGTTATTGCAGGCGGCTTACTAAACCGCCCCGCTGCCCCTTTGCCTGGACGCTGCTCCACCACTTGGCTTGCTCAGCACCTTCGCCGCCACTTCGCCTAGGCACCACCTCCCTGCCACTAGAAGGGAGGGGTTTTGTTCTTTGAAGGTTTTTTGACATGCAACTAGTTTTTTTGTCATAACATGGGCAAACAGAGTCAGATTTTTGAAAATGAATAGGCGTCGGAAAGCTCTTTTTGAGCTCTATTCAGATATGGAGGTGAGATCTGCTGATTTTTTAATCTAGTACATGTTGTTTTTTGTCCAAGTCAACACTTTTTCTACACTCTGGGAGCCATAACTTGGGCAAATAAAGAAAATGAATAGGCGTCGGAAAGGTCTTGGAGAGCGCTACTCCGATTTGGAGTTATTTTTTCCAGAAAAATCACCAGGTACCCAAGATAGTGTCTGACACATTTTTTATCTCTTGTCTTCTTTTCTGGCTCTCAGATTGTACCAGTTTTTTATTTTACATATTGTGGGGGGTGTTAATTTTTACTATTTTCTATAATTTACTTCAAAAAATTAGAACATCTAAACTAAAACAAAAAACAAAAAACCCCTTCTGCATCTTTTGTCTAGTCTGAAAGATCACTTAATTAAAAAAATCAAGAGCAGGTTCAGGTTCAGGTATAGGTACACATGGCAGATTCTTCAGTTGATCTTCTTACATCCCAGAACTATCACCTCTGGAAAGCTCGTATGACGAGGCTTCTCAAATCGAGAGGGTTGTGGTCCTGTTTGGATGCGGATCAACCTCTGTTGCAGCATCCTTTTGAGATTCTAAAGCACCAGAATAAGATGGATGAGACTATGGGTGTCATCTCCTTACATGTTTTAGACAACTTGCTTTTTCACCGTGATGGTTTGCTCACTCCTCGGGCTATGTGGTCCAAATTTGAAACTCTCTTTGGTACTATCAATGAGTTTAGAGCATTACAGATTGAGGCATAGCTCTCTTCCTTTTTACCTGAGTCCTTTTCTCACATTGAGGACTTTCTGAACAAGTTTAAAACCAACAGATCTATCCTACACAATTATGGTAAAATAAGACAGACATAGAGTGTATCTACCTGATTCTCTCTAAGCTTCGAGGTCCCTATCAGATATTTGCTTCCACATTTTATTCTACTATGGATGCCTTAGGTACACGCTTCACCATGCCTACTTTTGATGTGTTCTGTGATCGCTTGATTCATTAGCAGGCTCACCTATCTTAGTTGGACACTCTCACAGGATCAAAGCCGAAAGCATTGGTTGCTCAGACATCTAAAGAGAACAAGAAGCAGAAACCAAAGCCTAAGAAGGATTCAGCTGGCAGTGAGCATCCCTCCAAGCCACCACCTAAGTTTAATTATAAACTGAAGTCCTATCCCAAACAAGAGCACTCTTCTAAGTTTGGTGAGTCTTACTCCAAGACTAAGAAGAAATCAGATGAACTTTGCAGTTTCTGTGGCAAAGAAGGTCATCCAGTTTCTCGTTGTTGGAAATGATTAGAGGCTTTGGAGGAAGCTATGCAACACCATATTTATACTCCTCAGCCTCTATCTTCCTCTTCTACTGGGAAAGGACATTCTCTTTCTGCATGAGCTATTCCTTCTACATCCACTTGGATTATTGATTCTGGGGCTTTTTACCACACGACACACTCACCGCAACTTGTTACCTCACTTGCTCATAGTAACACTTTACAAATTGCAGTTGGTGACTCAATACAACTTTCAATTCCAGGTTCAGGTTCTGTTCCATTGACAGGTGCTCTTGGGATCTCAAAAACACATTGAGCTTCACATGCACTTCATCAGACAGTTGATTCAGGATGGCCTTCTCATCTTGGAGAACATTCTTATAGAGGAGCATGTTGCTGACATCTTCACTAAACCTTTTTCATCTCCGCGCTACCTTCAGTTGCGCTCTATGCTTGGGGTGACAGAAGTTGTGCTTGGGGGGTCTCATTGAGGCCTTCCTTCCTTCATGTTTTTTTTGCATGCTTTTCCCATCTCTTTTTGGAGTAGAGTTTTTTCCCATGTGGTTTTCTCTATTTCTTCATTTCATAGAGATTTGGTTGTGATTGGGTACCTCATAAGGATTTATTGCAGGGACCCAAATTTTTGCCTTCTTCATGTAGTTGCATTTTGCTTTCCTACATTTAGTTTTTTAGCTACTCCCTAAGTTCATCTTAAGGGGGGGTGTTAGAGTTATCTTTTATTAGCTAATAATTATTTATTTAATTATTAGTCTATTATACTCTATGCTTAAGCTAAACTTAGGCATTTAATAATATTGTAGGTATTTAATAATTATTATTAAATACTCTTTATCCCTTTAGGGTTTCTTTAGGGTTGCACATCTTTAGGGTTTGAGAGGATTGTATTGTAATTTTCTTTTTCATTCCCTCTTCGAATGATAATCTTTTTCTTTAGAGCCTTTATTGTGTTTCTGTCTCTAATCTTCTCTTGTGACAGGTATTTTGCTTGTAGGTGCTCTTGGGATCTCAGAAGTTGTACTTTCTCAACTTCTTCAAAAAATATATGGTGACTAAACATAAACACTAGGAGGGATGGATAAAGGAATGTATTGTGATATAGGCATGGAAGAGGAAATATACTTAAGGTTGTTCATGGTATTGGGTATGGAGGTGGTTTGGCTAAATGGTGTAATAATAGGTCCAATGGTGGTGTATAAAAGAGGTGTGAAAGTGTGTACATAATGTAGATAATGAATATAATGAGATGAGTGTGTTTGGGAGCTTGGCCATATGGTGGAGGGTGAATAGAAAATGGGTAATTTCTAAACGATGGGAAACTGATGGCCATGATATTATTAGGATTAGTAGTGGTAGTGAAATAAGTAATGATAAATGATGGATCTATGATAGAAGTAGGAGTAAGAGTAGATACAATAATCACTATACAATAAGTGACCTTAGAAATAATATCTTGTAAAGTATTGGTCAAATATCATTTTCTAAAAAAATATGGCACTGAACATATATGCTAGTTGTGTAGGATTCTCTCCATCATTCAATCTAATGAACCTAATTGTAAAGGTTTAATTGTCCACATGAGAATCATGATATACTTCTCATTGTTCTTATTATGTGCATCATAATATACTTCATTCACATTGATTTGGGCCAAACTAGAGTTTAGAAGGAGGTTCCTTCTATGTGGCATAAACAAATAATATGAAAATAAAGATCAAGTAACTATTTTGAGATTGAAAATTAGAATTATCAGTAGTTGTAGCGTTGTAAATTGTATCCACATACAATTTCATCCTCACCTAGACCTGACCTTGGTGTTCCATCTTTCGATGCCCGATGCCTGCTTCGATTATGCTCACACCCTTTACAAACATGCATTTTCACCTTCTCTCCTATCTTTTCCCCAAATTTGTGTCCTGATTCTTGGGACTAGGGTCTTAGGGAACCCTAGTCCTATCAATCGGGACCCAACTTGGTCCTCATAACGGTCACTTCGAGTGGGTGGAAATTTAGGTCCCATGTCAACTTGCCTTAAAAATTCAAATAGTTTATGAACAATCAAGTATAAAAGGAGGCCTACCCCTCTCATTTGAAAGCTAATGATACCTAAGATCGAATTCTAAGATCTCAATTAAATTATTCCATTCAAGTGAGAAAGAAATCAAGCATCCATCAAGCATTAAAGGAGAAGTGAAGTAAAGTTCAAGCATTCAATACCTCATCCACGATTAAACTTCTATGAAGAAATTCTACATGACATCCTACAACCCTTGTGTGAGGATTCAAGAAAGCTTCATCAAGGTATACATTTTAATTACAAGCATTCAATTTCACATCTAGCCTTTCCCTCAAAAGGAAAGCATCTTGCTGCAAACCCCTATCCACAACCCCTTTTTCTCTCTTTCTATGTGCAATAAATTGACTCAGGAGCTATGATCGAATATTTGGACAAAATTAAAGACAATGAACAAATTTATATTTTGAAGGAGTAAAAAGTGAAGGACCACCTGGTAACCTACCACCATGGTCTTGAGATTTTTGCTTGAGATTTCAATAGTGGATCCAATGTGTCTCCTTGATCTGGAAAAGATCCCACTTGCTTGTCAAAGAGTTACAAGACCGGGGTGACCTACCACCATGGTCTCGACAATTCAAATTGAACTTTCAACATTAGGTTTTGATCCTCTTCTTCTGCTTAGATCCCTATTTGTGGCTTTGTCTAATGTCTGTAACATATTGTTTATTTTAATGCACTTCAATTGTCCACTGCTTATCCCTAAACTTCATAATACAAATCCAAATTCAACTAAAAGGGGATGACAAACAAACAAGCAAATCTAATTAGCATCTCAACCCTTTTCTTGATTGAATTGTGGCTAGATCTATTGGATTTGCCCCTCCTTTAATGTAATGGTTAACTAGGTAAGATTAGTGGTTTTATTATCTTAATAGGTGAAACCCTAATTTTACACCAAAACAATGGCATATAAGTTCAAGAAGTGAAACCTAGTGTCATAGCCAAGGGTGAGTAGGGTAGGTTGAAAAGATGCAGTGATAGTAAAGCACTTCAAACTTAATATAAAAGATATATCATGAGACATGAGGATGTAGAAAGAAGGTCAAATCTAAAAATAGAATGAAAATTCAAAAGAATGTAAATTTAAAAAACCTAATGTAATATAAAAACATCAAATATTGTTGAGATGTGTAGGATTGGATGGTTCACCAAAAGTATACAGGTAAATAAAATTTCCTTAGAGTTAAACGAGGCTAATTATAAATATAAGAAATTAAGCATAATCTACCTAATTTAACTAAATATAGAGTGGGACTTGGAAATAAGATGTGCAATGTATTCTAGGAGAGTAAATAAGAAATTAAGTAGCACATTGTCGATGATTAACGAATGATTGTAAACAAAGAAGATTCTATATTACATTGTGTATGCCAAAAATGAGGCCTATATGTTGGTGAAGTGTCTTGGTGTCTATGTTTGATCCACATCTTGTCAAAGGAAAAGTTTGTGAATTTGGGACAAAATTGTAGTTGTATATCTATATTATAAGTTTTAATTTGTCCATATAATAGTGAATCTTTGTTTTACAATTGGACACCTGATGGATAGGTGTTTCCATTTCTCTTCATTTATATCTAGTTATTTGGTGGTATTTACAAATACCTTAAGGGTTGTTAGTTATTCATAGGAAAGTAAGTTCTCCTAGATCAATCCTTAGAAAGTGAACAAAGATTATAAACAATAGGCAAGTGCTCTAAGCATGTGAATTTGTTACTCTCTTTAATGCATTAAATAATTTTTTTTACTATTAATGGCTTTGATGCATTCAAACAAAGTGGGTTTTATAAAAAGTGTAAAATAGGGTTCACTAGTTTATGCATGCAAACTAGGAATTAAACCCATTTCACATCACCACATTTGGAAGGATAATGAACTCAATAGGATTAACCTCGAACTTATTAGGAAAGGGTTGATCATAAGGTGAACTTAGTACTCCTTGATTGAGCTAAAGGAAATTAATGAAATGGTGTGAATTAAATGCGAGAACTAGGGTTGATGATGTAGAATTGACAAAAATCAATATGCACAAATAGTTTTAGAATAGATATGTAGACATGGAGCACAAATCTAGAAGTGGGAAGAAAAGAGAAACCCGTGGGTGAAATATCGACTCAAAAATCAAGGACAAAGATGTTAGGTGTCCTTGTCACAAAATCATCAGATGTAGATAACGAGAATATAATTATAATTAGGATGTTGTTACGAGCATCTCCCTAAAGTTTCATCGAAAAAGCATTGGACACAATTGCTAGGCACCCTTATCCCAATATTTTTATCTTCAGAGTATGGCCCTATGCATCTTTGTCTCCTCTTTATATATCTATAATTGTTGTATCTAGATCTTGTCACTTGCACACACAAGAGAGAAAATTGTGTTGGGTTTATAGGGGTTTTCCTAGGTCTAACCTTTAATGCAATAATTTAAAGGAATGTTTGAAGTAAAATGTTAGATCAACAATATGATATCTCAAGCTTGATGATGTTGATAATAGTGTTGATGCAATAACATGACATGACAAGACATAAAGAAGATCAATCGTGAACACATGCTTGGCTGAAGATTGTTGCAATTTGTTGCTCCATAATACTTAGATCTGAAGGAGTTATGCTCTTGAATGATGTAGGGTATGGTGGGATGAAATATTGTGTGTGTGATGTGGGTGGATATAAAAAATAATAGAAAGGATACTCTTATTGTAGCATCATAAAATTGCGACCTTGCAATTTTCAATCACATTTGGGTCTTCACATTGGCAAAACAAATCCCTAAGCTTAATTGGAGACCTGAGACATGATCACACTGCCCAAAGCTTGCATTTCCTCGCACCCCACACTCCCTATTTATGCTTCCTGTCCTAAATTAGGGAGGGACAGGGGCATGGCGCCCCTATCCTTGCCCTATTTTGGGCCCCCTTCATTCAAACTTTGCATTGGGCCTTGCATTTTGGAAGCGAGAAAAGTTTCCCTATGTTGGACTATAACGAAAAATTAGTCAATTAACCCTAATTGGTGAATATATAAGACACATTCTCTCTCCCATTTGCATAGTTCAATAAGTTCAAGAAGATACATACATGAAGAGGAAATTACGATCCTAAGTGAAATCAAGCATTCAAGCATTCAAGTGTCCATTCAAGCATCCATTGAGCATCTCAAGTCTCCTTTCAAGGCTAGGTGTTGCATTCAAGTCAAGGATTCAACCATTGAAGTGGAGATATCTGTTGACATTCAATTATACATATCCTTCAAACAACTCTATCAACATTTCAATTACATCCTCCCTTGAGGTGAATTCCATTTCAGTCATTTACTTTCATTACTTGCAAGTACTTTTCATCATTTGGTTAATTCCAAAATTGGGGTTTGACCTAAATGCAAACCCCCAATCCCAACAACATTTCTTCTCTTTTCTGTGTGTAGGTTGCAGGTGCACAACTGTATTTGTAGATTTGGACTCCATTCTTAGAGGCGGGAAAACCCTTTTTGGTGCGCAGATTTTTCGGAGGACCGTGTGCACTTTCAACACAGTCCTGACAAATTTTGCCCAGATTTGTAGGGGAGCTTCATTTTGGGCTTTTTACTGCTAATTCCAAGTGCACAACTTCATCCTGCATTTCTATCTCATCTTATAATAATTTCTTTGCCGCTTTTACACTTAGTCTTAAATCACATAATTCAACCTATTGCACTCTAAAAGAGGGGTTACTTTCACTTTTTAAATTCATTGTCAATTCACTTAGCATTCAATCTCTTGAGATTGGATCTAGTGAATTCTCCCCCCTCTTTTAAATATAATGTGTGTGAGAGGTTGAAGAGAATCTTTTGCGAAACTTTCACTCCTTTCCTTGAGGAGAGAAAAACTTTCCTCTTGATTTCTCCATCACCCTTTTTCACCACATTACATTTTGGTGAACTCGATGTCTTACATGCTTGACATTTCAAATCATTGCATATTTTTCATTTACAAGTTTAATTTTATTGCAAATTTACAAAACTTAATGGTTAATTCAATCAAAACCCTAGTTTTCAAAAAATGGAATTGAACTTGTGTCTTGTAAAAATTGTTATCTATTGTTTTAGATTTGAAAATTGCATTGATTGTCAAATTTAATTTCATCATTGTCTTGTTTAAATTGCAAATCAAATTTACAAAATTAAGAGGTTAATTGTCAAAACACTAATTTTTAAAAATTAATTTGAACTTGTGCAAAACTTGAATTTACATTTAATTTTCAGATTTAGGAATATTTTTAGATTTGTCTTCTTGCCTAAAATTCAAAATTTCAATTTCCCTCCCTTTTTCAAAATTCAAAATTTTAAAATTCAGTGGTTAGGTCCTAAAACCCTAATTTTCAAAATTAATTGGATTTTGTGCAAATTTCAATCAATTTCAGTTTTTTAAACATTCTTCAAGGTGCCCTTGTCCATTAGGTTTGGCCTTTTTCAAATTTGCAATTCAACTTCTTATCTTTTTCAAAACCCTATTAGGGTCCTATTTTCACATTCAAACCTCAATTTTGCCTATCTAAACTTCGTAAAATCAACCAATTTTTGGGGGTTAGCTCTAAAATCATCGTAACTCTCATCCCTAAATTTTTTTGAAAAAGTTGGGAGGACCGTGTGCACTTTCAACATGGTCCCTGGCTTTTTTCCCGAAATTTTGGGAGATTGTTATGACTGTATTTAATTGCTTAAATCTAGAAAACTACTAATTTTCTTGAATTTTGCTCTCTCTAAAATAAAAAATACTTCCCAATTTAAATATCACAACTTTCAAGAAAAAAATTGAAATTAAGTGGTTAATTTTAATCTGCCCTGAGTTTAAAAATTCAAATTTTAACAAAATTAATTTTGAAATTAAGTGGTGTTCAATTGGCCTTTATTTTAAATCTCAATTTCTTAAATTATTTTGGAAATTATGTCATTTCTCCTTTCAACAAAGTTCAAATTGTGTAATCATAATTTCCTTGAATTTTACATTATTCAATTTTGCAAACTTTGTTCCTAAAATTCAAACTTTAAATTTTCCCTCTAGTGCATGTGTTTTACCACTGTTAGTCCTACCTCTACTATCCTCATTAGACAAAGCATTATAGTTAAGGCTTCTCAAGGTTTAATTCTTGAGTAGATGGATCCTAAGTTGGGTGACTTCTTTAATGAAGATAATGCTAATTCTTCTCATTCTAAGAACATCCCTATCTACCCAATTGACGATTCTAATGATGAAGAAGAAGCTTTGACTAGAGTTTCCATAGATCAACTTTCAAAATTGGATAATCAATTTGACAACCTTCAACAATGGATGTCCCAAGAATACCCTAATAGTGAAGCCCTTCCATTAATTGAAGGCCTAAAGCGCATGATTCAAAGTGATAAGAATTGAATTGATATATTGCGTGGCATCACTCATATTGTTGATTCTAATGTCATGCCTATAAAGAGTTGTGCTGAGAACTTAGGTTATTCACAACCTTCTACACAAATAAATCATTCTATTCCTTTTACCACTCTGATGGCTAGTATTCCTACTTTCACTTCAAACATCATGGCTACATCAACTCAAAATGTCATACCTACAACCATTAGTCATGGGGGCAATCCCTCTTCTTCAACAAGCTCTTCATCCTCACCCATGCCTTCAATAAGTATTCCCCTTGTCTCTTACCCAATCAATGTGACGCAAGGGGGCAATTCATCCAATCATTCTATTCCTCCTTTTAGTGTCCCATTTCCTACTCAATCATCTCTTATGCCTACTTACCATAGTGTTCCTCCACCTTATTCTCAATCAATGCCTTCTTTCAACAACATCACACCACCTTCTTAATCAAACATGTCTAACATGAATTCTTCAACCGAAGCAACCATTAATAATCTTGCTCAAACCATGTCATCATTGCTACAACAATTCGCTTCTATGAGTTAATCCAAGTTTAGTGTGCCCACGTTTGGTGTTGCGAGCCCACCTTCTCTTGATATTGTTAGAGTCATCCTTCCTAAACATGTTGAAGTCCCTCAATTGGAACTCTATAATTAAAAAGGCAATCCTTTAACACATGTCAAGACATTCCAAACTTTGTGTACTAACTTTGCTTATGATCAAAGATTGCTTGCTAAATTGTTTAGTAGAACATTGATAGATAAGGATTTACAATGGTATTGCTCTTTGCCTTCCTATTCTATTAATTCTTTTCAACAATTAGCAAATGCTTTTATTCAAAAATTTAAAAACAACATAGGTCCTAAGATCACTTTGACTGATTTAATGCATTGTAAACAAGGTGTTAAAGAAAAAGTGACTGATTTCATTGGTAGATACAAGCATTTGTGTTCTCAAATTTAATTTCAAGTGCCTAATAATGATATTAAAAGAATTTTCATTTTTAATTTGCAAAAAGATATTAGAGAAAAACTTCTCCCTTTTGAGTTTACTTCCTTTCCGCAGTTGTGAGCAACACTTCACAATTATCAACTGACTGTGATTCAACTGGAGCAATCCACTCCTATGTGATGGTATGATGAAAGAATAAGTATCCGATGGAATACTGTGAGGGTGAGGTGGGGGGTGAATCAGTATATTGAAAAACTGATACAAAGTTCCCAAACTCAAATTCAATCTCACAAAGTAAACATATCTCAGTCAAGATCAATATTCATAAGAATACTTAACATCAACCGGTTTAACTGTTATGACAACTTAACATAAAACAACTTCAATCTTGTAAACATAAAAAATGCTTAATCATAACTCAACATATTCATCTCTCAATGCTTCTAGTTATCATGCCTTATCAGAAGTTAACCAAACCAACAAATAAGATCATAACCACAAAAACATTCACCACTTGACACAATTGTTTCTATGTGGAAAACCCAAATAGGTAAAAACCACGGTGAGATGAGACTCACAAGGATAGCAATCTAAACTCTTCTAAAGTTCTCCTTGTTAGGAGCCAAGCCTGTTAAAGCTTTACAATAATTCCTATTAAGAACTAATTCCGGTTAGGAATCACCCGGTTAAGGGATTTACAAATATGCCTTGATGAAAAACACAATACCCTGTTAGGAGTAACCTCATTGGAGGATTTAAGAATCCAAGCTAATGGACCACCTTGTTAGAGGATTTAATGAGTAACCAAGCTTGTTAGAGCTTACCTGGTTAAGGGAGTTCACTTCTGCTGTAATTGTTAGAAAATAACAGGTTTTCTTGATCTGTCTGAGTAGCACTACATTTGCTTGATCAGATCCTTCTAAGCTTCAATATGCCTTCACTCAAAGTGCAGATCCATTCACTGGTTAGGCAACTACACACTCAACAGGTTTCTATCAATCTTGCTAACAACCTTTACAAACAACTTCATTGACCTTAAATTCACATCAATTAGGTCGGTAACACAACAAAAACCTAATTCTCATCATCGAGATTACAAACAAGTTGGTACAATTTTGACCGTTAGAAATCATGACAATCTCTTCACATTCTTCAAGAAAATTCCAACCGCTCCACGATCACCGCTTCATTGGACTTTGTAACTCATCATGCGTTGTGCATTAGATGCAATCCACTTTGCTCCTTCCCTAGACAAAAACAAACATGCCAAAACAATTTGAACTTATCCTCATACAGTGATCACACGTGTCTCCATCATTACCGCTCATCAGATAATAAACCAACAAACTTGATCGGTTAGGGTTTAACAACTGATAGGGTTTACCGGTTACATTGTATAGAAAGGTTTAACCCTTTACACCGGTTTACTTGTTCAACTTAAAAACTTTACATACTGGTTTACAACATCTTCCACAAAGCTTTTCTTACCAGTTACAAGCCAATATAAAAAACAACAATATTAGCAATAACATGAAATACCATTACCGGTTCAATTGACATCAATGACAACATATCATTAATGCAATCTCTATGCAAAATGCCAACAAATTCAAAATGCCAACACTATGGCTTTGAGTGATAAGGGTGACAGTGCTCAACAACCATTTGTGAAGCTCAAACCAAGCAAATGATTCATCAAATTCAATGACAACATCAACAACAACAATGTGAATGCTACAACATGTGTGCCTCCTGTTTCTATTTTTTTTTTAAATAGAAAGATAATTTACTCCTTTGAATGAATCTTTACATATCATTATGTCTCAATTGTTACAAAGAAATGTTATCAAACTTCCTCCTATAAAACCAATTGACCCTTCTAAGGCAGCCTCACCTTACTTTGATAATAATTCTTTTTGTCAATTTCATCGTCAACCTAGTCATGACACTGAGAAGTGTTTTGCATTAAAAAGTAAGATTCAAGATTTGATTGATAATAATACTATATCTATGGTAGGTGTGAATGATAAGGGAAACAAATCAGTAGGCCCTCCTAATCAAAATCTTAATATTTTTACTGATCCTTTACCTTTTCATACCTCTAACGTGATTGAGACTGAACACACCTCTTTCTCTCCTTTTGATGTGACTACCACGGTTCAAAATTTGGTGAATATGGTAGAGAGAAAAATAAAACCTAAGGATATATGTATCACATTTGACCCTAGTGAGACCATTAGAGAACTTGATGGACCTCTATACATAGTTGCAAAGATTCAAGAAATGCTTTGTCGTGGTGTGCTTATCGATCCCTCTTGCATGGTTAATGTCATCACTGAGGAGTATCTTTTCCCTTTATGTTTGCATAAACAATATATGATGACACTAATGTGGTTGTTAAGTTATTTGATGGATTCTCTTGTCCTACCATTGGTTTTATCACACCTCCTATTGAGGTTCACACTAAATCTATGGATGTCAACTTTGTTATCATTCCTTCCTCTGAGAAATTTTGTGTAAAGTTGGGCTATCCTTGGCTATCTTCCATGAAGGCTATTGCTTCTCCAATCCATAAATGTTTGAAATTTACCCACAATGGAGAAATCATAACTATTAACCATAGCTTATTTCGACCAGCTGAAAGAAGCCCAGGTGTTCCTATTGATTTCTTTTGGCCTAAACAATTTTAATCTCTTCCGCCGAGAAGTGATGCTCTCTTTCAATCTTATCAAAAGTGGAAGAGAGATATTATCCTATCCTTAAGCCAACCTAGAACTCCAAAGCATGATATTTCCATCCTTCTTGAAGATGAGGTTCTTCCCTTGATGGATAGAACTAACCTTCCTCCTATGGAAGATTCCCAACCTATTCCAATGGATGAAACTACGCCTTCTCCTAAGAAGGATAACAATATTCCTCCTAAGGTTAGACCTGTACCTCCTCCTCATGATGGACTTGGTCTCCTTCCTACACTAAACATTCCTCCTTTATATGGTGCAGTTCCACCTCCTTTCTCTTATAGAGAGAAGAGACCTGCCTCTCCTCTTGTTCAACCTAAAAGACCTCAACCTAAAACTTCAACTATCAAAGATGAGAGTATTCTTGCTTCAACAAATATTCCTCCTCCTTCTTAGTCTTCCGCTAAGACTCGACGAAATCATTGTGCAAGAGATCTTTGACAAAAGCATCATGCTTGAGCTCGTGAAGTTGTTCCTCAAAATATTCAATCTCCCAAAACTCCAACAATTGACATTATTCCCTTTTCTCCTAAACAAGATGTTGAACCTACATCTCCAAATCATAAGTTGCAAAAAACATGTGATGGTTTTACTCCCATTTGTGTTCGCGCACCTCTTTCTATAAATCTTGATGAAGAAATAGGTGAAAATATTATTCATGATGGCAATACAACTCCTAATGCTTCTGATAGTGACTATGAATATGTTGATGTGGACAAACATTTATCTGTAGAGTTTTCAAAAGCCTTAATCCTAGCTCCTAGAAACGAACAAAGTGACTTAGCATATGAGCATAGTCCTTGTTTGGATCTTGTGATAGCTCCATCTGTTGTGCTCGATGTCGCTCCTCTAGCATGTTTCCCGCCTTCCTGAAATAGTGATCAACAAGATCAGGAGGTGGATGACATGCTAGATTAGCTTCATTAGCACCGTAGATCCTCTACCTCTCTCTCTTTTCTTGCTCTTTTGTGACCATTCCTCTATGTGTATCCATGTTCTTCTATGTTCCCTAGTAATGTCTACTTGAGGACGATGCAAATCATTGAGATCTCTTCTGGTCTCTTTCACGTTGACTCAAAAGACACCTTCTATTCCCTTTCTTCCAAGGTAGTTTCCTTTCTTTGGGGAATGATGACTATTCTATGCATATATATATGATATACATGAGTTATCATACAACATACTAACCTCGAGGAAAGAGGAACTACCTCGTGATTTATGTTTGTGTTTATTATCCTTGGGTTTATTCCTCAATTGGGGGCTAAATCCTTGTGATAACGTACTCTCTCTCTTGGGTGTATCCTACCTTAAATAAATCACTCCCGATAAGGTGTGTGTGATTGCTTTAATGTGGGGGCATACACTCCACTCATATTTTCCTTCTTGATACTCCAAGTTAATTAGTGAACTTGGCTTTAGTTTGTAATTTTTGGTATCCTTGCTTTTCATGACTCATAGTGAGGGAAACCTTTCTACATGAAGTCATGGTCCTTCCCTCTTGATCTTCCCTTTTCCTTTGTCATTTGATGTCGTAAGATCCTTAATCCATTGGGGGCTTGGTGTATCTTGACTCCTTGACGTGGTGAAAGTCTTTTGATCTTGTATCCTTGTACTTTACCGGTAGTATTGGCGTATGCTTATACTCCCGCTAAAGTGGGGGCTAAATGTTGCATCTTAAAATTGCGACCTTACAATTTTTAACCATATTTGGGTCTTCACATTGGTGAAACAAATCCCTAAGCCTGATTAGAGACCTGAGACATGCTCACACTACTCGAAGCTTGCATTTCCTCGCACCCTGCACTCCCTGTTGCTGCTTCCTGTCCTAAATTAAGGTAGGACAGGGGTGTGGTGCCCCTGTCCTTGCCCTATTTTGGGCCCCCTCCATTGAAACTTTGCATTGGGCTTTGCATTTTGGAAGTGCGAAAAGTTTCCCTATGTCGGCCTATAACAAAAAATGAGTCAATTAACCCTAATTGGTGAATATATAAGACACATTCTCTCTCCCATTTGCATAAGTCTAGAAGTTCAAGAAGATACATACATGAAAAGGAAATTGAGATCCTAAGTGAAATCAAGCATTCAAGCATTCAAGTGTCCATTCAAGCATCCATTAAGCTTCTCAAGTCTCCTTTCAAGGATAGGTGTTGCATTCAAGTCAAGGATTCAACCATTGAAGTGGAGATCTCTCTTGACATTCAATTCTACATATGCTTCAAACAACTCTATCAACATTTCAATTATATCCTCCCTTGAGGTGAATTCCATTTCAGTCATTTACTTTCATTACATGCAAGTACTTTTGATCATTTGGTTAATTCCAAAACTGGGGTTTGACCTAAAGGAAAACCCCCAATCCCAAAAACATTTCTTCTCTTTTTTGTGTGTAGGTTGCAAGTGCGTAGTTGTATTTGCAGATCTGAACTCCCTTCTCAGAGGCGGAAAAACCCTTTTTGACGCGCGGTTTTTTCGGAGGACTGTGTGCACTTTAAACACGGTCCCGATAACTTTTACCCAAATTTGTAGGGGAGATTTGTCTCAGCCTTTTACTGCCAATTCTAGGTGCACAACTTCATTCCATATATCTATCTCAACTTATAATCATTTCTTTGTTGCTTTTACACTTAGTCTTAAATCACATAATTCAACCTATTGCATTCTAAAAGAGGGGTTACTTTCACTTTCTAAATTCATTGTCAATTCACTTAGCATTCAATCTCTTGAGATTGAATCTAGTGAATTCTCTCCACTCTTTTAAATATAATGTGTGTGAGAGGTTGAAGATAATCTTTTGCGAAACTTTCATTCCTTTCCTTGAGGAGAGAAAATATTTTCTCTTGATTTCTCCATCACCCTTTTTCACCACATTACACTTATATATGGTTCCCAAGGCATTTCATAAATTAGGTTGACCTCCAATAGTCATACTGAAATATTGGGATCGAGGATCAATTTGCGAGAACCAAGGCACCGACATATTAAAAAATGGGTACAATCTGGGGTTACAGGAATGCTTAGCACCCTTGTCCACCTAGAACAAGGTGAATCAAAGGTGGTTCAAGTGCACTCAAGATTAAGACAAACACCCAAATAACCATGTGATCATATGATGACAGTTTGATAATGAGAAGGCTAGAAATAGGCTTGGACAAGAGCCAGGAGAATACACACTAAAGCAAGGGAAAAAAAGGGAGTATAAAATTGTAAAGGGTTACAATTTATGACACCTCATTGAGCCACCATTTTAGTGGGGGTATGAACTTACACTTATACTTAAGGTACAGGGGGGGGAGAGAGAGAGAGAGAGAGAGAGAGAGAGAGAGAGAGAGAGAGAGAGAGAGAGAGAGATGAACAACTGAGAGTAAAATTACAAAGAGATAAGGCATCAGTACATTCAAGGGAACAAGCCCCCAAGCTTAGGATCCTAACTCACACAATCAAATACAAGGATAGACAAAACAAAGAAAAAACAAAGAAAAGCTAGACAAAGGCAAAACAAAAGAAACACAAAAAAATAGTGTTTTACTAGAACAAAGGTTTCAAGTCAATTATCTGAAGAGACCTTGATGATCAAAATGTCTCAACCACTAATATCATTCTTGGAATGCTATTTCAAGAGCACAAGTGGTCATATGGAAAGAGCAAGAGCATACATCAATTGATATGATAGGAAACCATGATCCAACAAATAGCAAGGTGTGTTATGCTATGGGTTCATGGGGGAAATAGAAAGGAAACATGGATTCCATGGTCTAGAAAGTTGTGTTAGGCTAGGTGATCCATGCAAAAGAGAGAGGGAAGGAACATGGATTTCACAAGCTAGCGAGCTGTATTATGCCAGGTGATTCATGGAAGAGCACATATTCTACAAGACATTAAGTTGTGTTATGTTGTGTGATCCATGTCAAAAAGGAAGGGGAGTCAAAAGGTCTAGCAAGGTGTGTTATGCTATTTGAATCATCTTGGAAAAGGAAGATTACCAAACAAAACACGCTATTTACAATGCAACTGACTACAAAATGGGTGTTGCAATGCCACTAGGACAAGGGTTTGGAAGATCAAACAAGGATAACCAAACAAATACTTGATTTTAAGGAAATCCTACTGTAAAATGGGTGTTTTAGTGACATTTGGACAAGGGTCCACAAGATCAAACAAGGATAGCCAAACAAAGCATTGTTTGTAAGGAAATGCTATTGCAAAATGGGTGTTACAGTGACACAAGGACAAGGGTCTGCAAGACCAATTAAGGATAACCAAATAAAGCATTTTAGTAAGGAAATCTTAGTACAAAATGGGTGTTACAGTGACACCATGACAAGGTTCCACAAGATTGAACAAGGATTAGGGATGCCACACATATTCCCCCCCCCCTTCAGATGTCAACATATTAGCCCTATGTTGATGTCCTAAGGTAGAAAAGAACAAGGATAAACACCTTAATCACCAAGGGGATATCCTTTAAGCAATAATATACACAAACTCCAAGCTAAAGAGTCCTAACTCTTTCAAGAAAGGAAGAGATAGTTGTAAAAGAGATATCTTGCAACAAGTGTGAAGGGATCTGTCACAACTTGATTGAGACCCTAGTTGGATTTACTTGATGTGTCAGACACTGTTATTGTTGGTATTTTGCATATGATGGTTTGATTAATTTTTTTTAATAATGTTGGATGGTATTTAATGACATTAATGGTGGTTAGTTATTTATGATGATGCTATGATTAATATCAGTATTTAATGATGAAAATGTTTTATTAAATTTTTATGTGATAATGATAATAATATCATGATCTGACAACTTTTGTTGAGTATAAGTTGGTTGCAGGTTAACCGTTGAAGGCAGACATATAACCGAGGAGGAGCTTTCTAGCTTGTTGACATTGATCTAAGTAATGGAACCTTGTGCAAAAATAATAATTAGATAATTAATTTGGGGAATTAATATAAATTGATTAGAGAATTAAATGAATAAAATATAATTAATCAAAAATAAATAATCAAAGGTTGATCCGATCAAAAAAAAATAATCAAAGGTTGAAATTAATTGAGTAATTAAATTTTAAAAAAAATTAATTAAATTAGTGGACTAATTAAAATATGATAAATAAGAGATAAATTAAAGAAAATAATTCCTTGAGGAGAATATTCAATGGTTTGGTTTATAAAAATAAATTAGTATTAAAGTAATAATTATAATAGAAATAAATTAAATAGAAGTAATCAATTTATTAAATTGATAAAATGTAAATATTAATATTGACATGCGTAATATTAATATTTAGAAGAAATTATATATTAAGAATATAAATGACATGCAAATTGGTGTTGCATGAAATTAGTTAATTATGCGCAATTAGTAGATTTTCAAGAAAGATTAAAACATGCAATTGAGTTTGTAAATAAATTAGAATTATTGTTAATTTACAAAGTGTTAGAGTATTCGGGTATTTACTTGATTAATTAAACAATATTTGTTTAATTATTTAAGTTCCCTTTATCTCTTTTACACTTAAGCTAACTTTAGGTGCATATAATTAATTATTATGTGCAAACCTAGGTTTTCCCTTTTAGGGTTTCTTGACCTATTAAAGGTTGAGTTCTTTCTTTTCATTGTATGAAGAAGGATTATTATTGAGCTCTCATCGTTTGGAGCATATTTTTCCTGTGTATTCTTTCCTTCTTTGATTTGCTTCATTACTTCTCCTTGTAACAGGTTTTTCAGCTATCAAAGATTATTTGGGCTCATGTGGTGTTGTATTTTCTCAACTCCTATATGGTATCAGAGCTTTAGATCTGCAGCTACCTGTTCTTGTTTTGAGATTTTTGGCTTTGGAAGCAGATCTGGGGTTTCAGAAAGTTTTTTATGCACCTAGGGTTTGACCTTTTTTTTCTGAGCACTTTGGACCTAAATGGACCTCACCATCGTGCTCAGAAGGCTTGAAAACCCCTATGGTCATATAAAATTCAACCTATTTTGGTTCCTGAGCCTCTGGGTGAATTTTTTTCTCCGATCCAGGCCGTACGACCCTGACACGCAGATCGAGAAAAAAATTTGGAAATTTTTTTTTGCCTTTTTATGGCATGCAGGCCAGAATTTTGATTTTTTTAAAAAATCTTCAAAAAAAATTAAAAAATCAAAATAGGGCACAAGAAAATTTTTTTTGGGAAAAAAAAAAAAGGGTTTTTTGGGGGCCCTCATGGTACACAGGGTATTGTGGGGCCCTTGCCTTGTTGCAGGCTCTACCGTCCAACCCCCTGTCAGCCTCAGGCCCTGCGTCACCGGCTCTTTCTGGCCCCCTGCGCTCCAGCCCCCTTCGCCGGCACTGGCCTTCGACTCACTACCGGCCACTGGCTCCGGCCCCCGCAGCTGCTGGCCCTGCCACCCCACCGGCCTGCCGTCGCCGCAGCCCCCAGCCTCCACCTGCAGCCGCCTTCCACTCCCCCACCGCCGCTTCTCGGCCACTGTTGCAGCACCTCCATCGCCGCAGCTCACCACCGCCAAGCCTCGGCCTCCGCTCCGCCCGACCCCCTAGCGCCGCCCGGCCACTGAGCTCAGCCGCTGGCCATCGGAGCTCCGCCTGTCCACCACCAGAGTGCCATCGGAGCACCGCTCTCTGGCCACCGGACCGCCCACTAGCCACCAGACCCCTTTTTTGGCTTTTTCAGGGGGGGGTTTGGTTTTTGGGCCCTATCTTGGACATACAAAGTCATTTTTTTGGAAATGAATAGGCGTCAGAAAGCTGGTTCCGAGGTCGACCTCATGGTGTTGGTAATTTTTTCCAATTTTGCTGTTTGACTATTTTTTTTCCAGTCAAAGTGAGGTCTAGTTTTTGCACTCCGGGAGCCATAAAATGAGCATCCGACCTCCATTTTTTGAAAATTTTATATTTTCGGAAAGCGTGTGCTGTGTACTTTCCAACCATCTAAGTGTTATATCTAGATTCGACTCCATGCATATCTTATTCAATTTTTTTCTTTTCAGCACTCTGGTGGATATCATGGTTGTTTCAGGTCTTGGGATCTCTTCTCTGAGTAGGATGTCTCTTTTTTTGTTCATGTTTCTATTTCCAGTCTTCTTATCATTGTAGCTTGTATTTATGCAAACGCACTGAGATAAAGTGCCATCATGCATTGTTTACTTGGAATCTTGCATATCTTGTGTCTTGTTGTACATGCACTATTGATCAAGTGCCATGAGGGGGTTGATGTTTGCCTTTTGTTTGCCATCTTCCTTTGTCCAGTGAGTGTTCCTTCCATGACATTCGCCTCATGATGATGTGTCTCAGCACCTTTGATGTTCTTGGTTCTTCGTCATGCAGTTTTTTTTGGCAGTCCTTTTCAGTGTTCCTGTCCCTCTCCCACTTCCGCATTATAGGGAGGTTTATCCTGTTGGTTCTACTGCTTCCATGGTTCGATTGATCAGCTCTTCAGGCTTTGGTTTCTCATGCCATCTGTATCTTCGAGTTCAATTGTTTGCCTTGTTTTCCTTCTGATTCGAGTAGTGTCATTTGAGGGCACTCATACAGATTATAGTCTTCTCTACCTGGTCATGTTCTATTTCAGTGGAGGTTCTTCAGATCAGCAGTTATTCTTTGACAGAGTTTGCAGGTTCTTCATGCTTCAGTGATATTCTTTTTCATCTCTTTTTGGAGTAGAGTTTTGTTCCCACGTGGTTTTCTCTATTTCTCCAGTTCATAGAGATTTCATTATATTTGGGTACCTGATCAAGCCTTGTTGCCGAGACCCATCTTTATTGCTTTCAGTAGCTGTTATAGGTTTTAGCTTCTCCCTAAGTCTAGCTTAAGGGGGGGTGTTAGAGTATTCGGGTATTTACTTGATTAATTAAATAATATTTGTTTAATTATTTAAGTTCCCTTTATCTCTTTTACACTTAAGCTAACTTTAGATGCATATAATTAATTATTATGTGCAAACCTAGGTTTTCCCTTTTCGGGTTTCTTGACCTATTAAAGGTTGAGTTCTTTCTTTTCATTGTATGAAGAAGGATTATTATTGAGCTCTCATTGTTTGGAGCATATTTTTCCTGTGTATTATTTCCTTCTGTGATTTGCTTCATTGCTTCTCCTTGTAACAGGTTTTTCAGCTATCAGAGATTATTTGGGCTCCTATGGTGTTGTATTTTCTCAACTCCTATACAAAGTATTAGTTGAGAGATAAAAAAGGAGACGTGCAAAATTATATATTTTAGTAATTAAATTGCATTTTCAATTAAAATAAATTATGAATACAATGGTCATGCATTTGACTTCTAAAAATTAGTTAAATTCGGTATTTCCTAAATTTATAAAATTAATCTATTTTTCAAAAACTTAATACAATTAGTTAAATTTAGAAAAACTAAATGCATGAGATATGCACATGAATTTTTGATTTATTTAGAATCTTATTTTTGAGAGTTCTATGATTAGAACTTAACTTTTATTTAAAACTGGAATCATCCATCATAATTGTAAATTAAAAAAAATTAGAATTTATTCCTTCATAACTTAGCCTACATGTTTATAAATATAGGGAAGATTTTCTTATTCCACATCAAGTTGGCTGGAAATCTCAATTTCTCTCTACAAAATTTGGAAGCCATTGTGTGAAGAAGGACGTCTTTCAATTGTGAGCGTATCTCTCCCCATCTTCTCTCACGACATGTTTAATAGAGTCTTCATTTAACTATTTATTTATGTCTGCAAATAAACTTAATTGATTTCATGATCTGAAATCTTTAATTCTGAGTGTATGTCGAAGCATAGGAAAATAAGAGTAGCGACGAAATTGGAATATGCTTTGTCTGCCATAAATTTCTGTGTGGTGCTATCCCTCTTCTCTCCTGCATGCTACCACACCTTCTCCATGTGTTTGGGTTTGAAGACAATAACAAATCGAGGAAAGATGGGCGATGAAATTCTACAGCCACATTAACCTATCTCTGCAATCCATTGCCTTTTAAGTTCATAAATTTCAAGACAAAATAGAAATTTTTATTGCTGCATTCAACATTTATAGATAATTTCCTTTGACTTATGAATTCTGTCACACGTATCTTCAAAAATAGAAACTGGGTTTTAAGGAAATTTATTAGGTTTTTGCATTTCAAAAAATTCTAATTTTTGTGAAAATTTTAGCAAAATTGGGATCTGGGTTTTTAAGAAACGACTAAAACAGTACAACTATATCATAACTTAATATGATATGTGCTCATCACTGAAAGTTGACTTTTAATTTTGTGATCTTGTAATTCCTTAAATTTTAAAAATATAGGGTTAAAGATTGGCTGTGAAACAAATTTTAAATTAAGTATTGATGTGTAAAATTATTAATAAAATAAATAAAGTTATAATTAGGAAAATATGTATTAAAAATTAAAATAATTTTATTTGAATTCTAATAAACTAACATTTTAAAAATTTGAAAATTTGATATATATATATAGACACACACACACACACACACACACACAATCTCTGATATATATATATATATATATATATATATATATATATACACACACACACACACACACACACACACACACACACACACACACAATCTCTGATATTAATCTGGAAGGGATTAATTTGTTTCTTGTCTATGAGGGATGTTTAAGGAATATGGTGCTTGTTATGGGCTAATCAGGGAAGGGTGAATTTTTTCACATCCCCAATAGGGTAATGATAGCCATCATAATCATATTTATATGTTTTTCTCCTTGCCATAACACATGTAGTTAAGTTCAACAGGGTGGTTGTTAGTTCTACATGAATGCATATGGTTCCATTCTTGCCAGTTGGTACCGACTTGCTAGGGAGCTTCATCGTGAGGGATGAGAGCTTATGGGCATCCAGGAAATGTAAGCTTCATTGGCTGGGCAGATAAAATGCCTGGGTCATATGTTTGTCATCCGGTTTGTAGGTGGAAGATTGTCTAGAGCAACGATGGCGACACATTCGGAGACAAAGAAACAATGAATCAAAGGTTTCAGATAAAAAATTGTAATAATACATGATGTATATTGTATTGTAAAATTGACTAGAATGGTCGCATGTAAAAGTATGTAAAAGACCTATAAGGTCCATGATGTAAAAGTGACAGAAGATCGCCATGCAATGTAACTAACAGAAAGAAAAGAAGATAAAGAGCTACTAACATACTAACCCACTAACATGCATGGATTGCTTTCTTTAGACTAGTTTAGTTTTACTTTTCTACATGCATGCATGGTTATGTTTAATTAGTTGATTTAATTATGCATTTTGCATGTTAATTTAACTCGCAATAATTTCATGCATGTGATTACTTCTACACATGCACACGCTTAATTCGAATCGATGACATTTACGATTTATGCATGTTACTTATTCATCATGTGCATGTAAACTTTATTTTTTGCTACGTCAACTTTTAGTTGCCTATTAATCATGATCTGCATGTGAGTTTCACATGTTAATTGCATGAATGTTAAAAATTCACTTAATTTTTGCATGTCAGTTATCATGTTCGTCGCATATGCATTAATGTTAAATTAATTCCGAGTTACTATAATGGTTAAACTAAGGTTAGGACAAGCAGGTCCTTACAGGATCCTTTTGAGGGATGCATGATGAAAGGAGGAAGAGATCTTTGGTGAAAGACATCTAGCTCTAAGAGGACATCTTTAACAAAAATAACATCTTTTGACCATAGGGGAGGGGAAGGAGACCAAGAATGCACACCTCCCTATTTATAGGAAATGGAGATTCTTGATGAAGAATTGCTTTCAACACCAAGGAGAGATCATTTATAAAAACAAACAATTTCAACCAAGAATGAGGTCCTAACAAAAGAAACACACCCCCAAGTAAGGATGAATAGTTATATGGAAGAAATGATATTGTTGTAAAAGATGAAACTTACAAAGGGAAAAGTGAATCCTTAGAAAAGAGAGAAGAAAAGATGGAAAACTATTCTTTTCCCCCCAAGCATGGAGACAAGAATAAATAGGCTATTATGTTATTAGCCAAATATGATTTCACATGAAATTGTACCACCATGAATGACTTAAAGATCCCCAAAAGGTGAGCTAGTAATGTCACATAGTGAGGAGCAACATAATAGGTGAAAGGAGTGCTAAGGCACTACTTGTGGATTAATAAAAAGAATGAGATCATGGGTAATATGAATGAGGGATCTATCATGTAGATCTTGAACAAATTATTTAAAAGCTCTACAATCACCAAGAGAATAAGAATAACTATGATGAATGACGCAAGATTGGATCTATCACTTGGCTTAAGATTCTTTGTGAAGTATTTGGAAATGAACTTAATATTTTTGTCATATTTAAGTTTCCAAAAGATTCTCTTTGCTATTTTCAAATGATCATCAACATGGATTGGCTTCATCTCTTGTTGTGTAGAAGAATTAGGATTTGGTGAAAGGATTGATAAGGAAGGGGGAGAAATTCCTACACCTTCTCTAATGCATTGTGAAGGACGTTCTATAGGGACTTCGATTCCTTGTCCCATCTTTCCTAGACATTGTCCACTATAGCCTTGTTTAGAAATCATTTCATGGCCAACATCATAACGTGTTTTCAATTGTGAAGGGGAAGGTGTTTAATTATAGACCTCATTGAATTTTTTTGTGTAAGTACATCTTTACTTATGTTATATTAGGAGATAAATCATGAATAAAATACATAACATCATCTTCCTTCAAAACATGTTGATGATTTAGACAAGCTCTAGAAAAATAAGGAGGATATAGAGTGATATATGTACTAATATTAACATGCTTACTATGTCCCTCTTGTAGCAAAGTACCTTGATGAGAAGAGGCTTCATCATTACTCTTTAGTGTTGCATTCCATTGGTGAGATCATTGATAGGAGCATTAATTATTTCCTCATAAATAAAAGATACTCTAGGAGAGGTACAAGTATGATTCATTTCAACATCATCTCTAGGAGGATTTTACTTGAAATAACATCTTTAATGAAATCCAAATATTTCATGATTTTCTTTAAAAACATCATCACATAACAACATGAAACATATATGAAAGCTTAGAGAAATGATTTAAATGTAAGGAAAATCTTCAAAATCCTCATAATACAATACATAAAAGTAATATGCATGAATGCAAGTAACATGAAGTGAAAGAAGCCATTATCCAACATATTATTTTGATAATGATAGCTAATAAGCAATGTAATCACACGTGAAATAGAAAATCAAACAAATTTTGTAAATTCTATTAGGAAAAAATAGATCTGAAAATACCAAATCATAAATATGCAAAATGTTAGAAGTGTTGGGCTCACAAAAAATGTAAAAGGTGTAAAATAGGGTTCACTAGTTATTGCACACAAGATAGGAATTAAACCTATTTCACAACATCACATTTGGAAGGAGAATGAATTCAATAGGCTTACCCTTAAACTTATTAGGAAAGGGTTGAGCAAAAGGTTAATTTAGTACTCCTTGATTGAGTTGAGGGTGATTATTGAAATGATGTGAATTGAATGTAAGAACTAGGGTTGATTGTGTAGAATTGACAAAGGTCAATATGCACAGACAATTTCAGAATAGATATGCAAACATCAAGCGCAAATCTGCAAGTGGGAAGCAAAGAGGAATTTGGCGCTGAAGTATGGGCTCAAAACTATGGGACACATATGCTAGCCATCCTTGTCCCAAAATCATCAGATGCAGACAACAAAAATAGTTTTGAAATCAGGATTTCGTTCTGAGAGTCTCCTTGAAGTTTCATTGAAAAAGCGTCGACACTAATGCTAGGCAACCTTGTCCTATTGTTTTTATCTCTTCAAAATATGGTCATGTGTGTCTTTGTCTCCTCTTTTTAGATCTATATTTGTTGTCTCTAGATCTTGTCACTTGCACACACGAGAGAGAAAATTGTGTTGGATTTATAGGGGTTTGCCTAGGTCAAACCTCTTGTTCTCCATTTTGAAAACTCTCGTTTCTTCTCTTTAAAAGTGAAAGCTATTGCCTCTGTGCTGCATTGGAAGAGAACAACAAATTTTTTGAAACAAAGACAACAATATAAGGTTCCAAATGAGGAAACCTCCTACACTTTAAGCCTTTAAAAGCTTGGGCAGGTGAACCCTTTTAAGACTATTTTCTTACAAAAATAGCAAAAGGTTTACAGAAAACCAGTGTAAATTCCTGTAAACTTTCCTTTTTGACTGGTACACCTAAAACATAAATGGAAATTTGATTTGATCTTTTGAAAAGGATCACAAAATGCACCCAAAAAAACCACAGGTAAACCAGTGCCTTATCTGGGCAATAGAGTCATCTACAACAGATTACAACCTGACAAAAGAAACTTGTACACAAATCACAAGTTCCTGATCTATTAACTCTGAATATGCTTGACATATACATAGTCCTAATCTGAACCAGACTTCATCATCAAATCCACGCCAAAAATATTGATATTAATGACTTTGTTCAAAGTATATTTGTATTTTCCTCCTTGAGGAAAAGACTAAAAACAACTCCATTAGATGCCTAGCAAATCATTCAAATAAACAATCCTTGATTATTTAAATAGAATAAACACCAGTACAATGACATAGAGACAATACGAGTTTGAGTTTAAATTCTTTGGACTGTATATTTCATTCCTTTGTCAAAAGGTTACAAGTACATCATATCTGACTCAAAATTATTAAGAAAATGGCCTGTATTAATTTCGCCAGAGTTTTGCTACAAAATTTGCTTCCCTTTTCTAGGTAGCCTTGGTATCCTTTTATAGAAATCAGGATGCAACAAGCTTCAGACTACCTAGAAGAAAACTCTTACCCTAACTGTCATTTACTCCAAAAGTTACATTGCTGTGCCGTTGTAGTTGAGGGAGAAACCTAACATTCTTTCTAGGATGCGTGCTTCATTAATTCACTGGGCATTCATTTGGAAAATGGACGAAAGGGTAAGTTCCTATTACCCAAAATCAGTTACAACCACTGACAACTTCATAATGCCAGTGTATTATCTCGTGCCAGAGCATTGATGGGTTTTACCTAGGAAAACACACAGCCGTGCACCATTATGTTCTCTGCAAATCTCCCTCGATATCTCTCACCAACTTTTCACTTCAAAACAACGTCGGATGGAACTTGCACACCTCTGCCATTAATTCTTTTAAATTTTGACGCCAACGGACCAGGAAGGCCTTCCTTCTGAACACTTTTCCTTAAGTCACTATGTCGCGGCTTTTAAAGTTTGGACATGTTTCTATTGCGGTATAGCGACAACCATCCAATCATGAAAAACTAACACACCCTTTAACTTTCTTGAGTAACTCACTCCAAATAGGCCCCACCACTTGGTCTCTGATCCGTTGAAAACTTAACCACTACCACTAGTTGTCCGCCGTAACTGCTCGCCCTAACTACTGGTATTAACCTTTGTCTGGGCCCGTCGCTAGTGGTTTGTCACCATGTCACAAGGAATAACCATCGCGCACCTTCATGTTGCGGTATAGCGACCACCGTCGATCTACATCAGACCTGCCCGGTCATAAACCATTCTAACCTTCAAAGCGGGCCCCTTATCTATGTCACTCATTTGCAGACCCCTACCATGTGTCACCTCTGGATTGCCTTTGGATCCACCTACTCGCCACTTGGACCTGCCATTGGACTTGGGCCTACCTTAGTTCTTCTTCTACGCTCTGCCACGTGGCACATCTCGATTCGTTATGAGCCCACCTGGATGGCCACCTCAACTGCCACCTTGCCAGTCACTATGTCACAGTGAATAACTATCGAGCACCTTCATCTCGCGGTATAACGATGATCGTTGATCTGCCTTCAACCTGCTCGATCCTTAACACCTAGGCCGCTCATAATTTCTGCACGTGCTTTGTTGCCAAGTCGTGGTGAGTATTCGACAAGCATATTTCTATCACAGTATAGCGACCGCCGTTGGATCTCTTCGCCCAACCATCAGATCTGTTCAACTTGCTCGACCTTTACCTCTTCGTCCATCTATGCCACATGTCAATCTTTGATTTTCCACCTGATCCACCTGAGCATGGCCTCATCTGCCACTTCAGCGCCACTAGACCCACTGTTTCACTTTGGTTTATTCAACATCAGTCTTTCAGCCAAACTTCCTCCTTCGACGAGTCGTTCACATGTCTCATCGAACTTGCAATTTCATCGATGGCTTTTTTTAATTGGCGGGACCAATTCGGATTTCTTCAATGTACCTTATGTCGATGGAACCGATGCCTTCGATGAAACCATTTAGAGATCCATCGCGGCCAAGATTTGTTTGACATTCATTTGATGACATGCCACCTGTTCTGCCGCGTGTCACCGCTGGACCTTCCACCTCACTAGTCGCCAAGTTGCGGCGATTAACAGTCGAGCACTTTCGCATAGCGGTATAGCGATGGCCGTCCGATCATCTGGAACCTGCTCGCCCGTTAATTTTCCTTTTTACTGCAAACTTTGGCCGCCTTGAGATGCGCGCGCACGCAGGGTCCACTGGGCCACGAGCCACTTCTTGCCAAAAGCCCATAAGCTTTGATACTAAGGATACATGCAGCTGTGCATTTAAATACTAAAATGCTCCTCCCTGCGGCCAATGTGGGATAAATGGTCTACGCTTGGGCCTTTCCATTGGGTCATCGGGATAACATGAAACTAGGGCTACCGATGACCTATGACTTACTCCTGTCTGTCCAATTTTCTATCAAGTGTCGACGTAGGGGAGAACCTTGCCTGCCGATACCTGATACAACTGCTCCATGCCTATGCTTGCTCGTCGGGGTAAGTCTTGCCAATAAGGCAAAAATTCAAAAACTGCCACAAACAACCTCAAATTCACCAAAATTTTATGAGTCCCAACAAAAGCCCTAGTTTAGAATTAACCTTTAATGAAAGAATTGGAAGGAAAGCATTGGAGTAAAATGTTGGATCTATAATATTATATCCCAGTTTTGCTGATGTTGATAATGGTGATGATGCAATGGTCTTTGAATATGTTCACAAGTGTTGATGCAATAACATGACATGATAAGATATAAAGAAGATCAATCATGAACACATGCTTGTATGAAGAATGTTGCAACTTGTTGTTTTATAGTGCTTAGTTTTGAAGGAATTCTGCTCTTGAATGATGTAGGCTATGGTGGGATGAAATATTGTGTGTGTGTGTGGATAGGAAAATGAATTGAAAGGATGCTCTTATATAGGGTTCCCAAGGTATTTCATAAATTAGGTTGACCTCTAATGATGATATTGAAATATCAGGATCGAGGATCAATTGGCAAGAACCGGGGTACCAACATATTAAAAAATGGGTCCAATATGGGGGGATGAGGATGCCTAACATCCTAGTCCATTGGGATAAGGACACCTAACACCCTTGGTAAATCAAAGGTGGTTCAGTGCATTTAAGCTTGGGATAGAGATCAAGATCACCATTTGATTATATGACGACAATTTGACAATGCAAAGGCTATAAATAGGCTTGGAAAAGATCTAGGAGAACATACACGAAAGCAAGGGTACAAAAGGGAGTGTAAACTTGTAAAGAGTTACAATTTATCACACTATAGTTTTTAATAATTTCTTTAATGATTAGAATGGATTCATTGAATGCCTTTAAATATTTATTATATGGCATCAAATTATGCCAAACAAGTGTTTCATCAAATCAAAGTGGGCAAGTGAATAGAACCAACTTACCAAATTAGAATTTGAAATTTAAAATAAAAAAGAACAAGTTCATGATTGTAAGATCGCCCCCTTAACCACATAACTATTCCAATATAGATAATTGCTAAAATTTGGATTATAAATAGATAAAATAAATATATAAAAATATGTATATGAAAAAATAGAATAAAACTAGATTTATAAATAAGATAAAACTAAACTTATGTGTGAGAAAATGCATAAAAATATAGGAGAATGAATCTCACTTGTACAATTTTACAATTTAGAATGGCATGGGTGTGCAATTTTTAACATTCAAGGATAATCGGTTTAAGTAAATACAAATTGCACCACGAACGAAAAACCTGCTCCATGAAAAATTAGAACAAAAAGCAACCATTAGTTTGGCACAGGGGAATCGTATCGACAAATGGATATGGATACACAACCTGCTCATACGCTGTGGCTATTGCGATGGCTGTCGCAATTAACCCATCCACTTGTATTGTGTGTTCCAGATTTCCACATAATATTCACAGCCATGGAATTGCTAGTAAGAAGAAGTTGAGGGTAATTTCATCATCAGACGTTGCTCCCTCAGCAAACAGAGAAGCAATTTCAGCAAGGGATAATCTTCTGAATCTAATTTCAGGCGAGGAGCGTGGTTTAAAAACGCAAAAAAGCCCATCAAAACGCTCCCAAATAATAAATGCAATTGATGCTCTGGCTGCATTTGGAACAGACACAGTTACTACAGATTCTAAGCTTTCCGGGACATGGAGAATGATGTGGACTACAGAGAAGGAACAACTATTTATTATTGAGAAAGCCCATCTGTTTGGAACCCAAGTTGGAGACATTCTGCAGGTCATAGATGTTAACAGAAGCACCTTGAACAATGTCATCACTTTCCCGCCATCAGGTTCTTTTGTTGTTGACTCCACCATTCAAATTGTTTCTTCACAGCGAGTAAATTTCAGGCAAGTGTTGCTTAGTAGACCCATTTCAGTACCTCCATCCACAGGGACTCAAATCTTATGGGCTTCTTTTTGAGCAGTTGGTTATGTTTTAAAAAAATATATGGATTAGTTTAGAGGCTAATATTCGTTAATACCTTGTTTTTTATAATTCAAAATCCTTAATTTAACAACAATTTTTTTCCATAATTACGATCATTTCTTATTATTGACCTCTCATTTTTTTCTTTTTATTTAAAATTTGAAAAGAACTGAAAATAAGTATAGAAAATCAAGTCTTAAGACAAGATCACTAGCTCTATGTGTGGTTTTCGGCTTGTAATTAAGACAAGTCTACAATGCTGCTACAACGCTGAGAGCATTCTTTAGGATAAGGATTGATTGAACAAACCAAAAGTATAAATGTAATTCAATTGTTTGGGATTTAATTGGGAAAAAGTTAGGCAGAATTAAAAAAATTGGTTTTCCATCCAACATGAAGTCATGAACTATGGTAGAAAGGAGCTTGTATTATGTAATATGTATCCCTAAGTTTTTGAAAATATTCTCAACTAAAATAAAGATGCAAAGCAACTTCTTTTCACTTTTTGATCACCCAAATCCTGGAGTGGGCAAGGTGAGAGCATAAGCTGTCAAGATTATAATTAAACAGAAAGCAGTAATAGAAAGAAAAGCATTAGGTGGCAAGCCAACCAAAACCACTTATTCAGTGGGATGCATATGTAATACTCAAATAAGTAAACATTCATTTATTCAGTGGGAATTGCAATAGCACCTCTGCTTTTTAGTGGAAAAGTTAATGGGCACATCCACTTGTTCAGTGGGAAAGCTTATACAATATTGAAATGTTAAACCAAACTTCTTCCACTTATTCAGTGGCGAGCAATTACAATCAAATCACTTATTCAGTAGGACAAGTATCAGCAATAAACCTAAGAACAATCTCACTAGTGGTACTACCATCCAGTGTTACAATTTAGAATGTATGAAAAAAAACTTTTGCCAGTGTGACCATCCGAAGCCTTACAATGTCAATACATTTGCATCATAAACATCATAATAAAGGAATAGTTGCTGATAACAAGTGTTGATTAAAAACTTAACTGCTGTAACACCCTGAATAAGAGCCAAATATCTCGAACAAGCCCATCCGATCTTAGAAACACAACAACAAATACTTTGAATCATCATGTAGTATGTTGTTGCAGGTCTATTGGTACTTGCTTAATGCTGTACTATTGATAAATCAGATTGCAATAACTGCTGGTGAAGCTCTGCAAACTCAAAAAAGGCAGAATACTAACACACCCAAACACTCCAGCAAGTTATAACTGATATGTCTCAAACACTTCAACTAAACACCTTCAATTCACCTTCATGTCTCAGAAAAGGATTAGGGAATCAACAAACACTAAAATCAGTCATAGACTGAACAACAACAGTGTACTATGCTGCTGGAGTAGCAGGTACAACAAGTTCGTTGGCCTTCACAGATAATCATTCAATCTTTTCCCCACTACAAAATACCTTGAAACCATCATTAGATCGCTAGGTGCCTCAATTCAAAGATAAATGAATAGCAGATAGGGGCGATTGATCTCCTCATTTACACCCCTCATTATGAACTGGTATGGCCTCCTAAGATTAGGTACGACCCTCCCCAAGTTTCATTAAACTCTTCAAATCTGTTTATCTAGCACTCATAAATATTTTCAGTGATCAACAACGAATAATAGCAAAATATTTCACTCACAATGGAACTCATAAAGAAATGGCTAGGAAAAGGTGTACGGCTTACCAGCTAGAAATAACTAGCATGAGTCTCTGGTTGCCCTTCAAGGAAATAACTTCAACCAAAAACCTTCACAAATCTTTACCAATCTGAAACTCTAAAACACGTCAAAAACATCCATGAATGAATCTGGAAAACTGAAGCTTCGATTTGTAACAATGGTGATCCCTAAATGAAATCATACTCACTAGCTGGGAGGGTTTTCATCCCTAAAACCAGTAATCTTGAGAGGATTTTGTTTTAAAAAAGATTTGGAAGCTCTCAGGTTCATTCCAACAGCATAATAATTCAACATTCACATGTTTAATCTCAAAATGAGCCCCAACATCTCCTTATATAGCTTTTTGGAGAGAAATAATCAATTTAAAATTATAATAACTCCTTAATTTTCCCTCACAAAGACCTTTTCAGAGAATTAATATTACTTTTCAGGAGAGAAGATCCCCAAACCTAAGCGTTCAACTTAAAATATAACTTAACACTTTTCCAATGAGCTATTACACTATGTTGTCCTTTTAATATTTCCCAACATTAGACAACTTAAGCGAACGAATTAAATCATAGTTTGAGGACTTGGCAAGTACTTGGCAGGACTTGCCAACTCATGAGTACTGATGTTGGCTGAGTCAAGTCAACTAGGACTCATGAGCCGAGTCCTGGTGAGTCTCAATGAGTACTCGGTCGAGTTCCAAGCTTTGACTCGTGAGTCCTGGGCTTGAACTATAGGGTCTACCTGTAGTTGCAACCAATAGTCTTAAAACGAAAAAAAAACTTAATTTTTTTTCATTTTTACCTCAATCTCGTCCATTTCACGGAGCTGAACAATGAGAGAGCAAGGGAAGGAGTAGAGAAGACAAGCATTTTTTATTGAAATACTCACAAGTAATTTTCTTTTTTTTGTTTTTTGTTTTCTTGATTTGAAAATAAATAATACTTGAAAAGGTAGGGAAAATGATGTCAATTTTTTTTCCATTTCCCTTCATCCCATATTTCTTAACATTTTTAGTTTATTATTGGATTCTATTTTTTTAAAATGAATGTTTATCATTTTTCTTGTTGCTGATTTTTTGCAAAACCATACTGATTGTTTTGTTTTCATGTTAAAACAACAATGTCAACTTCAAGCTCAACACAAATGAGTGGTAGAAAAGATGCTGCATGGAAGTATGGGATACTAGGAGCTATCAACGACCACGTCACGAGTGCTGAATGCAAGCAATTGATGACACGTGAAGATATGCAATAAGGCGTCCGAAGATATTTCTAGAGAGATGAATGCCCTACTTGCTGAGTACGAGATGAAAAAACTAGAAAAGCAAAAGACAAAGGAAGCAATAGTAGCAGTGTTGAGTCATAATGTATCTAGTTCTATGCCTACAGATTCCTTTGTTGGCTCAAGACCAAGCTTTCTTCATCCACATTCATCTATTGGTGAGAGTCCCGAGGGTTCTTTTTTTACTTCTAGCTAGTGTTGAATTTATGGTGCTCGATTAACCACGGGCACTGATTTGCCCTCCCAGCCATAGACAGTACACGATTGTCTCCCCCGAGCACTGCTTATTCTCAATATAGCAGATTGTGTGTTATATCTCTATCTCATTCAAGAGAGAAGATTAATCTTCCTTTATACCTTTTGTGGTGCCCCTTCATGAAGGGACGCCACTCTTCCAAGTGGCACCAAATATAATATTATATATATTATTAATATAATATAATAATTATTATATTGTCATATAATATAATAATTATACAATATAATTATATTATCACATAATAATATAATTATATTATCTCATAATAATATTATCACAATAAATATAATATAATTATATTATCACAATATAATCACAATAATAATATAATAATTTAATTATCAATTTAATTACTATATTATCAATAATTATTAATATAATTATCATATCACAATAATTATATTATCACAACCTTTATGTTGTCTATGTTGGCCTGAAGGAATCCGACCATAGCATCAACACTCCCTCTAAGCCAATTAGGCTGATTAGGCCACTTACATATTTGTCTTCCTTAGGCTGGAAGTGATGACTGACGCTGCCAATCTTCAACACTCCCTCTCAGCTAGGGAGGATACTTCCAGCTACACAAGACATATCACCTCATCGAGATGTCAACCACAATGGCTACTCTCATAGGGTAGATCCAACATGGACAAGAGAGGCATATATTAAATATGGAAAGTTGAATGACTACTTGCATATTTATGAGTTGGCCCTTTGAAGGATCCGACCTTAGCTATAACATCATCAACAGCTAGATTCCTTCATCATCACCGAATTTCTTTGTTCCACAATTTTCTAGGAGCACAACCTTCACTTGAAGGTACCGCTTGGAATAAAGAAAAACACCACGAGGCTAGGATGGTAGCAACAAATTTTTAGTACTATAATAATTTACCCTTCAATGTGGCAAACAACCCATATTGACAAGGTTTGGTGAATGCATTGATAGTTGTAGGTAAGGGGTTTAAAACTCCAATAGCTAAAGATTTGAGTGGGCCATTGCTACAGGAAGCCATAAAAAATACATGGCTTTTGGTTGATGATCAAAATTAAGTATGGTAGAGAAAAAGGTTGCAGCATCTTATCAAATGGATGGATAGATGGATGAAACAGGACTCTTTTTGACTTTTTAGTGACTTCTAATGGCGCATTGGTGTTCTTGAAGCATATAGATGCCTTTCATGAAGTAAGAAATGTTGAGACTTCCTGCAATCTATTAGATGGGGTGATCCAGGAGATTGGGGTTGAGAATGTTGTCCAAATTATCATGGACAACGCAGCTGCATATGTAGCTGTAGACAAACTACTTATGGAGAGGCATCCTACAATTTCATGGACTCCTTGTGCTACACATTGCTTGGATTTGTTGTTAGAGGACATTGGGAAGATTAGATGGGTCAAAAATGTGGTTGAAGATGCTAAATAGATTACCAAATTTAACTGCAACAATACTTGGGTCCTTTCTTTGATGAGAAAACACACAATTGGCAAGGACCTTGTGTTATCATGAGTGACATGATTTGCTAGCCACTTCCTCACTTTGAAAAGCATTCTTGCCGCAATTCCTCATCTCAAGAAAATGTTTGTATATGATGCTTGGTTGGAGTCTCCATTTTCCAAAAAAGTTGAAGGGGAGAAGATTGCAAGAACAATTTTTGGTGACACATTCATAAAAAATGGAGAGTTAATCAGGGTAAGTAACAAATACAAACATAAACTTTATACAAAATAATCTATTTGCTGTTTTTTTGTAGGGGTTAATTTTGCAATAATTTAAAATTTGTTTTCAATTTTTCAGGTGATAGAACCTTTGGTTAGGGTTCTTCATATAGTGGATTGAGAGGGCATGCCAATAGGTTTCTTTTATGAGGCCATGGATAAGGCCAAATAGGCCATCCTGCATTACTATGGTGAAAACAAAAAAAAAAATGAAATCATTTGGCGCATCATTTATCTTAGATTGACAAACCAATTCCACTAGTCGATGCATGCCTCGGTCTACTACCAGAATTTTACTTCTCTAATACATTTAAGGCTGATGAGGAGGTCATGGAAGGTGTTATTACATGCATGGATAACATGGTGCCAAATCATGATATGAGAGATAAAATTCTTGATGAGTTGGAGGTAAGATTTACTATATCTTATTTATGAATGTGGTAATGTTGACTATCTAGAAATATCCATTTTACGTACATAATAATTATTTTTCTATATTTGATCTATCTATTCAAGGTCTACGAGGGTGTGGAGGGGAGACTCTTTTCTTCAGCTCAAGCAATTCAAAGGAGAGAAAAACAACAACCAAGTTAAAATTTTAGTTCAAATCTACATTGAGGTTGATGAGATTCAAATTCTTGCAAGTTATCATTATGTGTCACAAGCCATCTTCAAGTTCTCCACGTTGGTGTTGTTGAAGGTTAAGTTTAATACACAAAGAGTCCAAAAGTTCAAAACACACTAGCCTTGTACAATGATTGGTGGGGCTCATGTGGAATATTTTGTTGAGTTTCACTGAGCCTATCATGGGTATGCCAAGGTTCATTGATATAGATCAGCCATGGTTGGGCCAAATATGTGACAATATTGACTCCATGATAGAAAAATAAGGGGCATAATAGTAGTTAAAGAGAAAGACCCCTTAGAAACATTTTACAAACATCCACAAAAAAATATATCTAAATGGTGGAACAATATGACCATCCTTTTGTCTCTTCAAGTGTTTTCTTCTTGTAAGCACTATAGCACAAGATGCCATATTTGCCTAGGATGTTGCCACCATATGGAGACACTGAAGTTAGTGAAAGGTACAAGGTAACATTCACATTCACAATACTCTTTTGTGATCCAAATGTAGAAGAAATAGTTGTGGGTGGTTTTGGATAACTTATAGCTTCAATGACTCACAACTTTAGTGCTCTTTGAGACAAGTAGGACATACATGGTGGTACTTCCATGTCCAAGGATTTGTTTCCTGCAGCTTCTTACCATCAAAACTCCATCACATGTATGCATTTCATTTAAAAAAAAATTTATTAGCCTTTCTTTGGCAACTATAATTGTAAGTGTTGCATTGGCTTTGTCTTTCGTCTTTACAAATCGCGAGTTGCTATTAAGCTAAGTGGAACTGAAGTACATATCCCTTTATCCACTCAAATGCAATAAGTTGGCTGCAAACATGGCAAAGGAGTTAGTGTTTATGCATTCTAACTTGCATCTTCTTTCACACGAGAAAGTGGAGTTCACGAAGGGTTAATGAGGCTATACCCTGCTCCTATATACTTTAAATCCACAACTTTCCTTAGTCTCAATTGAAGATGAGAGGCACAAAGTTGCTATGCAGGATTTGCATAGTGGATATAGTGGGAGTGGCATTGAATTAGTTTGTGCTTCAAATGAACCAATTGATGACAGTGACACTCTTGATGAAGAGCTATGTGATGATTATTGATTTGTATCAATTTTCCATGTGCAATTGCTCTAATACTAAGTTACTAGGTTCGCCCTCTTGGCCCCCTGGTCCTGGTTTGGTTCGGTCCTGGTCTGACCTGCCTGTGGTCCAGACAGGGTCCGTGTTCCATAGGCGTGGTTCGAGCTAGGACGAATCCGGGCAGACCAAGGCGGAACCAGGTCGAACCCGGGCAACTGATGGCCAAAAAATGTCTTTTTTTTGAAATCCGTCTCTTAAAAAATGAAAATAAAACCCTATAAGTGACTTTTAAAACATAAACTTGGCTCATTTCTCCTCATTTGTGTTGCAAACAAAAATTTTTTGCTAGCAGGTTGAAGAAAGGGTTTACTAAGTTTGGCTTCCAAAATCAAATAGGAGAAGTTGAAGACTGATTTTTGAAGCTTCAACAAGTGTTGCAGCATCATTTCCACACATTTGCAAGATCCCATTGGCTGAAATAGGTAGGTTTTTGAACATTTTTTTCAACTATTTTTGTTTCACAAATTGTCAAATGTGAAACATTAATTGTTTTAAGTTATTTTTTTTTTGTTTTGAATTTGTTCATATTATTTCTTGCCATAGGAACTAGAATGGCATCTACCTTTTCGTCCATTGGCACAAATGAACAATCAATCTCAAAACAAAGAAATGATCCAAATTCTCCCCTATGGAAGTATGTTGACATTATAAGACCGCTTCCAGGAGGTGGGGGATTCCGTTGGAAATGCCAAGGATGTGGTGTAGAATGTAATAGTTCATATTTTCGGGTCGCAGGCCATTTATGTGGAATATCAGGAAGATGCATCAAAAAATGCCTTGGAAAAGAGGGTAAACCTATACCAGATGAGATGGTGATGACATATATTAGAGAGCATGGGACAGGAGAAGAGAGAGAAGCCCACAAATTGAATCAAACTGCACAAAAAAAACAAAGGGAATGCAAGCCCCATCTAATCCCAATGTTGTAGTAGAAAACCACCCCTTCTTTTCCATAGCTGAACCTCAAAGTGAAGCACCCTTGACACACAAAAGAGCAAAGGGGCCTTTAGAAACCGCATTTCAAAATGAGAGTCGAGACATTGCTGACCAAGATGTAGCAAGGTGCATATATGCAAATGGGTTGGCTTTCAATGTCCTCATATTGGAAGAAAATGTTGAGAAGTGTTAATGAAGCTCCAAGAGGTTATAAGGGCCTGGGTAATGAGAAGGTACGTGGAACCCTATTGGAAAAAGAGGTGAAGGGGGTTGAAGATGCATTGAAACCCATAAGGGATTCATGGGCTGAGACAGGTGTATCGATTGTTTCAGATAGGTGGAAAGATTCTAAAAATCGTCCCTTGATCAATGTCATAGTGATGTCCCCTAAAGGGGTAATGTTTTTGAAAGCTGTGGATTGTGAGGGCCAAGTAAAATATGGCCAATTTATTACAAATATTCTCATCTCCACCATTGAGTCAGTGGGACCCCGCAATGTTGTCCAAGTCATCACGGACAATGCAAAAAATTGTAGAGCTGCTTGTTTGCTGGTTGAGGAGTGCTATGATCACATCTTTTGGACACCTTGTGCAGTCCATTCACTCAATCTTATGCTACAAAAGATTGGGAATAAAATTAAATGGATCAGAGATGTGTATGCAGAGGCTGAGGACATCCAGATGTTCATCACAAAGCACCACATGTCTCAAGGGATTTTTAGATCCTTTTCGAATTTGGAGCTATTAAATGTAAGAGAAATAGTAATTTAATTTTACATTTTCTGATTTTTAAAATTTTCAATGTTCATAATATCATTGTGTAAGCTATTTTGTGTATTCTTCTTTAAAGTTTGTCTTTATTTTTTAATTATTTTGGCAATAATTTGTGTTATAGGTTGTTGAGACTTGTTTTGCATCAAACACAATTGTCTTGAGACGACTTTCGAAAGTTAAAGTGGCACTTTGCAATATGGTGATCAACACAAATTGGACTGTATGGAAGCAAAGTAGTAGTGAGAGGGCAGCGAAAATTAGGGACCGGATATTGAATGAGTCATGGTGGGATCTTGTGGCATATCTCCTTAGTTTCACTGAGCTCATTATGAGCATGATTTGCTATACCGACATGGATAGGTCTTGCATTGGTGAGATTTATGATGGCATTGATTCAATGCTTGAAAAAATGAAGTGCGTTATAAATGCAAGAGAGAATGACCCCGAGGAGAAGTTCTTCAAACAAGTGGAAGCAAATGTTGTAGAAAGGTGGAATAAGATGACCACTCCTTTGCATCTTCTTGCCTATGCCTTGACACCAAAGTACTATAGCAATCAATTTCTTGATAAACTAGGAAGGATTCCACCATGGAGAGATCTAGAAGTATCTGATGGGTACAAGGCAGCATTCCTTAGACTCTATCCTGATGATGATTTGCGAGATATTGTTACAAATGAGTTCATAGAATTTGCAAATGGAAATGGTCTAAGTGTTGATGCTCTTCATCATAGATCCAAGAAGGATGCTCATAGTTGGTGGTACTTCCATGGCACGTACTTCCATGGCACATGCTTCCAAAACCTACAACCCCTTGCTGTCAAAGTTTTATCACAAGTAAGTTTAATTAATTAAAATTTATCACAAGTTTATTTATAGTTTACTTTGTCTTCATAGGTTGCTAGTTCATCTACTTCAGAAAGAAATGGGAGCACATACTCTTTCATCCACTCAGTAAAGCACAATAGGTTGCTATCAAAAAGAGTGGAGAATTTAGTATATGTGCATTCCAACCTACATCTTCTTTCACACAAGCAATGTGACTACAACCAAGGGGAAACGAAGATGTGGGATATAGAGCCAAAGCATACTGATTTGGATGCTTCTGCTTCTCAGCTTGTTGCATTTGATGACTTGGATAGCGAGTGCAAGTGGCATTGGCATTGGTCCATCTAATGTCAATGTTAATGATGAGGAGGACGAGGAGGAGGAGAATGAGGATGATGAATTAGAGAATCCATTTGATGATTAAACTTTAAATTGTTGAAAGTTGAAACAATGATACTTGAATATTTTGTCATTTTGATATTAAACTTGATGTATATGATTTTATTATGGTATGATCATGATGCTATGATTACAAGTTTATGTTGGTTTTGTTGTTTATATGATGCTTAAGAGCACAAAATATAAGTGAACATGTATGACGAGCTCTCAAAAGCAGCATCCAAAAAATCTCTAGTGTCCATAGAAGTGCCAATTCAAAATTGTTTGCAAATGCTGGGATAAAGAAAATTCGTATGGAAGAGGGGCAGTGCTGAAATCTCAAGAATATTTAACATAAAAAATCCACGAGATATTAAAAATTGAAAACATTTCAAAAACTTTTTGAACATTTAATCTGTTATTCTGCTACAAAATCTTACTAAGCTCACAAATCAAAATTTGAAATTTTCTCTTCTAATTCTTTTACGAAATCTTATTCTTATCTTTATCGTCTACTTAACATGACGATCTTATATTATAAACATAGTTTTATTTAATCTTAACTTCTATTTTATTTCCTCCCAAAAACTCTTTGTTGTTGTTCCTCTTTTAAGTTAGGATTAGTATTTTTAAACCTTTTTCTTTTTCAGTAGTAAGGATTGCTACTCCTCCTTTTAGCATTCTGTTGTGGTTGTTTGACAATATATATTTCAACATGATCCCTCTTGATGTCAAATGCTTGTGTCTCCAACTATGTCTTCAATTTTGGGTGTATTATCTTTCTTATTCTTTTAGCCATGATATCTGCCAGTTGTTTTTTTGACTTGCAAAACTTAATTTTAGCTTTCTTGTCTTCTACTAACTCTCCTATAATGCCTATGTAATTGTGCTTTAGTTCTATGTGTTTTGTCTTTGCATGAATACTAGATTTTTAGTTAATTGTGTTGCTTTATCATTGTTACACAATATTAGTGTAGGATTTCTTTGTTCTCCTAGATCTTCCAAAACTCTTCATAACCGAACTTCTTGTGTACATGTTTCTGTTAATGCAACATACTTTGCTTTTGTAATGGACATTGAAACAGTATTCTGCTTCTTTCAATTCCATGTAATCAATCTATTTCTTAATGTAAAACAATGTCATGAAGTGCTCTTTCTATTATATTATGATCTTGCCAGACCTGCATCTCATAACCAAACAATTTGAATCTTCAACTAAATAGTAATTGATTCCATGATATTTTGTTCCTTTCGAAAACCTTAGTATTTGTTTGTGCTTTTAAATGTCTTTTTGTAGGTTCACTCATATAGTTTGAAGTCAATGATACTGCAAACATAATATCTGGTTTTGTAGTTGTCAAACACATTAAATTGCCAACAATACCCTTGCATTTCCTTTCATCTATTTTTGGAGATCCATCTTCTTATCATTTTTTCTCCAAGTGCAATTGGTGCATGATTGCATCAACTCCTTAACAATCTAACATATTAAACTTCTATATATCTTGCACATATTTAGCTTGAAAAATAAAGATCTTACCATGAGATTGGTATACCTTGATTGCATTAGTCCTGAATTAGTCATTTCATATTCTTTCATCATTGCCTCTTTGAATCATTTCTTCATTCTGTTTGAGCTGCTTGCAGAGATTAAGTCATCAACATATAGACATGCATAAATTGTTTCATTACCTTACTTGAAATATCATGTAGGTTCATTATTTTTTCTCACATATTCATTTGCTGAGAACCATGTAACAATTCTTGAATACCATGCTCTTGGTGCTTTTTTCAGACCACATAAGGCTTTCTTTAACTTGTAAATATATCCTTCTTTTCCTTCTTCAAATACTTGTGGGCCGAACCATATATAATTCCTCTTCAATGTGTCCATTTAAAAATGTACTTGTCACTTTTAATTGTACTTTCCATTCATTTTGTGTTGCTAATGATCATATCAATCTCATAGTGGTATGTCTTGTAACAGATGCATAGGTCTTTTCATACTCTATACTATACTTGCACATATCCTTTTGCAACCAATCTAGTTTTGTTTATTTCAACAATATTTACCATCACTCTTGTACTTTGTCTTGTAGAGCTATTTTGTTCCTACCACTTTTTTGTTTTTTGGTAGCTTTATAAGCTCCCAACTTTTGTTTCTTTCAATAGCATTTCTCATCAATTATTTCTTTAAGCTATTCTTTCTTCTCAACTACTTTAAACTTAGTAGGTTCCATTTCAATAGTTGAATACGAACACATAATTAATCAACTCATCGTCTTCATTACTTTCTTTAACTTGACTTCTTGTCAATCTTCTTACAAGATTCTAATTTAACATTAGATTTGGAGGATGAGTTTGAACTACTTTCTTACTTTTTGTAATAACATGGCTTGAACTTGATGTAGATCTTGAACTTTCAATTTTGTCTTCTTGATCCCAAACTATTCCTTGACTTATTGTTTCTTTTTCTTTCTTTAAATGATCTGCATAAACTTTGCTTTCTACGCTGTAACTTGTAAATATGCGTTCCTTACTTTTTGTATCCAATTTCTTTCTTTTCTCATCATCGATGTGAACATAAGCTAAGTAGTGTGCTTTGCTTCTGGATTCTGTTGTATAAGATTTATTTGCATCAACGTTTCAGATCGCACTCCATGATCCATCATTAGGATGAGAGAGCTGCTGTAGAAAGAAATCCTGAAGATGGATCATGGAGTGTGATCTGAAATGTTGATGCAAATAAATCTCACACAGCAGAATCCAGAAGCAAAGCACACTATTTATTATGGACTGTGGAAATCTAATGTCTCTCATAAGCTAAGTAACCAAATATTTTCAAGTGTGTCACTATAGGCATTTTTCCACACCAAGCTTCATACAATGTCCTATTTCTTACCACAATAGTTGAGCTCCTATTCATGATGTGAACAATAGTGTTAATTGCTTCAACCCAAAATATTATCCATACTCTTTACTTCTAGAATGCTTTTTGCTAACTCTTTTATTGTTTCCTTCTTACTTTTTGCGACTGCATTTTGCTGCAGTGTTTAAGGTGCTGTTAACTGTCTCTTGATTCCATTTCTTGCACAAAATTTGTTAGATTTTCCTAAACTATCCTCTATTTGTTCTTAAACACTTTATGTATCTTCTACTTTCTTTTTCTACCATAGCTTTAAGTTTAAACATTATGAAAGCTTATAAAGATTCACTCATATTCTTAAAAAAATAAACCCATATATATCTAGTAGAATCATCAATAAATGTAATCATGTAGTGGTTCATACCTATGCTTGCCTTGGATATAGGACCACACAAATATGAATGAATAAGCTCCAATGGCTGATTTTCTCTCCATGCGCTTTCAGGAAACCTATACATGTGGTGTTTCCAAGTGCAACCTTTGCACACTTCCTTTCCTCGTGCTTGAATCTTTGGTAATTCATGCACCATATTTATTTCATACAACATGTACAGTCCTTGAAAATTAAGGTGTCCATACCTTTGGTTCTATAACCAACTTGCCTCTCAATACTAGCATAGCATAACTTTAGTTCTTAATTGGAACATTCGATTATGTCATCTTTGTGATAACAATCATTTTTCCTCCTTGTCTCTTATCATAGATAATACAAACTTAATAATCAAGTACAAGTTTAAATCCCTTCTCAACTAGTAGATCAACACTCGCTAGATTATGCCTTAGTTGCGGTGAGTGGTATGCATCAACACTGTTTTCTTTTCTTTGTTGATTGCTAAATTCAATTTTCCTTTTCTACAAACTTTAAGTACTTTATTATCACTCAATCTGTCTTCACTTTAAATTTTTTCACCAATCTTTGAAAATGCTTCTCTACAACTCGTCATATGATTAGAACAACTTGAATATAGAAATCACTCCTCATTACTTGTGTTTTCAACTTCATTGCATGAAAGAGACTAGTGTGGTGGATCTCATCTTTAACTTTCTTTGGACTTTCATTTGTATTCTATGTGTTCTTGCACTTAATTTGATCTTATTCTTCTGAATTATTGAATCTATGCCTCTCTCTATATGATCAAGTCTCTTGCAGGAGGAACACTGTATTAGTGGCCTTCTAGCACTAAATCTATCATTGCCTCTTGAGAGCCTCTAGGGTTAGAACCAAACTTCGATATGAGTTCCCTCTCATACTGGCTTAAGGAAAACTAGTATTTGGTCCTTGTTAGTATTGACTTTTCCTTTGACCAAGTGCTTGATCTAGGCTTCCCATACACTTTACCTTCTCTTCATGATAGGTAATGATCCCAACAAATCTTCAATCCTTTAAGTATCTAAATCTTGCACTCTTCTAAAGTAATAACAATGTGCATCCATTTGGGTGCAAGACCTATCAAGATCTTCTTCACAACCACATCATCTTTCATTATTTCACCTTATGTTCTCATCTTATTCACTACACCTATTACTCTAACAGAATAATCATCAATTTTTTCATAATCTTTTATTCTTAAATTCTCAAAATTCATGCTTAAGGTTCAAAGCTTTGCAAACATTCCTCTATACCTTGATGTGAACTTTCTAAAGTTGCCCATGCTTCCTTTGTTGTCTTGCAATTCACAATTTTTGGATTAATACTCGGATCTATAGCACTTTTAAATACGGGCATCCATTTTCTCTTCTTTCTTTGCTCTTTCATCTTTTGCATTCAGTGCGTTCCAATCTTGAGGTTCAACACATCTACTTGCTATTATATGTCATACTTATTTCCATATTAATAATCTTTACAACAGATCTCTCTTTCAATAATCAAAATTCTCACCTTTTAACTATGTAACTTAATAATCTTTCCAACAGATCTCTTTCTATAATCAAAATTCTCACCTTTAAACCATGTAACTGGCACTGTTGCATTGTTTGTTGGCATTATAACAAACCAAACAAAGCTGAGAATTTCTCTCAGATTAATTGAATCTTGGGCTCTAGTGAAAGAGTCTCAGATCTGAACTTGTCTGGTGTCTAATTTGCATTGATAAACACTTTTACTAAACTTGCTCTGATACCATTGTTATGATAAATCGTATGGAATAGGGGGCAGTGTTGAAATCTCAAGAAACCATAAACATGTAAAGCCCATAAGATCTTAAAATCTTTCAAATTTTTTTTGGAACAATATTCTGTTTTCATATCAAATCAAATAATGTTTGATCTCCTATTCTGTTCAAACATCTTGGTGAGCTTACAAATCAAATGTGAACTTTTCTTATAATTCTGTCATGAAATCCCTTTCTATCTCTGCTATCAACCTACTTAACAATTATATAAAACCACCCTACTTAAAACAATGATCTTACACTCTAAACATAGTCTCTTTTAAAAAAGCAAAAATTCGTTCCCAATTTTAAATTCCTATTTTTATCCCTCCTTTAAACTCTCTGCTGTTCCTATTTTAAATCGGGGTCACTATTGTTTTCAGCAGTCAGGATTCCATTCTGTTATGGTTCTGTCGCGGTTGTTTAGGCTGTGCCTGTTTGCAATCAGATTGTCCAACAAAAACATGCACTCATGCGTTAAATTAGATCATTGGCAGCCTGCTTCTTTCCTAATACAGTTCTATACATTGAGAACCAAATAAATTGAATGTTAAAATCCCATATTTGAAGAAAAAAATGCTATTTTGCAAAGTTTAGTTTGGATATTAAAGGGGGCCGACAGACTATTTTTTAAAAGGAAATAATGAGGGGCATTTGTTTTGAATCTTGTCCTATATTTTCTATCTATGTTGATCTCTTCTTTTGGAGTCAAACTATTGACTTATCTATATAAATGGTTTGCAGGTTCACAAGTGCAGTTCTCCAAGGTGCAAACTGGAAGATTCCCCTGCCTCCTTTTGGTCAGGGCTGGTAAGTTTCTGTGACATACTCATTCAATCATTACTATTTTTGGCATTCAAATTTCTAATTTCAGTTAGACTGTCAGTGTGGAGGTGGTGTTAATTATTAACATTTTTATAACATAATTTAAATATTCCTGGGAAGTGAAATGGGCATGAATTTATAGTCACGAATTGAAACTACTATATTTCGTGTTAAACTACTGAAAGCTTGCAGAAGTAGAAAACTAATGAGAACTTGTTTTCTTAAATATCTGTTAAAAGGAGTTGTGTTTCTGTGACACATCCTCCAATATTGTTGTGTTGCATCGACAATCCATGTAAATGGAAGTATTTTTAAACTATTCGAAGTAATCAAATAAATAGAAAATAATTGTATTTTATAAGTTAAAACCATTCAGCGGAATCAAATAAATAGAGAACTATGAAAACTCAATTTATTCACCAGGAACTAACTAGTTCCCTTTTCATAATAGGAAATTACTTTTGTAGAAAAAATGCAGTCAATATCTTGTGGTTTGAATTTTTCTATTTAAATAGAATTTATGATTTTTTCTATTTTTCAGTGTCTGAAGCTCTTACCAGAATGCAGAGGGGAAACTGATATAAGTTTATGAAAGTTGAATCTCAAAAGCAAAGTGCAGCTACGTTCTTCTGGAGACTCTGAAACAAGAATCCTTTGCGTAAATGTCCAAATTTACACAAAGATTTGAAATCTACAAAGACACTTGGAATTATTTATTATATGATTCCTAGTAATATAATAAGAACTCTTGAAAATGTTAATATCTATAGACAAGGGGTTTAATGAGTAAAATTAAATTATAATATTATATTGTGTGCTTAGTGTTACCTAGAAAGAGAAACAGAAAGGAATGAAAAAAATATCAACTGTCCTCAAATGACAAAAAAGAGATTGGTAGGCTGGCAAATACATAAGTACAAGATCTGGAGGAGTTGCAAAGTCCTTCCTGACCTTTATGAAGGATTGAATTTCTATAGGGTTCAAAAGTGGTCAATATCATATAAAAAATTAATGCTGCAAAGTTGTGAAGCACAAGATACCATGCCATGGTTATCAACATCCTTGCCAATTGATATCATTCTCTAAAAGCCTATTTGAGGATGCCATCTAGAGAAACATTTGTTGTTATGAAGTTGTTATGTAAGCTTGGAAGAAGTTTAAGTAGTCCTTGATGATGAAGATGAATCCTGACTAACAACCATGGGTGGACTCCTCTTTGAGGAGGGATCAAAGAATTGATTAATGCAGTGTCATCTAGAAACATGGAGCACATTGCAATGGTCATAGAACTGTACATTTGCCTGCTCAGGGTTTGCTGTTGGCTTATCCCTGTCCAGAAGGCATATTTCATAATCCCATAAGTTAATGGCTGGAAGTACTTAAGATTGGATAGGATGAGATAGGTTTTCAAATATTGCTTAATATTAAGAGTTAAAGAATGACTTAGCTACATCTCAAAATAAGGAATTAAATTGCCTCTGTTTCCATTCGTAAATTCAATATGGGAAAGTGAAATGGATGAATACTAGATATTATAGTAATTATAAACAAAGTAAAGTGCATCGAAATATTGAGCAAAGGATTGTTCAAGTTGTTCCAAGAATCACAAGTAGACAATATGTAGTAGCTCATAATATGCTGGAATATGAAGGACTTGATAGTACGCAGTAAAATAAAATAACAGTCACAAACAAAGTAAAAATGCCTCCATAGATTGATAACCAAATATCTGAATATGTTCCACAAAGAAGAATGCTTAAGAACCCTTCCAACATTATATAATCTCATGCACCTTTACATTCTTTGAGGCAGTGATTGCTTTAATTCTGAGGTGATATACATCACTTTTGTAAAGATGAGATAATTTGTTTGTGCCTTTGCATACTCTTGTAGGCATGACAATATGTAGCATCTTCTATTCATATGCTTTATTGCTGATGAAGAAATGTATGTTTTACAATTTTAATTGACCTGATTTTTTTTGACCAAGGCTGCATCTGGGAATGGGTTTGACTTGTCATTTCTTACTAGTTGGTCATGACTCCATAGCTATTCTCATGTATTTGTTTCTTCAAATTTTTTTATTTGAAATACTATGTATTTATCTATTTGAAGGTCATTCAAAGCAATACCTTTTTCTTCTTGTTTTAGGTCATCATTATCATATTATTTGCATTTTAGCTTCTCCTTACACTGCAATTATATATGGATGTATACATACACACTACACCAATTTGTAATATGTCTAGCCTTAGTTAGTTGCTTAATTGTCAACCTAAGTTGCTGGTTTTAGTTCAAATCTTGGTTTGCGTTCGTGGATCCAAAAAAATATCTTGGGGGGTGTTGTGACGTATTCACACATCGCCCCATTGCAAATGGGGACCCCTACTTTTTGCTTTCTGGGGCTTGTTTTTCTAGGTCTTTTAGGGTTTTGTCTATTAGCCTTTGCATGCTGAGTGTTGCCAGAGGGATCACTAAGATAGCAGGCTCTGTTTAGCTAAAGGTGAGTCAGTGGATGCTCCGGGTTAGGGTCATCTTTGAAAGTCTCCCTTAGGACAAAGTTTTGCTCTTGTTGCTAATTGTGTCTTGTTTGAGTTTCAGGAGGTCAATGAAGCTTGGTGAGTGAATATCATCTTTGAAGATCTGAATTAGGTCAAATTGGTGAGTGATGAAGTCTAGAATGTCATCCTGATCTTCAAATGTCCTGAAATTTGGCTAAGTCTGGAATGTCATCTTGATCCTGAAATTTGACTAAGTCTGGAAAACTGAAGAATCCTCCAAAAACTAGATTTTGCATTGTAACTCCTGGAGGTCTGAAACCACTCTCAAACATCCTGACAGTATATATGGAATATAACTTAAAGTATAAGTCCATATATGAATCCTGACGGAGAGACCAAAATGTCAAATTTTGCTCTTGAACCTTCCAAAGGGTCCAAAGTGAATTTCAATTTCGCTCTTGACCCTTCCAAAGGGTCCAGAGTGAATTCCTCTATAGGTCATTCTACTTTGATCCAAACTTAGAACTAACTCATTCCCAGGCATTATTGAGGGCAAAACACTTATTTGGAGTGAAGAAATATGAAAATGAAGTCAAGATTTGAGCATAAGGAGGAATTTCGCTCCTGATCCTTCCAAAGGGTCCAAAGCGAAATTCATATGAGACCCTTTTTTCTTCACAAAACCTTGAAGTGAATGCTAACTTGGACTGGATGATGATCAGGAGAGGCCTAATAAGTTATATCCAAGCCAAAGAAGGGAGGAAAAAGGTGAAAATGAGCCTAAAATGAGAATTTGCCTTTGAGAAGAGCTTTGAGGCTATGAAGTGGTAGAAATCAACCCAAAAGGAGAATTTCGCTCCTGACCCTTCCAAAGAGTCCAGAGCGAAATTCCCTATAGGTCTTGTCCTTGGTCTAGGTCCAAAGCAAAATCCTCAGTTTGACCCCCTATCTTGCCTAAAATGACGAAAACGACCTTGTTTTGAGCTAAAAGGATGGCAGATGGATTTGATTATTGTGAGAAGTGAGTTTGATCAAGCTTGAAGGCAAAGAGAAGCAATGGAGTGTGAAATCAACCTTAGTCAAGAAGTTCGCTCCTGACCCTTCCAAAGGGTCCAGAGCGAAATTCCAAGAACACACCCATTTCTTCCTTGTTTGGACCAAGATCTTAGTTCCTTGGGAGTATTTGGAAGTAAATCAACATGTTTTTCCTTAGGAAGTGAATGAGGGCGAAGGGAATGAAGAATCAAGCCTCAATCTTGAATTTTGCTCCTGACCCTTCCAAAGGGTCCAGAGCGAAATTCCTAAAATCTACCTTTTCCTCTCAATTTTATGTCTAGCCAAGTGTGGACCAAGATTGAAGATGTCCCTAGGCATTTGAGTTGCTTATGATCACCAAATGTGAAGGAATTGAGCTAAGACTAGAATTTCGCTCCTGACCCTTCCAAAGGGTCTAGAGCGAAATTCTTGAAGGACACCTATTTTCCCTTGGAGATGGTCAAATCCTTGGTTTTTATGGCATAGATAGGTGTGGAGTGACGTGTCCTTTCCCTTTTGAGGTGGTTTGGAGTTGAAAGAATGAAGAAATGTGCTCAAAACTAGAATTTCGCTCCTGACCCTTCCAAAGGGTCCAGAGCGAAATTCCCAAAATCCCTCTTTTCCTTTCCATTATTGTGTCAAGCTAAGTGTGGATCAAGGTAGATTGAGCTTGGAAGGACCCCTAGGCATGCCTTTGAATTGATTGTGGCCACCAATGATCAAGATTTTGAGCTTAAACTAGGATTTCGCTTCTAACCCTTCCAAAGGGTCCATAGCGAAATCTTAAATAGGTCCCGTCCCTGGCCATGATTTTTAGCGAAATTCTCCTTTGTAGCCATTTTGAGGGTCAAACAAGTGTTATATGCATGGGAGATGAGAGTCCAAGTATAGAGAGTGAAAAGGATAGACCTTGGTGAAGGAAAACAAGCAAGTCAAGAATTTCTCTCCTGACCCTTCCAAAGGGTCTAGAGCGAAATTCTCAATTTCACCTAATTTGCTCATGATGAAGGTCAAGTGATGGATTCCTAGGCTTTGGTGGAGAGAAGGCTAGCATATGCTTGTCTTGGAGGCATTTTGGAGTGAAGAAATGATAGAATTTGAGCCTAATTTAGGAATTTTGCTCTTGACCCTTCCAAAGGGTCCAGAGCGAAATCCTTAAAAACTCCATTTTGCTCCAATTTTGCATCAAGCTTGGTATTGGTTGAGATTGAGGGCATCCTTAGACATGCATCTGAACGAGTATGGTCACAAAGTGAGAAGAATTTGAGCCAAGAATGCAAATTTCGCTCCTGACCCTTCCAAAGGGTTCAGAGTGAAATTCCTAAGTGGTCTAATATTTTGCCTAGGTCCTTGAGGAAAACATATTCCTTGGCAATTTTGGAGGTTAATGACTTGATCTTGGTGAGGTAATGTTGAGAATGAGGTTTGATTGAGCAACTTTGTCAAAATTTGCTCCTGACCCTTCCAAAGGGTCTTGAGCGAAATTCTTATAGGGCCTGTCCCTGGGAAGGATTCTAAGGCAAATTCTATCTCGATGCCTTCTTGTTAATAATTTAAGATAAGAAATGCTATGAACAAGATAAATATATCATGTGTACTTGATTATCTTTTGGTTTGTGTTGCAGGTGAAAGAAAACCAGGACAAGGACGACCTATTCTAAGCCCATCATCATCAAGGACACTCCAAATGCATGGAGGAAGACTTCAAGTGTTCGAGAAAAGCATTGGGAGATTTCAAGTGTTCAAGGAATTGCAAGCTTTCTCCAAAACCTTCGCTTCGCCACACTAATGAACCACAAGATGACAAAGAAAGGCTTTGCCAGCACGTCAAGACGAGATATGCTACCGGAGGAAGAAGACTTGACCATAAGGAAGCCTCATCAAGCACAGGGGAGTCAAGGAAGTACATCATTCATCATGTCAAAAACAGAGGAGGATCAACCAAGTCACAAGCGTTAGACAAGGTGGCATCCCAGTCATCATTCCTCCAGTCGGATTGGTCCACCTCAGCATGACCAGATTCAATGTACCTAATTTATCAGTGATGGCACAAACTTCGGTGTACCTACCCCTGCTTCCTATTGGTCCTCACTCCTGGAATGTAATTTTCTCATTGGCTAAGGAAGTTTGTTATAACAAACCCTAATTAGGGTTTCTATCCTGTAATCCTAGCCATTGATTCTAAGTCAATCAGAGCCATCAATCTGTAAAGGGCTCTCTATATAAAGCCCTGGCTCCTCATTTGTAAAGGTTAATAGTTAATAGTCAGAGAATAGTTAGGAGTTAGCAAAAGAGAGATAGTCAATAATTAGTAGTTCAATAGTAGATAGCATTTTAGAGTAGAGTAGAAAGAGAAGGCAAAGATTGTTGCCAAGAGATTGTTGCAAAAGACATGTAAACTTCATTGAAGGAGTGGTGAATTCTATGTGTCGATTCTACAATTTGCATGGTCTCTATACTTCTCAAATTTAATTTCATGTTATTAGACGAATGGAAGAAATTTGTATGGTCAATGGTGAAATTTGTATATCCATACTACTAGCGGTTTGTTGATTTCAAACTTGCCTTGCGTAGTCAACTGGAATCATTCAGCTTAACCTTAACTTCAATTATCGCTTCTTCATTGATATGCATCAACCTGGCAGTGTCTATGCTTGTAGCGGTGATCTAAACATCATAAAGCTTTCCTTAGAAGATCTTCACTTACCTTGTGGAGATGATCCTAGCATGTCAAAGCAAGACTTAGTTAAAGTTTCATCAAAGGTCATCCATTGCTCCTACATTCTTAGTGTTAGAATTAGATCCTTCTCCAACCCTTATCCTTTTCCCTTTTAAAAAAAATCAAGGATTAGTAAAGACCCACGTTCCAGTGATATCCAAAGTAAATCAAACGCTCAGGTCATCGAATGTAAGCCCCCTTGTGATTCCAGCAAAATCACATCATACCATAAGAGCTTATCCACACGTAGAGACCCTACATATCAGAACCTTGGAGCTACTCCGATTGATCCTTTTGCGAGATCTTCAACATTCGGGGAAGCTTTATTCAAAAGAGGATAAGGTACCTTTAGGTATTTTATTCTGTGTTTGGTCGTGTACAAAAGACACATTAACAGGGGGTTGGGTTTGTCCATACAAAATACAAAAAACATGTAAAATTTTAAATCAACAAAACCATCATAATCAAATCTTATTTAAAACATAAATGAGAAATATTATAAAATATTCATTGTTCAAACATCAAATTCAATATTAAAATAATAATATCAAGTTCAACTATCAATTTTTCAATGTCATGGATTTTCCAAATCATCATCATTGACATTAGATGATGTAGGAACATTTGAAGAACAATCAATGCCACTACCACTCTTTAGTAAAAGTATGTTTGCTTTTAGACTTCTCAAGTGCAACGTGGAGGAATGGAAGCATCCAAGTTAGTATGCTCTAGCTCCATATCATGTCCCCAATGAGGTTGAGGGGCAATGCCCCTTGCGGGGTCTGAGGGAAATGCTCTTGGCAGTTTCCTTGTTGTGATATAGGGTAGGGTTGAGGGGTAGAGCCCTCGTACCAAGCCCAATTGAAGACCCTCAAAGCCACACAAACCTTTGTGGCACACCATTTTCATAATTTTTTGAAAGGCAAAAAAAATGCTTATAAAGCCTAAAAATAACATTTTTGGAGTGTTTAATCCACATTTTTCATGTGTGACGCTAGTCAAGGGCTCAAACTCATTGTTTACCCAAATTAATCACTAAAAATCATTAAAATACTGCTAGAAATTTTTGAGTTAACTTTAGGAAAATTCATTGTCAAAGGAAGGTAAAAAGAATTGAAACATTTTTTTTTTTGTCAAAAATATGATAGGTTCTTTACGACTTCATTGGGATTCGTTTGGATCCGCCTTGGGTTTTCTTCGGTTCGTTTTACTCTCCATGGCCACTCCCTACCAAAATTCACAGGGGAATTGGATTGGGTTGTGGATCTGGTTCGAACTAGACTTGCACCAGGGGGATTTGATAATATAGAGTCAAACCTATAGTCCGAAATCCATCTATCAACTTGGTCTAAATGTACTTTGATTTATTTAATTTTCTTTAGCAATTTTGATGATATGCTTGCAATGCTCAAATGGCAAGATACCTAAGGCTGCATTTTGTTTAGGACAACTTTTTGGCCAAGTGAGTCCATTTCAACCATTTTTTTCAATTTCATAGGTTTATTTTACTAAGTAAATCTGATTATTATAAATATGTGTTCATCATATGTTATTCCTTCAAATACTGTTTGATTGGGGGTTCAGTTATCTATTTTTGAGGAAGTGTGAAAAGATATTGCTGAGTGCTGATGCTAACATCAATATACATACATTTTTGTAATTCTCTAGAACATGGAGGATTCAAGAGACTTGATCATCATTATTCTTAGGGTGTTGTGTGCAGCATAAGTGAATTGTCTATTAATAATGCAATCATCTATATTTTTATCACTCATTAGGGATAACATGAATTGAGTAGCTCTTCTAAAGTCAATCATAAGGGATAGGCTAAAACATGGGCTTTGCAAACATTTCATGCTATCCTATGAGCTTCAATGTCACTTTGTATGTCATTGGAAATGTTTGTTTTAATGCTAGAGTTCGAATGATTTTTTACCTCGTTTTTTACCATAGAAGTTTACGATATGTTTGTTTAGTCTCGGTTCTCGATGCACATTTTATGGAAGTGCTATGTGGTATTTTTGAATATTTTCCTCATCTTTGGCATTCTCTTGCTAGGCATGTGTGACACATTCTAGAGTGTTCTTGGCAGTCTAACTAGACACATTTGACACTTTTGAGAGTGTACCTGAGATCTTGTTCCTTAAGGCTTTCATAATGAATAAAGTTTCAACCATGGTGACAAGGGCATAAATGACCATGATTGCAAGAATGTTGAGATGGCTCACTCCTCTAGTGTATAACCTTGCTTATAGAGCAAAAAATGTCGTTCAATTGAGTGTTGAGTTTTTCTTTCTAATCTATCTTTATGGTGACTTTTTTTTTCTTTGTTTTGGATTTGTAACGAGACCAATTAGCAAGATTAGAATTGCAGTAAGAGAATATAATATTCAAACTAGCAAAAATGATTTGAGAAAGTTGCACTGAGTTCTTTATAAATAAAAATATATGGTTCTAATCAAAGTTCCTAGACTCGGACTTGGCTCGGACTCGGCAAGGCCGACTCGACTCGTGACTCGGCTATGACTCGGCAATGGCTCGGCAAAATAAATAACCCTTGAAATTAAGAGTTTTTTAACAATTTAAAACTTGTTTCATGCACTCATTATTGAATAAAGCCCAATTATAATGTGTGCTAGCTTGTTATGCCATGAAAGGCATGCTGGTAGAGTATCTACTTGTTTGGGGCTTCTGTTTAGTATTTTCTTTGGCCAAATTGAAATTTTGGGAGCACCAACATGAGACATCGTGAACATCTTCACTTGGAAACTGTAAGGAGTGCTTGTGTATGGTAGCATTAAATAGTGTGCTTGTTGAACTTAGGTTTTACCTTGGGACTATAGTTGACCTTGGTCTTTCTTGGACCTTTTAGTTTTTAGGCTATATATATGTTGGATGGAAGGGGGAATTGTGAGGCCATAAGGGTTTGAAAATATGCTCCTCAGAGACTTGTCCCTTGCCAAAAATAACCTTGTGCCCCATGGGGGGATTTTTTGGGATGTGGGGACAGGTAGGAAATGTCCCCAACACACCCCCTTTTTTCAAAATTTTAAGAAACATTCCTGTTGTGAGGTACTCACACATCGCCTCATTGCAAATGAAGACCCCCACTTTTTGCTTTCTAGGGTTAGCTCTTTTAGTTTTGTTGTTGGTCGTTTTAGTGTCTTAGCCTTTGCATTGAAGGGATTGAGTTTCTCAAAGGTCATCAATTCAGGTGGATCTCCTCAAGGTGGACTGAAGGAGGTTAGGTCAGTTGAGTGATTAGGGGTTATTTAGATCATTCCTAGGGTTTTTGTGTACTATCTGGTCACCCTTCAAGTTGCTAAATCAAACCTTGGTTGAATGCATAGTGTCCTCCTAGGTCTCGTCCCTTACATCAAGGTCAGAGTGAACTCGCCTTAAAAGTCTGGAATGTCATCCTGATCCTGAAATGGCCTGAAATTTGACTAAGTCTGGAAATTTGAAGGATCCTCCAAAAACTAGATTTTGCATTATAACTCATGGAGGTCCGAAACCACTCTCAAACATCCTGACAATATATATGGAATATAACTTAAAGTATAAGGAAATGTCACTTATACTTAAATGTTATATTCCATATATGAATCCTGACAGAGAGACTAACTTGTCAAACAAGTCAAAACATTGACCTGTCGTGGCCGAGTCTTGGAGCTTGGACTTGGCGAATTTTGCCATAACTCGCTTGACTCGTGAGTTAGGCGAGTTATGGTCAAAACTCGCCGAGTCCGAGTCCCGATTCAGCAAAACTCGCTGAGCTTGGCTCGACTCGCCAACTCGGCGAACTCGCCTGACTCGTGGCGAGTTTGGGAACTCTGGTTCTAACATCTAATTACATGCTAGAATATATGAAAGCTTGTTGATGGTCAGGTTTGTCTAGCAAGGTCACTTTTAAATAGAGGCATGATAACTATGGATTTGTAGAATTGAAAACCTTTGATCAATCTTGCACAATCCCTATATGTCAAAAGACATGTTTAATGACCTCATCTACGACAAAGTGTGGGGATCAGAGTAAGATACCTCTTTGATATGACAAATATGATCCAATGCCAATCTATTTTGGATGATGAATGAGGTAATGAATTATTAGATCCGATTACAATTTTTTAAATAGCTTACCTACTTGGGTTTGGAGTTAGATTTGGTTTTTGGAACATGGTGAGCAAACGAATTTTTAGCAGGTTGCTTTGTTTGATGGATGAGTTGCTAAGCTTCACCGATTGACTTCTGGACCATGAAAATTACTGTGGTATTCCTCATAAGACTATTGAGCCAACCAAGAGCGATAATTTGTGGTGTTGGAATGTGATGTGTTACAGCTTGATAATTGAGACAACATGGTGACTCTTATCTTTTTCCAAATAATTGGTAGCTACCAAAATTGTATAAACCAAGAAGCTCTCCAATTGCCATTCTGGAAGTAATAGGAATTATATGTGCAGTCCCAGTGGCTTGAGCTTCATGATTATTTCCTAAACCAGGTGTCAGCAATAGCGCTCCTAGTTGCCATGCTCTTGCCTTTTCAGATACTGTGTTTTTTGGTCTATATTGGCACATTCTAAGGTCTGTCTTCAGATGTTGATTGTTGGTATCGAGATTTTTTTTTTAACTACCTGGGTATTGCTACAATCCTAGAGCATCACTGTCACAATCAATTTGGCTGTTTGAGGCTCTTTTTTGTCTTGCGTCTTGGAACAGGCACCCGTCTAGACTATGGACAATTGCATTTGATTGAAAGTTTGTGTTTATAATCTACTGTTAAAGATATGCATGTGCATTGTATGTGTAGTAGTCTAAGAGCATAGGAGTTCTCAATTGGCTTTATGCTTTGCCAACATTTATAAGCATAGGCACTGGGACCTTCTTATTATTAGAACGTTTCTGTCATATTTTATGACTATGCCTTGTTTTGTTTTTCTTGTTCACTCTGCTTATAATAGTGGCATATTAAATACACAATATTGACTCAACATGACTGTGGGAAAATGGGGCAAATGAGGGAAAGACATTCAATATCATATTCTCCCACTATAATTTGCAATCTTTATAGAAGCTAGTTTCATAACCTTGTATCCAAAATGCCCAGTTAGTTTTTGTAACCTAATATTTTTTTTTGATCGGTTTGTAACCTAATATTTTTGAGATAATAGACACGAACTCTGTCAAATTACATAAACATCAACCTTATAGAGTGCTTAGAATTAATATTCTAGTGATGCATTTTTTCCTAAATCTACTTTATTATTTTTGGTATGCACATCTTTAGTCTGCAAAAAATGAAAATAATTCTTTGATCTCATAACGTATTGGTGCAGAGGTATATGCTCTCAAGCATTGAAAACATGATATCATAAATAGAACACTTAACTTTTCTGGGGCTTAATCTCTTCTCCTGACAAAAATCATTGCACTTTTTGCAGGTTTGAAACAGTATATTTAGATGAAAAAATTCGTGTTGCAAAGGATATTCGAGGAGACTATCTAGTTGTTGATCAGGCTTCATATACATGGGAAGAGAAGTGACCTGTAAAAATTCAAACTAAGTGATGCTTGAACAAATCCCCAATATGTGCACATTCATCTTCTTTTCTACTTGATTTTCAGCATGTAGCTTATTTATTTGCCTTAATTCCATAGAAGAAAGTTTGTATTGATTGCTTAGTTTGAATTTGTTAGTACTTATTCAATAGTTTATATAAATTTGCAATTGAAGATGCATATTCTTTTATTAGTATCAATATGTAGATTCTCCAATGCATGTTTATTTCCAAGTGTGTTTATCTTGTCTCCTATAATTTTGGTGTTGAAAATTCATATCATGGCAATAGAAATCAAAAGCGAATCAAGGATTCATATTGTCCCCTATGAACCAATTTGGTAAAAATTTAGATATCTCCCACCCAACATATTGGGTAAATATCTATATTGAGTGTTCCATAAAAATCTTGATCAAGCTGGTATCAAGGGTATAAGTGCCGACAACATGCCTATTTGATATGGACATGTCGGACCATATGCAAAAAGCCTTGGGCAATAAATTTGGTCTTCTTGAAGCCCATGGAAGGGTAAAGTTACAATGGAGACACAATTCTAGGTTATTCTAGACTGCACTTATGGAGTGGTAGATTGTCTCTATTATTAAGGGCATCCTTTCTATTTGGACATCTTTAAAACCTGTTGGATATAGCCATAGATCAAAATTTGAAAACATATTGGTAAATAACAGAGTTAACAGATCTTTTGACAATCATATTCTTTTTGTACACAAGGAGAAAACTTGGTGAAACTAAAGAGGATATTTTCCTTAATCTCTGAGGAGGGGAGAAAATCTCATAGTTAAAGACATCTATCATTGGGTTTTGGCTCCCTTAGCAAATGCCTTTTAATGAGTTTGGTAACCATTTATGATTTCATAATGTATAATGCATTGTATGTATCTGAGTGGATTGGAAAGTGGAAATTAGCTTTTATCTTCATAACAACATTTTAATATAATATTTTATCACTCTTCAATTCATGACAGCGCCGTCAGCTGGGAATTCATGGGAGTGGAAGGCATATTTCCAAGCCTTGTTTTGATCTCTCAATTACTCATGCAAATTTCTTCTCAGCAATGTGTGAGTGGGAAACTCTTTTCTAATAGTTGGAGTTCAGAATTTGTGTATACACAAACACAATGAAATGATTATTAAACAAAAAAATGTATGTGAAAAGCAAATAAAAAACAAACAAACCATTCACACAATGCCACCACGGTTATACGTAAAAGAGCCTTTAAAATGAGAATTACCATGCCCTTTTGGTAATATAGCTACTGTTTTTTTCATATTTGCTAATTCAAGATTTTTGAATGCCACTTTTTTCGGTGACGTTATCTTCAAGCTTTAATGGTGTCATTGTCCTCTGTGTGAGTCTTTGCCTCCATGGTTGCAAATTGTTTGATTTGTGATTGTTATCCCATATATTTGAGATTTTCTAGTTTAAAGATGTAAGAAAAGGCACTTGTGTTAAGGAAGTTGCTTTACTATACAACATGAATGGAAATATGTTAAGGACGATTTCATTACTTTGCATCATCTCAAATCCATAAGGGAAACACACAAAGTATAAAGAAGAAATACTTAAAGAAACATAAGTATATGTTCATGGCCAGTTGTTTCAACATACATTGTGAGATGTGGCTTTGCATCATTCATATGATTGTAATGAGCACATAGATAAAAATAAATCAGAGTGAACAAACATAATTTGAAGTATGTGAAAATATATTGAAAGTATAAGTAACAAACAAGATTAACTTACAAAGTGAGTGTAGCATTGTTATCAAATAAATTTTCTTCCCAACACCATGGTTAGAAGCTCTCTAAAAATGCCAAGTGAGAATGTGCCCCTTAACAAACATGCAATTCGGTAGAATGATCTCTAATTTAGGTTTGCGATTGATTTTGCATTAAAGTAGTAGCTGTTGGAGTAAAAAAATCATACATTAATTATTCACTTAATTGTATAATTCACTAAATAATCTATGCCTTAATTAGCAATTAATTATTGATATTTATTATTTAGTTAATTAATTAATTAGGGATAGTTAATTAATATTTATCTCCATGCATAATGCAAACTAGGAAAAGCAAACTATGTTTAGATTTCGGGAGTTTCATGCATTTAATTAGTCTATTATGCTATTTGTGCATACATGACTGATTCATGCATTCTGTTTTAACTCCCAGTCTATTTTGTAAACTCCACCATTTAGGGTTTCTATCTTTAGAATTAGATTTCCTTACAAGGATGTCATATCCTTCTTTGTAACTCAAGCAATTTCAAAGCAATTCAATCAATTTCATTGCTATTGTCTTTAATTATTTTGTTGTTCAATTTTCTTTGTGTGAATTAATGCAATTAAGCGAATAATTAGTGTATGAATTATTTACTCCAACACCCCTCTTGAATGCACAACTCAGACGAACACGAAGGCTTCATCTAGCAAAGGAAAGAAACATAATCCAAAGACCACAGGGAAAGGAAAGGATTTCAGTTCACAGAACATCTTTGGTTCACCTTCTCCTAAGGGAGAATCATTGAAGAAAGAAAGACCTATTTCATGTGCTTATTGCAACAAGCCATGGCATGATGAGTCACAATGCCATCATAAGAAGTTTGATGGATATGAGAAACAGATTTCAGATTTGACTGCTCTTCTCGCAAAGAGCAATATTCATTCTTCTTCTGACAAGTCTTCTTCTCCTTCATTCTAGACAGATGGACAGTCCAATGGAAAGGGTCATGCATTATGTGCAACCACTAGTCCACCCTTTTCTTGATGGCTACTAGAGCCAGGTGCTTCACACCATATGGCATCTTCTCAAGATATTTTCTCATCTTTTTAGGCTTCTCTTACACCACACATCTTGATAGGTAACAACACTATTATGACATTATGTGGGAAGGGTTCTATTGACATTGATGACAATACTTTCAGTGATGTACTTTGTGTATCATCTTTGTCTACTAAACTTCTCTCTATTTATCAGATTGCTCATAGTGGGACAGGGAAGACAATTGAGTTCACATGAGATTCAATGCACATCAGAGACAACGAAACTGGAGACATTGTTGCCACAAGGATAGTTGATCATTCTTCCTGCTTGTACTCCTTTTCTCATTTTGGTCCACCTTCTCCATTGTCTACGAATCACTCTTTTTTTTTTTCAAGAGAGCATGTTGAGGTGAAGTTAGGTCACTTGAACTTATGTGTTGTTCCTGAGACCAGTGTTGTGACTTCTACACCTCCACCTCCTGTTGAGTTAGCATCTGTTCAACAAGATTCCTCTTGAACACCGCTTGACATTGTAGCTCCATGCATTGAGCCCACTACTGCCGTTGTTGAGGACATATAAGATGATTTTCATTCCCTCTCAGATGACAGATCCAACACATCTGTTATCCCACCATCATTGGAGCTTCCTTTATAGGATCATCATGCATTCTCCTTTGATCAACATCCATGCCTTCCAGTTTTGCCTTACATATAGGTTTTTCCTCTTCTTTGTCTGTTGACTTTGTTTCCTCCACATTGGAGCCACATTGGTTTGATCATCGACACAGGGGTTCTATCATTCTGGGGGGCCTTTGGAGCCTCGTTCCTCTTTCATGGGGGGTTGGTTGTACATATGTTCTTGACAGAGTCTCTTGAGACATTGGTTTTGTACTTTCTTTTTTGTTTATCTTTTGGAGAGGAGTTTTTTTCCCACTGGGTTTTCTCTTTTGCGTCGTTTCTGAGAAACTTCCACGTTTGTTCATGGGTACCTCATTAGGCTTTATGTCGGGACCCATCTTGCATTCATCTTTGCATGCTCTTTTCCTACATCTTTTTTGCCTCTCTCCCCAGTTGTGCATTAGGGGGTGTTGGAGTAAATAATTCATACATTAATTATTTACTTGATTGCATTAATTCACTAAATAATCTATGCCTTAATTAGTAATTAATTATTGACTTTTATTATTTAGTTAATTAATTAATTAGGGATAATTAATTAATATTTACCTCCACGCATTATGCAAACTAGGAAAAACAAACTATGTTTAGATTTCAAGAGTTTCAGGCATTTAATTAGTCTATTATACTATTTGTGCATACATGACTGATTCATGCATTCTGTTTTAACTCTTAGTCTATCTTGTATACTCCACCATTTAGGGTTTCTATCTTTAGAGTTAGATTTCCTTATAAGGATGTCATATCCTTCTTTGTAACTCAAGCAATTTCAAACCATTTCAATCAATTTCGTTGTTATTGTCTTCAATTATTTTGCTATTCAATTTTCTTAGTTTGTGTGATAGGTATTCTTGTAGAAGACAACTGGGCTTGTGGGATTCACATTTCACGAATTCTAACAGTAGCCATATGTTGAACACAATTATATGGAAGTTAAAGATGGTCCTGTTTCTTCTATGTGGGCCCTTGGTGCTTCCACTTTTGGTTTCCTTTTGAGGGTTTTTTCTCTTACTACTCAGTCCCATGGATCTCTTCTTGAGTCGTTGTGCCCTCCTATGGAGATGGAGTGGCTGCTTGGTGTTTGGGTGGTTAAGGGGATTTTTGGTGCTTCCTCTCCTGGTTTGGAGGACCTTTCTCTTGAGGCTGGTGATTTTTTGGTTGTTGGATCTTTTCTCTCAAGCTCTTTTCTGTCTTCTCCTATTGAGGTGGAGAGTGTGGCGGTGCTTGTTTGGATGGATGCTTTCCTGATCGGGCCTCTATTTCAGCTCAAGGAGGTTGAGGGTACCACTTCAAAACCCTTTGAAGTGGTTTTGGGAGCCATTTCAAAAGCTAGTTTTAAGGTTAGGGAAGCCTTTCAAAATCCCTTTATCTCTAGGCATCTTGTTTTATTTACCTTGTCTTTTCTTATCTGGCTGGTTGTTGATAGTTTTCAAGGGCCCAGTCCAGATTGTGGTTGTTTTTGGTTATGGGCTAGTCATGATTTTTGTTGTCTGAAGTCTCTGTCTCAGGTCAAGGGAGTCGGAAACATCCCTGTTGTTTGGCTGAGGGTGCATGCTAACCCTCATCATAGTTTGAATCTTTAGCCTAGTTGGTGTAGCCAAGTTGATTTATATTGATTATATCTTAAGTGTTTGGCTGGTTCTTCCTGCTGGTGTTTGCTGGCTTTTGCTGGCTCAACTTTGTTTGGGTTGTTGGTTTTCTTGGTTAATTTTCTTTGGCAGCGTTGTTCTATGGGTTCCAGATCCTGGTAAAATCTGAGGGGTTCGGGTCCCTCCAAAACCTGTTGTTTGGGGTTTCAGGTCCCCTCAAAACCTGTTTTTCCCATAATAAAAAACATTAGATGCATCAAACCATTATAAAGAACCATTAATTAGAGTATCTCTAAATACATTCATTAGGAAAACATCATGTATTGTATGTGATCATAATATTTACGTAAAAATAATCTTATTTATAAATGTGCATCATCATGTCCATTAAATGCATCTATCATTGGTTCTTTAATGATATGATCATTGCAAATTAGTATAATCCAATGTATCAATAGACCATGAATTGGTAGGTGTACGCACGAGAGTGTCAAAGGATGTAGATGAAGGGTTATTGTCAATCATTTGAAGGATATCATCATCATTTGGAATACCATTGAATGAGTGATCAAATCAAATAGAGTGTGATCACATGAATCATCATCTATAGATATATCAATGGAATAGACATATGCACTTAGAACTAAATCTCTATCATAGGCTATGAAAGAGTTGAGATCATAATAGATCACATGGGAAAATGTAGTGGATTCGTTTAGAGTGGATGAGAATGTCTCCATGACTAAAAATGGCTTAACAATAATAAGATCTAACAACAAAAACTACACAAGGATGGATCATGAATTTTAAAAATCAATGAAAGGATAAACCTTAGATAAATCAATAGATATACAAAGACAGTTTAGATCTAAAAGATAGATAACCAAATTAGAGTAATATAATATTTGAAAATTAAAATTTAAAAAGGAAATATAGGAAAAAATTCTAAGTTGAATTCAAAAGTGTAGATTGAACAAAATGTACGAAATAAAAACATCTGATGATTAATTTTAAAGATTTAATTGAATGATTAAAAAAATGAAGAAAACAATAGACGTAACAAAATTGGAGCAATTTTATATTTGAAAATAAAAATTAAAGGAGGAAACTTAGAACAAAAATCTAAGTTGGGTTCAAAAGTGAAGATTGAACAAAATGCAAGAAATAAAAGCATCTAATTGAATGATAAAAATTAAATAATTATACCTAAATTGATTAAGCATTGAAATAATAAATTGAAAGAGGTTAAAAACAAAGTTTACTTTAGTGGCGAATAGTTCACATTGGCGACCTGGAAAATGGCGAATATATTGTACCGACCGGGGGTTGCCATGTCTCCAGGAATTTATAAATATTCATCAAATGCATGACCCAATCGCCCATTGTTTTATGTAATTAATGTTGGCCATTTGGTGGAATTGATTATGTGTTGCATTGATGTTTTGTCATTGATGCCAACACTAGCTGTCAGGATGCTTTACCAGTAATCTTCTGGTCCAGGTAGGTTGTGTGGTTTCTGGTTAACTTGGATCCGACATGATTCGGTAGGCTCCGGTATAGTGATGGAATCAACTTGTTTATGATACTTATACTCATATTTGGTTAGTTGGTTTTGGTCTGGAGATCGGATGCTATCGTGCTTGCTTAGAAGATTGGTTTCTGGTTCCGGCGAGGGTTTCACCGACAAAGCTTTTGATAGAAATCTTTGATGAATTGCATAAGTGGTGTTGGTGCAGCTTCTGGTGGAGTTTTAGGATGCTGTTGTTGATCATGTTCGAAACTTGGCGGTTGAAAATCGTTGCTGTAGTGTGTGGACCTATACTTGGTCCCGGTTGATCTAGGTTATGGACTGGCTTTAATGTAACGTGTGGATAGGACCTATTGATGTATTTCCAGGATGTCTTATGTGTTGATATTGTTTGTTTGGTCTAAGACCGACATGGTTTGTGATTATGTAATCGGTTTATTATCTGGTGGCTGACCTGATTGTTTATGGTCGGGGTTTTGTATATATAGATGTAAGATCTCATTGTAGATCATCATGGTTAATGTTAGAGGTCATGGTCAAGAAATTTAATGTGCGAATAATGTAATATCATTTAGGTAGAGGAGTTGGTCGATCATTGGAGATCGAATTGGGTTTATGTAAGAGGATTTAGTCCTCCAGTATTGAGCTTAATCGAAACTGTACTTAGGCATAGGAGATGCTATCTTTTGCAGTTCAACACTTCTTCGGATTGTAGTCTAGATTTATATGTAGTCAATGAGACTCCTTTTGTGATGAGCAGTGCGCTCTAGGCTGTTGGCCTTCCTGCAAGTGCAGGCCCCTCAATTATAATTCACATACTTACTGCAGAAGTATTATCTGACCGTGGGTAGGCTTCCCACCATGGTTTTTCCCTTTATTGGGTTTTCCACATACAAATCTTGGTGTGATGCGGATAGTATTTATTCTGTGATTAAAGTTTATGCTTAATTGGTTTATCTGCTATTTTGGTATTAATGTTTTGGGTTCCAGTATTAAAGTTTAAATTGCTAATGGTTCTGGTAATCTGTGACAACTGATTCACCCCCCCTCAGTTGTCTTTTGGTTATTTGAACTGTCTAACAATTGGTATCAAAGCTTTGGTCCTCTTTGATGAAAGCTTAACCACTTGAGGAAGATCCTATGACGACCAACAGTTCAAGTTCATCCAGTTCTTCTAGAGCTATCTTTCAAAGGGATATTTCGAGGCTTGATGGAACAAATTACACAGTATGGAAGATTCAGATGGAGACTCATCTAAGATGTCTTGGCAAAGAGATTTAGGAGATCACACAGAATGGTGTCACACCCTATAATCTGGGATCTGACAATCCTCCTCCGACAAACCTGGACAAGGAGCTTGAGAATGATTGTAGATCAAGAGAAACCCTCTTGTGTGCACTTTCTGATCAACAAATAATGGGATTAACCAACAAATCATCTGGAAAGGCTATATGGGATAAGTTGGAGACTCTTAATGAAGGTGACCCTATAGTGAAAATTGCTAAACTTGATGGTTACTGGGTGAGATATGAAAGCCTGAAGATGGAAGAAGATGAAAGGTTTACTGCATTCATGGAAAGGGTAAATGAGATTGTTATGAGAATTCAATGTTGTGGTGGAACTTTGAGCGAAGATGAAATTGTTTCTAAAGTCCTGAGAGCCCTAGCACCGAATTACAAGATGAAAGCTATTGCTATTAATGAGTTGAGAACAATGACTTATACATCTGTCAACAAAGATACTTTGGTTGGGAAACTATTTGCTTTTGAGCTCGAAGAATTTGGACCTTTTGGAGCTGTGAAGACTTGTTGACGTGTATTTTATACACCATCATACACAGAATAAAATACCAATAGGCATCTTATCCTCTCTTGAGAAAATAGTCTCTAACTGCTGAAGATTCGCGTAAAGGATCAGTTAGGAAGACTCCAAGGTTCTGTTAGTAGGGTCTCTACGTGTGGACAAGCTTCCAGCGGTATGATGTGATTTGCTGTTTCCTTCAAGGGGTCTTACGTATTCTGAAATTTCAAGATTTTACTAAACTAAAGAAACTTTTCAAAAATAACAAAAGAGTAGGGTTTGAAAGAGGTCTAGTCTAATCTAACCCTAAGAATGACTTCGTATGGACAAGACTTGGCAAGATTCAACCAACTTCAATTTTGCCATAAGATAACAACTCAATTGAAATTAGTGCGATCTTCTAAGGTAACAAAATGATATTCAATACATCAAAGATCAAAGACACTACCACGAAGGTACATATCCAAGATACAATAATGATTGAAGATTAAGGGACTCAAAGTATTCTCCAGTCGACCACGCAAGGCGTTCCTACAATCAGCAAGAAGCTAGTGGTTTGGATTACGAATCCTACCAAAGATCAAGTCTCACACTATGTCCTTCAAATTAACACACTACTTTGATTGAGCATGATTCAAGTAAATTAAACAACCATGAAGATAACCAAGAAAGTTGCAACAAAACACCATAACTTCAATATTTCATTGATTTCCAAGTCATCATGTACAACAATTGCTTGAATTCCTCTCTTCAAAACTCAATCTTGCTACAAAATAAAATTGCTTCTAACTTCTAATCTCTTAGCTATCTCTCTTCTCTATTACATCAACTATTGACTATTAACTATTACCAAATGAAATGAAAAATGGGGGTATAAATAGCATCCCAAATTACAATGAAAGGTCTAGATCGAAAGTAGATCAACGGTCAAGATCATGACACCTAAACCCTAATTAGGGTTTGTTACAAATGGCCTCCTTTTTACTGAACAATATTAAATACATAGCCAAATATTAAATTTGGCACAAAAAACTAGGAGACATAAACCAATGACAAATAAGATGCCATGTCATCTATAACAACCTTTCATCTAGAATATTATTCCCTTTCCAATGTTCTTTTTTGGCATATGCAATGAATCTTGTCACGATTCCTTCGATTTCTGCAATTGGAATCTCGGGAAGATTCTTCATACTCTCTTCCAAGTGGATGACCTGATCGAATGCATCTAGAAGAGCTGCGTCCCAAGTAGATTCAAGTTCCTTTGTTCTTTCAATCAGGAGCATGGTGGCAAACATTTGATCATATTGCTCATCTGTAACATTTACGTCCTTGCAAAAGATGACCTTGATTCTATCCTCTAATTCCTGCATATCCACATTTGTCTCGACCTCGATCCTTCTGCCAAGAATGGTACGAAGTACCTCAAATACTCTGTCCTGGATCGGATTGATCACCTCCTCAACTCGGCCACATCTAACACTAATGTCCTCGAAGAAAACACTCTTCATATGGAGTAAGGTTGACCACTGAAACAAACTGTGAGATTCTCCATCCAAGATCTTCTCTTGCGCTAAAACTTTCCTTGATGTGTGTCTAATTACCTTCAAGACAGGAATGATGACATCCTTGGTATGGGCAAATGCAGCTACTGTTATCATCAAATTGTGGATTATCTCAAGAACTTGGATAGCTTGATGAATAGTCTTCATCATCCTTGTTACAAATTCTATGGCCACTGTATGAGATCTATCCATCCAATTACTTGTACGTTGGACCATGTTCCTGAATCTTTCTGCCTCATTGATTGATTGAAGTGGAAGTGCTTGCACTAGTGATCTAGCTAGATCTTGACGTCCCAAAGGTTCATTGATGTGACTGAAATATGTCCTCCATGCACCGACCTCTCTCTCAAGCTTTCTGTTCTTCTCCATTTCTTCTCTGAGCTTGTCTTTCAATGCCTCAAATGAATCAGTGGCATCATCTAAAGTCTTCTCTGCTGTAGATGGTCCTAGCTCAAATGTCTGTATATCATATTCCTCTGCTAGGATCTCACCTTCATATTTGTCTACTGCCGGTGTAGCTATCTGCAATTTCCTGGATCCAGTCTCATCTCGAATCATCTTGGACATCTTGGTAGCCTTTCTCTTCTCTGTTACTTCATGTGAGCGTCCAACAAGGCTCTCTAAATCAATTGCATTGTCCTCGTCCTCTACTACGATCACCTTGGTTAATCTTTCCTTCAACCAATCTGGGATAATCGATCTTGTTTCTTGAACTTGAATCTCTTTGTGCACTATTTCTTCTTGTCTGGGAGGAGATGTCATTTCATTGTCTTCTTTATCTTCATCTAAATCATAATCTTGGAGAGATTCATCTGGTGAACCATGCTGTGCCTGTCCTTCTTCCTGCCTATCATTCTGTACCATAGACTCCATGGATTCTTCCACTTGAATTGTTCTCTTCTCAGGTCTAGAAGATGTACCGGATGATCGATCTCTGTTAGCCTCTTGTTTCTTCTTGGAAGATTCTCTCTTTCCAGGTCTCTCTTTCCTCTTCGAACCTCTTGGATGGATATTGCCCTCATTGGCACATCGAAGGTTACCTTCACCTGAATTTCTAGGATTAGGATTGCCTTCACTCACACTAGCTCCACCTTCGGCTGGTTTCTCTTTCAAAGTGAAAGTCATAGCTATGCCTTGTTCTCTCAACTTCTGATGTTGTACGTCAACCCATCTACGAGTACAAGACAAGACTGGTGCCATCAAAGTATCTAAATCCACGACCTCGGGCTCATTCCAATCTAACCTTATTGTTTTGCTTTCTCGATCATAGGAAGACTGGATATGTCTGCCACTGTCTTGAGCTTGGTCGGCCACTCTGTAAATCCTGCATTACCTGATGAAATCCAAAGGCAATCTCGAATGCATTTTCCGTTTCACTTCAAGATCATCTAAGAGATTCATCATAAAATCTTCTAATTGGTACTCATGCTTAAACCTTCTGCCGACTGTCTCCTCTAAATGTCCATGTGGATCAAAGCTTTCTCTTAAAGCAAAAGATGAAAAAGAATACAAGGCTAACTCCTTCTCTGCGTCATCCATGGCTAAAGCATTAGGACATACCTCAACTGAATTACCCAAAATGATAGGTACTGGAACTCCATTCTGATGTCTGTGTCTGAATGCCTTTGCATATGCTGCCAACTGTCTCGTTACTTCAAGTAACACAATTCTGTCTCTCGGATATCTCGGCAACATGTATGGAGGTAAAGGACATCCATGCACCCTAATATAAGTGAACTTGGGAAACTGAATGAACCAAGCACCGTACCTCTTTATGAATTCTTGTGCATCCTGAGATAACCTGTTGTGAATTCCACCTTGCAACGTCCTTGTGATGTGCATCGTGAAGGTATCATTAACTAACTTATAGTTGCTCCCTGGCGGATGATGCAAGTAGGCATAGGAATCACAAGCTCTGACCTCGCTGGGTCCTCTTCCAATCACTCTTCTGTGAGGTAGTCCTGCGTACTCAACACTCCTGATCAAGGCATAAATGACGTATGAACTCATATGGAAGGACTTAGTAGCCTTGAGTCTCCTCAACTGTACGTCCAAGCAATGGCTAATCATCCTAGCCCAATGTATCGTACCTTTCCCTTGAACAATCACCTGGATGAAGTAGAACATCCACTTCTCAAAATAGAAGGCATGAGGGGCTCCTGTAACTCGGTTGAGCATGGTAATCAAATCTCTGTACTCCTCCTGGAAATCAATCCTATGTGGTGTGTTCGGGACCTTGCTCAGACGGGGACGGCTCTTGAGTAACCAGTTCTTATTGATAATGCTTAGACAAGCATCTGGATCATCTTCGTACATTGATCTGGCTCCTTCTATGCTCTTGTATATCATGTCCCTGTGCTCTGGAAGATGGAAAGCTTCACTTATAGCTTCCTCTGAAAGGTACGCCAAAGTGTTTCCCTCATTGGATACGATCGTTCTGGACTGTGGATCATAGTGACGAGCACACTCGATCATCAACTCATGGCACTGAACAGCTGGAGGAAAGCTGGCCGCCTTAATGATGCCACTCTCGATTATTCTCCGGGCGACAGGTGATGGTTTGCCAATGTAAGGGACCTCTCGAAACTTCTTCGTGCTGAAGTTACCCAAGTTTGTATCTCCAATGTTGCTCCACTTCGACACGATCTTGGTCTCCACTTCTTCGGTCTTTTGATCTTCTTTCATGAGAGCTGAACGACTGGTGGATGCTCCCGCCTTCGGGGTCGCCATACCTACACAACATTTCATAATGAGAAGCTAGATTTTGCAATAAATAACATAGATTAGAGGGTAAATTTTAGGAAACTTCATGATAAGTCTTTGAGTTATCATTTCCTAAAATAAAACGATTGACGATTAAAACAATAAAACCAAATCGCCATACCTCAAATCGAGAGCTAACTCTAGAATGCAAAATAAAAAGGATTCGCCTAGGCAAAATTGACGTATAAATAGTCTTCAACGCAATCTCTCCTTTTAAAATATCAATTTCGCCACCTTTTGAGTCTTTGACGTGATCTCCTCTATCCTTGGCAAAGCAACGTTCCTCTTATCAAGTTCACCACCCTTCAAATTTTTGATGTGATCTCCAATGGATTTGACAAGCTCGCACAAATGGAAACCTCAAGTTCGCACCACCTTGCTTGGAATGAAATTTGCTCCACCTTGGATATCAATTCGCACTTTCCTTTGATCGCATATGAGATGAAAATGATAATGTGAAAATAATGATTTTCACCTCCCCTTTATAGCGCTCACCTCTTACCACCATATAGGCCGACTTTGGTAAAATAAAGCAATTTTTAAACGATTTTTTAATAAGTAATAAAGGCCGACCTCCATATCTTAGCGCTCTTTTGATTTTTTAATTAATAATTAATTAAATGCCTTTGTTTTTAAATTATCAAATTCAATTTTTTAAAGGCAAAATAATTAATAAATATTAAGCGCAATATTTAAATGCTAATTTATTGAATTTTCAAAAATTATCGATTTAGCATTTAAAATAAATTCAAAAATATTTGTTTTGGGCGCCAAAATTTGAAAATGAAATATACATACCTCATCGCCCTGGTCCCTGACTGAGGGACAAGAGCGATCCATCAATTTGGTCTTGATCTTTGCATTTTTGACGTCCAAAGTCTTCATCTCCACGTTCCAATCGACATTTTAGCTGGGTCCTTCAAGTTTGATTGACTTGTTTGTGCGAAGGAATGTCGTTAAATGTGATATCGCCCTGGTCCCTTGGAGAGGGACAGGAGCGATCCTTGTCTTCTAGCTTGAAATTTATTGTTTTTGATTCTAACTCTTCGTTCATTGCCTTCCAAATGGCGTTTTAGACCCTTTGCAACTTGTTTTGACGTGATCCTTAAAGGATAACATGTGTCTTGGCAAATATCGCCCTGGTCCCTTGGAGAGGGACAGGAGCGATCCTCATAATTTCTCCTTGACCTGGCATCTTTAATTTCTAATCTTCATTGTAGGGCGAATAATAACATTGTTTGTTCATTCCATGCTTGTTCCACTTGATTTTTGCAAGGCATTTAGACTTTAGAAAGATTATCGCCCTTGTCCCTTGGAGAGGGACAGGAGCGATCTGGAAGCTCTAGCCAAAATGTGTGATCTTTCAACCTTGATTCTTCGTTCATTGCCTCTTGAAGGACGTCCTTAATCTCACGTGTACTCGCCTTGACATGCATTTAAAGGAAAATGAAGGATCCTATGCAAATCGCTCTGGTCCCTTCCTGAGGGACAGGAGCGATATAGTCTCTTTGTTCAATTTGATGATCATTTAACGTTTAACCCCTTTGTACATGATCTTCAAATGACACCTTATACCTTGTGTGATCTCGAAAAACTTTGGCTTGACATGAATTTGAAGGAAAATGAAGAATCCCAAGCAAATCGCCCTGGTCCCTTGGAGAGGGATAGGAGCGATATAGCTTCTGTGTTCAATTTGAGGATCTTTTAACGTTTGAAGTCTTTGTATATCACCTTCTAATCATGCCTTGGTCCTCATACGACCTTGCAAAACCTTGACCTTACGTGATTTTTGAGGGATTTGGCTAATATAATAAACATCGCTCTGGTCCCTTGGAGAGGGACAGGAGCGATCCTTGTGTCCTTGGTCAAATTTGTGAACTTTTGATCTTGGTTCTTTGTTCATCACGTTCCATATAGCATCTTTGACGTTGCCTATCCTTGCCTTGTCTTGGTTTTGAGGGAACATGGGTATTTTAATAAAAATCGCTCTGGTCCTTGTCCAAAGGACAGGAGCGATATAGGCCTTTTGCACAAATTGGTAGCATTTTAACGTTCAACACCTTGGTATATGACCTTCAAAGGACGCCTTGAACCTTTTATGACCTTGTAAAACATTAACTTAACGTGATTTTTGCATGAATTGGCCAATATATTCAATATCGCTCTGGTCCCTTCCTAAGGGACAGGAGCGAACTTCAAGTCTTTGGGTTCATGCTTGCGTTCTCCAACTTGCAATTGTCCTCATTGGGTAAAACGTGATCCCTTGATCTTCCTTAATCACTTGATGCTTGTTAATCTTTCGAAATTTATGTCTTTATGCAAATTTCGCTCTGGTCCCTTCCTGAGGGACAGGAGCGAATTAGGTGTCTAAGTGCGGTTCCTTCAATATTGGCAACTTTGGACACTTCGTGCTTGATTGAGATGTCTTAAGACGTCCTTGCCTCCTTGTTCTTCATTTTGGAGTGGCTTGAACTTGGAGAAATAGCAATATAATCATCATATCGCCCTGGTCCCTTGGAGAGGGACAGGAGCGATCTTGCTCTTGTAGGCTCCACATCACATTGCTAACCTCTAAAATTATCTTCAACGGATTCGTAACATTCCATTCCATTCATCCATGCCTTGGGTTTGATTGTAACTTAGCAAGAAATTTGTCTTAGACAAAAATCGCTCTGGTCCCTTCCTGAGGGACAGGAGCGAACTAGGCATTTGAGGTCCCTTGTTGACATTTGGTAATCTTCAATTTATCTTCAATGAGTTCATTTCACCCTGTTTCTTGCCTTCAAACTTATAACTTGCTTGATTTTCGTCTGGATTTTGCCTTATGAAGAATATCGCTCTGGTCCCTGGGAGAGGGACGGGAGCTACAATGTACTTCGCCCTGGTCCCTTCCTGAGGGACAGGAGCGATTTTGGCATTCTGGACCACTCTCCTTCATGTCGGCACTTCAAGTTATATTCATTTGATAAAACATATCTCCTTGGACATCTTCAAATCGTCAAATCATTAAAATCCTGCAAGTATAAGGCAATATTTGATTTGTAGCTCCGGTCCTTCACTGAGGGATAGGAGGGATTTTGCTCCTATAGGCCAAAATAACATGATTTCATAAGTTTAATCAATTCACGAGGCAAAAACAAATCATTTCAAATGCCTGGGATCAAAAATCAAAAAGGTCAAAATTTGGTCAAAATTAGTCAATTGGACAAAATTCACATTTCACCTTCAACACTTAGACAAATTTAAGCTCTGCACTCAAAAATTCCAATTGAAAATAGACCATTTTGACGAAAACATTGCATTCAAAATTTGCATTCTACGAGAGAAGGCTCAAAAAGCTCTCAAAATTGACTGGATTCTGGCCTGAAAAGACGGCAATTAAAACCCTAAGGCTTGACCCTAAATCCAGACAATTAACTGACTAACAAAACCCTAAAAGCGAGCAAAAAGAGGGGGTCCCCATTTCAAATGGGGCGATGTGTGAAATGATCACAACAAGACTGAACCTGCTTTTCATGCATCTACATCTACAACCGGTAAACAAGACTGGAAAGCTTTATATGCAAAGGAATTGGAAGATATGAAGAGAGAAGATGATGAGTTTGAGCAACTTGAAGCACTATTTGCTAGAAGAGTACCTAAAGGACCGGTAGGAAGTAAGTATGAAGGAAAAACAACTTTTAAATGTTTTGCATGTAATAAGATTGGTCATTTTGCATCTAGATATCTTGAAAGAAATTCAATATTTGAAGAAAGAGTTAGAAGATCATTTAAGCCTAACCCTGGATATCAGAACAAGTATAAATACAAAAAAAACATAAACAAATCATGCTACATAGCAGATGAGGAAGGCATTACTGATTCAGATGATGAACCGACAAAAGACTCTGCTAGTGGATCCGGGAATGGTAAGGAATGGGTGTTCCTGGCGATCAAGGAAGATGATCCGACACTGAAAGATAATGTACCTGAAGAGAAGGCACTTGCTACTAAAATTGAAGACAAGGATGAATGGGTAATTGACAGTGGTTGTTCACATCATATGACTGGAGATAAAGGGAAGTTTATGTCTTTGCAAGAATGTGATGGTGGTCTAGTTAGATTTGGAGATGACAAGGCATGTATGATCAAAGGAAAATGAACTATATCATTGGATGGTAAGGAGTACACTATTGACAATGTTTATTATGTTGAAGGTTTGAAGCATAATCTTTTGAGTGTAGGACAATTGGTAGATAAGGGATTTCAATTACAGTTCAAGGATGGAAAATGCAAAATCATTAACAGATCTGGCTTGGAGATTGCAATCGATACACAGACAAAAAGTAATATATTTCATTTGAACTCCTGTGAGAAGACGTGTTTGATTACACAGATTGATGAGAGTTGGCTATGGCATAAAGGCCGCGTCATGTGAATTTTGATTGCATTGTGAAGATCAGTTCAACTAAGGCAGTTAGGGATATACCTAAGACTATGAAGCCCTATAATCCAGTATGTAAAGAATGTCAAATGGGTAAACATGTCAGAACCTCTTTTAGGAGTATACAAGATAAATCAAATGATGTTCTTGATCTTATTCATACTGATTTGTGTGCCTCTGCTAGAAAGGTGATAGATATTTCATGCTAATCATTGATGATTATTCTAGAATGATGTGGGTTACTTTTTTGAGAGAAAAATCTGAAGCATTTGAAAAGTTTAAAATATTTAAGACTAAAGTGGAAATTGAGACAGGATTGAAGATTAAGTGTTTGAGATCAGATCATGGTGGGGAATTCACATCCGGTGAGTTTAATAACTTTTGTGACAAGCATGGTATACGAAGAGAATTTTTTGCTCCCTGGACACCTCAGCAAAATGGAGTTGTGGAAAGGAAGAACATAACTATCTTGGATGTTGCTAGAACAATGATGATGGAAGCTAGTCTACCTCATATCTACTGGAGAGAAGCAGTGAGTACATCGGTTTATACATTCAACATAGTACATATCAAAGGAGAAACCGGTAAGACACCTTATGAATTATGGTTTGGCAATACACCTACAGTTAAATATTTTAGAATTTTTGGTAGTAAATTTTATATTAGGAGAGATGATATTATTGTAAAATTTGATCCTAGATGTGATGAAGGCATATTTCTTGGTTATTCTAATGAAAGAAAAGCATATTGATGTTATAACAAGAGATTGCGGAGAATTGTGGAGAGTGTTAATGTCAAAGTAGATGAGCTAAACATAAGTCAAATCAGAGTTTATGAGAAGGAACCGACATTGGAAATGATTATATCTGAGCTGGTAGCACCTTTACCGGAACAAAGAGTTGAACCAGTTACTCCGGCAACATTAGAGAATTCTACAATAACTGAAGAACATGGAAGAGGAATAGAAAGTCAAAAGACTATTAGGTATGTGAGATTGAATCATTCAGAAGATCAAATCATTGGGGATAAGAGCAATGGAGTGATGACAAGAAGAAGACTAACAACTAATGAGGTATGTTTAATTTCACAAGTTGAACCGGTATTAGTAATTGAGGCATGTAAAGATGAACATTGGTTGAAAGCTATGGAAGAAGAATTAGATCAGATTGAGAAAAATAACACATGGACCTTGATTCCCTGGCCTAAAAATAAAAATGTTATTGGAACTAAATGGGTTTTTAGGAATAAATTGAATGAGGATGGTCAAGTTATAAGGAATAAGGCTAGATTGGTTTGTGAAGGATATTCTCAGAAGGAAGGAATTGATTATGGAGAAACTTTTGCACCTGTAGGTAGGATTGAAGCTGTAAGATTATTTCTTGCTTATGCTGCTTATAAAAACTACAAGGTTTATCAGATGGATGTTAAATGTGCATTTTTGAATGAGGATCTTGATGAGAAAGTTTATATTGAGCAACCTGATGGTTTTTCACTATCAGATGATACATATATGGTTTGTAGGTTAGGAAAGCTTTATATGGATTGAAACAAGCACCTCGAGCTTGGTATGTAAGGTTGGATAAATATCTTTTGAAGCTTGGTTTTACTAAGGGTAGTGTTGACAATAATTTATATTATAAGATCACTGATGATGATATATTGATTATTAAAGTATTTATTGATGACATTATTTTTGGAGGTGAAGATAAGTTATGCACAAAATTTTCTAAGAATATGGAGAAAGAATTTGAGATGTTTATGATTTGTGAGATGAAATTTTTCTTAGGTTTGCAGATTACTTAGACTGACAAATGTATTTTTATCTGTCAAACTAAGTATGCTAAGGAATTATTGAAGAAATTTGGCATGGGAGATTCTAAACTGGTAAGTACTCCTATGGTTACAAGTGAGAAATTGACAAGAAAAGATGTTTTTGCACTGGTAAATCCTACAAGATACAATTCTATGATTGGAGGTCTTCTTTATTTGACTCAGACTAGGCCTGACATTATGAATGCTATTTGTATTGTTTCAAGATTTCAGAGTGATCCTAGAGAAAATCATGAGATGGCGGTGAAAAGAATTTTTAGATACTTGTAAGGTACATCAGAATATGGCTTGTGTCACCCTAAGGATGATAACTTTACTCTATGTGCATATACAAATGCTGATTGGGTTGGAGATGTTGATGACCGGAAAAGTACTTCCAGTGGAGCTTTATTTCTTGGAAAGAAGTTGGTTTCATGGATCAACAAGAAACAATCATGTACTTCTTTATCTACTGCTGAAGCTGAGTATGCTGCTGATGCTACTAACTGTACACAAGTTTTATGGATGAAGAAAATGTTGAAGGATATAAAGGTGGATTGTGATGCACAGGTAGTTATTCACTGTGATAACTCTGTTGCTATTGATATATCAAAGAATCCGATATCTCATTCTAAAACAAAACACATATCTATCAAGTATAACTTTTTGAAGGAGAAGGTGGAAGCAAATGAAGTTAGACTGGTTTATGTGAACACTAAGAGCAGATTGCAGACATTTTCACTAAACCTTTGTCCAAGGAATCATTTGAGTACCCGAGAGACAGATTGGGGGTTTCTGCCCCTCTGGTAGAGACTTGATTGATGCGGTTTGGCATCAGTCCGACATGCATTATCAAAGATACTATTCATTCCGACACTGATGTGGGATGCTACTGCCCAGGGGGAGTAGTCAGTTTTGTGATTCAAAGACTTATGTTTTTTCTTTGATATTTCTGTCAGATTTCTGACATTGATGTCAAAGGGGGAGTGATATTGATGTGAAAAAGGAAAATAAATTCAGAGATATTATTCACAGGGGGAGATAATGATTTTCAGGGCTATCTGTGGAAGATTGTTGGTTGTCTTCCATTGGGGGAGACTTGTTTGGCATTTCTTAGTACTTAGATGTTTTTTCACATCTAGTGTTGCCATCAATGCGAAAGGGGGAGATTGTTGGCCATTTGGTGGAATTGATTATGTGTTGCATTGATGTTTTGTCATTGATGCCAACACTAGCTGTTTGGATGATTTACCGACAATATTCTAGTCCCGGTAGGTTGAGTGGTTTCTGGTTAACTTGTATCCAACATGATCTGGTAGGCTCCGATATAGTCTCGTGATGGAATCAACTTGTTCATGATACTTATACTCATATTTGGTCAATTGGTTTTGGTATGGCGATCAAATGTTATCCTACTTGCTTAGAAGATTGGTTTCTGGTTCCGATGAGGGTTTCACCGGTAGAGATTTTGATAGAGATCTTTGATGAATTGCATAAGTGGTGTTGGTGCAGCTTCTGGTGGAGTTTCAAGATGCTATTGTTGATCATGTTCAAGACTTGGCGGTTGGAGATCATTGTTGTAGCGTGTGGACCTATACTTGGTCCCAGTTGATCTAGGTTATGGATTGACTTTAATGTAATGTGTGGATAGGACCTATTGATGTATTTCTGGGATGTCTTATGTGTTGATATTGTTTGTTTGGTCTAAGGCCGACATGGTTTGTGATTATGTAATCGGTTTATTATCAGGTGGCCGACCTGATTGTTTATGATCGAGGGTTTGTATATATAGATGTAAGATCTCATTGTAGATCATCATGGTTAATGTTAGAGGTCATGGTCAAGAAATTTAATCTGTGAATAATGTAATATCATTTAGGCAGAGGAGTTGGTTGATCATTGGAGATCGAATTGGGTTTATGTAAGAGGATTTAGTCCTTCGGTATTCAACTTAACCAGAACTGTACTCAGGCATAGGAGATGCTATCTTTTGCAGTTCAACACTTCTCTAGATTGTAGTATGGATTTATTTAGATTGTAGTTTGGATTTATATGTAGTCAGTGAGGCTCCTTTTGTGATGAGCAGTGCGCTCTAGGCTGTTGGGCTTCTTGCAAGTGCAGACCCCTCAATTGTAATTCACATACTGCAGAAGTATTATCTGACTGTGGGTAGGCTTCCCATCGTGGTTTTTCCCTTTATCGGGTTTTCCACGTACAAATCTTGGTGTCATGTGGATAGTATTTATTCTGTGATTATTGTTTATGCTTAATTGGTTTATCTGCTATTCTAGTATTAATGTTTTGGGTTCCAGTATTAAATTTTAAAGTGCTAATGGTTTTGGTAATCTATGACAACTGATTCACCCCCCCTCTCAGTTGTCTTCTGGTTATTTGAACTGTCTAACAATTAATTTTATCAATTTGAAGATTTCGCCAATAGAATCCACGTTTTCCACACGGTAAACTCAATTTTTTCGCCTACACTCTCTGAGGTTGCCTTAATAAACGACCATAATTCGCCAATAGCCATATAAAGATTTATTTGCTAGGAGGACCCAATTCGCCTGACATTTTGCGGACGTGGGTGTCCATTCACCCCAATTTTCACCAACTCTATTATATTTGTCAATTAACTAGTCAACCCATAATCGCCTCGAAAATTACATAAGACGTGTTATAATTAAGCGGAATTCGCCAAATATTTGTATACCATATAAAATTCCTACCAAATTCGCTAAATAAGGATTGGTATAAATACATTCAAAGATTAGATCTATCTCTACACAATTTGGTCGGTTCTGAGCTCTCAATTCGGATCAATAGCGAAGTTTTAGACTATGAACAACCATTGTTGTTGACTGCATTGGTGACTCCTAGTGACCTATTAGGTGAGTGATCATATTTTTGAAGTGTTATAATATTATTTTGAATTCATCTATATCTATTTGTACTATTGAGTTCATTCTTATTCAGTGGGGACCCGTCAGTGCCAGTGGTCACCTGGGAGACCTCAAACATCTAGATTGTAGGTCGTAGGGCCAATAAATCATACAGTCTAGTCTATTTACTATTATTACTTCTTCAATAACTTGATATTTTTTTGTAGCCTTTATTTCGTTGGAGATGTCTAACAGGAAGAAGGGTAGGAATCTTGAATGTGGGGAAGGCCAAGAGAGGCCAACAAAATAGAGAACGGTGTCTTCGTACTTTGGCATTGGCAAAGATCGTGGTGAAAATCAGGAAGGTACATCATCACAAGTACAAGTACAAGATTCACAACCTTCACTGCATATTGAAGAAGGTGGAGAACCTAATATCTCAGATCACAATGAACATGAAGAAGATTTTCTGGTAGATACCCAGGTTAGCCGGAATGATATAATCGACTTGGGTGATAATGCCACAAACGATAATGCATGGAAGGGGAAAAAAAAAGTCATATAAAAAAATGATCAACCCAAATCATAAAAGGATCAACTAAAATCAACAAAGGATCGGGAGTGGGATATGTTAGTGAGAAATTTTCAAATTAATTGGTTGTCAAAGTATCCATTCATTGAACTAGTGGAGAATCTAATTGAAGACGAGCCTCCAATAGAATGGAGGTGTAAGATTTGCACTTGGAAGCATAAGAAGGAAAAGAGGTTGCAGCTAAAAATTGACACCATAGAAAAGCATATGGGTAAAGTTAATGAAAAAAAATGATAGACGAATTTGAAAAATCAGTAATAAGATGGAAAACAAAGGAGGAATGTAAGCATGTGAGGAATGCCGAAGAATTTTATTTTTGTGAGAAAATATAGACAAAGCATGCTGAAGTTAAAGGTTCTATTGAAACTATTCTTGGAAAAGCAATGCAAATAGAACACTTGGGAAAAACTGTTCAGTTAAGTGTTGTTTTTTATATTTTGAGCAGAGGGTGTGCTATGACAAACTACCCATCAATGTGGTTTATTACACTTTTTGAAAGTTCCTAACTATCATAATAGTCATTGGCCAGTAAATAGTGGATGGGAATGGGCAAGTTATCTTGCTGAGGTTGAAAAAGAAGATGTAAAGGAAAAACTAAGAGTCAAACTTCATTGCATTGTCTTTAGACGAAGTTACGACAATAGATAATACTTCGTGGGTATGCATGCATGTTTATACTATATAGAATCATGCCCGCCAACCTCATCTACTATTTGTTGCTAAAATGAAGGCTAGTGCGACAACGAAAAATTTATTTCAACTAGTAAAGAGTTGTCTAATTGAATATGGAGATATGGATGACATGATGATTGCCAAAAAGTTGGTGTGTGTTGGATCAGATGGAGCTTCAACAATGCAAGGTAACAGGAACGGTCTTTGCACAAAGATGGAAACTTCTTGTGCACCCTACATTACTGACACTCACTGCATGGCCCATATAATGAATCTAGCTTTTGGAATTATAAGCAAGTATGCTCCAGTAAAAAGAATTGAACATTTAGTCAGAGAGTTCTACTCACACTTTTGTCGAAGTCCCAAACTATTTATGGAATTTCAACACTTTGTTGATAGAATAACCGATGGGAACAATCTTCTTAAGGATAATGATATCAGATGGATCTCTTTGGATGGTCCAGCATATCGAGTTTTTTTAGAATATCCATCCTTGATTGGACTATTTCACACAAATCGTGACGAATCAGAGCAAACGAAATTTCTTGACCTGCTTCGGAGGTTAAGTAATATAGAGACACTCTTAACTTTGGCAACTCTTCTCCCCATGCTAGAGGAAATGAGGAATATTATGAAAAAAACCCAGCAAAGAGCTACGTATATTGTAGAATATGCTAAGTTGCGTAAGATGACATGCCTCTCCCTCGATAATCTCTATCGATCTCAACCAACATTATCTGATGAAAAATTTGCTAAGTGGCGAACACTCACATGATTTGAACAATCCGATAACTTTTTACAAATCGGTGCAAACGGGGAGATATGTGTCAGTGTACGTGGAGTTGAGATACCAATGCACTTCTTTGCCATGATCGAGCCCGAGGAACCAGGAAAGCGCCCCAAGAAGCAACTAGCAAGAGTTACAAGGGAAGATTTTAGCAAGATTGTTGAGTTTGTAACTGCTTTTGTGAAGAAAACTGCCTATGATCTTTCCTCGCAGATTAGAACTAGATTCCCTCCTGAGGAACTACTTGAAGCCATGTCTATTGTGTTTCCTCAATATTGGAACTTCAATATTGCACCTGATTTTCAAGCTAAGCTACTGACTTTGATAAATCAATTTTGCAAATCCATAGAATTCAATGGAGTAACTATAATTGGAATTTTAAATGAAACTCTTCTTAGAGAGAAATCATCCTATTTTACATACACTATGAGGGAACAATATGATAGAATGGAGAACCCCCACAAAGAGGGATCAATAACAAGGTTTTGGATAGATCTAGGTAAGAACGAAGCATTGTATGATTCAATATCAAAATATTTCAAGCTTGTTGATTTATGTCTTACCATGATATTGAGTTTGGTGGAGGATGAGAGAGTTTTCAGTGCTTTGGAGTTCCTAAAATCAAAGCTAAGAAACAAACTAGACAAGAATTTGGAAAATTGCTTGAGGCTCTATACATCTAGGTATGATGTCCACACTTTTCCTTACAATAGGGCATTGAAAATTTGGAGGTCAAAATGTGAAAGAAGAGGTTTGGGCAACACTTCAAACCAAAGTGCCAGTGGGACAATTGACTCATGTACTGGACCTACTGGTAGCATTGAGATGCAGTTCAACGGAGGTATGCAGACTCAGAGTAAAGAAAACACAGACAAGAATCAAGGATGCTCTGATTTTAATGAGGAATAGCAACTGTAAGAGATTTAGGACTACCAGTTCGTAGGTATTTATTAATCTTATTACTGTATCCTATAATTCATATTACAAAAACATACTATTGTGGTTGATAACTTGATGATATTTTATGTGTCTGTCAACTTTTTGCAATTAAAATTTAATATTGAATTGCAATTGCATTTTTCAACTTTCTATTTTCAAATAGAAAATAGCAGAATAAAAGAGCGTAATGTGTTTATTGATAGAGAGATGTTTATTTAGACATGTTGAGATTTCCATTAATTTTTTCAAAATATAGCCATAACATACAATTCATTCAATAGACAACTCTATGTGATTCTCTATGCAAAAGTCAATACCAAATTTTAGAACCCTTTGCAAATGACCTTGAATTCCCTTTTATAGAAACAAGGGAGCAACAACAACTTCAAGTTGGTTTGCAACATGTGAAGACTAAACATCAAAATCAATTACCAAGCCATTGAATCTATTATCCCATCAGTATCAGAAACTCAATACAATTTTACAAGGTTGAAGGTATCTATGACCATCATAGGCTAGATTAGAAATTTAGCACCTGCCACATGTCTCCTGAGTCCTGTTCAAAAAATAGAGTTCAAACTTAAAACTTAATTCAAGCCATGACAAATTAAATATACAAAATAACAATGCACAAAACCTAGAAATCAGAAATAGAGAAACGCAAAAAAGTTAAAACCTGAGAGAAATTGAGAATACAAATTTACAAGGCTGAAGGTGTGCATCATAGGTTGGATTAGTAATAGTGAGTGTTGCATTTTTCCTATTCATAAAACCGAGTTATTTCAAGCGATGCCAAAAGAAGAAAACCTTGAAATTAAGAGTAAAAGCAGGAAACTATGCAATACATACTATGATACATGAGATCTTTGTGCCAGTTTTTGTAGGGTGCTCAAATATTCGTCTAATGGAAGTCCAATTTCTTTTAAAGTATAGTAAGTCAACTACAACTTCGTTAACAATTAATATTTGGAAGAGTGACTTGACTCCACTATTTCACCCAATACCGCATTTAAAGTTGTCAATGGTTTGATGAAATCCAGAAACCTGTGAGGAGTCGTGTCATTAGGAAGCAAGTCTAAATCAGACTTCATTTTGTCCTCCATCCTTTTTTTGAAAGCTTCTTTGCCAATGAATTTATTTGATGTGTCAACTCTCTTCGAAAAACCAAGATTTAACAAATTGGTTGTCTTTTGTTGCAACTTGAATACCTTTTTCCCATCTTTATCCAAAATTTCCCGTGCTTCACTTAGTTTCTGACATTTTTGAATGATAGATGATGCCTTAACTGAGGCATCAATTCGACTCTTAATTCCCTTGGATGCCAAATAGCTGTCACTGTTACTGTAGACTTCTTGCAAAATCTATTTTGCAATATTCTCTTTTGAATTAACATTTCTGCTCTTCTCAATGTGCTCTTTGAGCTTCCAAAATAATAGTCTCAGACTTTCATTCAATTCCAACCATTCACACAACTTGTCACTCCTCTGCATTATTTGCCCCCAAATGTTTTCTTTTATATACTTCACTGTATTTTTCATATTGTCCTTCAATCCGTCTTCTGAAGTTTTAATTTTATTTATTTGCATTCTGTAGCTCTTCTTTAATTTGTGCACATTTCTTTCTTTCTTGCTCTACTTTCTCTTCCAAATGTTTTGCTTTTTCCGTGTCATGCTCCGATTGGTTCTGTAATTTTTTTGTTTAAGGCAACAACAGACTCCAGGTTTTTGTATAATTTTGCTGTAGAGGCTCTTTCATCACCAAAATTTTTAATGCTTTCATCTAATTTTTCCCTCAGTTCTTTCAGTTCTGCCTCCATCTGTTCCTGCACTGTAATTGCTGAGGTAGAGGCCAAATTTTTTATCCTTTTCTGTAATTCATTGCACTTGTTATTTGTTGCTTTCCTCTTTGCTTTTTTATTTTCCAGGTCTTCTTGTAGCTTTTCCATTTGTTTCACCACCTTATTTTTCTCTCTCTCTCTCTCCATCTTTAGTAGTGAAGTGTAGATCACTTCGTTGGTCTTTTTTGACACACTAATTTTGTCCACAATTTTAACTTTGAAAAAATCCATTTGGAGGATGCTAACGTGAAATTCAAAGGGATTTATCTAACTCTGTGGTGGACTTTTATCTTTATTTGGGGGCATAACAACCATGAACTCCATCATATCTTTGTTTGGGTCATATGTGGGAAATACCGTGTTCAATGCACGTTGTTCCTTTAAAGCTACAGTAACGACATCCCTCTTCAATGTCTTCTTTTTTTCTTTAATCATATTTGTTGTTTGTGCAAATTTATTAAAGAAATCATTGTAATGAAAATATGGGTTTGCTGAAGCAATTGAATGTTTGAAAGGTGAAATAACACTTGTAGTGATAAAGCCACTCATAATCCTATCCCACCTTCACTTGCAAGTGTAGTTTGTTCTGAAGGTGTTTTTGTACTTGTCATTGTTGTCGTAACCTTTTGCTTCTTCACATTGCCTTGATCACTAGGATTTTGTATAGTATCTACTACTGTTGTCCTCTTGCGAGAGATATCTTGTTGTTGCACTTGATCATGACAACTAATATTAGTACCCATGCCATCCCCACTAGTGGCAGTGGCACTTGATTCACCACCAATAGGAATACCATGTTGTGGTAGTGGTTGTGATTGAATCTGAGTGTCTGCACAAGGTGGTTTTGAAGCTCTAACAAATTGAAATGGAGATGCAGGGTAATGAGTAGTACCTTTTTATGATGAATTTGACGAATCAAGTCCAATGACTAGTTTCTCAGGACGTTTTGATTTTGAATTTTATGGAAGTGGTGCCTCGAGTGGAAACCACGAGCCTTCTCCTCTGGGACCTAGACCACCACCTTCAAAACCCATTTTTTCCACAATGTTTGCCCCTTTTTTATATTTTTCTTTCATGAAAGCATCGACTCCACTCAATTTTGCAGAGACTGTAGTAGCTGTTGGAGTGACCTCAACCTCATACTCATTTTCATCATCACTTCTGTCATATCCTTCTATGGGATGCTCCATATTCCACAATTTGGTAAACTCAATATCCTCATCCATTTCATCAAACTCTGATTTGGTTCACCAATATTCTTCCTCATAGTCCAAAAATCATTTATTTTGGTTTGAGTCCAATGTCTGTATTTACATTCATGCAATATTTTTTTGGGAATAGCTTTGTTAGATGGATTAGCAGCTTTTTGGTAGAAATTGTAGGACCTCCTATTTTCATTTTGATTTTGGATGCTTTGCTATGTTGTTTTCTATGTGTGCAATGCCATAATTTGTGATGACAATTCTTCTGTTGAAATTTTATTGTCAGCGACAATTTTCTCAATCTCTTTTTTTACCTCATCCCAGGAGTCCATGTTTCTAAGCTTTTCTAGCAATGGTTTACTTTCATGTTGACATAACCTTTTAGAGTTCCCATTTTTCTTAAGCCTTGTTTGAATGATGCCGAGTGGATCATACTGCCAGTGACCCTCAACACCAAAGCTAAAAATTGTCCAAAAATCATGTGCCACTTCGAATTCTTTTCTATCAAATGTGAACCCTCCACATGAGAAAGACAAGGAAGGAAATATGCTCTTCTTTTTCTGACCATGAAAGAGTACATCTAAGCTCTCCAATTGCCGTACATATTCCAATGCAAAAACCCTCTTTGTCACATGTATTGGAAGTTTGTAGGGTTCTACTGCTGATCCATAAAACCTAAACACAATGTAATATTCCATGAAGACCTAGTCAACCAATTGTATTTGACTTCTGAGTTGAATGCAATCTCTACAAGGCACAAGCAATCTAGGCATTGGAGTGCTTGTAATTTCATTATACATTGGTGCCAAAAAGAAGTCTACAAAATGGTTGTAGTTCTTTCTGTTATCATTCATCCTTATCTTAGGGGTCCATTCATATATTGGACACTCTGTTATGTTCTGAGTCTTCTCATCAATCTTATAGACCTCAATGTGAAGCTTGTTGGTCTCGAGTATTGCACGATACTTTGATAGAAGAAGATAGCACAAGTAGGATGTGAACCCAATTGTCTTACAGGAACTTGTTTTAATCATTAGTAATTGTGTTTGCATGGATTGAACAACGTGCTCAACAAAATTAAATCTTACTGGTTTTGTTGCGCAATGAATATTAAAAATCATTTCAAGAAGGCTGACACTCACTTCCCTATCATTTTCCAATCCCAGGCAAAATTTAAGCAAGGAAATAGTATCCTGAACCCATGGCACACAAATATTTTAATCATGAGGCTTATGATTCCGATCCAATCGAGTACCAGGCACTGTTAGACCTTTGATAAATGAATCTTTATAATTTGCATCGATTCTATCATATTGCTCTGCCAACTTTCCTAGGTCAATGTGGACGTTTGAGTTTTGTGCTTCAAACCCCAGGTTCAACAGACGAGCAAATTCTCCCTCGGTTATGGACAAAATTTCCTCTTGAGTATTTTTATTGACAATTGTTTTTCTATCTTCATCATAATTTTGGGCACAGACCATGACAATTTTTGGGCAAGGGAATACTTCAGGTAACACCATGCTGGGAAGTCCAACAATGCACGATGCAATTTTATTTGTACTTGCATTTAACATTTTGTTAAAGACAATATATTTTGCCATGTCTGGATCTCTCGCCTTATTAGACAATGCATATCTAATTTCTATGATTCACTTTTTACCATGGATAACAGGGTCATAAATATCATGGTATTCATCAGTGAAACCTATTGTTTTAACCAGTTCGGTTAAGTCTATTTTTTTATTCACCTAGGTTTTAGTTGTACTATCTGTTTTCCCCATCGTTGGTACTGTTAATAGTTCAAAATAATGCTAACCCTCAAGTTGAACCCACAATTCTAGTTCTCCAATCTAAACGGTAAACCACGAGATTCAAAAATTAAAAACGCGGGATGTAGGTGTTCTAGATTTTACCCGAAATTTCTATTTGAGTAGACTGACATAGACAGACTCTGTTGCATTCCTCAATCTCGTTTCTGAATCAACCTGGATTTACTGGTTTGTCCAAGAATCGAAATACCAATACGAGTCCCTTAGTTTGAAAACCCTCAAAAGTTCAAAAGTAAAACCTCAAGGGCAAAATTTATAGAATCGTGTTTTAATTTTATAGATTATTATTAATAACTATTCACTGTCGTAGGGCAAACAATTCATTGCTTCTTTCTAAATTCCGAGGACTAATAGTCTGACACATCACACGAGTCACTTTTTCAGAATATTTTTGAAGACTTTTTAATCCTTTACAACTTCTGCTCGAAATAGAGCTTATTACACTTAATTAAGTATACAATTACAAATTTAGAATTTAACTATACTTAATTAAATGTTTATCGTTTATGGAAGTCTTCTGGTTGAAGTTTGCAAAAAATGTTTATTGTTCCCACATTCGGCCTGAAATACACCTTACGTCGTTAACTCGTGCTCATCCAATAGACGACGGTATCCTTTATTAGTTGTCGTGGGTTCCCATTATACATAGGATTTTTGCCACCCAAACACCATGTCACCTGACACTTCATCGTCCCATGGGCCATAACCTTTCTTTTGTGTTGGTGTTCTATGACACGTGTTTCTAGTGGAAGTTTGCAAAAAAATTTAGAGATCCCACATTCGGCCTGAAATACACCTTAAGCCATTGATCTGTGCTCATCCAATGAATGATGGGATCCGTTGTCAGTTGTCATTTGTCCCATTATCAATAGGATTTAAATATGAATTAATGAATTAAATATATAATTTAAATATGTAATTTCAAAACTTGCATGATATTTCATTTTTTTTATCGATAATTTTTGTATTGTATTACTTGGAAATTAAATATTACAAATGTGCAAGTATAGGTGGTATAGTAAAACCACCAGAGTTCTGCCATCACAAAAAACACCCCCAAAAACACCATTCCCAACAAATAACAAAACCCTACTACATGCAGAAACTCCACAATTCCAATTCGGCATACCAAAATTATTAGCAGACATCCCCTCGTACATACAAAAAGATACAAATAGACAACACCAAACACCACCAGCCATAGCAGGATTAACCCAGAAACGACTTGTACTCTAGGTCATCATATAATTCTGAGAGCCGCTTCATTGCTTGGGTAGTCTTGGGTCTCGATTGCAACTCTTGACCCACCTCTGCTCGTGCCACTTCATGAAGGACCCTTAAAACTTCATCAGGCTGCATCAACCTTGTGAACATTTTGAAGGCCCGCCACCCGTGCCAAGCAAGAGCTCTGCATCTTTCCTTCAAATCACCATCAACCCATCGAATGAGTGGTAGTGATGCCACCAGACAAGCCACCCCTTCCTCAGGAACAATGCCCACCTTCGAGATCACACGAGCACACACACTATCCAGATTTAACAGGTAGTTTGAATATATTACAACTCTCAGGGCATTTTTTACCTTGTCCACCTCATCCTCAAACTGGAAATCCCAAGCGACAATCAATGAATATGCCTGCATGTTCGTCCTATAGCGATGACCTACATGGACAATTTCCTCTCTGAGCAACAATTTCACACTCTCATACAACCGCTTATCCTTAAACAAGAACAAACCTTTCAACCTCCTGTTCGTAAATCATTTGAGAAATGGGACTAATTTCTTATCAATATGGAAGGAGAAATTGGCTTCCATGCTGCTTAAGAAACCCAAGACAATGCTGGAAGTGCAGACAATATGATACCAAGAAAATGACAATCCAATTACACTCCATGACCCTCCGGCTTCCAATCCACCCAAGTTTTAAACACCTCACACTCAATTCTAGTTTCTGACATCCAGCGGCGGCGACCGTCGGCATTAATCACAAACTCTGCCATCATTCCTCTATATGTACTAGTTCAGCCACACAATTCGTCTGCACAAGTTAGCATTAAAGCCGCCTAAAGGCTAAATGTTAACCATTCACTTTCAGTGGCGTGCGTACCATAAGGCAATATCACTGCATATCCGTTGTTAGTTCCCGTGGGTCCCATTATACATAGGATTTTTGCCACCCAAATGCCACGTCACTTGACACTTCATTGTCCCATGGGCCATAGCATTTCTTTCATGTCGGTGTTCAATGACACGTGTTTCTAGTATAAGTTTGCAAAAAAAATTATCATTCCCACATTCGGCCTAAAATACACCTTACACCGTTGATCTATGCTCATCCAATGGACGACGGTATCCATGCTCGAAATTATATATGAATAATAATAGTATTAAAATTGTTAATAAATAGTTTTTAAATTATATTGTTTATATTTTATTTTTTAATATGTTGAAAATTATAATGGCAATAAATAGTTAAAAGTATTCCCAATATTTATAAATTTATAATAGTCATATTCAAAGTAGTGTTTAGAAATTAATCTGTTTAAACAAAAACAGATTAAAAAGATTTAGAATAAAGCAATATACTTCAAAATAAATATAAAATAAATTAATATATTTATTTATTTATCATTAATTAAATTAATTATAATTTTAATTATAAATTACAAGCATCATATGATATAAATATTTTAAATGCATTTATGTATACGATATTAAATATATTTCCATCTTTAAAATCTTACATTTAATAAAATTTTAACTTTTATTTAACAAAATGTTTTATTTTATTTAAGAAGTGTATTATTTAATTCTAGATATTTATTAATGTATAACATTTATATTACAATTTAAAAAACTTATATTAAAATAAGTAAATTAAATTTCCATAATCTTTAAGTTTTTTTTTTTTTGCCATTCAAAGACTACAAAAAATTGTCCCCAAACTTCAACATGTAAGCTCTCTACCTACATAGTAGAGGTAATCAGCCTGCCAAAATAGAAGCAAACAAAATAAACACAAATCTAGCATGATAGTTATGACAAAATTGCAGTAGCCGACTCTTTATAGTTAAAAAAATCAGTATCACTTACACCTAAATACTGACAAAACTTAAATTTAATCTTCATCCTCTGCCTTGTTCTCAGCAATGTTGAAATATCGTAGCTCATAGACATTATGCTTTTTCAAATACTTCTTTGTCAAGCACTTCAAATATCTTTTAGAAAAGGTCGTCTCAGAAGTGACATTGAGTTTGTTCTTTAACTTTAGATAAGAAATTAAAATAACCTGCTATGTTCGACACTATCTTCCCTCCTTTAATTACTATCCCATATCTGGAATCTTCTAATTCCAACTTGTGTTCAAAATGGAATTTCCCTTTCTCCCTGCTCGAGATTTAATTTAATGAGATTTGATATTTGTTTAAAATTTTATATTTTTTAATGGTAAAATTAAATTTTATATCCACACAAAATAATTACTATTTAAGCTATTTCAGAACATAATGATTATGCTAAGCATCCTGCCATGGCAGGAACTAATAATACAACGAAATAGAAAACATTTTTAAATCCATAAAATGCAAACTAAAACGAACTAGAATTTGCAAAATTTTCATTAATATGTTGCACAAATTTACAATTTTCGACTGTCAGAGTCCCTGTCCCTCCAAAACTTCAAAGCCAAAATGAGGGAGGTTACGAAGAAATAGCCAAAAAAAAAAAACTACTAGGAGCTAGGGCACTGCCAGTGGACGGTGGACCAGTGGTATCCAAAAAACAAGACAAAAAACTGAAACCCTTCATGGGTAACCCTAAGGATCTTGCCCTCTGTCTAAGTAGAATTCTTTAGAGATGAGAAGCTTTGAGAATTCTTCGAGCCATTTGTAGTCTTGAAATTCATCCAGGAGAAACCATTTCCGGAGTAAATCCCTACCAATCCACGCCCATTTCCTATATCGTGTCAACTGCTCAGCATTCAGGTTCAAAAGAAAAGGTTGCCTGGCCACATTTTGGTCACAAAGGAGAAGCTTGGGTAAATCACTCGCCCAGAGGATCCCCACCCCTACTTCTGCAAAGATGAAAACAATAACGTCGTCCCCAAGGAATTCTTCTTTGAACACTCTCCTTAATAGCATCAACATATACACCTTTTCTCCTCCGAGGTCCAGAAGAGACGCCAAGAACCGAGATGTAATGTTCGTGTTAACACGGTATCCATTATCATTTCTACAAATTGATTGGAGGGTTGGGTCTTTGACGTAGCCCAAAAAGTCCCTCTGGTCCTCCTTAGATGTGCTTCTCAACCGGATAGGAGTGTCCATCGTTAGAAATCTGAATACCAAATTATACAACCTAAAGACCTAAACCGGAGGCAAAATTTTAACTACTGCCAACTCTGACAATTTATCTACCAAAGGCAAATCGAAGAAGAAAGAAGCGAAGATCGTCTATAAATAGCTCTTGATACTTGCAATTCCTTCACCAACCATATTAATTCCTCTATCTTTTAAATTTTTATAAATGTTTTGTATCTCTCAGTAAATCTTTCTCATAAATGCATGAGTGTGCGAAATTGGAAACAACCATAAACCACTACTAATTACTAGATTGGAAGTCGTGCGTGCTAAGTGGATCACAGTTAGAGAATGTCAGTGACAAGACATTAATAACTGTCGATACTCGATTATATTTGATAAGTGTCTACCGTCTCCAATTCCATTCCGAGGACTTTCTGGAGAACTACGTTCTCTTCATAAATTTGGGCCGAAATAAAACTTCAGCCATTAATCTACGATTATTGAACATTTTTAAATCATTGATGGATTTTAGGTACGTGTGACGTGTCGATGAGGTAGTGCTTATCAATACATCGTTCAGAGTCTAGACTCGACGTGATGTTGTATTAATTAGATGACAAAATGGCTATTAATGGATAAGGAAAATGACAATGAATTAATGAAATCGCCAATAAAATATTTATTTTTCCATAAATAACGAAATATTAGCCAATAAAATTAAATAATTTTCAAATGGTAGATAAAAATTGTCAATACACTTAAATTTTTTTTCCTTCCGAGTATAAATTTTCACCCATACACATATTTTTTCCTTTAAATGAAAAACATTTGCTTCCGACATTATATATTTTCCCCACACAATAATGAATTATTCGCCAAGAATTTATGGAATTTTCATACCCTAAAAAAAAAATCGCCAACACAAATTAATTTTTTTTCCAAATTTGAAAAACATTTCGCCATCAATATGAACATTTCCCCCCGAAAATAATGTCTGATTCACCAGGATTTTACACTTTTGCCTGGGGGGTGGTTTCTTAAAGTTATCCCTGGTTAAAAGGATTTAATCCTTTTATTGATTTGTCGTAGTAGATGATAAAGACTTTGTTATATGTTGTGTTATAGTCCAAGATAAGAGAATATTGTAGATGATTAGTCCAGTTTGTTAGGAAGTGAGATTTGCTAATTGATTGTAGGTTTATAATAAAATTCAATTTGTGCACAAAACATGACAATTTTAGCATTAAAAAATATATTAATAACATTACCAAAAGTAGATGTAAAACAAAGAGTAAATGACAATATATGCACTTTTATACTTTACACAAATCAAGTCGAAGAAGGTGAGCCAATAATAATAAACACAATACCATAGAGTTTCCCTCACATTTTAATTAAAATGGCTTCATTTTCATTAATTGATCGAAGTTAGGCATGCAAGAACTAGGTGAGATCCTCCCTATTCCCTAGAAGAATTGGACACAAGGTTTGAAATGCCCAAATTCAATGAAACCTATTGTTACGCCACATGTCCATGCATGAAAATAATATCATAGCTCAATTAAATACAAACTTGCATCATCTTTAGTCTGAAATAGGTAGATGGAGGATGCCAAGAGAAGAATGCAAAGATAATATGTTTTTTTTGTATGACTAAAGAGTTAGAAATTTTTTTATTATAAAATGAAAAGTTTTTAATGACATTCAAATCAAATATACAAATACTTTAACAATTTATTTATTATTACTTTAAACAAATACTATTGTCACCAAGATTACCTAATTATTTATTATTAGTTGTATCTTTGAACAAATTATAAAATAAAGTTTTCCTATTCAAAATAAATACTTAACTTTTACAAAATTAAGATACAAACTTTTTGACTTAAAATATCCATAACTATACAAAATTCAACAATACAAATACAACTAACAAGGCTTAACTCCTTCATTTGTATCTTCCATTTACTACTTCCTTATACTTGTCTCACATAGTCCATCATACTTGTTATTTAGATACCTATAATGATACTATTGATGTGTTTGGCCTTTGTAGTATGTAATAGCATTCTTTAACTTTTTATTGGTCACTTGTGTCATCATTTATGCTCCCACACATGTTGACAATCCATTATAGGTAAATAAATACATTTTTATTTAAAAACTAGATAATATTCCTTCTAAAAGTTTAATGATAAGTTGTAAATTTCATTTAAAACAAAATGCTAATACAAATAATATTTAACAATTTAGTAAAATATATTTGTATTCTATCTACGTTTATCCTTATAAAATTTTCTTATCATACAACTTATTTTTGTTATAATTATTTTATTAAAGAGGTTATTTCGAGTTGCCAAACACAAAATCAAATATTTTTTTGTTTTTCACAATTAAATTTGTCATAATAAATTTGATTTTAAAAATTTTAATTGAATAAAAATTATGATAAAATGGGTATCTATTTTGTTGTATAGACAATACACTATGTTTTACTTACATTCATCTCATGATATTTTAAAAAATGTTCATTCCAATGATTTAGTTATAATGATGGAATTTATGGATGGTTTTGCAAAATATACTTTCATATCAAAGTTATTAGGCTTCTGTAACCTTATAATAGCAACATTAGTATAATCATGTCAATTCTCATTTAATTTGTGCTTATTTTGAATGAATTCCTTAATGCATGAAGATGATGAAAATATCACAAAAAATACCTAGGCACTATTTGATCATGTTTGTACACATTCCTATGCTTGTGGTCTTATCTTATTCCTATGTGAGTATGTTACTATACATTCATCTTTCTAATTATATATCATGTCTATCATGTAGTGATCCTAAGATAGTTGTTCTATGTCAGTATCCAACATTTTTGTGGTCCCAAGGCAAGTCTAAAGTTGTGAGGTCACCCACATGAACATGAACTTAAACCACCAAAATAAAAACTCAAAGACTTAAATTAGTCGACCAACTCACTTTATCTTTCTCATTGAAAGTTAAAAAGTACACATTTTTTGTAAATTGGTGTCATGTGCTAATAAAGATATTTGCTTGTATTCATTTAAGGCATCACATACACATTGATACATTCAAGTGATTTCTTATCATTCGAGAGTATCTAACAAGCAAAAACTAGTACACATTTAGATGTAGTGCTAAAAAGGAGAAGATACTCTACATCCTAGGTCTTCTCTTCAATCATCAATCATCAATTATGTGATTGGATTGATATCTTTATTTATCAATTGACATAAGAGAGACCATTATCCCTATCACATGCAAATCAACAAGCACCACAACTAGTTTGTATGTGAACCCAGAGTAAACTTTATACTAGATACCTTGAATCAATAAACTATATCAAATAAAAGAAGTTTTACTATTCTCATTCTAATGAAACAATATTACAAAACAAAACATAGGGGAAGGGTACCACTAGTCGTTATAGCTAACTTCATGAACCCTACGTTTTTAAATAATACATTGGATTTTGAGTTTTTTTTTTTTTCTTCATACGCAACTCAAGTGCTTATAGCTATTGTTTTGTCTTTTAAGTAGTTGTGATGAACGTGGTGAGATTCGTTATGCACACAAGGTTAAAAAAGTAGTCATTTCGAGTTGATGTCTAATATGTGAACCCAGAGTAAGAGAGACCATTATCCCTATCACATGCAAATCAACAAGCACCACAACTAGTTTGTATGTGAACCCAGAGTAAACTTTATACTAGATACCTTGAATCAATAAACTATATCAAATAAAATAAGTTTTACTATTCTCATTCTAATGAAACAATAATACAAAACAAAACATAGGGGAAGGGTACCACTAGTCGTTATAGCTAACTTCACAAACCCTAAGTTCTTAAATAGTACATTGGATTTTGAGTTTTTTTTTCTTTTCTTCATATGCAACTCAAGTGCTTATAGCTATTGTTTTGTCTTTTGAGTAGTTGTGATGAACATGGTGGGATTCGTTATGCACACAAGGTTAAAAAAGTAGTCATTTCGAATTGATGTCTAATACTTATTCTTGTTTGCCCCATTAATTGTTCACGTTGACCACAACAAAATTTGCAAAACAGATCCAATACTATGCACAAATCTCCCAATAATCATGTACTAATGCTATTGACCCACATTTTAATAAACTTTAATTAACACAATCAAATTAACAGTTGCGACAATATGAATGATAATTTTAGATTTCCAAGACAAAGACTGACTTAACTCCATAAACATTAAAAAACTTCTATTCTCAATCTCTTGTGTTAAAGGTCAAAGGAAAAAAGAAGAAGCCCCTACTTTTCTTTATCCACTAATAATGCTCTGATTTGCCTTGGACAAACCGTTAAAGCTTTGACAATTTTATAAGCAAAACAGTAATAATTTGGCACAGAAAGCAACATCTAATAATTGCTATAACAATGAGCACAGTGTACAGTGTAGCAGTGCATTAGTTTCAGTGCCACAGGTACATTCTTATGCTCCCATTCCCCATGCCTAAAATAATGTACTAGTGTGAAAAAGAGTGCCGTGCCATACAAGCACAAATGTACCTTTATTGGTTGTTCCATGTACTACAATGGGAGCCCATTCTCAGAGGGAGGCCCACAGTACCATAAGTTACAGTCACCGTCAATTGTCATTTTCCAGACTGCTTTCTTAGATACTATTAACTCTTCAAGCATTGAGGACAAGTGTCTTTTAGCGTCGGTTGTTTGCAGGTATGTAAAAGGAGAGACCCACCATATAAATTTTTTAAGTGCTCACTGAAACATAAAACAGCTTTGAGAAAGAACAGCCTTAAGAAATTTGAGAGTGAAGGCACAATCAAATGATCTTTGAAGTATATGTTAAGATTTGATCCACCTTGAGAGGGACTAGTACTAACAATTGTTTTATGATTGTGGACCATGGAAACATGCCCTTGAACTAGAATTTGATTGAACTTAATCCACTAGGTGGTTGCCATGATGGGATAGCCTTTGCAAGTTTGATATGAACAAGTATAGGCAATACATGTGGCAACACATACAGTTAAGTAGGAAGGAAGAAAAAAGCTCTGCCATTGGATGGATGCTTTAGGGTGCCTTGTCTTGTGCAAATCCATTGGGTACCTAAATGTTGTATTTGTAGGTATATACCCATTGTAAAGGAATGTGGAGCAAGAGCTCTCTTTTAGGGTCTTGAAATGGATTTTATATATTAAGTTTCTATTTGGCTATAAGCAATGTTATCAAATATTGCATTTGATATTTTAAGTTTTTTTTTTTATGTGATATGGTTATTTGTGATACATTTTTTAAAAGTGAATTTAAAATTTAAATATGGGTTTTAGTAAATTTGTTTTTAATTTATTGTTTTTATAAAATAAAAGGGAAAATAAGGGTCTATTTTTTTACAAAGTTTAAAGCAAAGTCAAAACATGAAAAAAATAAAAAAATTTAATAAAATTATTAGACTAACAATATAGTAAGATTGATATTAAAAAGAAATCCAATATTTGATTTATTGTTTATTATATTTAAAGCAACAGTACCATGGTGTTGATCCCATTAACAATAAATCTCAAAGGCAACCAGGCAGGTCAACAGACCATTAACAAATCACTAGCAACACATTTAAGTCTTAATAATAGTTTTAGACTATAACAACTAGTAGCATAGCATAAACTTAAATAAAACTACCAAAAAATACAAAAAATGCAGAGAGCAAGGGATTAGCCAAAAAGTTGACAAGAGTCTTTAGTGAGGAACTTGTAAAGTTTTATACGGTGCCCTTCTTTGTTGCCATCTTTGAACATCTCTTTTTCTTGTAGCATATAGAGTGTAGTAGCCAATCTATGCATAACTTTGGAGCCAAATTTTGAAACACTCACCAACTTCTTTTTTAGGTCAATAACTTTATCCTTGAGAGTAGAGAGTTTCACAACCATAGTGTCACATGTAGCATAGGTGTGGGTATCTCTAGGAAGTTCCTTCAGGGTTGTCTCTGTCTTGTCAAAGTCTTGTATGTTGGCTCCCTTGGAGTGGTTGGCTATGGTATTTTTTGAGCTTTTCCTAACATCACCAGTGTCTTCATTCTCACTCTCATTAGTAGATTTCCCTTCATTAATTGAGTCATCAGTCACAACCTCCTTATCTCTGGTCTTCGGGTGGCCTGCAAGCCTATTAGACCTTATAGGATGAGTACCACTGACATCCATCAAATCCTCCTCCTTGATCTCTTGTGCCCTCTCATCCTCAGAGGTTACTTCCTCAACAAGTGAGTTGGGTTGAGGTTAGAAGATAAAAGGCAAATCTTATTAGGTAGTTGTGACAAGAATGGTTAAGGAGAGGGAAATGATAAAAGTAGCAACATTTAAATCTCCCTTTTACAGCGAAAAACTTCATAAGCATAAGGTATACCTTCATAGGGCTTCAACAACTCTTCTTTGTTAAACCCAACATGGAGCTTGATTGGTTTTTCTCATTCTTTGTAAAATAGGGACACACTTTCATTGTTAGCCACTCTCCTATGTTTTTTCCATTTCTTGTTTGTAGTGTTCATTCTTCTAGCATGCACAATAACCTCTTTATCAATTTCTAAAGAAATTCTTGCAACCTGCACCCTTCGGTTATTCTAGGAGTTGGAAAATTGAATGGACATGCTTTCATCATGCCATTTAAGGCACTCCAAGAAAGGGGAAACCCCTCCCTTCACAACACATATGCCAAACCATGACATCCAAATGAAATTCATTGTAGTTGTTGGGTTCAATTCTAACTTTGTCTCCACCCATTCTAAACAAGTCACCTTGTGAACACTATAAAAACTTAGCCTACCCCAAGCAACACACAAAGTGATTAAAACACTAGAAATTCAAGAGCAAATGAAGAAGAACTAACTATCATGAGGGGATTAATGAATTGAGATGTGTGTTGCAATAATAAGAATTATTAATAGGAACCATCCCCATAAATTGATGATTGTGTCACCAAGAGTTCGAGGTATAATTCATGAATTGGAGGTGATAAGTCATCACACCAACCATCCAAATCAAGTCATTGTTAAAAAATAAGGATTTTCAGAAGGAAAAAAAACATTATTAGAAAGAATCCCAACTAGGATATAGGAAGTACATGGGTCATCATTACCAAGGGGTACCCACTTATGTAATAAATATCATTTGATTGAGCACAACATTGTCACAGTATTAGAAGACCACGCCAACAATAGGGCCCATGACAAAACACAACGTTGTGTCCTAATCATCATCGTATTACCCCAAGCTTGAGTCAACATCCATGTCATAAAACAACACATGAGATACCAATTGGGCCAACATTCAAAGAAAAATGAATATAAGTTCAAATTAATCCACCCCAAATCACTCCCCAATACCAAAAAACTAATAAGGAGTAGGTACTAAGTATCCCAACCATAAACAATGTTAACAATCATTATCAAAGAGGGGTATTTTTTACTCCAAGTAGAAAGGAGTCTCCTAATATGTTTGGGGAAGCAGGAGAAGCTTTCCCAACACCTTAAGGAACCTTGATTCATCCCTAAGAAAGGCAAAGCATCAACAACCCAAGTTTTGTCTTTGTAAGTGTGTTTTAGTTTGGACTACTCTAGGCTAAATAAGAATTTATGGATGTCATTATTGATGTCTTCCATAGCTCAACTTGGGTGGATAGATCCTTTCATCACATCAATGATCAATTTGGAGTCCCCTTTGATGAGAAGGTTTGTAATTCCAATGGATACGACAAACTTGACACCCCAAAGAAGATCCATACCCTCTGCCAACTTATTAGTGTTAACACCAAGTCCTCCTGCATAACCAATCACAACTTCCCCTAAGGGGGATCTAAGAATATACCCCCTCTATAAATGCCTAGGTTCTGATGAATATGAAAAACAAGTTTTAAGGACCTGGAACATTTAACATAGGAGCATAAGATAGTTCATCAAAAAGCATCCAGAGAAGCAATGAAACAACTTAAAAAAAGACTAGCAAAAAGGCCAGTAAACCGAATAGACAACTAAAGAAAGGAACAACAAAGCAGAAAAACCAGAGAAAAAGACAAAAATGACAAACAACAACTATAAAGACTTAAGAAGACCAGTCTCCTTATTGACTAGCTGGTCATAGTTTGTCGAAGCAACTTTGAGTTCTTCCATATCCTTGTTTGGCTTCTTCTCCTTCTTTTTGCCTCTGGTTCTCATTCTAGGTCCTTGCACTTCTCCCATACCTTCAATGTCAGGTTCCAGCTCCAGGGAGTCCTTCTTGTTCTCCAGTTTTTTTATGAGAATTTTGGTATTGTCGACCGAGGCCTTCAGAATGCTATAGCTTTGTTCAGCAATGCTTTTGAGGCATTTTTCAATTTTGTTGAATTTGTTGTCAGTTTCTGCCATTCTCCAGTCTGTAGCATTGTCATTGGTTTTTATCTCTGTCAGGGCCGCCTCAATTTGCTCAAACCTAGGGTTGAAGGAGTCTCTAATCTCTTCGGTTCTGGCAATAGTTTTACTCAAATCCTCAACATATAAATGCCTAGGTTACCCCTAGTAGATTTGATTTATTGTTAGTCATTGATTTTTGTGCGAAATATTAAAAATTGTATATCAAGGTGTTGTATAAAAGTACAAAGTGTTAATTCATTTACATATTGAGAGATTATTCATTATTTCTCACTAATAGAACATTTAAAAAACATAATTTGATCATTTAGAATATAACATCAATATCTATATTCATAAGGAAAAATCTAGGCATCTACATTCTACTTGACATGTTTGCAAACTTGTTCAAACATTGTTATTGATCCAAGTTTTTGACCAAGGTGAAAGGTGGGAATCTACTTGCCTTCCTCATGTAACACAACAAACTCTACTAATGCTTGTTAGCACTAACATGTTAGAGGTGAACTTTTTTAATGAAAAAAATAGATAATAGAATCAAATGCATAATGTACATATTGAAGTCACAGTTCTACAATATTGAACCAAAAATCTAGATCAAATTGTTGAGAGATATGATGAATCATACAAAAGATCTATAATAGAATATTCCTCATTGTTTCTAGAGATAAGTACACCTAATAATTTTGCCAAATTTTATAACATAAATATCTATTGCTTCTTAATTCTATCGATAACGTTGAAGAAATTTGTTTATTATTTCTTATTGCATTGATTTACTATATTTTAAAAAGAAATTTTGTCTCTTTTAGTTTTGGTTAACTTGTTTGACCTTACACCCTTTTCTTTTATCTTTAGGGTTTGATTTTTTTTTTCATTTTAAAATTTGATTATTGTTAGAGATCCATCTATGCTCTTTAGTGATGATTACTCTTCTTTGTCTCTTGATGGTATGTTACACAATGATTACATTTCAATGTTGTTTCCTCATATGATATGTTTCATATGTTTTCTCATTAGGTGTCTATTATTTCTAATGCATATATATTTTAAAATATTAACTATGATGAGCTTAAAGTTGTTTACATAGGCATGCGATTTGATGAGTTTCTTTTATTTATTATATGTGATGCCTCATGCTTTACAATAATACAATATGTTCTTAGATGCTCATTTTTTATTATATAATTATATATGACTTAGAGTGATCTATTAAAAATAGGCATTGTTTAAGGAGGACTAAGATGCCCTGAGCACCCCTATCTTGGACTAGGACACCTTGGGTGCCCCTATCCACTAAAAATAGGGCAAACAAGCATGAAAAATAGAGTACATAGCCCAATGTACAAGTTTAGAATCCCGTGTAGAAATATAACATCAATTTTGAGGTAAGAAGATCGAAAATGGACCTGGGAGAGAGCTAGGATGAGATATGCTAAAGTGGGGGCATGAAAATTGGTGTAAATTGTACAAGGTTACAATTTACAATGCTACATCTAGTCCCCACTTTAGTGAGAGTATGAGTAGATAAGACATCACTAGATTTAAGGGAACAAGCCCCCAAGCCTAGGATCTTAACATATGCAAGGACACACAAACCAAGACAAAAGAAAAATAAAGTCAAAACAAGGTCACATGAAAGACATACAAAAAGACACAAAATGGGTTAGTACTAAAAACAAAGGCTCCAAATCAACTAGTTGAAGAAACCTTGATAGTTAAAAAGTCTCAACCGTTAATATCATTCTTAGAATGCTATTACAAGAGCACAAGTGGTCACATAGAAAGAGAAAGAGCATACATCAAGTGATGATAAAATAAACCATGATCCAATAACTAGCAAATTGCATTATGAGAGGGAGTCATGAGAAGAGAAAGAAAGGAACACAAATTCCACGGGCTAGCAAATTGTGTTATGCTAGGTGATCCATGAGAGGCCACAAATTCTATGGGTCAACAAAGTGTATTATGTTGTGTGATCTGTGTCAAAGGAGAGCCAAAAGGTCTAGAAAATTGTGTTATGCTAGTCAACTCTTTTGCAAAAGGGAAAGGAAGAGTCAAAAGGTCTAGCGAATTGTGTTATGCTAGCAACTGTTGGTGTAAATAATTATTCATCATGGACATTATTACACTTACTTAAGTTTACTTAGGATAATGCATTTCATAGTAGTTTGGATATGAGACACTTGGGTGTTTGTGCCACATTGGGATAGTGTGTGTAGGAGAAATTCCACCTTTTATGGTGTTGATCTTGTTATTACACTATCATATCCACTTATTGTGGAGTGATAATTCCACCTTCGGTGGGTGATCCACCTCATGTGGAATATTATATTATTTCTCCTACCTACCCACACCTATTTCCTACCTACCCTTGTTTCTCATTGAGCCACATGTCATGTTTGTGTGCTCATACATCCATATGGCCTTGCCTATATAAGTAAGCCTCTATTCATTGTATTTGTTAATCCAGTTGATTATTGTTGATCATTTCTATTGATGAGAATACAGTTTATTCTTGTCCCATATTGTGTCTCTATTTTGTACATTTCATTGAGCTCTTGATCTTGGCAAAATCCAACATGGTATCAGAGCCATTGGGGCTTCATTGATTCGTCTTGAAGAGGCATTATTGCGACATCAAGAGGTAGATCTGAGGAGCAACATCTTTTGGAGGCGTCCTAGACCAGATCCGACCTCACCATTGCGTCTAGAAGGCCCTTTCCATGAATTTTGGTTATAAAGTTGGCCTATTTTGGTGAGAAAAAATCTTTCTCCAATTTTGCTTATATTGTACGGATTTCGAAATTTTTTTATATTTTTTCGGAAATTTTTTTTTTTCCTTTTTTAGAATTTTTAAAAAAAAAATCAAAAAATCAAAAAAATCGAAAAAATTTCGATCAAAAAAAAAAAAAGAGAAAAATCAAAAAAACAAAAAAGTTTTTTGGGGGGTCCGCAGACCCCCCCCTCCCGTGACTCTGCAGGTCCGCAGATTCTCTGTCGCACTGTACCTGCACACCCGTACGCCGCCGGTCCCCGCTGCAGGTCCCTGCCAGTCATAGACTCTGTTTTCTGCGCCACCGCCAAAGAGATCTCCGTCCGCCGCCGCCGCCTCGCTCCGCTTCCTCGTCTCGCGTCCACAGCAGACTCCGCACCGAAGACTGCCGAAGCTGCAGCCAGCAGCTCCTCCCGCGAGCGGCCCCCGCAGCGCCGCTTAGCCGGCTCCTCTGCCCAGCGTCGGCAACCACAGCCTCTGCCCTGCCAGCACCGCGACCTCTAGCCACGTAACCCAGACCGGAGGAAACCGTGCCCGCCACATGGCAGGCGGCCACTAGCCCGCGGTACAAACCGTACTGCATAGTCAGATATTCCGTACAGTACGGACGCCCAGTTAGTAAGGCAGGATGTTTTTGTGACGGTCATACAACCGTCAAATTTAACCCCGTAAATTGCTGACATCAGCGCCACATCAACAGGGTTTGAAAATTTTTGGACCCCCTCTCATTTGCATTTTTGATTTTGTAGTTCAACTTCAAATGGCCATAACTTGCTCATTTTTGCTCCTTTTTGGGTGCAATTTTTTTTGAAATGGGCTAGAATTTCGTGCTCTCCGCAGTGGTGAAGAAATTTTTTGATTTTGATGCATGGATTTTTCAGAAAATGCAGTTTTTGGTGACTGTCCCTGAGTAATCCCAGTTTTTGCAACTTCAGAGGCTTCGTTTGGGGTCATACGACCTCCTTTTCAGGTGCCATTTTTTTTGAAAGTGCATATTTTTTCATCTACTTTCACATGATGCTATCATATTGATGCCATTGTAAGTAGAAATTGTACTTCCAGATCTTGGCCATTTTTGGCTCTCTTGGTACTTGTATATTTGTTTGAATCTCAGTTAGGTTCATTGCACTATTGATAGAAGTCTCTTGTATCTCATTTGAGAAGTTGTAAAATTTGCATCATAAGTCCATTTTGCCTTGTTTTGCAAGTGGCTCATTGTAATCGCACTAAGTATAAAGTGCCAAAATCATCACTTTTGGGGGGGTACTTTGATTGATTGAATTTGGGGGGTGTCTCTTGTGCTTTTGTGCTCTTGTGTTCCTTCCTTTTTGCTGCTATGGGTTCTTCTAAGTTTCCTCTCTTAACTCCACATAACTATGCCACTTGGAAAACTGATGCATGGAGTAAACTTATGGAAAAAGGACTCACTCATTACATTGATGGAACTATTGTTGCTCCAGCTGATCCTAAGGCTGATCCAGTTGGTCACTTAGATTGGCTCACTAAAAATATCATGGCAATTGGTACCTTAAGAAAGTATGTATCAAAGGATCTCATTTTTCATATTGAGAAATGTACTCTAATCAAGGATGCTTGGCAAAAGTTTCAAGACTTGTATGGTCAAGTTGATGAGATTAGGGGATATCAAATTGATAGTGATCTCACCATGTTAGATCCCAAGAACTTTGATACTATACAAGATTATGTCACTAAGGCAAATGAGTTGAGGGCACAACTCAAAGATTGTGGCATTGATAAGAAAGATACTCAATTGATATTCAACTTGATAGGCAAGCTTCCACAAGAATATGCAACATTTGTTTCTAGTTTCCAAACCCATAGGATGACAATGGGTTCAAGCTACACAATGCCTACATTTGATGCTTTCAATGAAATGTTGATGATGGAACAAACTAAGTTGATAAGCATGGGCATTCTTAAGGCTTCTAAGTCTCAAGCATTAGTGGCAAATCAAGGGAACAAAGGAAATCAAGGAAAGGACAACTCAAACAAGAAGAAATGGCAATCAAAGCCTAAGGAAAAAGCACCATCTTCTCCACAACAAGGAGATTCATCTTCCAAGAGAGATAATTCACCAAAGAGAGAAAGACCTACTTGTGCTTATTGTAAAAAGATTGGTCATGAGGAGCATCGTTGCTATTCTAAGAAGATTGATGAGCTCACACATATCATCAAAAAGCATAACATTGATTTGCCTAAAGTCTACAAGAAGGATGATTCATCAACTTCAACTTCCTCACATTCAAAAGGAAAAGGGCAAGCATTCATGGCTTCTACAAGTGGAAAGACTCACTCTTTTGGAACAAGAAAAGGAAAAGCTCTATGTGCTACTATCAGTCATGATTCAGAGAGATGGCTTCTAGATTCAGGGGCTTCTCATCATATGGCATCTTCGCAGTCTATGTTCTCTACATTTGAGCCTTGCACCATGCCACAGATTTTGATGGGCAATCATACATACATGGATGTGATTGGGAAAGGATCTATTGACATTGGGGATAACTCCTTCAATGATGTGTTGTGTGTACCCCACTTGACAAACAATCTCCTTTCTATCTATCAAATCACACATGGCGCAACTAAGAGAGTTGTGGAGTTCACACCTAACTCAGTTTTCATTAGAGACTTGGAGACTAGAGCTTTCATTGCGACTGGGGTGGTTGATCATGCATCTCGGTTATACTCCTTTTCAGATTTTGTTGTTGATGATGATTTCACATTTGATGATTCTATACATGATGTTCACACTTCTTGTGATGGTTCAGATTCTGAGGAGAACTTTGGACACTTGAACATGGGGATTCTCACATGTGACCCCATTCTTGAGTCTTGTATTTCATCTCCTCATATTGATATCACATCACCTATTGCACCTGATGATGCAGATAGTGCGACAATTTTGCCTTCATGTGATTCAGTGCAGTAGGATATTCATTGTCTTCCAGCTTCAAATTCATGGGATGATTACATGACAGATATTAGAGGTTTGTTTGTGGAATCCTACATTGCAGATTTGGGAGACATCATTGATGACATACATCTTCTCTTTGATGAAGATGATCCTTCTTCGATTGTTGCGAGGGTACACTCTGACCCTCTTGTTCATTCTCTACATGATCATTCTTTCGAGGTTGACATGATTGTGGATACTTATGTATAGCAGTTGGAGGAGGTCTCTTTATGTTTTGAGGAGACATATGAATCTTTGGAACATGTTCTACATCCATCTCCACTCAATCTTGGAGTGCCTTTTTCAGCAGTGTGGCACAGTTTACCACCTTTGGAGGGGGTATCTTTCAGCATCGACATGGGGACACTTGAGAAGTTTTCAGAGATTCCTTTCATCATGAGTTTTCTTCATACATCTTCCCTTCATGATTGGGGAGACTTCATGGATACACCTTTGGTTTTGTTTCTTCCTAAGGGGAGGAATGTTGTTCGACGTTCATGGAGCAGTTTCTTCATACATCGAGCTTCTATCATTGGTGCAGATTCTTCATTGAGGGAGGATCACAGTTTGACTTCTCTTCTTCTCTCATATGGGGGGGACTTTTTGCTCACATGGGGTTTTGTTCCTCACATTCTTCTATGAGAGTTCTCTTGTATGTTTTTCATCTCTCTTTTGGGGGAGGGTTTTTTCCCATTGGGTTTTTCTCTCTTTCCCCACTTTGTGAGAGATTTCATTGCATTGGTTTGCATGCATTTGCATTTGTACATGGGTACCTAACATGGCCTCATAGCCGGGACCCATCTTGCATTGCTTAGTTGCATTGTAGACTTAAGTGCATTCCCCTAAGTTGCACTTAAGGGGGGGTGTTGGTGTAAATAATTATTCATCATGGACATTATTACACTTACTTAAGTTTACTTAGGATAATGCATTTCATAGTAGTTTGGATATGAGACACTTGGGTGTTTGTGCCACATTGGGATAGTGTGTGTAGGAGAAATTCCACCTTTTATGGTGTTGATCTTGTTATTACACTATCATATCCACTTATTGTGGAGTGATAATTCCACCTTCGGTGGGTGATCCACCTCACGTGGAATATTATATTATTTCTCCTACCTACCCACACCTATTTCCTACCTACCCTTGTTTCTCATTGAGCCACATGTCATGTTTGTGTGCTCATACATCCATATGGCCTTGCCTATATAAGCAGGCCTCTATTCATTGTATTTGTTAATCCAGTTGATTATTGTTGATCATTTCTATTGATGAGAATATAGTTTATTCTTGTCCCATATTGTGTCTCTATTTTGTACATTTCATTGAGCTCTTGATCTTGGCAAAATCCAACATCGTCTCACAAAAGGAAAATGAAGAGTCAAAAGGTCTAGCAAATTGTGTTATACTAGTCAACTCATCTTGCTATGACGTTGTCTAGTTTTAGGAATGAAGCACCTTGTCTAAGACTTTTGGTCTAGTTTCGATCATGCAACAACCTATATGAGACACATAATAGAAAATGTACAGTTTCAAGAATGAAACATCTTGTCTAAGACTTTGGTCTAGTTTTGAGCATGTACATCCCATCTAAGATATATAATAGAATTTTTCTAGATTCGGTAATGTAACATCTCGTCTAAGACTTTGGTCTAGTTTCAAGCACATGTATATCCCATCTAAGAGGTATAATAAAAAAAACCCTGACTTTAGGAATGAAACATCTTGTCTAAGACTTTGTTTTGGTTTCAAGTATGTACAACTCGTCTGAGAAATATAATAATATGCAATTAGGAGGCCACATATATGGCCACATATATTGTATCGCCATGAAAGACAAAGAGCCCCCAATAGGCAAGCTGCTAGTGTCACATAGTGAGAAGCAACATAATAGGATGAAAGGAGTGCTAGTGCACTGCCTTCAAATTTGGATCAAGAAAAAGCATGAGGTTTGGTGTGAGATTAATATGATCTCTATCATATAAATGTTGAACAAATGCTTTAAAATCCTTACAATCAACAAGAGAATGAGAATGAGTATGATAATAAAGGGAACATATGTTTTTGATTAAGGCAAAAACAAGTTTTGAAGGGTCCCGAAACCCTTTAACAGTATCAAAGTTCAGTGAAGTCTTAACAAGAAACTAAGCCAACAAAGAGCACAAAAAATTAACAACCCCATAATAGAAATAAATCACATTACATCAAAAGGGCAAAGACCAGAGAGAAAAAAACAAACATAGGAGAAAGCAAAGAGCACAAAACACAAAAAAGCCAACAAAGAACCAACACCAAAACAACAACCCTAGTCCAACAATTTCATGGACTATTCCATCTCTTTTTCAATTACGATCATTGTGTCAGTGATCTTCTTGAGCTTCTAAAAGTCAGGAGGAGGTCCAGCTTCCTTTCTCTTCAATGTACCTCTGGTCCTTTTGCTGGGTCTTGAAGAAGTACCCTGTTCAGTATTAGCATCCACATCCACCACTTCCTTCAGCTAGAACTGCTCTTCAAAGTTGCTAGTCATATTCTTAAAGATTTCCACAGTGGAACCAATCACTCCATGACTAGTTTTTACAACCATCTTGATGGATTCCTTGATTTTAGCATTTTCATTTTCTAGAGTTTCCATCTTGGCTTCATATCCCTTCTTGAAATTTTCATAAGCCTCCATAGTAGTTTTAAGATATTCTATGATAGAAGCCATATCCTTCTTAGACCTGGGGGTCATCTCATCTAACACCTACACTTTCTCCATTTGCTTGACTTTATCTTTGACAATTTCCAAATTGTTTCTACCAACTCTTTGTTTAAGCTGGATGCCCTTAATCTCATGAAAAACCCATTTAAAAATCTTAAAAGTATCCACAACCCCATTTCTGGCCAAAGCGAGAACATCATTTACAGACTCCTTATCAGAACAAAGAAAATGTGAGAATGTTCAAGAGAGCTCAGAAAGGGCTGACATTTCTCAAGGTTCTGATCAAGAAGGGACTCACTAGAAGTAGAGGTAGAAAGACTCTTATCCTAGTTGTGAAGATTGTCAACCGAAGCACCAACAAGGTTAGGATCAATCTAATGAACAAGGGGGGAGCCAAATTTGCAATGATTTTTGGATTTAGGTCTCTTAACAACACTAGCTTTACCCTTATTTTTAGGAGTGGCCGAAGAGGGAATGAATTCCTCATCCTCAATCTTAGTATGGTACTCTGATGCAGGAGCATCCTCGGTTCGTGGCAATCTTGCATCAACCAAAAATATTTCCTTTCTGTTTTGCTTTATGTTTTGCAGTTTCAACATTTCATTCTACATTTTCTGGAATTGGCTCACTGGATCTTGAGGAGTTGGATTTTGCTTGAGGACTTGATCATATACCTTATTCCCAAACCACAGATCATTTGGATCATTTTTTGGCAATTTATCGCTACCGGTTTCCGAGACAATTTTTTGGTATCGGTTGCCTGGACCTATTTACATTTATAATCTACCGGGATCTACCAGATCCCTTCCGTAGCTTGTAGAGCCTTGAGCATTTATTTTTGATGTTCCTTGGCATGTGGTTGATCTTTCCTTTGATCTACACATCATCCTTTATATTCTCCAAAGGAATTTCTTTGGCAGAGGTCGACCTTGTTGTTTTTACATGTTAGGTCTTGTTCTTCGACATTTGATCCCTTTTTGGGCTAACCGGATCCCATTGGATCGTATAAATCATTGTAATTAAGCATTAGAATGCATACAAGTAGAGACCAGTTAAGATATAGAACATAAAAGATAGATCTTAAGATTGAGGTCCCGGTTGCGACCTGTTCTGTAATCAAGCATGTTTTAGAAGGCCAGTGGGCCGGTTTCTATAACCTGGTTGTTACTGGTTTTTTGTAAATAATTTTCATGACATAATTCATTTAGTTATGCATTGCCTCCATCATATCCTTGTGTTTTTGTTGTGTTTACTCTTGCTGACCGATCCAGATTGATCTCTTTGAGGTCCCTCCCAACCGGTGACTGCACCAACTCATCCTCCAAAGAGTGAGAGTCCTTCGTATCAGAATTAACCTCGTGAAGGGGGGGGAGTCGTAGGCGACAAAGATTTCACATGCTCAAAGGTAAGAAGAATGAGGCCTTAATGTAAAATAGGGTTTTTGACAAGATCCTTCTTATGATCAACAATGTTGGTATTTAAAGATCTCACAAGAAAAAAGGGAAATCAAATTCTTATCTTATGTTGAAAATGGTTTAGGAGAGAAAAATGGTAGGCAAAGGCTCTTGTGTACCTCCCATCAAGAGTGACATACCCCATAATCACCTTCAAGACAACACCCCGTATGGACTTGATCTTCATAGTGTTGTAGCTAGTAGTCCCATCTCTCACTAAATTTTTCCTTTCCTTCTCCTGCTTAGGGAAGAGTTTAACCGCATTCTCAAACAATTTCCTGTCTTTATAAAACTTGGCACCATCAGTAGAGAGACCAGTTACCTCTACAATTAGGTCCTCATTGATGACAATTTCTCTACCAAAGAGGTTGACAGAGTCATTATACTTTTTGACAAAATCTTAGTAAACTTATCTTTCACCCCATGTAACTTCTCGATGGAAATAGTGAAGCCGCCTTTCTCCAAAATTCGCCAAATAGTTTGATTGTTTTTCAGCCCTATGCAATCCATGGGTTCCACACACTTCAAATCTCCCCTCATTTTATTCACAATCACTATGCCCAAAAACCAGTCTATGAATAGCCAAACCACTGTAATTATTCAACCCAAAATCGGTATGAATATTTCTGTGAATGCGTCTTGATCCCAAACTAACCCATAAAATGTGCAGGAAGAAGGCTCTATAATAGCGATTACTTCTAGTCTCCCATGAAATGTCCTTCGCATGCCATACACAATCAATTCTATTTTCAAAAAATCACAAGGGTGATTTAGAAATTATTACAATAATCATTGCAACTTAGCTTCTCGGTTGGTGAGGTTATCCAGTCTAATTAACCCCCTTACTTCATCATTCAATTTATCTCATTTTCGCCAAATTAGCTTTCATGGGATTTAACTCCTAGGTTGGCAAAATAGTCCGCCACATTATTTTCTCTAAAAGTATGAGAAATTTGACATCCTTCAAAAGAATTGATAATTGAATGAGATAAATTTATCCAATTAGCAATACTCCAAGAGGGATTTACTTCTTTTTTAAGACATTGGATAATATTTTTAGAATCCCCTTCAATCCATACCGTAGTACAATTCATCTGTTTGGAAGTTAAGAGGGCTTGATAGGCTCCTATGGCTTCGACAATGTGGTTAGTTTGGATACTCAAGGGGAGTGCCACAACCGAGATACAAATGCCATTACTATCCCTAATCACCCCCCACACCCAGCTGGACCCGGATTACCCTTCGCCACCCCATCAAAATTAATAGCCTCCTGTGGATTCTATAAGTCTAGTGGTTGTATTGGGCATTGACAGGTTGATCTTTTGGTGCAACGACAACCCTAGCTTGTAACAAAACAAACCAATAAGTCCCATCACAAGGTTTTCTTATCTTCTTAAAGAATATGGAGATATCCACCTAAATTTTCCAAGCATTAGCAACCTTGTAAACATAGTCAGTACAAGTTTGAGTCTCTTTTCTCAAATGGGCACCATTGAGGCAATTAAAGTTTTCCTTTACAACACTGTGAATTTTTTGAAAAATAATCTTAGCAGTGAAGGCAAAGTCTCTGAATATCCGATTATTCCTCTCTTTCATACCCCAAATAAGGTGTAGAAGAGAATAGGACTAGAGTCTTTTGATAACTCGATTGTTACTAGGAGTTATCCATTGACTGAACAGATCTGGCATGGTAGAAGGAAAGACCCAACAAAGATCTCAAAGTTGAAGCATTCTCCCCCAAATTTCTTGAGCAAAGGGGTAGCATATGAAGAGATGGGAGACATATTCAACATCAACCATGCAAAGGATGCAAATATTGGAAAGTTGAAATCCCCTCTTACATAACTTGTCAATAGTCAGAATTTTGTTTTGGAGGAGAATCCAGGAAAAAATATTGACCTTAGGGGTAAGGTTTTTGATCCAAGCATTGGCCCAAACAGGGCTAGAAGAGATATGATTAAGAAACATCATAGAAAAAGCTGAAGAAACCAAAAATTTACCAAAAGGATCAGATTTACACACCATCAAATCATCCGATTGAACCACAGAGGCCGAGTTCAGGAGAATTTGCAAACGGAGTATCTCCAGACTAATCTGAACCAAATTGACCTAGCAGTGATTCCTCCAATAATCTTCAACCAAGTGACCAAATATTCTAATTCATTCTTCCCTGAAGGGATTGAATGAAGAATTGAGGACAAGAGGCTAATTACCAATCCAAATATCCTCCTAGAATAGGATGCTCGATCCATTATTCAATTTCCAACCAACACCTTTAGAAGCAAAGCTTCTAACATTAATAATATTGTTCCAAAGATAGGATCCACAAGATAAACAATCCGAGGTGATAAGTTCTTTGAATGAGGTAATTTGACTTAAGTATTTACTATGTAATATAGTATTCCATTCCATTCTCTTTGAATAAGTCCTCCACACCTGCTTTGCTAGTAGCACCTCATTAAAAGATCTGATATCCCTCAAATGAACCCCTCCTAATTTCTTAGGCTTACACTATTGGAATCCAAGAACACTGAGAGCGGGGGGGGGTGAATTAGTGTTCTACTGGAATGATCAATTGTAACCTTATTAAAGAATGCATACACCAACCGGTATACTGGTACACATAGAATTGAAAGAAGTAAAGCAACCAATAAGCCAATCACATAAATGAATACCATAACACACAAAATTATACGTGGAAAACCTCAAAGAGGAAAAATCACGATGGGATTTGTGACCCACAATATCAATCCACTAGGCATATGAAGAGATATTATAAAATATAGTGGCCTGCACTTGCAAGAAGGCTTACAGCCTAAAGCACACTGCTCAATCACAAAAGGAGCCTCACTAACTACATACAAATCCAGACTACAATCCAGAGAAATGATTTAACCGCAAAGATATCATCTTCTATGCTTGAATACAGTTCCGACTAAGCTTTGTCTATTTCGGTCTAAAATCCTTAACCCTATACCAGAATAACCCTTTACAAAAATATCCTCACATACATAATCTCTCTCATATATTTCACATCCCCTTTATTATTTTTTGCCTAATACATATTACAAAATGATCTAACCAACTGACCTATATACCCTTTACAATTCATCATCCCTTATGTCGGCTTACAAAGATAATTACAATATGAATATACATGTCGGCTAGATAACATTAATACATTAATATAAAAAAAATTGCCGATGCCAGATCCAAAAGATGTCGGCCTCCAATACCGATAACCTGATTTTAAACCATGTCGGCTTGCATTGTGGGTAACAAAATAATTCCTTCCAACTCGTCAGTGCTGGTGCCGGTGAAGTGTGTGTGAAGTGCCTGTCGGTACACAACTGAACCAAAATATGAAGCCAAAATAAATTACCATGTTGCCATCAATGACAACATAGTGAAACCAAGCAATTGAGTGTCAATTTCCAACAATATTCCCCTTTGGCATTGATGGCAACACTCATGTGAAAAATGATCATGGTTTCCATTTGCCGGTTTCATCCTGAACCTGCTCCCCCTGAGGTGAATATCCATCAATACAACCTACTCCATAATTTTCACCTATACTCCCCCTAATGTATACAACTCTCTTTTTCCTTTTCACATCTATATCACTCCCCCTTTGACATCAATGCCATAAAAAATACCAAAAAATGGGACAAAGAATGAAAGACTGTACAATGAATATGTCCTAAAATACCTTACCGGAGCTGAATGTATTTGAAAATATCTGGATAGGCCTTCTCCAATAGCTCAAGATAGGTATCCTAACCAGATTGGAAAGTGCCAAAAATAGATACAAGTCCATTTAGCATATGGGCAAATGACTATTTCCCATTAAGCTCTTCCGGTGTGGGCTTACCAACCAGATCTACACACTCCTTCTTATTTACACTTAATGAATCTAATCGAGGACTCACCAAACCTCTAAGACTTCTGACTCTCCTTATGATTTTATCTTTTTCTTTCTCAAGAGCAAAAAATTGGGCTTCCAAAACCAAAATCTGACCATCTATAGATGTAGGTAATGAATTCAATCCATCAAAAGAATTGGATATACCTGCAATCTCCTCCTAAATATCCTTAATCTTTTTATCTATCTCAGCTGTGAGTAAACCTGTATTATAGCATACCCTGTAGATATTAGTACACTGCCTCAATGCATTATCTATCAATTTCAACTTTTCATTAATCTTCTTCCTCTCAGACTTAATCACTTGATCAAATGTAGCTCGTTTTGCCCATGTGAACCTCTCTAGTGCTTGTCGGTTTGATATCTACTGCAAAGATTGAAAATCCTTTGAAATGTGCTCTGTGATAGTCTTAAGCTTGTTGGATGGGCTCGCTTCTCTATCAAATTTTTACTTCGGGACTAGTCTAGGCAAAATAGTGATAGACTAGTCAATAACACTTTTATCCATAGATCCCTCCTTCAACATTTTATGTGCAACCATCATCATGAGTTCAGTAGAACTCATCTCGGTTATGCTTTTCTTTTCAACCCGTGAGGTGTCAATTGACAATAATGATGGACTTACTACCAGTTCCCTGCCGAATTCCCTTTTCTTCTCCTCTGATGTTTTAACCTTTATATCTTCCTCACTTGCATTGGTGGCTTTGCCACTTGGTCCAATCTTAGTAACTGTCGATTCCTCCCTAGGAACAATAACCTCATTCTATACATTTGTATCCGGAGGACTATTGTCCTCAACATTAGTAACCTATACATTATCAACCTTTACACTCTCTATATCTACCGATATCTCAACATTTTCTTGTACATTTGTATCTATCGGGGGCTCAATATCCACTATCTTAATGTTTTTTAAAATTAAGTGTGAAGTACCCATAATACCCTTACCTTTCCCTTCAACTAGGATGTTTGCAGTATTTGTCTTAGGTTCTGATGAAGTATAGAAACCATGGTTCTCTTCAAAGAACTTGACCTATGCCTTGTGTGTCTCCTTGATTATCTCATTTACTCTACCTAACATTAAGACTGATTATTCTATGCTTGTTAAATATTTTCCTATCTACAATCTCAAGTGTCTTGTCCATCTCCTTTGGAGAAATATAAGCACAAACATATAACAACTCTTGTATCTTTATATACCTATCCTCTTGCATTGCTGATAGTCTTCTAGGATCTAAAATATCATACAACTGTGCTGGTATTTAGTCTTCAATTTCTATCAAGGATTTCTTATAGATATCCAAATACAATAAAATTGATTCCTCTACCTCTCTTTGGTCATCATTATCTAAATGTTCATAATAAAACTGTACATTCTTTAACATACCATCTTTAGTAATTTCATCAACTAACTCTGCACAAGTCTTTGGTGGAATGATAGTTACATTACCCGATTCAATTTCCAGATCAATGCCATCCTTCTTCTTTCTCCTTCCAATACCGAATGGGGCTGAAGGTGTTTCTTTAGGTGCTCTTCTCTGTGCCGGTACCTTGATAGTAACTTTTCTAACTGGTTGCTTCTTAGCCTCTACCTTGGTCTTTTCAGTTTTCTTCCTCAATACCCTTTTAAATGGAAAGGGTGTGTCATCCTCAGATGCAGATTTTGTTGCAACAGGCTCAATGAATATTTCTAGTTCTTTCCTCTTCCTACCTTTCTTCGGGACAACATCAATCAATTCTTTGATGTCCTGTGAAACTTTTTCCACAAATTTACTTGCCTTGCCTTCCTTCTTCTCTCTCTTCTTCCGGTTGAACTCAGTTTCAACCTCTTGCATCTTTTGCTTAGCAGTGCCAAAGGTTTTTAGAGTTTCATCTACCGGTGCATCAATTAGCATTTGTGCATAAGCATCAAGAATCTGAGCATCAATTTCATAACCCATTTCCTCAATCCAAATCTTCTGGGGCCTTACAACTTCCATCAAAGTTTCATCTTTCTTGACCATGAAGCAGATGTCGGTTGAGTACTTCTCAACAATGTGCTTGGGAACCCTCATCCTAGAATTCATAGCATTTTGAAATTCTTTAAAATAACCCCACACTTTATCATCTCTTTGACTAGCCAATGTAGCAATTGACTGTTTTAGTTGCCTCCCTATTAGGATATCAAATGCCCATTTTCTCTTCCCAAAATTGAGAGTCTCATTGATGAAAAATAGCATTAAATAGACAATTAGGTTACCATCCAGAATGTTCCTTTCTTTTCTCCTTTAATCTTTCCTAGGTTTATCAATAGTTCATCCAACATCTAACCACATAGATCTAACTTTTCATTCTCCCTCATCATTTTATGAGTTGCATAAATGCAAGAGCTAGAAACAGAATTTAGTCGGTTTGATTGTGTTACCTTGTAATCAATGACCATGCTTCCAAATCTGATGTCTGTGTCGGTGATAGTACTGATCCTCATTGACCGCTTGTTTGATGTTGCACCAGTAATCTTGTTGACCCGATCATTTGAAACTTTCTTCTTTAGATATTGTCCAACCTACAGTAAACCGGTGATTGCCCTGATGACCTCCTTCGTAATCTTATACGGTCTATCCAACTAGATAAACTCTCCATGCACCCTGTTTAAACATACATAACAATTTCATCTTCAAATTTCAGAATATCCAGAATGTCGAAAAACCCTAAATCCACAATATGCTGGTATTTGTGCTTGATCTTTCCAAAATCTCCCATTAGCTCATTCATGTACATGCTCTTAATATCGGTTGTTCCCAAATCCTCAATATGATAGTGAATGTAAGCTCTTACATCTTTGACATACACGACTCCTTCTGGGACACGAGAAAAAGCACCAACTGAATCATCCAGGGTAGCAACATGCAGATATCGCTTGAAAATCAGTCTGGGATGATCCTTGACCTCAACAATAGTTGGATTTGCAACAAATATAGGTACAAGTGATGATCCTACTTTCATGGTTGAAGACAAATACCTGTGAATAATTGTCGGTGAAAAATCCTAAAAACCTCTTCCAATCGTTGGTGAAATCGCTCGAGATGATATCAATTGCACTGATTCGCCTTAGACTTCCTCTGAATTTCTTTGTATTGCTCTAAATGCAAAGTGATCAGGAATGAAGTGAATTTGACCTTTTATCCTCCAAGAAACCCTAATCTTTCATTGACATCAATGACTTCTAGTGGAAGATACTGGATCTCGATCAAACATCTCCATGCCGGATAAGCATCTCCAATATTTGGAGCATCTTCTAGAATCTCTTCTTGGGGCATATGCAAGATCTTCATGAATTTTGCTTACCCCTAAGGCATCTGCCTTAGTTACTGGATGAGCTACCTGTCGGTGTAAGAGAAACCTCCTTTGCCGGCTGAGTAACCGGTGCATTACCATTTGCTGATTGTTATTTTTTCTTCCTGACCCATCTCTGGGTATGATCTTTCCGGATTTCATTAACCTTCTCTTTTCATTTCTCATTTGATCCTCCATTACCAACTGGTGGATTTATGCTTCTATAGGACTTAGCAATATGTCCAACCTCATTACATGCATAACATGTAACATTATTCTTTTGAATTGCTTTTCTAAAACTAGTGTAATTGCTTGACCTGCATTGATTAGCCATATGTCCAAATTTTCCACATGTATAACACTTAACATTCATTCTGCAATCTTCTATCTTATGACCATACTTATTACATTTAGAACATTGACCGGGAGCAGAATTAGGTTTTTGATTTGCTATGTTTCTATATTGCCTAGCCATGTGACAACATTTATTACAAACAAAGCATCTACCATTAAATTTAGAAGCATTAAACTGCGTTACCGGTGCATTATGGTTTTGATCTTCATTTGCAGTACCAGAACTCTATCCTTGTTCAAATCCTAGTCCACTAGAATCTCCATTCTGCCTTTGTCTCTTCAACAACTCATCTAGTTGTGCTGAACTAGTCTTGAATTTCTCTTCATACTCATTTGGAATAGTCAGATCATTTCTCATAATTATCATTTGTCTCTCAAGCTCTTGTTCATTACTCTGAGATTGTACTAAATCAGTTCTCAGCATATCATTCTCATGAACCAACCTTCCACATTCTTCAAATTTGTTCTTTAGAGATGCAACAATATTTTCTTCTGGTTCTCAATTTCTTTAGACATCTTCATAATTATAACTTGCATTTCATTCCTCATAACCATGTTCTCCTAACTCAGCTTCTGAAATCTCTCAATTAAGTGCATACTTCTCATCATTATCCTTATTTTGTAAAAGTTCCTTCCTCCTAGCCTAAACAAATGACAGTCTCTCCTGTAGGACAAGAATGAATTCCTGAGCAGAATTCAGTTCATCTTGTAGCTTCAAGTTCTTCAACCTTTCAACATCATAATCTTCAAGTGCCACCTCAAGTTGCTTCTCCAAACTCATATCATGGATTCCGGATTCGGGATCTTTCTCAAGCTATTAAACTTCCTCCGAGGCACAAAACTCTGATACCAATTATTGGAATCCAAGAGCACTGCAAGGGGGGGGGGTGAATCAGTTTTCTACTAGAATGATCAATTGTAACCTTATTAAAGCATGCATACACCAACCAATATACCGGTACATATAGAATTGAAAGAAGCAAAGCAACCAATAAGCCAATCACATAAATGAATACAATAACACACATAATTATACGTAGAAAAACTCAAAGAGGAAAAACCATGGTGGGATTTGTGACCCACAATATCAATCCATTGGTCATATGAAGAGATATTACAAAATATAGGGACCTGCACTTGCAGGAAGGCTTACACCCTAGAGCACATTGCTCAATCAAAAAAGGAGCCTCACTAACTACATACAAATCTAGACTACAATCCGGAGAAATGATTGAACTACAAAGGTAGAATCTTCTATGCCTGAATACAGTTTCGGTTAAGCTTTGTCTGTTCCGGTCTTAAATCCTTAACCTTATACTGGAATAACTCTTTACAAAAATATCCTCACATATATAATATCTCTCATATATTTTGCATCTCCTTTATTATTTTCTTCCTAATACATATTACAAAATGATCTAACCAACTGACCTATATACCCTTCACAATTTATCATGCCTTATGTCGTCTTACAAAGATAATTATAATTTGAATATAGATGTTGGCTAGATAACATAAATATATGAATATAAAAAAACAATTGCCGATGTCGAATCCAAAAGATGTCAGCCTCCAATATCGATAACCTGATTCTAAACCATGTCGGCCTGCATTCTTGGTAACCAAAGAATTCCTTCCAACCTGTTGGTGCCGGTGCTGGTGAAGTGTTTGTGAAGTGCCTGCCGATACACAACTGAACCAAAATATGAAGCCAGAATAAATTACCATGTTTCCATCAATGACAACATAGTGAAACCAATCAATTGAGTGTCAATTGCCAACATACACACCTCATTCCAAGCAATCAACAAAATTCTCTTTTTATCTTTGACTCCTATCCATAAAAAAACTCTTTTGAATACTATCAATGATATCTGCAAATTTAGCAGGTATTTTGAAAAGACTCAGGGTATAAACAAGAAGGTTTTGTAAAGTTGCCTTCGACAATTGAACTTTTCCAGCCTGACTGAGGATAACACCTTTCCAACCAGAAAGCTTCTTGTTGAATCTCTCCACCAAAGAAGCCTAGAAAGAATCTAGTGGTGAGGATCCCAAAGGAAACCCTAGATAAATAGAAGGGAAGTCTCCAATAGAACACCCCAATAAATTTGTGATTTTCTGTTGCCTTTCAACAAGATTATTGAGAAAGAAGAGAGAACATTTACCTCTATTTATGAACTGTCCTAAGTCTTCTTCATTGTTAACAAGGAATTTTTTGAAAAATCTAGCCTCTCCAATAGAAAAAGTTCCCATCAAAATGGTGTCATCAACAAACTATTGATGTGAGCAGATAGTAGAATTAGATGAAGGGTGGAGACCCTTTAAACTTCCATCTCTAACCATCTTTTATAAGTACCTTCCATGGCTTTCCACTATGATTGTGAATAGAACATGAGAAATGGGTCCCCTTGTCTTATGCCCCTATAATACTGAAAGAAATGAGAAGGCGATCCACTAACCAAAATCTAGGCGTTGGTTGTAGAAATTAGCTGCCAGATAAGCTCTCGAACCTTCTTACCAAAACCAAAAGCCTCCAATATATTGAGAAGAAAATCCCAGTCCATCCTATCATAAGATTTAGACAAATCTAGCTTAAGAAGGAAACCATGTCTCTTAGATCAACCAGAGAATGAATATTTTCATGCACAGTAACTTTCAAATCAAGGATTTGTCTAGCTTGGATATATCCTATCTATTGAGAAGAGATGATAAGAGGTAGCACAATCAATAATCTAGAGGTGAGCACTTTGGATATGATCTTGTAAAAGGAGTTACAAAGACTAATGGGACGGAAAGCATCAAAAGAGTCAACTCTAGGAACTTTTGGAATAAGAACATTGAAAGTTGAATTAATCTCTTTAAGGATCCTTCTAGCACCAAAAATTTCCTTCACAACATTACATATATCTTCTGCAACAATATCCCAAAATGTGTGAAAGAAAAACATTGGGAAACCGTTAGGCCCAAGGGCCTTATTGCATTCAAAGTAAAAAGAAAAACAACTTTTTTAATCTCTTGGCTAGAAGCGATAGTTGATAGCATTTTGTTATTCTCTTCATTGAGAATATTTGAAATCACATCAATAAGACACTGTTGAGCCTTTGGTCTAAGTTTAGTATCAGCAGATAAAAGTCCACTAAAATATCGAACCACCTCACAACTGATATCTACTCAGAATCAATCTTATTACCATCCCTGACAATGTAGTTGATTCTATTAGAAGCCCCATGTTTCATGGTAGAGAGGTGGAATAATTTGTTGTTCCTATCACCAACAACAAGCCAAGTTGCTCTCGATATTTGCTTCCAAAATACCTCCTCCTTGGAGATGATATCATGTAATTTTGATAGAATATCATTTTCTCTAGCTAAGTATCTATCCTTATAGCCTTCTGCCTGAATTTTGTCTTGAATTTATTTCAATTCCAACTGGATGGCAGTCTTTTTAACAAAAATATGCCCAAAGGTCTTCTTGTTCCATTTTCTGATATTCTTCTTTACCTCCCCTAGCTTCTTTGCAACTCTAAACATGGCTGATCCATCAATACTAATATTCCACCATCGTTTAATAATGTCATGAAGAGAAGGATAAGACAACCACATTTTCTCAAATCTAAAAGGAAAGTTCCTTTTCCTAGATAAAGAATCAACAACAAAACTAATAGGATAGTGATCAGAGCCAATTCTTGAGAGAGTAGACAAAGAACACAAACAATTACTTACCCATTCATTAGAAACTAGAGCATGATCAAGTCTAACTTGAATAAGGTCATTACCAACTCTTCGGTTAGTCCAGGTGAAGGAGGCACCTTTGAGATCTATATCAATCAAACCATTATTATTTATAAATTCCATAAGATCCAATTTACTATCCATCTGCACTTGGGATCCACCAAATTTTTCAAAATCATTGATCAGGTTATTGAAATTACCCATGACTATCCAAGCATCATTCAAACATTTGACTTTGAAATCTACCAGGGAATTCCAAAATATTCTTCTAGCAGACTTACTATTCGAGGCGTAGATATTTCAAAGGATCCAATTGAAATTATCTCTAACGTGATGAAATTTAGTAGCAACATGATTAGAATCTTCCCAAACCAAAGAACCACAAATAAAATTAAGATTCGAGAATGAGGCAATTCCTCCAGAAGCACCTTTAGAATTATTACCATTAACCCCACAAGAGGTGAAGAACTTCAATTTTTCAACTCTATCTTTAGGCATTTTATATTCTTGGACTAAGACTGTATCTGGTTTGTGATCTCTAACAAGATTATGCAAAATCTCTTATTTATGAGAGCTATTTAGCCCCCACATATTCCATGACATTATCTTCATTGCTTTAAAGGAGTTAGATTCTTACAAATCTCAGGAATAGTGCATTGTATCCCATCTACAATATCTTAGCTTCTATCCTTCTCCATGTGCCATCTTGAGGATTTTCTTCCAACATTCCCTCTTGTCCCCACGTCAGCTCTAACCCTGTTTCTAGTAGACATCACATGAGCTGGATTTTTCTTAGCACTCTTCTTTTTCCTAGTGACTGTAGTATACCCACTATCTTCTTCAAGATCCGTTTCTTCTACACTCAAGGTCTCCTTGCACAAATCATAGTTTCTCTCTATTTTCTTTCCATTTGTACTCTTTTTCAATATTAAGCTTAGACTTTTGTATTCTAATGTGGGTAGGGATCCATTTTCCAAGCACTCTGGCTCAACATCAGGGAATGTGGACTTCACACAACTGACAGATTTGTATGAGTGAGACAAATTCTCAGTCTAATTGTTCACAACTTTCTGCAGAGATAGAAGAGGGGATTCAAAGATTTATTCTTTCCTTAAAGATAGATTGGGGGATTCAGAGATTTCCTCAATAGGATTCTCTTCAATATTATCCTTTTTACCAACAACATAAGGGCTTTCCTCTTCATGATGCACCTCTTCACCTTTTTCATTCACCTTCTCTTCTTATTCTTTTTATTTCTGCTCAAATTCTCTCTTTGGCTTCTTTCGGAAAACTTTGCCCTTAGAGGTAGAGCGGTGGCCTTCCTTTGGACCTATATTGGCATCATCATCATTAGGATTATTTCCTTTTGGAAAATCCTTTTTAGTCTTCCAAACTTTCTTTGCCTTACCATTAGATTTGTTAGCATTAAGCAGACAGTTTTTTGCCCAATGGATCGAATTTTTATAGTTAAAACAAACAAAAGGGAGAGTTTCAAACTCAACCAGTTGAACCCATTTCCCTAACTTAGAAAGAATCTCAATTGAAGAAGGGAGATCAGTAGATTGAACAACACTTACACATATCCTAGAAAAGACCAACCTCTTCCTAGAAGCAGTCATTTAGTCTAGTGACAACAACTCCACAAAAGAGCTTGTGATTCCTTTGAACACATCTTCATTCCAAAATTCCATAGGGAGCCCAGGAAGCCTGAACCAAACAGGGATGACTTCAAAGAAACTTCCAAAATTAGTTCCATTTGGAGTCCATTTCTTCAAAGCCAATGATGACTTGCCAACAACCCAAGGCCCTCCATAGTGAACCACAACAATATCTTCTTCACACGAAAAATAAAATGAGAAGAAGCCTTTAGGCAGAGCAACAACTTCCACTTGCCCTTTAAAGCACCATTTATTCTTCACAAACTCTCTGATAGTTTCAATGTTAGGCCTTTGACCCATAAAATTCCCTACCAGAGACAAAGCCATCAGAGAAATATTATGATCAACAATCAAATTCGGTATTGTAATAGATACTCTACCGCTACTCTTATTTGAGGAAACCAAAATAGGGGGAAAAGATGATTTACCATTTGGTTTAATTCCAAAAAGGGAAACCCAAGGTAGATTGCCCCCCATATTTTTCCTACCCATTCTCAAATTTGAATTTTTTACATGCTTTCCTGAGCTAGGTTCACCACCACTAGGCCCCAAAGCAGGACCATCTTGTCCATTATTGCTAGAACTCCCAACAGCACATGAATCCCCCTAGTTGGGGGGATTCCATTGTCAAAAGTCAACTCCTTACCTGGGTCCACCTGAAGGTCACAAGAACCCGCAGAAGGGCACTCCATCCTAGCACTCATGATAGATCCAACAAGGGGTGAAAAACCAACAATCTATCGTAGATCATTCCTACCATATCCGTTGCCTTCTATCCCTCCTTCCTTCTGCAAACCACTACCATCGCTGCTACCTGCAACCGCTACCATCTCCATCGCAACCTGTTGATCTCTAGAAAATAGATAATTATTATGCTTGAGTCATGGTTTTATATTTATAAAGGCAATATATGTTACTATCACCTTGTTTAATAACATTTTTAAAGTTTATGTAAGGAAATTTAACACTTTTATCACATTTAAGTCTCCAAAAGATTCTTGTGGCTAGTTTTTCTTGATTGTCAACATGGATAGGTCTTGATTGATTGTGAAGGAGGAATTTCATTATGGATTTCTTTGAAAAAAGTTTTTCAAGGACATGTTGAAGGGCCAAAGGATGAATAGATGAGGAAGGAATATCCCTTGTAGGAAGATGCTCCTTTAGATCACCACTATTCATGTCCACTTTGTTAGGTTGGGGAGGATGATCCTTTTTTTTTTTGGTTTCATCTTTTCTCAATGTTGTATTAGGGGATAGTTCATTAATAAAATTCATAACATGATCTGGCCTCAAAATATGTTGATGATTAAGATAAGGTTTTGGAGAATAAGGGGGATCTAGAGAGATTGATGTACTAAGATTAACATATTTTCCTTGCCCCCTTGCACCAAAGTATCTATATGAGAAGATGATGGCTTAATGTTACTCTTCAATGTTGCCTCCCCCTTAGAGAGATAATTGATAGGAGTATTGATTATTTTCTCATAAGATACCCTAGGAGAGGCACAAGTGTTAGCCATTTCCATACCATCTCTAGGATTATCAAGGGTATTATCTACCAAAGTCTTCATGAAATTGACATGTTCCATTAATTTCTTAAAAAATATCATTATTTAAGAACATGAATCATGGATAAAAGTCTTGAAAAATGATTTATAAGTAAGAAATATGTTTGAAACCCTTATTATGCAATATGTGAAAATATTATGAAAAAAAATGAAAGCAACATGAATTGAAAGAGGTTGTTGTTCAACACATAATTTTGGTAAGTATAACTAATAAGTAATGTCATCACATGTGAAATAGAAAAGTTATTAGATCTTGTAAATTCCATTATAAAAAATCATGAAAAAATGCAAGCAAATGTAAAATTAAGATTTGAAAGTGAAAAATTAGAAATAATGCAAATGTAAGAAGTGTCAAATGCACCAAAATTTTTAGTGGTGAAATAGGGATCCACAAATATGAATCCACTTATTTCCACTAAACATGAATGAGATGAGTAAAATGAATAAATTCAACCCCAAACAAAATGGAATGCTAATTAGATTTTACCCTCTCTTTGTTTGAGTTGAGGGTGCTTATGGGATTTTAAATTTAATGCTAGATCTAGGGAAAATGATGGAAAATTGACATAAAACAACATGAGCAACAAGCTACAAATGCGGTATGGAGACATAGAGATAGATATGAGCAAAAGGGAGAGAGAGGAACCTATTTCAAAAAATATGGCTCGAATGTACAAGACCAAGATTCTTGGGGCAATTTGGTCCTGTGGCTATTAGATACAGATGAACAAGAAACTTTCAAAATTAGAATGTCACTCAAACTATCCTCTCGAAAGCTCATAAAAAATTCATGGGATTGAGATCCTTGGGGTGACACGGTCCTCCTCTTTTTGCTTTTACAAAATTCAGATTTGATTATCATCATTTGCTTTGCCAAAATATTTATTCGTAGCTTTCGAATATATCCCCCACACATAGAAATAAGGGAAGATATGTTGTTGATAGGGTTTTGCCTAGGTCAAACCTTCGGTTTGGAATTAACCTTTGAATTGAATTGAAATTGTAAATGAAAATGTTGAATGATATACCTCAAATTTGTTGCAATTGATAATGGTTGATGACATAATGCTCTTTGATTGCAATGAAAAGTGTTGATATAATGACAAGATAAAACATGAATGACTCAAACACAAACACATGCTTACATGAAGATTGATGTAATTTGCTTCTTCATAACGTTGAAAATGTTGGATGCATATGGCGGGATGCAATTTTTCCTTGAATGATTTAAGATGCTTGATGTTGCTTAGTGAAGTGTGGATATGAATGCAAGATTATGGATTATGAAAAAGAATCAAAAGGATTCTCTTATATAGGGTTCCTAGGGTAATTCATCAATTAGATCGACCTCCAATAATCAAATTGAGATAATGAGATCCAAAATCATCGGGAAGGGGAAGTGCACTGACATATTAAAAAATATATCATGTTTAAGGAGGACCAAGATGTCATGGGAACCCTTGTTTTAGACTAGGATGCCCTGGAAAATGTAGAGTAGACAACCCAAGGCACAAGTTTAAATCTCTACGTAAAAAGGTTAAAAATGGACTTGGGAGAGAGATAAGATGGGACACTCTAAAGAAGGGGCACGGAAGGTGGAGTAAATTGTACAATGTTACAATATATGATGCTATAGTATCATTTACATAACATTAGGAACAATTACACGTAACCTAAAAGACATTCTACAACTCCCGCACAAACATTTGCATCATATGTCATTAATGCAACAACATAGATCATGTCACATAATTTCATAAACAACTATGTATGAGTTATGTGCAACACCTACACATTCACACTACTGCACAAAGGACAAAATCTAAAATAATCTACAACCCTATGAAACACCTTATAACATTGTGTAATTTCAAAGCTCATTTAAGAAACTATTTGGAACAATTAGAAGCCAAATTTTTGTATGATGGAAGTCCACACATGGGAGTTCAACCACCTCAACCATTTCAATTTCCATAACAACCCTTTTCCTTCTTGGTTGTGTAATATATAAATATATACTTGTAACATTAGTTAGTAGGATGATATAGGATATAAGATAATATATGCTACTCTACATACAACACATAAAGTAATGCTTTTTTTTAAAGTTCTTTTATTTTTCTCTATATGAACATTTATCTCCATTTACTTCTACACACAAAACATCTAGATCCTCATTTAGAGTGTTTCCCCATACTATGTAGGATCCAAATCACTCTCTTTTCCCTTAGTGTTCACAATATCTTTGATTCTAGACCCAAGCCACTTGTTTTCTATGCTTTGCAATGTATAAGCGGTATTTTTCCTTCTATGGTTTCATCTTTTCTTCTCTTGTGTTGCATGGTATACATAATCTACCTTAGCCCAAACTTCCTATTTTTTATGCAACATCTACTGCACAAAGTTATTATGTAGCTGGACATTCTTGTTAGAAAATGGCTAGGGGACAAAAAGGCATAGAAAATAAACCAACTTTACCATATATTGATTTTATATTACCCCCCCCTCCCCTAAGTTGACAACATAAACACATATTGATAATGATTTTAATGATAAACTTAAAAACACTAAAAAAAAATCTCTTTTGGACTTCATGCATACATATTAAGTATGAAAAGATATTTTGAAGAAAACTATAGAGAATATCTCAATGCTATTAAATTTAATTCATCTATAGGTTTCTACAATCTAAGAACCTATTTAGACTCATGGTTATATGATCTCATTTTGCTCTAATGAATTGCCTAGCTCTTTAGTCATTTAGGAATTCTGCCACTATATACTATTATTGTAACTTTGAAGAGCATAGTTGCAAAATGGATTTGGTAGATAATGGAATAGGTTTGAATATTTATGTCAAAGGATTTTTGGATAAGTTTAATGTTAATTAAAAAAAAAAATATTAATATGAGGTCAATATTAAAGTCTTTAATGATGTGGGGTGAAAATCAATGTGCATTTTTTATTTTCATTATATAATTAGACCTATTAATATTGATACAATGCTTGATTTCTTAACATGTTCCATTTTTTGGGAGGTCTTTGGATACATGCTTGAAGGTAGTACCTTATACAATTAATTGACCTTTAAAGTTATTCAAAAGAATAAAATGATGTGGTACACACATGACAATTTTTTTCAATTGGTAGAGACACAAAGTACATTGGTTTCTCCAAATAAATTAATTAGATTCCTATCACCATAGAATGAATTCCCTTGTTCTTCTAGAATTAATGTTGATCTTAAAAATGACTGACAACCAATTGATTTAAAAAAAAAAATTCATTAGGGAAGAGAATAAATATTAACAAGTTTAATCTTCTCCTTTATACATGGATCATTCCAAATATGATTCATGACCTTAATCCTTACATGATGATTCTAGAGAATATTTGCTAAGTATGCATGCACTTATGATTGTGGATATAAGATTGATTTTGATGATGATTCTATGATATCATTTTTTGTTAAACACTATCAGATGTTAAGAGGTGGGGCTGGGGGGTTGAATCAACACATACTAAAACTTTATATTTAAAAAAAAGTTATTCCACATCAACCATTCATCACATTTGCAAGAGAGTACATAACTAAAAAAATAAATGCATACACACTTGAAAACCAAGATTTTTACATGGAAAACTGGTGCAGGAGCACCTAAGGGTCCAATGAGACCTCAAAGCCAAAAATGGAAAGGTTGAGTCTATTTGGATGTAAGTGTTAGACAATTCAAATAATCGAAAGACAATCGAGAGGGGGAGGGGGTGAATCAATTGTCACCAGATTATCAGAACCTTAAGAAATTAAAACTTTAATACCAGAACCCAAAAGATCAATACCAGAATGCATAAACCAAATACCGAAATAGAAGATAAACCAATTATGCATGAAAAACAATCATAGAATAAATACCATCCACATGACACCAAGATTTGTACATGGAAAACCTAGTAAAGGGAAAAACCATGGTGGGAAGCCTACCCACAGTCTAATAATACTTCTACAGTAAGTATTTGATTACAATTGAGGGGCAGGCACTTGCAGGAATGCCAAAAGCCTAGAGCACACTACTCATCACAAAAGGAGTCTAACTAACTACATAGAAATTCAGACTACAATCCGAAATAATGAATGAATTACAATGATAGCATCTCCTATGCCTGGATATAGTTCTAGTTAAGCTCAATATCGAAGGACTAAATCCTCTTACATAAACCAACTCGATCACCAATGATTGACCAAATCCTCTACTTGAATGATTATTACATTAGTTGCTCCTATTACATTCCATATCCCATACCATATGATCTACAATGAGATCTTACATCATATATATACAAACCCTTGACCACAAACAATAAGGTCGGCCTCCAGACAATAAAATAATTACATAATTATAAAACATGTTGGCTTGAGACCAAACAAATAATATCCAACCCATAAGACATCTCGAAAACACATCGAGAAGTCCAATCCACACGTTACATTAAGCCGATCCATAACCTAGATAATACTGGGACCTAATATAGGTCTACACATGCTAAATCAATGATCCCAATCAACCAAGTCTCGAACACGATCACCATCAGCATCCTGAATCTCCACTAGAAGCCATACCAACACCACTTATGCATATCATCAAATATCTTCAACAAAGTTCTTCTGGTGAAACCCTCACCGGACCAACAAACCAAGCTTGCTAGCAAGCAGGATAGCATCCAATCACCAGATCAAAATGAACTGACTAAACATGAATCTGAGTAGAATGAATAAGAAAATTCCTTAACCCAAACATACCAGATCATGATGATCCAATCCAACTAGAAACCAAACATCTTATGGGGACCAAAAGGATATCGGTAAAGCAACCAAAACAACTAGTGTTGACATCAATGCCACAACATCAATGCAACACATAATAAATTCCTCCAAATAGCCAATAGTAAGAGGGTCATTCATGACCTAAAATAATATAATAAGGCCTTTGAAGGTCAAGTTATGTAATGGTTTACTCAAGTTGCATCAAATTGCCTAATTGAGTCATTAATGGTCAAATGGTGCCATATGGGCATATTATGTAGTAATTGCCAAGAAGGCATATTGGGTGTCAATTTGGGGTTCATAAAGCATTTTAAATGTGTTGAAGACATTAGGTTAAGTTTCTTGATGTCACAAGGTCAAAATGTCCAAATTTGTCAAGTTTAACAAATTCAAATTTGAACTCCAACGGTTAGTTGGTTCAAATGGTAGTTAGGGAGGTTGTTTTCAGTTTTGGGAGCCCAAATGAGTTTAAAAACCTCATTCTCATGTGTGGGAGAGGTTGTTGAAAGTTTTTGATGGATATTGATGTTGGTTGGATGTTGGCATATATAAAAACAATCATTTTGCAATAAAATATACACGGTTCCCTGTAGTTTTGTGTGTAAATCTGAACCTTCCTTTGGTTGTACAGTTTGTATAGGGTTCTGTTGGATCAAATTATCATTGGCCAAGATAGAGAAATGTTATAATGTTCATTTGACACTGATTTAAAGGTTTAATCAATCCATTTATGTATATATTGTTGATTGTTCTGAATTTTGGCATTTTCACAGTTTTGTGAAGGCTTTGAGGGTCACAATGCTAAATTGACCCATTCCACCTTATGTACTTATTGTTTCTCATGGAATGGGTCTAGATCAATGTATCATAGCCTCTCATATTGGTTTGGATGTAGGGAATAGTGAAATGAAGGAGTGGTGATCATAAATTAATAAAAAGTTGTCATTTGAGGAGTGCATACCCGATGCCATGTATAAGTCTGAGTGTTTTCATTGAACAAGGGTATCATTTTATGTTGGAATGTCTATCCATGTTTAATAGATGCTTTTTGACATTTGGGTTGGTTATGGAAGTGTTTGGATGCGAGATTTTGAGGGAGCCCTAGGTTTTGGTTCCTAAAAGTGAGGGTTTGTTGTTTAGATGAGTAGATGAGCATGGCACCACTTAAAAACTTGAAAATATGTTGTTTTGCATCCTAACTCAAGAATTTTTTTGGGTTTTGGATTGAGTGAATTTTGTGATAGGGCTTCTTTATAAAAGACGCCTAATTGGCCTAGTTTCATGCATAGAAGGGTATTGGTTCTTGTAATTGGTTGAAATCACCTATACTTGGTTTTGGAACATGTTGTGTAACTGTGAATAGGGTGTCTAGATATGCAAATTTTTTTCCAAGTGTTTTGCAAAAATTTTGAGTTATTTTTGAATTACTTAATTTAGAGGGCTAGTAGGAATAATCCTCCTAAGTGCAGTTTTGTGTATTGGGAAGTGGACCAGTCAACTTGGGCATGTGGAACCTTGTGTTAGGGTGTCATAGGTGTTTAGACCCCTGAGTTATGTTTGGTTAAGCCATTGAAGTTGAAAACCCCATTTGAGTGGTTGGGTGATGCCTTGAGAGTGCATTGAGACAAGGTGTGAAAGGGTGAGAAACCTAGTATTGGAGTTTGATTTTCTTAAGGTGAATTAAGTGTGATTAGAAGAAGGCACAAGACTCTGCATCATATTAGTATCAGAGCAACAAGTAGGTCCTTGAGGAAATAGTGAGTGGTTTCTTGTGTGGAAGAGTTAACGGTTGGAGATAGATTGTGAAGATGCCTCCTAAGAACCGGATGACTAGGGAGAATAATGAATTGAGAGAAGCCTTAGAGGAAAGAGAAAGATAGTTGAGGGAGAGAATATAATAGGATGCTGCAAGAGAAAGAGAACTAAGATAGGTAAGAAGAGAGAACACATCAATCTTGGCAATGTTGGAAGCATTTTAGAGGAACCCTAGAGGGGATGAGTAGAACGAACCAGGAGGAGGTATAGAAGCAAATGGGAACCAACAATGAGGTGATGAAGAATATCTAGATGCTGATGAGAGGAAGATGGCTAGATTTTTGAAGGCAGTCCAAGGTGGTGGAACTAAGACAACCATAGAGTTACCTATCTATCATGGGAAGATGGATAGTGAAGAGGTGTTAGGGTGGATAGATTCCCTAGAGAATTTATTTGAGTATGAGGAGAAGAAGGTTAAGGTTTCTAAAATAAAGTTGAGGGGTACTGCTCTGACATGGTGGACTAGTGTGGAGGCAGAGAGAGTTGCTAGAGGAGGAACAAAATTGACCTCTTGGAGTAGAATGGCAGCCATGATAAAGAATCAATTTCTCCCATTATATTATGCAATTCAAACTAAGAGGATGAGACCAAATATGAAGCAAAAAGATATGGATATGATGACCTAAAATGAGCAATTTCACAAGTTGAGTATAAGAGGTGGATTGGAAGATGAGAATGAGAAAGTGGCAGGGTACCTTAATGGGCTTAGGTATAACTTGCATGCAAAAGGAAAAGAAGATGTGTGAAGATTCATAGCAAGTCAGAACACCTTCCAAGTATCCTCATAAAGGTTTTACACACAACTGCATAGACCAAAACATATAAGCTGATTCATACCAATCTACTTTACCCAAAATTATTTTACTTTAGACATAAAAAATAAAATATGTGGTCTACCATGAAACAAGTATGATGTGCTAGGAACAATATTAAAGGATTGACAACAACCTCAAAGCAATAACAAGATGAGGAATGCAACACATTCCTTTGCAAAATCCTAAAACTATACCAACATTGATCACAAACATAAATAACACTCATAGATAAACATTTGTCTAGTTGAGAAATTGAGATCGGTCTTCCATAATCATTCTACTTCAATCAACAGAGCCATTTGATACATATCTAGTGCATCCATACACTTCTAAACAAAGATATTGTTCACTAGAATAGTCACTAGAGATAGTAACAATTTTTTCAAACCAAATAAAAGACATTAATCTTTCAGAAACATAGCATATCATCAACTTTAGCCATCCAAAAATATTATAGATAGTTAACAAAGCACATCCACCAGAAAATACCACATCATTCTTCACAACAATGTGCATACAACTCTACATCATATTACTAATTGATAGACATCCAAATCAACAACCAATTTTAGGGATTGTAGCATTGTAAATTGTAACCAACCAATTTACACCTCATCTTTGTGCTCCTTCTTTAGCATGTCCTATCTCCATCCCTTCTCTAGGTTCAATTTGACCCTATTATCTAACTTTGATGTCATTAATAACATTTGGTAGGTCCCATATTAGGGGTCCCCCTCCCATTTATCTTTGTATTGGTCCTAATTGTAGGAGGACCAAGGCATGGAGTACCTTGGTATGGACCAGGGTGCCCTGAAATGCCTTGGTCCCTCTCAAACATGCCCCAATTTGAAATGGGGTAGGTCCTTTATCTCCTCAATGGCATCCTATCCTCGTGGCTACATATGACCATTGGAGGTCAGCCTAATCAGTAATTTACCTAGGGAGCCCTAGATAAAGACATCCCATCAATCCATTTTAGATTTAAGACTCCATCTATTATCTACGTAAAGTATTCATGCATTTGTGAAGCATCCATCATCAAACATATTCAAAGATTCAAGGCTGCATATTCATCATTCAAGCATTATGGAGAAAATTTACATTAATCTTCATGCAAGCATATGCGTGTTATTAGGGGTTTTCATGTTCATATGTTTGTCATGCCATTACATTCAACATTTGTGATTACATTCAAAGAACATTGCATCATCATCAACTATTGCATATTTGAGGTATATCTCCTTAATGGTTATTTCAATATTTGCATTATTTCATTCAAGGTTAATTCCTAAACCGAGGTTTGACTTAGGCAAACCCCTATATAAAAATTTTTTCCCTCTCTTTCTATCTATAGGAAATAGGTGTAGGAGTTGTACTTAGGATTTCTAGTAGTGTCGAAAGTAACGAACAAGTTCAACTTTAAATGATGGAAATTTTTTGGGACCAAGGCGAATTTGTGCTACTTGGTCTCAAAAAATCAGGCTAAACTTTTAGGAATAGGTTTTGAACCTATTTTTTTTCTCATATCCCAGTTTGTGGCTTCGTGGGACATTTGTAGCATTTTTTATTCATCAAGTTACTTCTAATATCTCCCATTTTGCCCTAATTTCATAACTACATTCCAAATTCAACTAAGAAAGCAGATAACCAATAATAACTAGTGAATCCGATCAAAATCTATTCCCTTTCCTCATTTATATTGAGGCTAGATCTATTGGGTTCAACCCTATTTCAATGTAGTAGAGTTAATTGGTTTATTTAGTAGATTTACTTGGTGAAACCCTATTTCCTAATTTTTGCCATTACATTTTTGGTGAACCTGACATCTTTCATGTTAAATTCTGATTTGTGTTTTCAAATCTAATTTATATTCATTTTAGCTTTCACTTGTGCACTCATAGATCATATTTCCAATTAAAAACACAAATATAAAGGTTAAATTCATACAAACCCTAATTTATTTTGCTAAATTTTACTTGTGGGTGGTATAATTTTTCACTTGTGTTTTCAGATCTAATTTTAGGAATTCATAATGGAATTTAATAAATCTGATTTGTTTTCTATTTCACATATGATTAGATTTCTTTTTAGTTACATTTATCACAATCATGTGTTGGATAATGGCTTCTTTCATTTTACATTACTTCTTTTCATTCATAGTACTCTTGCATATTGCATCGTTAGGGTTCCAAAGATATTTCCTAATTGTAAATCATATCTCAAAGCTTTTATTCATGTTATATTTTTTTTCATGATGACATTTTTAAGAACATGCATTACATGTGTAGATCACATAAAGGCTTTTGTAGACAATGATAATCCTAGAGGTGACATTGACAAAGCTAACTCTTGTAGCTCTCCTAGGGTATCTAATATGAATGAGGAACAAATCAATACTCCTAGCAATGATCTCTCCAATGGAGAGAAATCATTAAAGAGTAACATGATGACATCCTCTTCTCATAGGTGTACTCTAGAGCAAGGGGGGCAAGATCAAAATAGTGGTGTATCAATCTCTCTAGATCCTTCTCCTTGAGCTTATCCTAATAAGCAATGTATTTGTAGAGAAGATGGTGTTATGCATTTTATTCATTATTTATATCCTAACATAATATTAAGTAAAGATGAAGCCTTAGATGATAAGGACCCTCCTTCCTAACCTATCAAACAAGATATGAATAATGGTGAAAGAAAGGAGAATCTACCTACAAAGGACATTCCTTCTTCATCTAATTATCTCTTTGATCCTTCCATGTTCCCTTGCACTACAAATTTTAAAGAATTCCATGATAATAGTCCTTCTTTTTCACAAAAACAAAGTTTTTATAGGAGTGGTTATAACCTAATCTCAAAACAAGGTTATAGTAGACAAGGACTTGGAAAATATGAACAAGGAATCAAAGGCCCTATAAAACCTCCTTCACAAGATAATATAGAGGTCTATGACATCCTCATCATTCACCTATGGATAATATCCTTACGGTGCAAAATATTAATGAGTACTTTTCAAAACATCAAGTCTATTGTCCATCTAAAGGTGTTTCTTCCTCAAATATTCTTTTTGGCTCATATCATCAACCCATGATCATCATGCCAATGATTGTACTGATTTTCAAAAGGGAATACAAGGACTCATTGATAATGGAGCTATCAAAATCATAGAAGACAATCCTCCTCATTCTAGCAACACTTGTCCTACATCTCAAGAGACAAGGCCTACTCATTTTGATGATCAAGAGAAATTAGCTATGCGAATCTTTGGAGATTGAAGTATGATAAGAATGTTGTTTTCCCCTTCATAGTTATTTTTCATCATAGTTATTCTAATTCTCTTAGAAATTTTAAAGCCTTTACAACATTTCTTCAAGACCAATATGATTGAGCTCATATAGCTCTTACAATTGATTTTGTACTTTTTCTTAGTGAAGAGGTAGTTTCTTAGCACTCCATTCACTCTATCATATTTCTCCTCACCCTATGACACTAGTAGTTAACTTCATTGGGGTCTCTTTTTCATGAGTGGTGATGCTTTTTCCATAAAAATAATACTTGGGAAGCAAACAAATTCTTCATTGTCTCCTCACTTGGGAGGCAAGGATAGTATATTCAATACTCTCTTTTCTTTGAATATTACCTCTTCCTTTAAGTTGTATCTTGCATAATTGGATGTCTTTTCTCACATTGAATATTCCTTCATGTGAGTACATGTGTGTTTGTTTCTTAGGACCTTTTCTTTTCTTAAAGTGCTACATCTTATTATGCACAGTCTCTCTTTTTAGGTTTTACAATTATTCTCTTTGTCCCTATGCTTGGGGGGAATTAGTCTTTCCTATCCTTATTAAGGATCCACTTTTCCTTTGTGTTGAAGGTTCTTATACTTATTTCTAGCTTCCTTAATACATCACCATAGGACTATTAACATCTTAAGGGGAGGGGCATTGCATATCACCCTCTTTGTACTATATTTTGCATGTCTTATATGGGGTGATCATTCTTGAAACAAGAACAACAAAGTCTTATACGAGATGCTTCATGCTCGAAACCAAACACAACATCTTTATTGGCTTTATACAGGGTACAAATTATTGAAACTAGGCAAAACCAAGTCTTATATAAGATGTTCTCAAAAATTGGCATATATTTGTACATGGTTGAAACCAAACAGAATAAAGTCTTATATGAGATGTTCTCAAAACCAGATATATTTGCTTTCATTTCATGTCTTATATAAGTTGTTGCATGCTCGAAACCAAACAAAAAAAAGTCTTATACGAGATGCTTAATTATTGAAACTAGACAACTGTTACAAGTGTGGTTGTCGTTGCACCAAAAGATCAACCTATTAATGCCCGATACAACCACTAGAATTATAAAATACATAGGAGATGGTTAAGCCATGTCACAAACCTGAGTGTTGCACTACACAACACAAGGAGACCAAGGGCACACACCTTGCAACAATCCCCCCAATGCAAGAAAGGGGATTGAACTTGTGACCAAGCTCTAAAACCACTTGTTACAAGTGTGGTTGCTATTGCACCAAAAGATCAACTTGTTAATGCCTGATACAACCACTAGACTTATAGAATCCAACAGGAGGCGGTTAAGCCATTTCACAAACCCGAGCGCTGCACTGCACAGCACAAGGAGACCAAGGGCACACACCTTGCAACAACAACAAAATATGCAAAAGGATGGATGGAACTAACGAAACATAACTAGACTATTCTGACAACATATGCAGAAGGATGAGTGGAACTAACGAAACACAACTAGACTATTTTAACTCTCCTCCCCAACATGGATCACCTAGCATAACACAACTTGCTAGCTTGTGGAATCCATATTCTATCTTTTCTCTTCCCCATGAGCTCATATCTTTTCTATTTGTGGATAATGGCTCATCATGTTATGCATTCTCTTTCTCTTTTTATGTGATTTCTTGTGTTCTTGTGATAGCATTTCGAGAATCATATAAGTGGCTGAGACATTTTTATCAAGCTCTCTTCAACTAGTGACTTGGAGTCTTTTTGTGTTGTGTATCTTTTGTCTTTGTTTGCCTTTTTTATTTGTCTTGTTTTATGTGTCCTTGCATGTGATTATGTGAGTTAAGTGTTAGAATATCTGATATCGGGAGAAAACTAAGAGGGGGGCGGGTGAATCATTTTTCCACAAGTATAAGAAATTAATGTAGATTATAAACCATTTATTAGAGCTCAATATGAACAACACATTGAAAGATATAGCATGCAAGTATAGAACACACAACATCAATATTTTTGATGAGGAAAACCCGACAATGGAAAAAACCATGGTGGGAAACCCTACCCATAGTCAAATAATACTTCTACACTAATATGTGAAATAATTACAATGGGGATTACACTTGCAATTAGGCCAACTGCCTAGATCTCACTGCTCATCACAAAAGAAAGTCCCACTGACTTAGAAAATCATTGGACTACAATTAAGAGAAAATTAATTATGAAAGTAGCATCTCCTAATGCTTGATACAGTTTCAGTTAAGCATAGATGTCTGCCCTACAATACTAAAACCTTCACAACCTTTGCTGAATGATCTAACCTTGTTTGCACATAAATATTTATTTGATAATGAAGAAATAAGAATACCATACCAAATTACATGAATAAGAAGCCTATAAATACAAATCATCAACCTTGATAACAAGGCCGGCTAAACCCTAAACCCATAAACCATAATTACCAAAAATACATCACACGATACCACCAAACCAATATTACGATTTACATTACATAGCATGGACCTAATTCAAATTCCCAAATAATTATATCTATCAGAAATCATGCTAAGACCAATCTCCAACAAGTTCCACCATCTGGTAGAAACCCTTAGTGAAATAACATAGAATAACCAATCAGATCCAAATAGGACCACCAAATCATCACGCTAGCCAATGCAAAGCCACCAAACAATTAGGACATGATCAAGAATTCCTTCATCATGTTAGGAACCATTTCCATAAGCCATACCAAAATTAGTTAACCAAATCATCGAATATCACCAACCAGTAAAGTCAACTAGCACCAGGAAAAACCAACCGACAAACCAAAACATAAGCAATAGCTTCTGGAGCACCAAATCATGAACCGATTGAATGTGACAAGCATATAACCAACCTGAATAACTATCCAAAACCAAAACAACCAATTTGATCATACCATATTAGAAGCATTGATAACCAAGTCCAACTGTGACAGATCCAACTAGGATAACAGTAACCAATCGGGAAAGAACCACATCCAACTGGAGCACAGTGTTGACATCAATGACAACACATAAACAATTTCAGCATATTTCCAACAATCTCCCCCTTTGGAATTGATGGCAACACTGAATGTGAAAAACATCCAAGTGCCAAGGAATGCCAACAATCTCCCCAAACAATCAAGAACCAACACAATATCTCTCGCCCTAAGATTTTATGATTTTCACATGAAAACTATCTCCCCCTTTGATGTCAATGACAAAGGGTTGATGCCAAACCAAACAAATAACTACTCCCCCTGAGTAGCAACATCATTTCATCAACCCGAATCAGAAGATGTTTCTGATAAGATCACCAGATTGATACATCCTTGCATCTCTAAGTATCTTCCAAAGGGGTGGTGACCCCCAACTGATCTCTGAGATATTCAAAAGTATCTTTAGGCAATGCTTTTGTTAGAATATATGCAATCTATTCCTTAGTAGGCACATAAACTAATCTGAATTCCTTTGCTTCAACCTTTTCCTTCAAGAAGTTATACCTTATAGATATGTGTTTTGATCTGGAATGAAATACTGGATTGTTTGACATATCAATAGCAGTAGTATTATCACAGTGAATAACAATAGGCTCTTTATAACTTACCCTTATGTCCTTCAACATTTGCTTCATCCATAAAATATTAGTGCAGTTAGTTGCAACAACTACATATTTAGCTTCAATAGTAGATAATGAAGTGCATGATTGTTTCTTGCTGAGCCATGAAACTAACTTCTTCCCAAGAAAGAATGCACGGCCTATAGTGCTCTTCCAGTCATCCACATCTCCTACCCAATTTGAGTTTGTATAGGTATAATCTAAAGTCATCATCCTTTAGATACCATAACCCATAATCTGTTATTCTTGCCAAATATCTAAATATTCTTTTAACAACAATATCATGACTCCCTCTCGGATCAGACTGAAATCTAGAAGCAATATAGACAACATTCATTATATCCGATCTAGTTTGAGTTAAGTACAACAATCCACCAATCATTGATTTGTATCTATATGGGTTCACTCTCGAAGATTCATCTTCCTTAGACAATTTGCAACCGGTTATCATAAGAGTACCAAAAGGTTTTGAGTTTGCAAGATCAAATTTCTTAAGCAATTCCTTCACATAGTTTGACAAATGAAAATACCTTTATCAGTCCAAAAAATCTACAAACCTAAGAAAAATTTCATCTCTCCAATCAGAGACATTTCAAATTCATTCTTCATATCATCAACAAATTTCATGCATAGATTTTCTTCTCCTAAAAAATGATATCATCAACAAAGACTTCAATAATCAGTATGTCATTATGCTCAATATTATAATATGTTACTATCAACATTACCTTTGCTAAAACTGAGCTTTTAAAGATATTTATCTAGTATAACATACCATTCTTTAGGGGCTTGTTTCAATTCATATAAAGATTTCTTCAATCTACCAACCATGTCCTTGTCCTCTGATAATGAAAATCCACCAAGATTCTCAATGTAGAATTATTCTTCAAGATCTCCATTAAAAAATGCACATTTATCATCCATCTGATATACCTTGTAGTTCTTGTGTGCAACATAGGCACTAAATAGTCTTATCGCTTCAATCCTTGCAACTAGAGAATAAGTTTCATCATAATCAACTCTTTCTTCCTGTGAATATCCTTTGCAAACCAATCTAGCCTTGTTTCTTATAACCTAACCTTCCTCATTTGATTTATTCTTGAAAACCCATTTGGTTCCAATAAAATTTTTATCTTTAGGCCTAGGAACCAATTCCCACATTTTATTCTATTTGATTCAATTCTTCTTCCATAGCTCTCATCCAATTCTCATCTTTACTTGATTCAATAAATGATTTCTGTTCAATTTGAGAAATTAATCATACCTCTTCAACAACTAACCTTCTTCTTGTCATCACACCTTTCCTCTTGTCTCCAATGATCTGATGTTCAAAATGATTCAACTTCACATACTTGGGATTCTTAGGATTATCTTGACTTTCTGACTGTTCTGCTTATCAACAGTCACTGTGGAATTTTTTTGATGTTACCAGAGCAACTAGATCAATGCTTTGAACTGATTCTTGCACAACCAGTTTTGATTTGACAATTTCATCTTCCGATCCATAGTCATATGATTTGATTTGATTATTACCTTGCTCATCCACTTTGACATTTATACTTTCCATTATCCTATTAAATCTTTTGTTATAACATATACATGCTTTACTCTTAGTAGAATAACCCAAAACTATTCCTTCATCACATCTAGGATAAAATTTTCTTAGTGCATCATCTCTTCTAATATAGCATTTGCTTCCAAAACTTCTAAAATATCTGACAGTAGGAGTATGACTGAAAGTGTATACTGCAGTATTGACAAATTCTCTCCAATAGATATCAAGAAATTTGGCTTCCATCATCATTGACCTTCCAACATCTAAGATAGTTATGTTCTTCCTTTCTACTATTCCATTCTACTGTGGAGTCCTAGGTGCAGAAAATTGTCTTCGAATTCCATGCTTCTCACAAAAGTTGTTGAACTCACTGGATGTAAATTCATAGCCTTGATCTGATCTTAAACATTTTATCTTCAATCCTATTTCTGTCTTAGTCATAGCTTTGAAATTTTTTAATTTCTCAAGAGCTTTTAATTTTTATTTCAAAAATGCAACCCACATCATTCTAGTATAATCATCAATAAGCAACATAAAGTATCTATCACCTTCAAAAAATTTAGTCCTTGTCGGTCCACATAGATCAATATGAATAAGATCAATAATTTCATTAGATCTATCATGTATGCTTCTAAAAGAAGTTCTAACTTGCTTACCCATTTGACATTCTCTACATATCGGATTATGAGGTTTGATAATCTTGAGAAAATCTCTGATAGCCTGAGTTTTACTAATCTTCACTATGCAATTAAAATTCACGTGACACATTCTCTTATGCCATAGCCAAATTTCATCAATCTGAGCAATCAATCAAGCCTTCTCAATGAAGTTCAAATGAAAGATGTTCCCTTCAACCTGAGTTTCAGATGCAATTTCCAAACCAGATCTATTGATAATCTTGCACTTTCCATCTTCAAATTATAAATGAAATCCTGTATCCACCATTTGACCTACACTCAAAAGATTTTGCTTCAAAGCTTCAACATAACAAACATTGTCAGTATTAGTTTTACCACCCAAGGATATTGTTCCTTTGCCTTGGATCTTGCATGCCTTGTTGTCTCCAAATCTGACTAGTCCACCATAAAATTCTTGCAAAGTCAGAAATTTCCTCTTGTCGCCAGTCATGTGATGTGAGCAACCACTGTCAATAACCCATTCATTCTTCTCTTCAATTTTAGCAGCTAGAGCCTTCTTCTTAGAATGATTTGCATCAATGACAAGTTTCTGAGAATCATCCTTGATAGCAATAAAAACCCAATCTTTACCAGAGCTTCCATTACCGGATCCACTCACATGTTCATCATCATCATCATCTTCATCAGTAATACCAAAATCATCGTCACCAGCATAGTAACATGATTTATCCTTATTCCTTCTAAATCTAGGTCTGGTTTGATATTCTGAATTAGGTTTATAATTCCTCATAAATCTTTCTTGATTCCTAGTAGCTCTTTCAGGACATCTAGAAGAAAAATGACCAATCTTATTGCATGAAAAATATTAAAAAGGAACCTTTCCTTCATACTTACTTCCAATTGGTCCTTTAGGGATTGTTTTGGCAATTAGGGATTCCAACTCTTCAAGTTCTTTCTCTTCTCTCTCAATGTCTTCCAATTATTTAGCATATAATTCCTTCCAATCTATCTTCTACTTAGCGGAGGTAGATGCTCTAAATGCAGTCTCAGTTTTAGTAGCACTTTGATCTCCAAGTTCCTCAAGTTCAAAATTAGTCAATTTCCCAAGTAATGTATCTCTGGTAACATGGGTATTTGACATTGTCCGGATTTCGTTTATTGCAGCAGCCTTCATTTTGTAAGATAGAGGTAGAACTCTCAAAATCTTTGACACAAGCTCATGCTCATTAACATTTCCATCGCAACATTTTCTTCCCATGATAATCTCATTCACTCTATCCATGAAAGAATTTATCTTCTCATCTTCTTCCATCTTCAAAGTTTCATAGTTCACCTGGTAACCTTCAAGTTTTCCAATCTTTACTGCTTGGTTAGCTTCATAAAGAGTTTCAAGCTTCAACCAGATCTGCTTTACATTTTCTAGTTGTATGACATTTAACAACTTCTCATCTGATAGGGCACTTAAAAATGCTTCTTTCACTCTGACATCATTATCAACTTTCTTATGCTCATCAGGAGGTGCCGAAGTTCCAGAATTAGGGTCATGAGGTGTATACCCTTTCTTTTTTATCTCCAAAACTTCAGCTCTAAGACATCTTAGATGAATCTTCATTCACTCCTTCAATATACTATAATTTGTACTATCAAATATGGGACTCTCCTTTTGGTAGGGATTAAATGTAGAAGTTGATGCCATCGGATCTCCTTAAGTGGTTAAGCTTCTACATAGAGGGCCTCACTCTGATACCAATTGTTAGAATCTCTCATACCTAGAAAAAAGTGAGAGGGGGGGTGAATCAATTTTACCCAAGTATAAGAAATTAATGCAGATTATAAACCATTTATCGGAGCACAATATAAACATCACAGTGAAAGATAAAGCATGAAAGCACATAACACAAAACACCAATATTGGTGATGTGGAAAACCCAGTAAAGGGAAAAACTATGATGGGAAACCCTACCCACAGTCAGATAATACTTTTGCAATAGTATATGAAATAATTACAATGGGGATTTCACTTGCAATCAGGCCAACTACCTAGAGCTTACTGCTCATCACAAAAGGAAGTCTCACTGACCTACAAAATCATCAGACTACAATCCAAAGAAAATAAACTATGAAAGTAGCATCTCCTAATGCTTGATACAGGTCTGGTTTAGAAAAAATGTCTGCCCTGCAATACTAAAAACTTCACAACCTTCGTTGAATGATCTAACTTTGTTCACACATAAATCTTTCTATGATTATGCAGACATAACCATATCATACCAAATTACATGAATAAGACGCCTATAAATACAGAACATCAACCTTGATAACAAGGTTGGCTAAACCCTAAACCCATAAACCATAATTATAAAACTTACATTGCATGATACCACTAGACCAATATTATGATTTACATTACATAGCATGAACCTAATTCAAATTCCCAAACAATTATATCCTCCGTAAATTACGCTAAGATCAATCTCCAACACGTTTCACCAACTAGCAGAAACCCTCAATTAAATAACATATAATAATCAACCAGATCCAAATAGGACCACCAAATCATCACGCTAGCCAATGCAAAGCCACCAAATAGTTAGGACATGATCAAGAATGCCTTCAACACATTAGGAACCATTTCCATAAGCCAGACCAAAATTAGTTAACCAAATCATCGAATATCACCAATTAGTACCAGGAAATACCAACCTGTAAACCAAAACATAAGCGATAGCTTCCAGAGCACCAAATCATGAACCAACTGAATGTGACAAGAAGATAACCAACCTGAATAACCATCCAAAACTGAAACAACCAATCCGATCATACTGGGTGAGAATTACTGATAACCAAGTCCAACTGATACAGATCCAACTAGGATCGCAATAACCAACCGGGAAAGAACCATATCCAACCGGAGCACAATGTTGACATCAATGACAACACATAAGAAATATTTTTCCAACATTAAGATCCAAATATTGGGGGCTTGGTTCTTCAAAATTAGTGATGTCTTATCTCCTTGTGATCTTTCTCCTAATTGCTTCTCTCTCCCATCTTTCTACTTTATCATAAGTATTTACCTAGGCTCATACTCCCTTTAAAGTGGGGGGCTAAATGTAGCATCATAAATTGTAAAAATCCAATTTACACCTCATGTTTGTGCTCCTACTTTATCTTGTCTTATCTCCATCCTCTCTTAGGTCTGATTTGACCCTATTCTGTAACTTTATTGTCATGACCAACATTTGGTTGGTCCCATCTTGAAAATTTAGGTAGAATGAGCTGTTGGTGTGTTGTAATTGATGTCAACATGGTTTGGTTGTCATTAGTGACTAGTTTGTATAGTTGATTTTGAGTTTCTTGTGAATTGTTGCGAAGAGATTTGCTCTGCATTTCTTCTATATTGTACATATATTCATGTGGTTGGATATGTTGTTAAGAATTGTTTAGAGATGTTAGATTTGGGATTTGGTGCTCTAGATTGCAATGCTAAGGAAGTTTTGTTCACCATTATGTGATGATGTTTGATAGTGTTTCCATGTGAAATGCATGCTCTATATTTCTCCTCTTTATGGTTTCTACTGTTGCAGTTTTGGAGACAAGTTGGTAATGTCCTTAGCTTCATTCTATTCAGTTGGCATGAGTTCTTGGGCTTCTGAGGTATGGTTTCAAAGTTTGATGATGTTTACTCTAGGTTTGTCCAACCTTGGGTTTTTACACTTCACATTGTTTCTTCGATGATTATGGATCGATGTGTAATGTGTATGATGTTTATGTTGGTCTTCGTCAAGACGTGTTATGGTTAACTTTACATTCTTTTCCACTGTGGGAATGTTTAGTACCGACCTAGTTTGAATTGTGTTCGGTTAAGATGCTTAGCCGACCTTGGGAGATTTTGCAGGTGAAAATAATTTTTAGATATTTGAAAGGTACTGTAGATTTTGGAATTTGGCACAAAAAAGGTAGAGATTTATTGTTAAAAGCCTATATTGATGTAGATGGAGTTGGAAGTGTTGATGACTAGAAGAGTACTAGTGGTGGTGCTTCTTTTTAGGAGATGGATTGGTCTCCTGGTTTAGTAAGAAACAAGATTCCGCTTGTTATCTACAACTAGAGCAGAGTATATTGCAGCAACATCTTGTTGTACTTAGGTGTTGTGGATGAGGCAGAATCTCAAGGATATTGAGGTAACATATGATGAAACAATTCCTATTTTGTGTGACAATACAATTGCAATAAATATTTCAAATAATCTAGTTATGCATTCAAGAACAAAGCATATTTAAATCACATATCATTACTTAAGGGAAAAAAATGCTAAGAAAGAAGTTCAGTTGGAATACATTTCTACAAAGGAGCAGGTTACAAATATTTGCATTAATACATTTCTACAAAGGAGAAAATTGTAGATATTTGCACTAAGGCATTGACAAAGGATATGTTTGAGTTTCTTCAAAAGAAGCTTGGGGTCATTGCCCCTCCTTCTAGCTAGGTGCATTATGGGATGCATCTTTTCAGGGGGATCCTTCATGCCTATTTATTTTCTTGGATTGATGTTGTGGCTGCTCTCGAGGGGAATAGTGGTGTGTGCAATGTTGCTGAGACCTTTGTATTTGATAGAAAAGTGGGAGAGATTGAACAATTTTTTAGTTTTAATATTGTGATATATATTAAATAAGTAGTTTTGAGATAGCGATTTATTTCCTTTTGGGGAGATATAGAACAGAGATGTGATGTATACTTTTGAAGAGATATTGAGCAGTATTGTTTTACATATTGATCAAGTTTTTGTTGTTGGTTGAGTTTTTGTTAGGTGCAGGTGGTATCAAGTGTTGCCATCAATGACAAAGGGGGAGATTTTTGGAATTTTATGTTGACGAGTTGGTATGGTTGTCATTGATGTCAAACTTGTTTTTCCTATTTGGTCTGGAATTTCTATGGTGCAGAGTTATCTTGCTATGTTGATGTTGTAGTTGTCCTATTGGTTGTTCTAGAAGTGTTCGGGTCCATAAAGTGCTATTGGTGTTGAATATTATTGTTATCTTCATTGGTTATGGTTTTGGTATCATGGATATGATAATTATGTGGTTTGGAAACATCTTTGTGTTCTTCGAGTGTTGTGACATTGTTAATTTCTAATTGTGGTTTTCTATGTTTGACCTATCCTTAGGTCTAGATATGATTTGTGGAAGCTTGGTTGATATGTTATGGGTCTCACTATAGCATGTGGAGATCCGAATTTGAGTTATTTACATTACAGATTATGTTTTGATCGGTAATGGCTTATATGGATGTATAACATGTGGATAAGTTGTTAGTCAGTTTCGGTGATTGCAAATTAGTGAATTGATTATTGGAGGATGCATTTTGGTCCCCTCTTTCTCCTAAAGTGGATCATCATGTGTGTTTTGGTACAAAAAGTATATTTTTATTGATGCCAACTTGATTCAAGATTTGATAATATATCTTGTATATAAGTTGTGTTTTAGTTGAGTGTGAGATATGAGTGAGTGTAGATGATGCGGTAAAGAGTTAGAATTAGAGGAAGTGTGAGCAATGAAAAAGAGTTGTAATCAAATGGTATGCAATTTATGCTGAGACTGTAGTAGAGTTATGAGACAAAGTGTTGATATGTGTTTTCATATCGATCACTTGATGCAAAGTTCAAGGATAGCTTCATGGTCAGGTTATCCTTCTTTTCATATCAGTTTTTGTATCTTGCCCTAAGTGCAGTTAGCTTAAATTTTTGCAAGTCCTCTTTTGTATCTTACTCCAAGAGCAGTTAGCCTTGGATAGCAAGTCTGAAGCAGTTAACCTTTTTCTTTGTAATATGATATTCATAGTGAATATATTTTTGTGTGCAAGTTCTCACCGTAGTTTTTCCCTTTTTGAGTTTCCATGTATTAATCTTGGTGTTCATGTGTAGGATATGTGTTTTTGTGTAATTGTTTATATGTTGTAGTAATTATTTGTTTATATTGATTCACCCCTCCTCTTAGTCTTGCTTGGGGTTCAATAGATATGGGGCTTGGTTCCTTGAAATTAGTGTTGTCTTATATCCTTGTGGTTGTGCTCCTAATTGTTCCTCTCTCTCATCTTTCATCTACTTTACCATGATTATTTGCATTGGCTCATACTCCTGTTAAAGTGTCGGCTAGATGTAGCATCATAAATTGTCACCAAGCCGATTCACACCTCATGTTTGTGCCCCTTATTTAGCATGTACTATCCTCATCACCTATCTAGGTCCACTTTGTGTCCAATCTCCAATTTTGATGCCATGAACACCCATTTATGGATTCCCTAGTGGGGTACGTTCTCCATGAGGCTTCATTTTGGTCCATTGTTTAGGACCATGGTTCCTAATGCCATAGTCCCTCTTAGTTGGGCCCAATTTTGAATTAAGGTAGGGGTCTTATCCCTTCAATGAGAATCCATCTTCGTGGCTCTGCATGACCATTGGAGGTTGGTGTAATTGGTAAATGACCTATATACCACTATGTAAAGACATTTTAACAACCTATTTTCATCTATCAAATCCAAGAATCATAAGTTGACGTATCCTAGAGTTCTTGTAACCATGAAATGCTCATCATCAAGCATTTTCAGAGATCTTCAAGGCTACATATTCTTCATTCAACCATTGTGGAGAAAAAAATCATCATTCATATACAATCATGTGTGTGTTATTAGGGTTTTATCATGTTCATGCCATTTCATAAAACATATGTGATTACATTCAAAGAATAAAGCATCATCATTAACAATTATAGATCTGAGGTATATCTTTCTAGTATTTATTTTAGTATTTGTATTTATTCATTCAAGGTTAATTCCTAAATTGGGGTTTGACTTAGGAAAATCCCTATTCCCAATAAATTTCCCCTCTTCACTATGTGTAGGAACATGTATAGAGCCTCGTTTCAAAGGAATGAAAAGATCCACAGAGACAAACAGGTTCCCTTTTGGATGGTGAAAAGTTAGGAGGACCATGATGACCATCAACATGATCCTGACAAACTAAGCCGAATTTTGAGGAGGAAGTCCAAATCATATTCCTTTGACTAGATCTAGGTTTGTGGCTCTATGGGACAATTGTAGATCATTTTTTTATGCCCAATCTCTTTGATATCCATAAATTTACCCTAATTTTAATATTTTCTATAATTGAATACAATTTAATTTCAAAGGAGGAAGGAGCTCCATTCAGAAGGGTCTGGAATTTGATTAGGATCATAATCCTATAGAGGTTAGATCTATTAAATTCCTCTCCTCCTTAATGTAATGGTGTATTAAGAAAAAATAGTGATTTTATCACACTTAATGGTGGAAACCCTAATTTTCACGGGTCTATCACAATAGACACTAGAAAAAAAGTTAATTTCTTATGCTTGTATTTGCATTGAAAATGAGTTAAATAATCCCTTTTTGGATTCATTGGAAAATTTTCTTGGATGCAACAGTTTGATTACAAATCTCTTATGATTCATTATTAGATTTACCATGAGTATGGGCATTTACAAAGGAAATTTCAAATTTCCTAAGTTCTTTGTTGAAAGTATGTGTTGTTGTAGTTGTCATTGACATCAAACTTGTTTCCAGATAGTTGTTGGTATGTGGTGTAGATATATCTTGTTGTGTTGGTGTTGCATTTGTTCCATTGGTTGATCTAGAGGTGTTTGGGTCTGGGAAGTGTTGCTGAAGTTTTTTGATATTGTTATCTTCTTTGATTATGTTTTTGGTATTATGGATGTGTTAGTTTTTTGGTTCGGAAATATCCTTGTGTTCTTTGGATGTTATGCTGTATTTCATATTTGTTTGTGATATTCTATGTTAAGCCTATCTTTTGGTCTGGATATGATTTTTGGAAGGTTATTTGATATGTTATGTGTCTCACCAAAGTGTGTGGAGATCCGGATAAGAGTAATTTTTATTGGAGAATATGTTTTTACCATTAATTGTTTATATGGACATGTTTGTTGGTATGTTGAAGGTCATCTTTCGGTAATTGTGGATTGGTGGATTGATCTTAGGAAGATGTGTTTTGGTCCCCTCTTTCTCTTGGAGTGGATAAACATGTGTGTTTTTGGTCCATAAGGTATATTTTGTTTCATGCTGACTTGGTTCAATCTTTGATGATCTATCTTGTATATAAAGAATGCATGTGGCTATGTTGGTGTTTCAGAATCAATGTAGAGGAAAGAGCGAGAGGATGTGTGTGATGTGAAGATAGCCAATGGAATTTGGTGAAGAGTAGATAAGAAGAGTTGTTTGAGACTGTGATAGAGGTATGAGATAGAGTGTTGGCAAATGAGGTCTAAGTTGTGTCTGTTGATGTTGGTTGCTTGATGTAGAGTTCAAAAAACAAATTCATGATTAGGAGATACTTCTTTTCAAATCATTTGTGTGTCTTGCCCTATTGTATTTAGCATCAGGTTTGCAAGTGCTCTTTTTGTATCTTTCCCCAAGAGAAGTTAGCCTTGGTTTGCAAGTCTAGAGCAGTGATCTGTTTTCATTGTAATTAGATATACATAGTGGATATATTTTGTGGGTAATTTCTCACCATGGTTTTTCCTTGTTTGGGTTTCCCATGTATAAATCTTGGTATCGATGTGTTGTGTTTATGTTGTTGATTAATTTCTTATGTGTTGTATTAATTTTAATTAAAATTGATTCACCCCCCCTCTCTTAGTCTTGCCTTGGGTTCAAAATTTGTTTCATCAAGGGCTCTTGCTAAAGGGTCATCTCGTGCAATACCTAAGTTGGAGAAAGAGAAAGCCCCTAATTTGGAGTGGGAAATAAATAAGAAAGGTTTCAAGACTGTAAAGCCTCATTATAAGGAAGAGGGTAAAGGAGGACTCTCAAGCATAGACAAGTTGGGAAGATTTATAAAAAAGTTGATGTTTTAGAAGGCTTTGACTAGCATGATATGACTTCAATAATACTACTACCTAAAATTGGTTTGGTTGGGTTGGTTCAGGTGGCTTTTGAGGGAGAAGAAACAAAAGACAATTTATAGGTTGACTTGATAGTAGCACATATGGATACATATTAGACTCTTGTGGCTCCATATGTTCATGGTCCAATTAGAAATGTTGAATTGGTAAATGATTTGACTCTAGTTGTTCAAGCCCTTTCATTGGAGGAGGAGTTAAATACATGAAAGGGTAGTAGAGATCCATCCACTTTAGGTTTGTAGTAAAAAAGGCTCAAAATAGGACCTCTTGACAAACCTCCCAAGGTCAAACAGAAGAAAGATCAACATAAGATTAAATTAATGTGTGAGAATTTGGTGGAATCAAGGTCAATCAAGACCATTGATTATTATTTCTCTAATTCTAAAAAATGATCATCCTTTCCTTGAATGCAAGGGGTTTGAACAATGGCCCTAGATAAAAAATTATTCGTAACTTGATCAAAGTGCATATGATAGATGTTATGCTTGTCGTGTGCGTGAAGTAGGGTACCTGCAACTACAACACAAACACTCAATAGATCATTACAAGCATGGTTAGAAAATTGAAATTAAATGAAAGATAAACCATGACAAAGGGACCTATCACCTCCTAAGAGATGCGAGTGTGGATTCTCTCTTAGATCTAGATAAGAAATCCCGGTGACTTGACTACACCTAGACAAAGGATTTAAAAAGATATGATATGCAAGCTAGATGAGATTGATTATGCTAGATTGATCCAAGAGGCTAATTAAGCAAATGATGATGCAATTATGCTAGAATATAGATTGATTAAGCTACATGATTCAATGATTATGCTAGAAAATGATCAAATTAAGCTAGATCTAAGATGCAGATGCCTATAATAACTATTCTTAAATCATATGCTAAAATGGATATGCCTATAGTAAAAATGCCTAAAATGATATGAGATGGGATATGCCTATAATAGCAATGCATGAGATGAAATGGGATGGGATCCTTTGTGCTCCAAAATGAGAGATATTTATAGGATTTCCAAGGCCAGGAGTGAGGTGGCATGAATCAACAGTCAAGATTGAGTCTGAAGATATCAAGGGTGAAATTGGAGGAGGCTGGAGAAGAGGTTAGAGGGAGGGATACTTGTCATCTCCGTGGTGACAAGTGTTGGCATTTTTGATGTTCATGTTGTGATTGTCATTGATGGACACACACTTGCATTAAGATCCTCTTTATATGTATGAGTTAGAGCACAACCGGTATTTGTTCTAACCGATATGTTGTAGGTATGTTGTATTATAGTCTTCAGACTATTGATGTTTTGCAGAATGTGTTTACCGGTTTGAAGTGGCATGTTGACCCCAAGAGGTTCATGGATACCAAGCGGTATGAGGGATTAAAGAGGAATAACACATTTTTACCAGTCTTCATTTTGACAAACCAACAACCGGTATTTTGTATGAATTGGTAATACTCTGTGATGAGTTACCAACCATCATTTTGTGATGAGTTACCATCCACCGATTGTTTGACAATTTCGACACTATAATGGTGCTTTTTGTGTCATGGTACCAAGTATGTCCAGGTTCATTGAACCTAGGAAATTGTAATGTAATCCTATTGGACCGACATGAAATCAGATTCCTTTATAAGGACATCATGTCTTGGGTTTTAGGTTGTTGATGAGGTCGTGGAAAAGAGTTTATGTTGTTGCTAGGGTTTAAGGTGGTTGAGGAGTTGGAAATAATATGAATGTGTAGAAGACTAAAGTAATGCAGGAGTGCATTAAGAACTAGCTATCAAGGATCCAACCAAGCAGTCTGTGCTATTAGATAGATCAAACACTTGTTGATTACTCACATCTTTGACAAGTCTGTAGCCCTTAACCAGGTAGGCCCAAAAGCCTTTTAGTAAATCCTCTAACAAGGTGGTTCACATCTGTGGATCTAAAATCCTCTAGCCAGGTAGTCTTTAATCAGACTGATCTCCTAACAGAGATTGAGATTCCTAACAAGATCTATTCTGGTGAAGAACATTGTAAGACCTTAACCGGTCTGACCTTAACTGGTCTGGTTTCTATTTTGCCGATAGTTACTTGTAAGTTCCATCTCACCGTGGTTTTTCCCATTTGGGTTTCCATGTCAAAATCTCTTCTATTATGGTGTTTGTGCTTTTGTGGGTAAATGCATTATTAGCTATTTGGTTTACATGTTTGTTAACCTATTTTTCTGCTAAATTGTTTTACCGGTTTACTATCAGTGTTGCAAAGTGTTTAAGTGCAAAGATGTTTGGCATACTAATTGACCCCCCCCCCCTCTTAGTATTCATCAACAAGTGTCAAGGAGCCTTTCTCATAAGAGGGAAAGTGTCCAAGGGAGGAGACATGTGGCATAAGTGCCATGTGTCTCATGGGGAGGAAATCCAACCCATAGGAGGTTAGGATGTGCAAGATAGGATAGGGTTAGTTAATCCCAGGGTTAGATGAAATGGGTTAGGTTAGGTGGTTAGAAGTTAGGAGACATGTGGGTAATTTGAATTTAAAAATTCAAATAATAGGAAAAGGCTAATTAACTTTCAACAACTCATAAATTGATTTGTTTTAATTAATTAGGGGATTAGAAGGAATGAATTAAATGGGGGGAGGAGGACTAATCAATCAAAGAGGAATATTGAAATGAACCTATTAAATAAATATTTAGATTTATTATAGTAGATGAATGGGAGAGTTTAATCAAATTGCTAATGAATTCAATTAAATTTGGTAGGGGGATTAATTAAATAATTGTTTATTTAATTAATTATCTTCAGACCATTTTTAGGTAAGGCATGTTAAACATTGATCCTAAAGTATAGTGGAGGGGTCAATGTTTGTGCATTGGTGCCCAAAGTAGTGTTGGGGGTATTGCATGTTTGTGGGATCCTTGTCAAAAGTAAGCTCTATGGTGGATTTGTAGTTGGTGTTTCTTATCTATAGTTGCATCTAGCTTTGATTCAAGGGAATTTTTCTTGTTCTCTAATGTTCATTCTTTAACTAATATTATTGGTAATTCCCAATATTGGTCTCATATCTGATATGTTTAGAACTTATCTCCTTTATTTCCTTGGATCTTAGCAGTTGATTTTAATATTATAATAATATTAGAGTAAAAGAGGGGGGTGTATAAAATTGAGCCATCTTCATTGCTATTTAGGGATAATATCCCATTTTTTAATTTGGTAGACATAAAACCTAGAAAGTGCTTGTTTACTTGGAGTAATATGAGAAGTGGGAAAGATTATAGCTTTGAGAGAGCAGATGAGTTTCTTGTCTCTAGCTTTTGGTTGGGAACAATAGGATCATTAGCTAAAAAATATTGGATTGGAGAGACTTGGACCATTGTCCTATCAAACTCATAGCTATAGGTTTTGGTCTCTCAAATAACCCATCCTCTAAGTTTTAGCTCATGTGGTTGTGTGAGCCTTCACTTCAAGACCTTTATGGTTAATTAGTGGAGTAGAGGTCAACTTGCTTATGTAATAGGGATGTTAGATCCTTTGTAAATAATACTTAATTTGTGAAGTATCAACATAAGAAGTGGAAATAAGGTGTTTTTTAGTAAAATCATCTTGGCTAAGGAAACTATTCAAAACCTCTTGGATAATATCACTCGATGGAATAGAGATCATGGCTTCTCTAAGGAGTCTCTTAAGGAAGAATCAAAAATTATGAAAGAGATGGAAGATAAGGAACTACATGTACATATTTATTGGGAACAAAAGTCAAGGATTGATTGGCTTTAGGAAGGAGATAGGAACATATATTTTTTCTTTAATTTTGGTAGGGCTAGAAGACATGGGATCATGATTTCTATGACTTTCCTCTTAAGGTGACCAATTATATTCATTTTTGGATATTTAAAGGGAAGTTGTTTATTATTTGTCTTTGTTCTTGGAGTATTCTCCCTTTGCTAGGCATGAAGAGAATCTTATTCTAGATTATATTCTTTCTTTAGTGACTAGTGAAATGAATGACTCACTTATCAAAACTATATCTTTGGATGAGTTGGAGAGGATTGTTTTATAGATGAAGAAAGGTAAAACCCTTGGACCTGATGCAATTCTGGTGGTTATAAGAATTTTGAGATACTATCAAATTTGATTTACTGGAGAATGTGTGAGAATCTCGTAGGAACAAGTAGATGTTGGAAGCTATGAATTCTATGTTTCTTACTCTTATTCCCAAGAAAGAGGGAGATTATTCCTTAGACCTATTTAGGCCTATAGCTATTTTTAATCTAGTCTATAAGATAATTTCAAACGTGATAGTGGAGAGGATTAATTTGTGGCCTATTAGTATTATTTCTTAAGAACAAGGTTGATTTGTGGTTGGTACACAAATCTTGGATGGGATGATCATTGCTATAAAGGTCATTAAATCCATGACTACTTCAAAGGGGAAGGATATGTTCATCAAACTAGATATGAACGAAGCCTATGATAAGTCCATTGATAACATCCTACAATAGATGATTAATAAACATGGTAAATATTTATCTTTTCATGCTTGAAATCATATAAATTAAGCTAATTAGGAGATAAGGACGATCACAGATCCTTAACCAATCTTAGCTAAAGTCAAACACAAGACAATAGAATAAATACTAGAATTGAAAGAATTAAATAAATTCAAACTCCCAATTCCAGATTTGTGCTTCCATTGTTCTTTTCCAAATTGCTGGTGTAGGTGGCTCTCAGGTATTGTACTGGGATTCCTACATAAGATGACACTTGTTTTGAAGAGTGTGATATAGCTTGATTTGATGAGAAGGTCTTGTATTTATAGATTTACATGAGAAATGGGGAGGGATTTGAACTCAAGTTCTGATTGATAGATAATTGATTTAGATCGATCAGTTAATAGAGTTGATTGATTTGTTAACTAAGATTGATTGACTTAACTTATTTGCTTGAGTAGTCAACTAGATTGATTGGATAGTGAACTGAATAGAATAACAGTTGCCTGGATAGATTGGGGAGATGAATGATTAAATTGATTAGTCAGAAAAGGTGATTTGGAGTGAAAAAGGGGTGATTGATGAGTTAACTGAGTTAACTAATTAGTTAAATGATTTGATCAATCAATTAAGATTTCAACATGTGATGTAGGATTTTGAAGTTGATTTTGATTTTCATTTTCAATTTGGATTTTTTTTTAATTTTCAAATGCTGAAATGCACATGAAATTTATTGAAATTTAGATTTGGTGAAATGTGAATTTGATGATTTGGAATTAGATGAAATTAATTGAAATCTACATTTGGAGAATTGTTAATTTGAGGGAAATGAAATGAGATGGAATTATTTGAAATTTGAATTTAGGGAATTGGAGGAATAAGTTAATTAAGTTAAATAAAATTATTTGAAATTATTTAACATTAGAAATAGAATTAATTAAATAAATAATATTTAATTAATATTTGAAAGAGTTAAATGATCAATTAATTAGAGAATATAAATGTGATAATTAGTAATGTTGAATGTGATGATTGAGTTAGTTCAAAACAATAATTAGCTTAATTAAATAATTAAAGAATTACTTAATTAATTAGGATGAATAATTAGTGTGCGATTAATGAGACATTTTTAGGTGTCTACATTTGCCCCTCTTTGACACAATGTCGAGATGATGTTGTTTCAAAGAAAACAAATTTTTTATGCCCCAGTATGCCCCAGTGACGCTTATAGTGTAAATATTCCCCCTCGGAAAAAATGATCAATTTTTTTTTTAAATTGAGACATTTTTTCGATACCATGCTAGTGAGCAGTTGTGTGAAGTTTCATATGATTTCGAATCTCTTTGACTAGTCTACAAGTTTGTTGAAGTTTAGGGGGACCACAACCATCAGAGTGGTAAAAACCCTAATCTTGAGCTATAAATAGTAATTAGGATTTCTAACTATCTCATTTGCACTCATTTGATTTTGTGAAGCTCTTAGTGATTTTAGTGCTTTGCTGTGACTTTTGAGCGTGATGGCAGGATGGTGGAGGACAAGATGGAGGTTAGATTGGATTGATTGCAGTAGTAGTGACAATAGAGGCAGAGCAGGGGGATAGTGAGGAGGATGTAGACATCGATGGAGACACCGAGTCTATGAGAAACTCTAACTGGGATGATAGTGAGAGCAATGATTCTCTATCATAGTCATCTAGTGGTGGAGGGAGTGATGGTGGTGGGCAAGAGATTGAGATGAGGAGGGTGAGGATGAGCAGGTTTTGAGAGCTTGTATTAGGAGCTTGTAGGATCTAGTTGCCACTTTGAGACATTGGCGGATGGATGATAGGGAGAAGTTCCAAAGAGTGTATGGAGTCTTGGAGGCAGAGAGGGATCAGATTACGACAAAGAGGGATTGGATTGCGGTCGAGAGGGATCACCTTCACCAGGAGAGAGATCTTGTGGTGTGGAGGGCATAGTTGACCATGGATGCTTATGATCATCTTTTTGGTCCAGGGACTGATGCACAGACTTAGGTAGATAGCTTTTTCAATGCTACATAGGAGGCTTTATACATAGACATGCATATGAGAGATTCGTTCTCGAGGATCAGAGGAAGCCTAACTATTAAGCCTATAGATCACAAAGTTCTAACAGAGAGACGAGTTGACAGATGAGCAATGAAGGCATGATGGGTCCTCCTAGGGCTTCATCGGGACATCCTGGAGCAAGATCCAGTAGGCAAGATCCTCCTAGAGACAGGGGAAGTGTTAGTTGACACTTATTTGATGATATTAGTTGAGCCATTGGGCTTTTTGTTGTATACCTTGACACATTATCATTTTTGAGTTATATGGTACACTATTTTGGTGGCGTTCTATATGCTTATTTTCTATTGATGATGCTTGTTTATGTGATGCAATTTATATAATTTTATTTTTTCTTTCTATGTGATGTGTGATGCAGTTCTATATGATGCCTAATTTTATGTGATGTAATTATTTTATTTTTTATATGATGATCTGAAATGATTTCTATATTTGTGTGGTGCATTTTATGTGTATGTGACTATTTGAAATGTAATTATTAACAAAATTAAATGTTACTAAGTGGGTGAATGAATGCAATTTAACATGGTAATGCAATAAAATGAAGTTAATTGAATGATCTAAGTGAATGAACTATATGAATGCAATTAATGTTTTTTGTTTCAAATGTGCCAAAATATTTCTTTATCTCTTTGGCTTAGTTAGAATAGAAGAATTGTAAGATGAAATGATTGATGAGAGAGAGATAAGATGAGATGATGAGAAGATACGTTAAAAATGAAGAATCAACCATGTCAACTTGATATCAAGAATCGATATGATATGAATGATAGTGATGAGTACTCTTCTTTTCTTTTATTCATAGTGTAATACATTATCATCATTGAGCCTTATTATGTAACAATGAAGCTTAGTACACCGAGGTATAAAGAACCAAGATGTAAAGATATCTCATTGCAAGAAACAAACACTTAGTAGACAAGGAATGAACCCTCCATTCTGGGAATTATGATAGGGGTTGATGTATGTGTGGTATTCACAAGATGAATGCTCCTATCATAGACACCCACTAGAGAAATTGCCCCAGAACTTCATCGGTTCATATCACAAACAACAAACAAAGAAAAGGATCATGCTCATCATAGCTCCTCTAGTCAGTTTTGGACATCCTTGAGTAGCATAGAAACATGATCTACGCTAATTGATAAAAGATAAAAACCAAATTAGACAAAACTTAGCAGCTAAACTGATTGTGCCTTGCTCTTATTTGTTAGATGTGATGGTTGATAATGTCTGGTGCCAGAAAGTTGTAGACCCCGTTTAAGACTGACCTGTCTAATTTTGAGTGTATCCTCTTCTGTTTAAGACAAGATAATGATCACGTTGATTAGGATAGTTTGATGATTGATAAGACTTGATCAATTTGGTTGCAAATTTTTGATAAGATAGTTATATCCTTTTAACTTCATGTGAAGTGTTTTTTGGATATCTGTTAGGGTATTCATTTCTCACGAGACATTTTATAGCAAGTTTTGATTCTTTTCAAATTTTAGTTTGTTTTTCGAGTTTTCTGATGTTTAGGGGTTTTTTCAAGATCGTATTTGAATGTTTTTGTTTGATTTTGTTGTTTTTGTTGTTTTTCGATTGTTTTTGGTATTTGTTCAGGATCTTTTTAGGATTTTTTTCAGGACATTATCTGATTTTTAGGATTTTTTTAAGGACTTTTTCAATTTTTAGGATTTTTTCAGGACATTATCTGATTTTTATGATTTTTTCAAGACATTATTTGATTTTTAGGATTTTTTCAAGAGATTATTTGATTTTTAGGATTTTTTAAAGATTTTCCCCTAGTATGCAGACCTATTATGCCATGATGATTTAGGGGATGCATATGGAGACAATGAATTTTTGATATGAGTTATGCTAATGCAAAATGCATGATGAAGATACAATTCTTAGTTAACAACGATGATTGTGCGTGTGTTTCATTCTGACATGCACTAATTGGATTAAAGATGAAAAACATTTCAAAGATAGGAGTTCAATCTGTTCTTAGAAGACCTTAGACCATCCAACCTAACACACTATGTAACCAAGATTATGAATGGAGGCACAAAAAAATTCTCCATCAATTCTTGAAACTTTGATCTTCTTTTGCCCATGTGTGTGCAATTGGATCTATTATGACTCTTATACCATCAAAAGACTCTTGGAATCCTCTATGGCTAGCTACGTGAGTTATTTTAACTTTAAAAGCAACCTGGATAGAGCCTTACTACTAGAAAGCTTTTAGGGCTCTAACGAGGTTATACACTGTAATCTCTTGAATATTTCTCCAGTGCTAGTAGTCATCCATAACCCTGATGGAGTTATTCATATGTTCCCTTAGTCAAGCTTTTATTGCATATTTCTACATGATATTTTAGTTATATATCCTTGCTCATTTTGCCTTGAAGTGGATATTGGCATAACACTCTTTTATTTTCTTGCCTTGACTTGTAAGTAATGAAATCTACTTGGGTATGATGATTACAATGACGCTGAAGTAGAATTTGGATTTTTTACTAGCCACATGACCACCTAGGTATTTGTAATGACTTAGAGTTATTGAGTAATGCGTGAGATATATCAATTGATAGATTTTGGGTAACAAGGATCAATAGTGAAACCTCTACACAACCATGGATAAATCTTAATCACAAGGTGACATTGAAGAGAAATGACTAAAGACCTCCGAAAAACTTCATGAACAAGTATCTAGGAAATGAGACCACCTTCTCTCATTTTAATGCAGATAGGTGAATGATTAGACAATCACCTTTTTTAATTGATGCAAATATATGTGCAAGAAAATATTATATGCTATGAAGATTTGTAAATGTGATGTATTTAGGAAAGAAACTATATGTGATGCAGTGTGTTGAGGAAAATGATATGCAAATGTGAAAAGTAAATGCTAAATTAACCCAACCCTTAGATGTAATATCTTTTTAGGTGCATTTTGTTCATCTGATTAGGAAGTGGATCTCCCTCCATTGTTGTTAGATGATAAGTGCCATTTCCATCCACTTTTGTTATGACAAAAGGACCTAACCAGTTAGGTTAGAACTTGCCTAGTTTTTTGCATTCTACGAGGTTCCTTTGATTTTCCTTAAGGACAATATCCCCTACTTCAAAGAAATGGGGTCTCACTCTCTTGTTAAAGCTTCATCTCATTTGATTTTGATAGCCTTGTAAATGATTCAGAGCGCTTTTCCATTTTTCATCCAATAGTTCAAGTTCTTGCAAACATGTGACTTTGTAGTCTTCCTCTGATATGATGTGTTTTAGAGAGACTATTAGTGATGGTAATTATACCTCGATAGGTAAAATGGCATATAAACCATATATTAAAGAGTAAGGTGTAGCACCAGTAGCTATGCAAGCACCAGTTCAATAGGCCAAGAGAGCTAGATTCAGTTGAAGATGCTAGTCTCATCCAGCATCGTTGACAACTTTCTTCAAAACTTTCAATATGGTTTTATTTGTTGCCTCTGCTTGACCATTGCTTTGGGGATAATAAGGATTTGCAAAATGTTGTTGAATGTGGAATTTATCACAAAGCTCACTCACTTCTTGATTTTTAAAGTGTCGACACCCATTGTCACTAACAATGCACATGGGGACTCCATATTTGCAAATGATATAATTCAAGATGAACTTAGCTATCTGTTTGCTAGTTGTGTAGGTCATAGGGATTGATTCGACCCATTTAGTAAAGTACTCAGTAGCTGTGAGTATGAACTTGTGTCCATTAGACGATGCAGGGTTTATCTTCCCAAAAAGATCCAATCCCCATTGTGAGAACAAGCATGGTGATGTAGTTGGTTGAAGATATTGAGCAGGTGCATGGATCAGATATCCATGTATTTGGCATTGTCTACTTCTTCAGATACACTTGTAAGTGTCCTTTTCCATAGTTGGCCAATAATACTCAGTTCTTAGTAATGTTTTTGCTAATGTTGGACCAAAAGAGTGTGCTCCACATATCCCATCATGAACTTCTTTCAGGGCAGTCTGTGTTTCCTCCATATTGAGACATCAAAGTAAAGTGCCATCTAAACCTTTTTTGTATAGAGTATCAACAATGATTGTATGTTTTGTAGCTTGGTGGATAAGTGTTTTTCTTTGGTTACATGAGATATCAGGAGGCATATATTGATCATGAATGTAGGCATATACATCTCTGTACCAAGGAGATTTGGGTCCCACTATCATGTAGATATATTTAGTAGATGGTATTTCATATGCTAGCACCATAAGTTGTCCGACTATGAACTCAATGTGAGTTCCATTGTTAGGCATGTTCAAGAGAGAGCCTACTGTTGTCATAGTGTCAACCGCTTTGTTTTGTGTTGTTGGGATTTGTTCAAATGTTATATTTGTGAATTGTTGCTTGTATTCTTCCACCAACTGTTTATAAGGTGTTAGCTTGTCATAAATGTAATGTAATCATCATTCAAGACTTGATTGATGATAAGCTGTGAGTCTCCATAGACTTGTAATTCCATGATTTTCCATTGTATGGTGGTACAAAGTCTTATTACCAGGGATTTATATTCAACAATGTTATTGGTACAAGAGAAGCTAATTCTGAATGATTCAGGAATGGAATTTCCTTGAGGAGTTATGAAGAGAATTCTTGCTCCTGCTCCATGATTTGTATAGGACCCATCAAAATGTAATTTCCAGTTTATAGGTGTCGAAAGTGTGAATACTGATTCATTTGGAAAATCTACCATCATTGGATGACTGCCTTGTAAGGGTGCCTTCGCAAGTTGGTCTGTTATGATATGTCCCTTGATGGCTTTTCTGTCAACATATTCTATGTCGAATTCACTTAGTATCATGACCCATTTGGAAAGCCTTCCAAGTTCACGTCGAGTTCACCATTGTTTTCATGCTTGAAATTATGTAAATTAAGCTAATTAGGAAATAAGGATGATCACATATCCTTAACTAATCTAGCTAAAATCAAACATTAGGCAATAGAATAAATGCTAGAATTGAAAGAATTAAATAAATTCAAACTCCCTATTCCAGATTTGTGCTTCCATTGTTCTTCTCCAAATTGCTGGTATAGGTGGCTCTCAAGTATTACACTAGGATTCCTACATAAGATTGCAGTTGTTTTGAAGAGTATGGTCTAGCTTGATTTGATGAGAAGGTCTTGTATTTATAGATTTTCATGAGAAATAGAGAGGGATTTTGAACTCAAGTTCTGATTGATAGATAACTGAGTTAGGTCGATCAGTTAACAGAGCTGATTGATTTGTTAACTAAGATTGATTGACTTGTTAAGTCATTTGGTTGAGTAGTCAACTCGATTGATTGGATAGTGAACTGAATAGATTAGCCAGTTGACTGGATAGATTGGGGAGATGACTGATTAGAATTGTGAATTTTAGAGAATGAAATTAGATGGAATTATTTGAAATTTGAATTTGGGGAATTGGAAGAATAAGTTAATTAATTTAAATGAAATTATTTAACATTAGAAATAGAATTAATTAAATAATAAAGATTATTTAATTAAGGAAATTAATTGTAATTAATTAAATAAATAATATTTAATTAATATTTGAAAGAGGGTTAATTGATGAATTAATTAGAGAATATAAATTCGATAATTAGTACTGTTTAATGTGATGTTTGAGCTAGTTCAGAAGAATAATTAGTATAATTAAATAATTAAAAAGTTAGTTAATTAATTAGGACGAATAATTAGTGTGTGATTAATGAGACATTTTTAGTTGAGTACAATTTGCATACTCAATTAAATTATGGATTGTGGGCCTATCACATGAGATTTTGTATGGATACTAGTGCTACTCTGTATAGCCTCATGTATGTTGTGGATGCTATTATGCCTCTAGACATATAAATCACTTCATTGAGAGTCTCCTTTAGAGGGTTGATTGATGATGACACTTATCATATAAATCATCTAAATAAACTTAATTTTTACAATGAGCATTGGTTAAAGGCCCTTTAGCACCTTAAATATTATCAAAAATCTTTGTCAAATCAATACAATCAGAATGTCCTTTCTCTCACATTCAACATAGGAAATATCATCCTCTATTAGAAGTAAAGAAACATCAGTGTGCCACCTAAACAAAAGGGGAAGTTAAACTATTTACGTCCTTATGTAATCAAATTAGTCTATAGTTTTGGTGCTTACAATCTATTTGATATGCATGGCACACTACTAAAATAACTTGTCAATGCCATGCACTTACATCGATAATATGCATAGGATTTCTCTGTGTCATATATATGACACTCGACCCGTCCTGTGGGTTTTGAGTTATTCATGTTATGATATTCCTTCATCAACACATTGCTCTTTCTCATTGCATTATGATGTATGCATGTATGGTTAGTTTGTTTTGTTACAAATCAAGTATGTGCATTGCAATTCTACGCATTGTGGTAATCTTGTATTTTATGTCAATTTAATTATATTAATTAGTCAATTTATTTTTATAATTGAGTTATCATAGTAGATTAATCATTTCATTATATCAATGTCAGTAGATTTCTATAATCCATTAGTCTATGTGTAATGCTTCTGGATTTGATTGTGTAAGTTAGTTTAATCAAATAATTAAAGAATTACTTAATTAAATAGATGAATAATTAGTGTAGGATTAACAAGAAATTTTTAGGTGTCTACATTTTGCCCTCTTTGAGAAAATTTTAGAACAATGTTGTTTCAAAGAAAACAAAAAAGAAAATTTGCCCCAGTATGCCCCAGTGACGCTTAGGGTATAAATATGCCCCCTCAGAAAAAGTGGTCGGAAAGTTGTGGCACGAAGACCAATTTTTCGGAAATGTGCTAGATAGCGATAATATGAAGTTTGAAATGGTTTCGATCTCATTGATGAATACTAAGGTGGGGGGTGAATTAGTATACCCAGTAACTTAAACAAACACTTAAGCAGTTTAACTGCCGACCGATGTAGCAGGTTAAAGAATAAACTGATTAGAACATAAACAAGCCAAATAGTAAATAAAGCATTCACCCACAGAAGTGAAATCATCATAACACAAGATATTTTGATGTGGAAACCCAAATGGGAAAAACCACAGTGAGTAAAACTCATAAGTCAACTATCTGCAGAATAGTAACCAAACCAATAAGGTCAGACCAGTTAAGGTCTTAAAATGTTCTTCACCAGAACATATCATGTTAGGAATCTAGATATCTGTTAGGAGATAAGTCCTCTTAGAGACTACCCTATTAAAGGATTTCAGATTCACAACTGTGAACCACCTTGTTAGAGGATTTACAATAGGCTTGGCTAGGCCTACCCAGTTAAGGGTTTCAAACTTGTCGAAGATATTAGTAATCAACAAGTGAATGATCTAGATAGTAGCACATAATGCTTGATTAGATCCTTGACAACTCCTTGTTAATGCATTCAAGCATTACTTTAGTCTTCTATGTTTTGCACTCTCAATCTCAATCATGAGATACCTTTTCTCGATTAGACCTAATCTTCTCTCAAAAACTTTGAACACATCAACTTCTCTTCTATATCAAAAACCTTAGACATGATGTCCTTATATAGGAACTTGATTTCATGTCAGTCCAATAAGATTAGACTACAATTTCCTAGGTACAGTGCATCTAGACACATTTGGTAACACGACACAAAAAAACCGCCATAGTGTTGGTGGATGATAACTCATCACACATTACATGTATATCGGTTAACTAAATATATCAATCACCAATTAACAAGTGAAGACTAGGAAACTGGAACATAATGTTCTGATCAAAAGATTAACTTCTGCTCAGGGTCTTCATTCAGCTTGAGATCTTCATACCGCTTGGGGTCTTTGGTCATACTAAGACCAGTAATCATTTTCTACACAATACCAATAGTCTTCAATAAACAAATACTATACATACAATACCAGTTAGAACAACTACCAATTGAGAATAATTCATACATCAAATAAGTGTGTGTCCATCAATGACAATAACAAATAAACATCATCAAAATACCAACAATCTCCCCCTTTGGCATTGATGGCAGCACTTAGGAAAATTTTTGACATCCAAGTGCTTTTACAAAAATAAAATAGATGCCACAAGAAAAATTACTCCCCCTAAGCATATACACTACTCCCTTTGCAAAAAATACAAGTACATGCGGGAGTTTGTAATAATCGCCAAAATTTTAAGATACACTACTCCCCCTTTGCCAAAAATGACAAAGTAATGCAAAATATTACCATTTGCATAATATAAAAATAGAGTATGTGTTCATGACTATAAAGAATAAAACTTCTCAAAAAGAGATTTAAAGTTTTGCATGAAATTCTTCATGTCTGAAGACCACGACTCAAGAAGCGAGGCAACAATTTCACTCTCAGTCTTCATCTGGAAGGATAATTCTTCCATCGCATCTATGGTGGTCAATTACTGTGTCACAGTGATAGCCTCTAAGTTCAGGAAGCACTTCTGAAGAACCTGCAATTTTGGCAATAGGAGAAACTTAAGCTCCTGCAAATCTCGAGTTTGATTGCAGATCTCTAAGTATAGCTTTGCAATCTGATACTGATAATGATGAACAATGTGTCCATAGGCTGTGAACAGATCATAGGGTAGTTTGAATTTGCCGATGTACTTCTGTAACTCCATTTGTAATAGTGTCTTCTGTTTTAGAGCATCTTCACAAAATAGGTGAGGTTGGTAGATTTTACTCAAGAGTAGGTGACCTTCACCCATAGTTGAACCTATATCACCTTTTTGTTTAAGCAATTTTGCCCGGTCTTCATTCATGTGTTGTACTAAGGAAACTGTGAGTGCCTTTTCATGAGTTTTCTTTGCTGTGGCCAGGGCAACATCTTCCAAACATTGTACCTGGTCATCAACTACTGTGCAAAGAAATTTGAGCTTAGCCAACGAGGAATCGATACTGGGGAGGTTAGTACTGAGGATTATATTGGAGAGGGTGTCAAAAACAAACTGAATGACATCCTTCTCTTTCTTTTTCCTTAGTTCTTCCAATCTCTCCTGTACTAATTGAATTCTTCGCAGTAGCTCAGTCTCATCAACTGATTGGGTCAGACAAGCAAGAGTCAAATCAGTGGAACCAGTGGAATCAACCTGCTTGGTTTGATCTTCGGTTGCCTTAGGAATATGTTCTCCTTCTTTGGCCTTGACCTCCGCTTATCTTCTCTTCTCCTCTTCTTCTTTTTCTTGTGTACCTTGGCAGCCTTCACTTTCTCCTCTTGTTTCTTCCTTTCTTCTTCTCTCTTTTTCTCCTCTTCCTTTTTCTTCGCTATTTATTTCCTCTTCTCCTCTTCTTCTTCTTTTTTTCCTCTTCTTCCTTCCTCTTCTTCTCTTCTTCCTTCTTCTTCTTTTCCTCTTCTTCCTTCTTCTTCTTTTCCACTTCTTCCTTCCTCTTCTTCTCTTCTTCCTTCTTCTTCTTTTCCACTTCTTCCTTCTTCTTCTTTTCCTCTTCTTCCTTCTTCTTATTTTTGTCTTCTTCCTTCTTCTTCTTCTCTTCTTCCTTCTTCTTCTTTTCCTCTTCTTCCTTCTTCTTCTCTTGTCGCGCTTTCTCCGCTTTCTCTTTCTCTTGTTTTTCTTTGTCCGCTTTCTCTTTTTCTGCTTTCTCTTCCTTTTATTTCTCTACTCTTTCTTTTTCAGCTTCCTCCTCATCTGGAGTGGTATCCTCCATATCTAGTGCATCAACATCAATGGGGTCATTTTGTTCTATTATTTCACCCATACTATCAAAGACTACATCTAGTTTGGTTGTGGATAGGTTGGGCTCTTTCTCAGCCAACCGATTAGCTTTGTATACTTTTTGCATGTTGGCAATAGTTTTAACCTTCAAATGGGTGTCTTTTTCCACTTCAGAAGATTTGCCTTCGAGTAGCTGAAGTCTCCTTCTTCGCATGAAGAAAATGTCTTTGTTCTTGTCAATGATTTCAAACAATTATGAATTAGAGGCATCTGGAAAGTATTGAGCAAAAAGTTTCTCCATGATGTCTTGCTCTTTTTCAATGGCAATGCGCCATTTGTTGTCCAAAGAATCATACAAAGATTTAGAAGTAACTGATTTAATTTCAGAAGGTGACCGATCATTAATACATAGATATTTAATAAGTTCTTGTTTAACATCCTCCTTTTCACTATCATTGAAATCATCAAAATAGTCTTTTAAATCATCAAGAACTTTTCTTCTAATATTCTTTATGGTCCTTTGACAATGTGTCATAGGTTTGTAAGAAGAAATATCTATATTTATTGGTGCAGAGGTTGCTGGTACATTACCGGTTGACTTCATCTTCTTGGTAGATTGCCTTGTCTTCTTTACTTCTACCTCTGGTTCAGAGTCTTCTGGATCAGGTGAGTTATTCTTGGTTTTCCTCTTCCATTTGAATACCTTTGCCAGAATAGCCTCCGGTTTGTTTTTAGCAGGTGACCTTTTGGTCACTTTAGGACTAGCAGCAAATGTAACCAGTGCCGATGTTGATGGCATTGCTTTACCCTTTATTTGCTTCAGTACCTCAATAGGTTTGATCCTTTGTAAATAAGTACTGGTCCTCTTCTTCTTGGGTTCCAGTGGTGAAGCTAGTAGGGTAGAGGCATACCCTGTCAATATATCATTTACCACTTCATAGTCCATAGACCCAATTACATCTTTTCTAGGTTTGACCGCTTCCATTATGCAGTGATCTATTTTGATGGTGAAATAGATGTCATATTCATATTTCTTAACTAAATCACCAGATATTCTCATTCTTTGGTTCATCTTTAGTTTGAATTCATCAAAATACCTATTCAGAGTCTCTGGATATACAGTTCCTACTACTTGTAGACTCTTTTTTATTTATCTGGAAACCGGTAGGTCAGTTGACCATTGAACATCACCGACTCCAGGAAAATATCTTTGAAAGTAGAAAAATAAACCAACAAGTAGTTGACCAAACTTAAACCTCTGAGTTTTGTCCGATTTGATCGACTTCAGGTAAGCGGCATGCACCGCAACTGAAGGAACATAATTCATTTTGCTAGCATAGAATATTCTATACCCAATTACCATACATGCATATTTCACCAAATCATCTCTACTGGTGTTGACCGTCATTGCTCGTTGGTCACTGACAGAACTGGTGAGCTCTGTTAATTTGGTTTTGTGGATCTTTCAAAGAACAGGGGCTTCCCCAACATTGCAGAATCCAATCACGACATGAATTGCCTTTGGTGTAATGTCATGGGTTTGTTCAAGGTACATCATGTCATCGTGAACCCTACTAAGGATGCTCCTGATGTGTCCCTCTGTAAATTCTTTGAGAAAATATACTGCATTATGCAATTTCTTCTTCTCTATTATGTTATATTAAGGTTTAATCTTTTTATCCTCTCCACAGAACATACTCAATTGGGAGTGAATTACTAGGGACCCTAGGTCTTCTAGTTTGCAATCAATATATCTTGAAACATCACCTTTGAGAAATGACTCTGATGGGAATTTAAGATAGGGCATTATATCACATCTTAAGAAGTTCAGGTGTGTCCTCGGGTTTAGTAGAACTAGAGGGGATATTAGATGCAGATGCCATATCAAACAGATTCCAAATGATAAGAATGTTTCAACGAGAAATACCTTTACTCTCCAAACTTAGGGTTTGTCGATGTTGAGAAAAACACACTTCTTTGGATGCTTGATTACCACTTTGACTTTCACACTGATAACACGAAGTGGTTGCAAGATCTTGTGCAAGATTCCTTTTTGAATTCTTTCGAATGCAAGATGAATCACTCTGGTTGCGCTTCTCAGACTAAAAAAAAATATTTTCTGAAAATAGGTGAGTAGAAATGATGACAAAAGTCACTTTTAAACATGCTCCCACCTACCATAATAAATGCATCACTATTAGGATTCAAACCCTAATTTTATCTTTTTACCACTTCAATTCTTCTGTCAGTTGACAGGTAACAAATACTAATAAAGGTGCTTTACCAATATATTCTAGGGGTTTCAAAATATTTATACCGATATGTCCCCCCTAAGATTTTTGAAGCTCAGTTTGCTGGTTTAGGGATTTCCACACTTGGTGCAGAAACTGGTACATCATGTGGATTCTCTTTAGTTTTCTTTTTTTAGGTTTTGTCCATATCTGCCTGAATGGTTTCAACATCAATATTCCCTTTAGTGTTGATCAGTATGTCTCTCGATGGATTCTTTCTCAGTCTACATGCTCTGGCAGTGTGTCCTGATTTGTTGCACTGATAGCATACCATTCCAGGTGTTCTCCATGGTTTGGTGTTCACATTTCCATTCTTCCTTCTGCATATTGTAGTAGTATGACTGCTAGCACAATAGATCAGATAGGTTGCTCTCCAACTAGTTGCTGCTTCATAACCATTTGACTAGTTGTCATGGGTTCTGTATTGGTTTGGGTTCCAGTTCATAGGAGGTTCAGGGACAACTCCATTGGATCTTGGTGGATAATTCCTAGAGTTATTCATAACTGACTTGCACTCAAAATCTCTATGCCCAAACTTGTTGCATGCATAACAGTGACCATTAAATCTACCAGGTCTAGCCACATTGTTTTGAAAATAAGAAAAGTTATTGTAAGGCTTGCTTCTACATACATTGGCAATATGTCCTTCCTTAAGACAGTTAAAGCAAACAGGTTTAAACTTTTTCTTACCTTTACTTCCGTTGTTGTTCTTAGGTGCTAATTTCTTCTTTAGTGCATCACTCTTGGTTCCAGAGGTCTCACCTTCCTCGCATCTAGAGAAACCAAGTCCAACAGTATCCTTTGATGGCTTTACTGATTCCAACTTTTGCTCTAACTTAGCAGCACTCTGGTTGAACTTAGCAAGTATCTCTTTTGTCTCAGCAAGTTCCTTGGAAAGAGCATCATTGGTCTCCATCAAGGTTTCATTTTGAGAGATAGCTACATTAAGTTTAGCTTTCATTTCTTCTTTCTCTTCTTTACCTTCCTACAGATAGGCGGTAATGGTACCGATTTCTTGCTTCAATTTAGAGATCTCATGCTTCTTGTCCTTTACTAAATCTTTAGCTTTTCTTTTGTTTTCTAGTTCCTGACTCATCCTGATAGTTAGTCCTTCCAACTCCCTCCTCAGGTTAGTTTTGGATTCATTTAATTTCTCCACTTCTTCATCTAAGGCATCCATATCTTCCTCATTAGAAGAGTTGTTTTCAGTAAATTCCATCAACTACTCAGCAAGCTCTCTTCTCTTGACTAAAGAGGCTTTAAACTTGATCTTGAGTTCATCATAGGCTCTCTCAGATTTAGCCAAGCAGTGAGTGAGTTCCCTCATGCTGTATTCCCCAATATCTCCTTCCAAGTGATTAGACTTATAGAAAGATTGGCTCTGATACCAATTGATGAATACTAAGAGGGGGGGGGGGTGAATTAGTATACCCAGTAACTTAAGCAAACACTTAAGCAGTTTAACTGTAGACCAGTGTAGCAGGTTAAACAATAAAGTGATTAGAACATAAACAAGCCAAATGGATAATAAAGCATTCACCCATAGAAGTGCAATCATCATAACACAAGATGTTTTGATGTGGAAACCCAAATGGGAAAAACCACAGTGAGTAAAACTCACAAGTCAACTATCTGTAGAATAGTAACCAAACTGGTTAAGGTCTTACAATTTTCTTCACTAGAATATATCCTATTAGGAATCTAGATCTCTGTTAGTAGATAAGTCTTGTTAGAGACTACCCTGCTAAAGGATTTCAGATTCACAACTGTGAACCACCTTGTTAGAGGATTTACAATAGGCTTGGTTGGGCCTACCCAGTTAAGGGTTTCAGACTTGTCGAAGATATTAGTAATCAACAAGTGAATGATCTAGATAGTAGCACAGAATGCTTGATTAGATCCTTGAAAAATCCATGTTAATGCATTCAAGCATTACTTCAGCCTTCTATGTTTTGCAGTCTCAATCTCAGTCATGAGATACTTTTTCTTGATCAGACCTAATCTTCTCTCAAAAACTTCGTACACATAAACTTCTCTTCTATATCAAAAACCCTAGACATGATGTCCTTATATAGGAACTTGATTTCATGTCGGTCCAATAAGATTAGACTATAATTTCCTAGGTACAGTGCATCTAGACACATTTGGTAACACGACAGAGAAATACCGCCATAGTGTCGGTGGATGATAACTCATCACACATTACATGTATACCAGTTAACTAAATATACTGATCACCGATTAACAAGTGAAGACTGGAAAACTGGAACATAGTGTTCTGATCAGAAGATTAACTTCCGCTCAGGGTCTTCGTTCAACTTGAGATCTTCATACCGCTTGGGTTCTTCGGTCGTATTAAGACTGGTAAGCATTTTTTGCACAACACCGATAGTGTTCAACAAACAAAGACTATACATACAATACCGGTTAGAAGAACTACTGGTTGAGAATAATTCATACATCAAATAAGTGTGTCCATCAATGACAAGCACAACTAAACATCATCAAAATACCAACACTCATTTGTTATGTCTACAACTACGTTGAAGTTGGAGGGGTCCACGAGCGTTATGTTGAGAAAAAAACCTAATTTTGAGCTTATAAATTGAAGATTGGTGTTGATTTGAGTTCATTTGCACTATTTTGTTTTTGCAAGAATTCCTTAAATATTTTAGTTCTTTCAGCGTCCTTGGAGCGAAATGGTAGGTCACAGAGCCAAGCTGCATTTATTTGAGCGGGTGCGGTCTTATCAGAGACCTCCCGACACTGGTGGCATGGTGAGTTGCATTATTTATTGCTCGTTTATATCTATTTTTTTTAAATTTTCAATCCTTTGGTGCTATGTACTTTTTCGTGAATTTCGCATTTGACTGTCGACTTTACTGCAATTGATGTTATTATTGTGCAATTGATTCAAATGTACTGCATTTGCTTCTCCTAATTCACATTTGCAAGTTTTGCTTCACAATTGATAATTTTATTTCGCATTTGCTAAAAGTAATTTGCATTTGATAAAATCATTACACAATTGATAATTTTACTTCGTAGTTGGTATAAGTATGCTGCATTTTATAGTAAAGGCAATTTTTTCTTATGCGTCTTGACAATTTGATGTTGTAACTGACTCATTTTTATGTTTTCCAAATGCAGGTGCATTATCTCGTACTGCTTGCTAGATAGATGAGGCCAGATGGTCTTGATCGACATCATGAGTTGGATCTAGAGGATACCGCTTTGTTACGATAGGTTGGATTGTATTATATAGCACATTTTCCTGAGGTTACGACCAACATGTCCATGATTACTACTTTGATTGAGCGATGGCATTCACAGACATGTTCTTTTCACCTACCGATAGGTGAGGTGTCCATCACACTTGAGGATGTGTGGCGTATCGTACATATTCTGATATTTGGTACATGAGTTACTTTTGATCGTCATGATGGTGTTTCTTCTTTGTGTAGATTGTTCGAGTGTGAGGAGCAGGATCTACATATTCATGGTCATTACGAGATTCGTTGGGATGATTTTGATTATGATGATCTCACTATTGTTCTTGCTTACACTATTGTTGGATTATTGATTCTTGATAGACATACCCATGGTTTTCCTATTGGATGGGGACGAGTCATACATGATATGATTATTGATAAACGTGTGTTTGCTTAGGGTCCTTGTCTTCTTGCCACTTTGTATCATCAGATGCATGGGATTGTTTACTTGCAGCAAAAATCAGTTGGATGTGGCATTACTTTTCTCCAGACATGGGTTTGGGAGCACATAGCTATCTTCTATCCTACATTACATATTGATTTAGAGCTAGATCAGCCATATGTTTTTGGGTACACTATTGGTGTGAGACATAAGGCATCAGGTAACATGTTGTATTGGCATCATCAGATTGATATCTTACAATATTTCTCATGGAAACCTTATCTTAATTGTCCCAGTTGGACTGATGATGCTCAACATCTTCTTTTTTGTCGACAACAGAGATATCTTATTGGTCAAGACGTGGGTGGTCATAGGGTTATGGACATGCATCTTCCTAGTCATGTACTTAGATAGTTTGGGGAGCTATAGGGTATTCCGGATGTGACAACTTATTTTTCTCACACTACTTGAGAGGTTTGTGATTGGGGTGCTTGTGTGCAGCCTCATGTTGCTATTATTGAGTTTGATGCTCTTTCTCCTATTTTATGGAGATGACATGTTGGGGTAGCGGATCCAGGGTCCACAACACAGTATAGTGTATGGTGGATACAACACATGCCTATACCTTTGACCGATCTGACAGTTTTGATTGGTGCTTAGCAGATTAGACATGGCAGGGGTCCCAGGGGGAGAGCGAGAGGTTGAGGGAGAGATGGAGGAGATAGAGATGGAGGAGGTAGAGGAGGAGGAGGTATAGATTTGATAGAAGCGGTTGCAGAGAAGGTGGATAGTGGAGAGGAGGATGTGGATATTAGTAGAGAGATTGTATCTATGAGTAGTTCTCATGAGGGCGATGAGTCAGGATCAGGCTCATCGAGTAGTGATGGGGATGAGGGTTGGGATGATGGACATGATGTGGAGATGCTCCAAGCTACAAAGAGAGTATGTGCGGAGAGAGAAGATGAGGAAGGATTGAGAGATTGATTTAGGCATTTAGAGGACATGGTCACTACTTTGCAACAACGACAAATGGAGGATAGAGATTAGTATAGGCAGGCGATGGAGGAGTTGATGCAGAGAGGGTGTTGTCAATTGACACTCATTAGATTCATATATTTTCATTGATGGAAAAAAGATTCTATTGAAGGCATATACCGACAAATATTGGCATTTACAGAAATACACCGGAAGATACTAACATTGGAGTAATCAGGGTCATCACCGACACCGACACCAACATCCAACACTTTAGTGAAGCCGACATTAGTCTAGATCCGAAAGATTTTATTTGTAAAATCATTTTGTATAGGGCCGACATTGAATATCTTTTGTAATGTATTGTAAGCCAACATAAGGCATAATGTTTGTAGAGGGTATATAAGTCAGTCTATTAGGTCATTTTGATATAGGACAAGTATATGACAAGTAGAACTGTGTGATGCAAAGGATATGTATGTGAAAATTATATCATTCTATGATCAGTAGATGGTTTGTAAAGCATTCTTGGAGGAAAGAAGATACTGATAGAAGGGTTTAGGGTTTATGAACTGGTACAAAACAAAGCTCTAATCGGAACTCTTTTTGGCATTACAAATGCATTTTGTGAGTTCACCATTACTATTCTATCTTGGAAAAAGCTTGTAGTTAGTGAGACTCTTTTGTGTTGAGTAGTGTGCTCTAGGCAGTGTGCCTTCCTGCATGTGTAGGCCCCCATGCTATGTAATATCTTTCATATGGTCAGTGAATTGATATTGTGGGTCACAAATCCCACCATGGTTTGTCCTCTTTGAGGTTTTCCACATACAAACTCTATGTGTTATGGTGTTCTCTCATGTGGCTGGGTTATTTACTTCATGTTATATGTTTCTTCATTTACTGGTTTATATGTGTATATTTTAAAAAGTTAAAATCTTGTATTACCGACATAACACTAATTCACCCCCCCTCTCAGTGTTCTTGGATTCATTGTATTCCAACAATTGGTATCAGAGATTGGTACCTCAGAGGAAGTTTAACAGCTTGAGGAAGATCCTAAAACCAGAATCATTGAACATGGCTATGGAGAAGCAACTTGAGATTGGACTTGATTATTATGATGCTGAAAGGATGAAGAAGTTAAAATTGCAAGATGAATTGAATTCTGCTAGTGAATTCATTCTTGTTCTACAAGAAAGGTTATCATCAGCTCAAGCTAAGAGGAAGAAACTTTTGCAAAACTAGGATGATGAAGAGAAAAATGCACTTAAGGAACAATGTCAGAAACTGAGTCAAGCAAACATGCTTATGAAGAATGAAATGCAAGACTTGACTATGAGGATGTCAAAATATATTGAGGACATAAAGAAGAAGGAAGAAAATCTTGCTATATCTCTGAAGAACAAATTTGAAGAATGTGGCAGATTGACTCATGAGACTAATCTGTTGAGAACTGATTTGGTACAATCCTAGGATAATGAACAAGAGATAGAGAGACAAATAATGACTCAGAGAGATGATCTAACTATTGCAAGTGAGTATAAATAAAAATTCAGGATTAGTGCTGCACAGTTGGATGATTTCTTGAAAATACAAAGGTAGAGTGAAGATTATAGAGGAATTAGATTTGTACAAGGCGAAAGCTCCGGTATTGCAAATGAAAATCAGACAATTGGTATGCATAACTCATCAAACCAGAAGAAACCGGTAAGGCAATCTAATGCTTACAAACTCAATGGTAGATATTTTGTTTGTAATAAATTTGGGCGTATGGCTAGACATTGTGGAAATAGAGAAAATAAAAACTACAATTAAGTTCCCGGTCAATGCACAAATTGAAAGAAATATGGTCATAAGTCAGAAGATTGTAGAATGAATGCTAAGTGTCATGCATGTGGAAAGTTTGGATATTTGGCTAATCAATTTAGGTTAAGGAATGACACTGGATATGTCAAAGCAATTCAAAAAAATATTGTTACATGTTATGCAAGCAACAAAATAGGTCATATTGCTAAGTATTGCAAAAGCAAGACTACACTGGTTAGCAATGATAAAGCAAATGAGAAAGGAAAGAAGAAGGTAGTGAAATACAACAAGATCACACCAAGAGATGGGTTATAAAATTTGAAGAACCAAGTGGAGATGTAACTAAACCGGTAATTGCACCAGTAACTCCACCGGTAGACCAGGGCATTCCTGCACTACTAGGAAATTCAACTGGTAACTGAGGCATATGCCTTAGGGGTTGGCAAATTCATAGCAAGTATTTCATATTCTCTAGAAGAGATCTGGGAAGAGATCTAGAGAGTGGTATTGATCATTGATGGAGGTTTATCTGACATAAAATTGTGAAACTGGCATCCGGTAGGGCACATCGCTAAGCATTTATGACAGTGAAGGATTAGGGTTTACTCGCTGATAAAAAGAGAAAATGGATTCATTTTCACTTACCCAGCACTCGAGCAAACTAGAGAGAAGAAAAGGCAAATTATAGGCGATCAAGCATGAGCAAAGGCATTCCAAAGGATTTCCAACAGTTATCTAAGAAGTAATCAAAATCTTCAAACCGACGATCATTTTCCAGGCATTTCTTTGAAATGGCATCTAGATCATCATCTACTCGTACTTTCATTGCTAATCCCACTATTGTTGAGGTTAAGGATAGGCTTAGGCTTGTTTTCAAGGAAGTTCCCCAAATTGCTATAAAGGAAGACTCTATTGGCACAATTTCGAGGGTTCCCAATAGCGTGGTTTATGTGGAAGATATCAAGGCCTATTTTCACTACATATTGAAGGATTTAGATACTGAGGAAATCAAGGGGATGTATCAATCTGTGATACTAGGCAGCTCTAGAACAATCAAGCCAGAATATAAAATCATTGAAGACCTAGGGTTAACCAGAATCCTGTATATTTCAAAATTCAAGGATGAAGTGATTAGTTATGTTCTGAGTAAGGTCCATAATGAATCTATCTGGCTAGACCAGCCTCACATGATCACCAAAGAAGCAATTAAGGCGGTCATTGGCTTACCCAAATTTGGATAGGAACCAAAATAGAAGATCTCCAACACTATGGTTGAGAAGCTCACTGGTGCAACCCATGATGGAAGATCAATGAGGGTCAGCACCACCAAAGATACAATTGTGAAATTTTCTAGCATGATCATTGGCTACAAGGTAACTCAATCAAGTTGATTGAACTCTATTGCTAGTTCCTGTATCCATGTTGCATGTCAAATGATAAATAATAATGAGAATTATGACTTGTGTGAATGGTTGAGAAGTGAATTAATGATAAATATTGGCAAGATCAAATGTGTTAAGAAAGGAACTTTCTGGTTTGGCAATCTTATTGTCTGTTTGATGTTGTACTTCATGAATGAGCTACCAGGTTTGGGAAAAAAATGTTGGGCTCATGACATACCGGTAGGTATGTAGATCAAAGATGCAATCACTGGTCTTGGCAGTAACATGGATGATAAGCTTTGGGGCTACTTTAAAATTTTTTAAGATAACATGAGATTGAGGGAGAGAATCTCTAAACACATTGTGGAGAAATACTCCACTAATATTTTATTTATGGTAAAAACAGATGAGACACTCATGGAAGTAGTGGAACCTATAACAATATGGGTCACTGAATTGGGGTATGAAGTTGATGACAACATCTTAGAGATATATGCTAAAATGTTGATTGATGCTCCTTTGGATGATAAGGCTGAACACTTTGGCACTACAAAGGAGAAGGCTTTTGAAGTTAAAACTAGCTTCAATAAGAAAAGGAGGGAAAAGAAAATAGACAAAATGTCTGCATTTGTTCAAAATTTAATTCACAGGATAGATATAGAACTAGGGTATGGATCTAAACCAGTAGATTAACTAGAAACAACAAGTGCCCTTGAGGTAAAGAGGCCTAAGAATTTCATTTCTTCTATCACTTATGACTCTGATCCAGAGGATAATCAACCTCTTGCATTCAGAATTGTATAGAGGAAGAAAGTTGACAAGCTTCCGGTAGAAGAGAAGAAGGTGGAACCAAGGAGGAAGCTAATAAGAATAGTAACAATTGCATCCATACCTTCGGCAAGGAAACCTACTCAGAAGAGGCAGCCTACTCCATCCACTCCTCCAATGCCCAGGAAGAAGAAAAAGAGTGTGATAGATGAAACAATTAAATATGGTAATGCTACCATCATCCCCCCAATGGATTGTGCATAGTTAATAGATGAGGTAACTAAAGATGGAATTTTGAAGAATGTGTCAAATTTCTATGAAGATTTAGATGATAATGAGAAAAATGAAATGGAAGAAGCAATTTTGTTACATTTAGACATATATAAGAAGGCTTTGGTAGAAATTTTGAAGGAAAATCCTTTATCATAGTATGTGTGGCTCTATAAATAATGAGAAAATGAAAAGATGTATAGAAGCTGCAAATAGAACAGTCTTTAGCAGAAAACCTCAACAAATAAGCTTAATGATGGGTAGAGTCAATGAGATAATAAATGAGACCAAATATGGCTGGACTAAATTCTTCCAAAAGAATCCTGATTTTCTCACTTCTCAAGAAGAATTTGCTAAGGCAACTTCTCCCACCATTCTGAACAAATCTAAAGGGAAAGGAATTTTGGGAAGTTTAGATCAAAATTTGAGTGAATTGGTAGATAATCCTAAAACTAATGAGAGTGTACAAACTAAACTGGCATAGAATACATTTGTATAGTCTGAGCAAGGTAAAATAGATAATGTATAGGTTACAGATAATATTATGGATAATACTCCACCAATAGTAACCAATACTACACTGAGTGGCGAAGCCACTAGTGTAAAAGAGGATGAGAAAAGGGATACACCAAGAGAAGATAAAGAAAAGGAGACCATACCGGTAGTTGATTCCCCAACAAAACTTTTGGCAATTGACACTTCTCAAGTTGAGAAGAAATCAATCACATAAATGAGTCCCACAGAGCTAATGATGATCGCACTCAAAAGCTAATGAAGGAGGGATCTGGAGACAAAGGAATAATAGATCAATCAATAACCGTTTTGCACAGATTGATTCCTGATTGTATGATTGAAAATGAAGCAAGCTCTTCCAGAAAGCTTAAGGCATTGACAAATCACATATCTAAAACATTTCAATCATTATAGCAGATTTCTCACAGGAAGCACTTGAAAGATTTACTTTGGCCAAGAAAGTCGATTTTTACCAGATTATTGAGATAGAGAAGAGGAAGGTTGAATATAAACTTATACTTATTGAAAATTCATTGAAACAAGGTACTAACAGCTATAGGGTTTGTTATAATATAGAGATTCTCACAACAAATGTAGATAAGAGAATAAAGGAGTTACATGAAAAGATTGCTACTATTGCTTATTCTTTTGATGGACTAACTTCACTTACAACACCCATTGATGGACAAATTTTGACTTTGGAGAACCAATTTTTTGCTTTTTAAATAGAAGGAGACAATATTATCAGGAGAGAAAGGAGTCTGAGAGGTTTGGTGAGTCCAAGATTGGATTCACTTGGTGTACATAAGAGGGAATGTATGGATATGCTTGCAAAGTCCACACCAGCAGAAGTCATTGAAAAAGAAACAATAGCACATTTACTAAGTGAACTTGTATCCATATCTAGAACATTCAAAACCGGTTGGGATACCTATATACAGTTGCTAGAGAAAGCTTACCTGGAAATCTTGAAATTGGTCAAGCTCTAGTAAAGTAATTTGTAACAATTCTTTCAATTCTTTCACTGGTCTTTGGCATTGATACCAAAGGGGGAGTTTATATTATATGAAAAATATGTATACAATCCTAGGGGGAGGATATTAGATAGAGTATATTGCAAACATAGTCAATCACCTCAGGGGGAGCATGTTTCAGTTGAACCGATAGGGAATCCAATTTTCACATGAGTGTTTCCATCAATGCCAAAGGGGGAGATTTTTGGCAATTGACACTCATTGGATTCATATGTTGTCATTGATGGAAACAAGATTCTATTGAAGGCATATATCGGCAGATACTGACATTTGGAGGCATACACTGGTAGATACAGACATTGGAGTAATCAGGGTCATCGTCGTCATCAGATACAGACATTGGAGTAATCAGGGTCATCGTCGTCATCGACACCAACATCCAACACTTCAATGAAGCCAACATCAGTTTGGATTCGAAAGGTTTTATTTGTAAAATCATTTTCTATAGGGCCGACATTGAATATCTTTTGTAATGTATTGTAATCTAACATAAGGCATATTGTTTGTAGAGGGTATATAAGTCAATTTGTTAGGTCATTTTGATATAGGACAAGTATATGCCAAGTAAGTAGAACTATGTGATGTGAAGGATATGTATGTAAGTCATTTGTATGTGAAAGTTATATCATGCTATGATCAATAAATGGTTTGTAAAGCATTCTTGGAGGAAAGAAGATACCGGTAGAAGGGTTAAGGGTTTATGAACTGGTATAGAATAGAGCTCTAACTGGAACTCTTTTTGGCCTTACAAATGCATTTTGTGAGTTCACCATTACTATTTTATCTCAACAGAAGCTTGTAGTCAGTGAAACTCTTTTGTGTTGAGTAGTCTGCTCTAGGAAGTGTTCCTTCCTGCATGTGCAGGCCCCCATGCTATGTAATATCTTTCATATGGCCAGTGAATTTATATTGTGGGTCACAAATCCCACCATGGTTTTTCCTCTTTGAGGTTTTCCATGTACAAACTGTGTGTGTTATTGTGCTCTTTCATGTGGCTGGTTTATTTACTTCATGTTATATGTTTCTTCATTTATCGGTTGATATGTGTATGTTATAAAAAGTTAAAATATTGTATTACCGACAGAACATTGATTCACCCCCCTCTCAGTGTTCTTGGATTCATTGTATTCAAATAGAGGGAAAGGGATGAGGTAGTTAGGAGAGATCAGATCACTATGGATGCATATGATCAATTATTTGGTTCGGTAACAAAGGCATGTAGTCAGGCAAATAGATATTTTGTTGCTGCACAAGAGGCTATTTATTATCGGCAAGCTTATATTGTTAGGTCTCGGAGACAATTGAGAGGGGGGGGTGAATCAGTTGTCTAATAAATTCAAACCAAAAACTAATTAACCAACTTAATGCTTAATACTGGTAAACCAGTTAATATGCCGACAGACAATGTTAATAGTAAATTGCTATACTGGTAAGGATTATTGCATGAAACATAAACATAAAGTCATCCACAACACATGACACCAATATTTGTACGTGGAAACCTTGTAAGGGGAAAAACCATGGTGGGAAACCTTAACCACAATCAGATGATACTACTACAGATAGTAAGTGTACATAAATGGGGTCTACGCATGTAGAAAGGCCAACACCCTAGAGCTCACTGCTCAATCACAAATGGGAGTCACATTGACTACAGTTGGATGGTTAAATCCAATAAGAATGTACTGCACAAAATAGCATCTTCATATGCTGGATTCAATACCAGTGTAATGCTGATATGCTTCTACAAAAACCTAACTTCACCTTCAAATGATGTCTTCATGTATATCCCTGCTTGATCTCACATATACCTTCACTCAATTCTTTTTCGCATTCCACACTTGATCTTACAAATAAGATCTTACATTTATACCATACCCTAAGACAAATTTTAGTAGGTCGGCTCTACAAGATATTACAATAAATTTTTTTTCATACAATATAATATCCGATGAAATAACCAATTGAACATGTTAGCTAAATGCATTTACAACAATAATAAATCATCTCCATAGCGTGCCATGCTGATCTGGAAAAGATGAACCTGCCAGTGTAACCCTAGATAACCTGGACCTATTTGCCAGTAAAAGAAAATATGCAAATATGAATATACCAATGATTAATTCTTCAAAACAATGTGTCCACATGATGTCTTTGACATTACCAAGTGTCTTCCATATCATTCTAGGTACCGGTGAACAATATATCCTGCCGGTGAACCATATACTTGTAACTGTTGCACAGTTTACTTGCTTGGCGGTGAATGTTGTTGGATCTTCAAAGTGCTTGTATTCAGTAGGTGTTGACATCAATGACAAAACCATACCAAAATACCAACAATAAGAGAGTTATTCCTAAGGGTCAGAGGGAGCGTAGTTTTAGTGCTTTCATGGGGAGAAGATCGAGTCGATCTACCTCTCAACAGACTAGCAGTGGAAGAGTGATGAGTCCACCTAGGATGGCATCAGGATAGACTAGAGTTAGGCGAGATGCACCTGCTGATAGAGGCAGCATAGGCTGAGAGATTTGATTTTGATGTTGATGTTGTAGATATGATGTATTTTGACACATTTCTATATGATATATGATATGCATTCTTGATGACTTATTTGATGATGAACTTCATGGTATAATATTTCTTTATTGTGTTTTATGCTATTGTGATGGTGAATGCAATGTGAATGTAATTTCATGCAGTGATGTGATGTAATTTTATGTTGCAATGTATAATGGTTGATGAAATTGTTATTATAATGCAACGGACTAACATTATGAAATGATATATATGAAAATGTAATGTGATGATGTTTATTTTTGTGCGTCAAAATAGGTGTTGAAAACTGTGAATTTAGAAGAATTTTTAGTTGTTAGACGTAGAATAGATATGTAATGATCAATCAACTGAATCAACCTTTGTTTATTCTAGATTTAGATATGATAGAGATGATTTGATAGAATTTTGATGAGAAAGTCTTCATTTCTTTATTCGTAGTGCAATACATTATCATCATTGAGCCTTATTGTGTAGGGGAAAAAGCGAGACTAGGTTAACATGTCCTAATCCTACCTTTTGACACACATTACGGAATATGAAAGAGCCTAGAGGTATCACACAATTGGATACTTCTTTTTGTGAAAGAGAGAGCCACGGGCTACCTATTAGGGTTTCTATTCCTTTGTTGTAATTGAAAGATAAAATGATGCAAGTTCAATTCCTAACCTCAAAGTGCAAGTATTAACTAATAACAAAATTGCAGAATTGAAGTTAAACAATGAAAAGCTGCAAACACAAGGACAAGACAAGAATGTAGATGTGTACCTAGAGTTAAAATCTGAGTGAAAATGTTTGGGATGAGGGTGTGGGCGCCACTGTCCTGATTCTGCTCCCAAAACTGCACCTGAAACTGCTATTTTGCAACCTAGAAAACTGTCGGAAATGCTGTCTGGTAGAAGGACCAAGGTGCCTAGCGCCCTTGTCCTGGTAGGACTAGGGTGCCCCACGCCCCTGTCCTAGTCTTTTTCTTTGAAATCTGGTGTATGGTTCGGTCTCCGTCTGCTTCTTCCGGATCTGCAACTTGCGGCGTCGTCTGAATCCCGAAATCTGCACTTATATCTGAAAAGGTGTTTTGGGCGGCTATATAGGGTTTTGCCTTAGTCAAACCCCCGCTTTGGTGATTTCCACCTCCACGAATAGCCAAGTTGTATTGTAAAAGTAATGTGTGTGCAGACCTTGTGTGTGTGCAAGATCCTAAAATGCAAGTAAGCAAACTAGAGCAACCTAGGAAGTAAACCCTAATTGCTTGTAAATGATAATGTAAATGCTCCAAATCAAGATGTAAAGAGATCTAAAGCATGAATACAAGTGATATAATGAGGCTTATGCAAAGACATGAAAACAACATGAAATCATACCCAACCCCAAGGGAGGGGTACAAGCCAATCTTCAGTCGGTGATCCCTTATTGCTCTTCAATGCCTTCAAAGCCCTAAATGGATGAATGAAATTAATGAATGCTTGATAGATGGATGTTGAATGTTGTTGAAGTCTTCAAAGATCTGCTCTTTCGCTGCATAGAAGGTCCCTGAAACCAAAATCCGGATCCTTTCAAATGAAGAAAGAGAGCTCTTATATATGAAACCCTAGGTCTTAATTTCAACTCTAGGCCGACTTAGAGATTGAATCTCCCGCCAATTTCTTGGGGTTAAGCTTTATTTTATGATTGGATCGCGCTCAAAAAATTTCAGGAAAAATGTTCGGGACTGTGTGCACTCCGGGCGCCATGGTCCCAACAAATTTTCACCAAATTTTCAGGGCCGTCAGATATGATGATTTTAGAGAGAATCCCGAAGTTACAGGTGATTTCGAGATGTTTTGACCCCCGAAATCAAGCCCCCAAGTTCAAAATAGGACCTAATTAGGGTTTTTGATTAAATGATGTATTGGAGGAATAAAATGAAAGGGCCCAACTTTATGATGTGGAGGACGATGAAATAGGACCTTAGACCTAATTAATTTGATTAATTAAGTGCTAAAGGGGAAGTGCAATGCAAAATGCAAAATGCGACAAGGTGGGTGCTAAACTAGATGTGAAATTGTACTGCTTTAGCAAGTGCGTACAATTTACAACGCTACACTTATTATGCAACAATGGAGCTTATTACACTAGGGTATGAGGAACCAAGATGTATAGATATCTCATTGCAAAGAAACAAACATGTAGTAGACAAGGAATGAACCCTCCATTCTGGGAATTACACTAGGGGTTGAGGTATATGTGGCATTCATAGGCTGAATGCTCCTATCATAGACACCCACTAGAGAAATTGCCCCAGAACTTCATTGGCTCAAACCACAAATAGAAAATAAAGAAAAGGATCATGCCCATCACGACTCCTCTAGTCACTTTTTGGACATCCTTGAGTAGCTAAAAGCAATGATCTTTGCCAATTTGATAAAAAGAGTCAACTAAAAATAGACAAAACTCAGCAGTTAGACTGATATGTCTTTGCTTTGATATGTTTGATGTGATTTTGATAATGTCTGGTTTCAGAAGTTTTGGACCCCATTTAAGTCTGACCTGTCTGGTCTTGAGTGTACCGATTCTGTTTAAGACAAGATGTTGATCACGTTGATAGTTTGATAGTGATTCAATAGATTAGATAGTTGATCAGCTTGATTGCAGACGTTTTGACATGATAGTTGTATCCTTTGTTTAACTTCGTGCGAAGTGTTTGCTGGATATCTGCTAGGGTATTTGATTCTTGCGAGACAATTTTGCAAATTTTTCGATGGTTTGGATTTTAAATTTTTAATTTATTGATTTTTTCAGGACTTTTTATGAATGTTTATGTTTGATTTTGAATTTTTCAATGTTTTTGTTTGATGTTTTTCAGGACTTTTAATCTGAATGTTTTTGGATTTTTTTTAGGTCTTTATATGATTTTTTAGAATATTTCAGGTCTTTATCTAATTTTTAGAATTTTTTCAGGTCTTTATCTGATATTTAGAATTTTTTTAGGTCTTTATCTGATTTTTAGAATTTTTTCAGTTCTTTATCTGATTTTTAGAATTTTTTCAGTTCTTTATCTAGTTTTTAGAATTTTTTCAGTTCTTTATCTGATTTTTAGAATTTTTTCAGTTATACCCCCAAGTGCAGACCTATGATGATGATATGCAACATGTATGTGGAGACAATGAATTTTTGATATGAGTTATGCTAATGCAGGATGCAGCTCCTATTCGAACAAGGATTATTATGTGTTTCCTTCATTTTGACATGCACTAATTGGATTAAAGGTGTGAAATGTTTCAGGGATAGGAGTTCAATCCATTCTCAAAAAGACTTAGACCATCCAACCTAACACACTATGTAACCAAGATTTATGAATGGAGGCATGAAAAACTTCTCCATCAATTCTTGAAACGTTGATCTTCTTTTGCCCATTTGTGTGCAATTGAGTTTATTTTGACTCTTATAACCATCAAAGACCCTTAGAATCCTATGTGGCTAGGTACGTGAGTTATTCTTACTTCAAAAGTATCTTGGATAGAGCCTTGTTGCCAACAAGATTTTAGGGCTCCAACGAGGTTATGTACTATAATCTCTCAAATAGTGCTCTATTGACAGTAGGCGTCCATAGCCTTGATGGAGTTACTTGCATGTTCCCATAGTCAAGATTTTATCGCACATGATATTTTAGTTATATATCATTGTTAATGTTTCCTTGAGATTGACATTGGCATAATACTTTTTTCTTTTATTTTCTTGCCTTGACTTGTAAGTAATGAAACCTACTTGGGTATGACAATTACAACGACGTTGAAGTAGAATATTAGATTTTTCACTAGCCACATGACCAACTAGGTATCTATAATGATGTAGAGCTTTTTATTAATTTGTGAGATATAGGAATTGATAGATTTTGGGTAACAAGACTTGATAATTAAACCTCTACCCAACCAAGGATAAAGCTTAATCACAATATGGCATTGAAGGTGAATGACTAAAAACCTCCTAAGGATTTCATGAACAAGTATTTAGGAAATGGGACAACCTTCATTCCTTTCAGTGCAGACAGGTGAATGAATTAAACGATCATCATGTTTTATTGATGCAACTATATGGGAAAGGAATAATGATATGCAATGCAATAAACAAATATGCAAATGCAGTACTACAAATTATGATGAACACACCCTTAGATGTAATATCTTTTTAGGTGCATGGTGTTGATGGGATTAGGGAGTGAATCTCCCTCCATCATTTGCAAATGATAAGCGCCATTTCAAATTAATTTTGTTATGACAAAAGGATCTAACCAGTTAGGCTCAATTTTTCCTAGTTTTTTGCATATAGCAAAGTTCCTTTGATTTTCTTGAGGAACGATATCTCCTATTTCGATGAAACATGGGTTGACTCTTTTGTTGTAGCTTCTACTCATTCTATTTTGGTACCTTGTAAATGATTTAGAGTGCTTTATTTTTTTCATCTAGGAATTCTAACTCTTACAAATGTGCTACTCTATAGTCTTTTTCTAAGATAACTTTTTTCAGAGAGATCCTTAGGGATGGCAATTCTACCTCGATAGGCAAAATAGCTTCTACACCATAAACCAAAGAGAATGGTGTTGTACCAATTGTCGTGTGGACACTAGTTCAATAAGCCTAGAGAGCCGAATTTAGTTGGAGATGCCAATCTCGTCCATTGTCATTGACAAATTTCTTTAAAATTTTTAAAATATTTTTGTTTTTTGCCTCAGATTGACCATTGCTTTGGGGATAGTAGGGTGTTGCAAAACATTGCTGGATGTTAAATTGTTCACAAAGCTCACTCACTTCTTGACTTTTGAAGGGTCATCCATTATTAGTTACAATGCACATGCATACTCCATATCTGCAAATAATATAATTCAAAATGAATTTAGCTATTTTCTTTCCTGTTGTGAAAGTCATCAGGATTGCTTCAACCCATTTTGTGAAATATTTTGTAGCCTAGAGGATAAACTTATGTTCATTTGAGGAGGTAGGGTTTATTTTCCCTACAAGATCTAATCCCCAATGTGAAAATGGCCATCGTGATGTTATTGGCTGAACATCTTGAGCAGGTGCATGAATGAGGTTCTCATGTATTTGGTATTGCTTGCATCTTTGGACATACTTGTAAACGTCCTTTTCCATTGTAGGCCAATAATAACCCGTTCGCAATAGTGTTTTTGCTAGAGCAGGTCCAGAAGAATGTGCGCCACATATATCATCATTGTTACTATTTACTATGTTGTCATTAGTTTTATGTCCAAAGTCATCCTATATACTCTAGTCGGTTAATACTACCGAAATACTTAGTCGGTAAGCACTAAAGCAGTCGTTTATAGAAGAAAGAAGTCACAAAGTTTAGTATACACCGAGCTGTCTACCAAGTAACACTCTATGTCTACCAAGCAGAAAAGATGGTATACTGAGTTAATATGAACCGAGTGAAATGTGTTACCAGATTCATTGAACCTGGACACATGTGGAAACGTGTTACAAGATTGAGGAACAGGGAACTGTTATCACATAGGAAATTGCACCTTAATATTTTGTATGATTTTGAGGACATCTATCCAATGAAATAATTTGTATGGTTATTCATTCGATGAATCATGTTTGTAAGATCGAAGCATGAACAGATCACCGTCATAAGAGATCTATTTATACAACATGAAATGAGGGTCAAAAAGTATGAAGCAAGACAGGTGTGATAGATAAGCTGGAAGGCAAAATCATGAGAAAGCACAATGTGTTGTGACTGTTATGACTGATAGAGATATTCAGAGGTCACTGAGAAAGATTTCAGAGAACAGTTAAGGAACAAAGTAAACAGAAGGGTTTATCGAGTTGATTTATCAATTACCGAGGTATGCTATGAGCAAGGTAATTTCATATCGAGCACATATAATCTGCTATAACATTTCAGATGTAAAGTTGCAGATATTTTGTAAAGATTTTGATTGTATTATTTTGAGTTGTAAGAGAAACCTGTAACAGGGTAAAAGACTCTAACAAAGTCTATAAATTGTAAATCCTTTAACCAGGTGCAACATTTAGTATAAGTGTTGTAAAATCCTTTAGCAAGGTAGATCTAAAGATCTTGATACTCCTAACAGGGTAAGCTATCAGAAATAGCTAAACATGTAGCTCTAACTGAGCAACCTTTATTATTGCAGTAGTGAAGTTGTGGGTGCCATCCCCACCGCATTTTTTCCTCTCTAACAAAGAGTTTCTGCGTAACCAAAATATATGTGTTATGGAGTGAAACATGTATGAATGCTATTTATATGTTTTAGCTTTATATTATGTTTCAGCAATATTTAGTTTATGCTTAACAGTAAAGTTTCTATTGAAGAAAAGTTTTGAAGTACTGATTCACCCCTCCCCTCTTAGTACATTAGTTTTCCATATTGGACTTAACAATTGGTATCAGAGCTTCAATCTTGGAAAAGGGTTTAACTGCCTAAAGAGAAAGATCTTATCAGTGGAAGGCTACAAACAATCTCAGAGAATTGTGAATCTTCAAAATGAATTGGATCATGCTAATCAAGTGATTGCAGACATGTAGAAACAAATGCAAAGATCACTGAAAGTTAGAAGAAGATTGTCTGATGATTTGTAGGACTCACAAGAGCTGGTGGAACAAATTGAGACATGATCTGAGAATAGTATATCTAAAGAGACTGAATAAATGATTTGAGTATTGAAAGAAAAGAACAAAGCACTGACTGATCAGCTAAAAGCAATGAAAAGAGAACATGAGCATTTTAGCACACAGATGACTGAAAATCTTGATGCATTGAGGATAGCCGAGGATAACATAAGAGATATAGAAAGAGAAAAACAACAGCTTGAAGCATTAGTGTCTGAAAAGAATGATGAAATCACAAGGATGACTGGAATTCAACAAAATCTATCTGATCAATTGGGTTATGCACACCATGAAGCAAATCTGAAAGAAAATGACAATCAAGCATTGAAACTTGAAATATCAAGATTGACTGATGAACTTGAAACAGAGAAGAAATCCAAAGAAACATTGAAGAAAAGTTATGAAGCATCAAATATGTTGGCTGAGCAACTGAATATAAAATGACCCAACAAAGTTGCAGGACTTGGTTACAAAGGAAAAGACTCTACTACGAAAGGAATCCACATCACCGAGAGAGGAGAATCATCAAAACAAGTTGGAAATAAGAAGAACATCAAAGGAAAGAAGCCTATTTGCAACTATTGTGGAAAACATGGACATACTGCCAACATGTGCCAAATCAGAAAAGGTAAACAACCAAATGTCACTAGGTCTAATGGTTATTGTTACAATTGCAATAAGTATGGTCACACATCTAATCAGTGTAGGACAAAGTTTGTTAGCAATTATCAGAAGGCAAAATTCAAGGGGTTTTGTAAAAACTGCAATAGATATGGACACTATACCGAGAAGTATTGATTTAAGTAGAAGAACTATATGTGGTCTGCACACCGAGCAAATACTAGAAGCTACCGAACTTACATAGATCCTAACTGACAGTATACTGCAGCACCATGGGATTACAATACAAGGATATGGTGTGAATGTTGTGGAAGATATGGACATATAAGTGCCAACTACTTTATAAGGTTTGGAATGAACAACTGAAGATCATGGAGAAATCCTGGTATGGCATGTTTTCATTGTCACAAAGTTGGACACTTGGCCAGAGATTGCAGAGATCAACCCAGAGGAGATATTGAGGAAATACGAAGCAAATTACAGATGATTTGCAAAAAGAAGGAAAATGTGTCAACTAATGAAGAAAGCACCTTACCTACCGAGTTAGGTGCATCTATTTCAAATTAATTGGTAAAGGTATGAAGGGACTGCATTCTCTCAAGGTTATATCTTAACAATTCCTATTTTATCATGTACTTAATTCCAAAATTTGCATAGCTAAGATGCAATAGAAAGTTTGAAATTTTATCTAGTCTTTTGGAGTATCAGAGAAGTCGGTAAATGCAGGAAGCCTGTCTATTCAGTAAAAGAATAAAAAAAAGGAAGGTAATCAATTTAATGGAACCAAGTGCATTTAATGTTTTCTGACCTAACTGCATAGAGCTTGATAAGGTAAAATCTGTACTTAAAGCCTTTTGCACAGTCATTTTACACTTACCAAGTTTTCAGAAAGTAGAGCTAAGCAATTCAAAGGTGATCAAACTCCTCCTGAGTAAATTTCAAGGTATTTATTCATCAATCTCAAGGCATTTCTCAAGCAAGTCAACCGATTATATTAGTTGAGAATGCCTTCTTTATATTTACTAAGTGGAAAGCATTTGCTGGTTAAGTTTCAAACCCTAAGCTTTTTTTGTTAGTAATTATCCAAAGTTTGAAATGGCTCCAAAGATTCAGAAACCTGTTGTTGTTGAAACCATTGAGAAGCTCTCACTAAAATATTCCTTACCTCCCAAAGTAGCATCCAAACCTGATGATAAAACAACATTTTCTCTCATTCCAGATAGGGTTCTATTGATTGAGGATGTTAGATTCTACACTAAGTGTCATGTTGAGGAACTAGGTCATATTGAGATCAAGGACATGTATGATGAATTATGCACCGATGGAAATCTGGATAGCAAATATGAGCATATCAAAGTCAAGGGATTGATCAAAGCCCTAACCTACCCATGAGTATTCAAACCCCAATGGGTTAAATTTGTTTTGAGTAGAGTTCATGATGACTTTATGTGGTTAGAGGAGCAACCATTCAAAATCACCAAGGAAATCATCTGCTTAATCACCGGATACCCTATATTTGACCATGTCCAAGCTCAGAAAATGATTTCACAAAAAGAATTGATCACTTTAACCAGAGTTGAATCTGATTGTAGAGGTCTGAAATTGAATAATGTTACAGATGTAGAGCTGAAGTTTGCAATTAGAGTCATAGGTTATTGTTTCTTTCAATCGGTAAGGGAAAACAACGTACCATGTGCAGTTGTTGATTTAGCAGACAAAATTGAGAAAAAGGGTATGAAGATTGACCTATCCAAAGTGTTGTTGAAAAATCTTTTTGAAAATCTCAACACCATAAGGAAGCCAAAGAAGAACAACTTGGCAAACACACTAAAGTTTGGGTCACTCTTAGTATGCATGTTTTTCTATTTTCAGAAATTCTTTCCATCAGTCGGTAACGTAGTTTGGGAGCTACACCGACCAATCACCCATCAAATAAATGACTTCATCAATCAGCTAGGTGATAACTTCAATGAGATAATGGATGATTACTTTAGAAAATTTTAGGAAAAGATGCATAACAGGCACAAAATACCACCCTAGTTAGTGGAGAAATACAAGGATAATATATGTTTTGAAGTGGACATCGACTACTGTTATGTCAATGCAGTAGAACCAAGAACTTAATCCTTGCCACCTATGGGTTATGAGATTGATTCTGACATTACGCAACAGCAGATAGATGCCTTTTGTGCACTTCCAAGGCATGCTACCAAGATCAGGTACGGTACCTATGAAGAGGTCAAATAAAAAGTTAAGATGAGCATTGTAGTACCTAAGGCTACAAGGAAAGCAACCAAAATGATTAAAGTATTAACAGAGAAATTTGGAGAAGGTTCTTCCTCCACTCCTATCAAGGTCATCACCGAGGAGGAATTTGAAGCCCAAGAAGCAGCAATTACATTGAGCACCGAGTTGCCAAAAGGAAAAAATTTGAAAAGGAAGAAATAGGATACATCACAAGTATCACCTACTCCTTCAGTGAAGTGCACCAATACTAGATCATCTGTAGTGTCACTGAGTAAGAAGCAGAAAAATATTGCAAAGCCTAAGGTAACAAAAACTTATAAGAAGTCTACTCAGAGACTCATTTTGAATAAAGAATCAAGTGACACCGAATTTGAAGACATAAGTAAATTTCAAATTGTTAAGAGTACAAAGGAAAATGTACATAGTGTTGATAATTTTTTGGCAAATCTGAAACAACATGGTGGATTTGGAGCGTTCAGATATGTAAAATATGAATCCAGAACTAATGCAGAAATGAGGCAAATTGAAGAAGTTGTAATTTGCACACTTCTTAAATTCTGATTAGTTCCTTTGGAAGTAACTAATTCTCTTCCAAAAGCATTGTACTTACACATTGATAACAAGTGGAAATATGCTTTGGACTCGAAAAAGCAGATGAGAGAAAGAAGTCTGGTACATCTCTTTCCAGACATGTCGGTAGATGAGATAAGTGAACATCTGAAAAACTACCAGACAAACTTCCTAGTCAAGCAAAGAGCCTTGAAACTACCAAAGGCAAAGAGGGTCAACAGTCTACCAAAGGAGAAGCTACTTCTCAGACCACTGGGGAACAAACTTCTCAAGCCCCAAAAAGCATTGAAACTGTTGCCATTGAGACCCCAAGCAAGGAATCACCGAAGGCTACATCTGATGCTAAAGAAACTGACAAAAGTGTTGCCTCTACTGAGCAACCTACCGAGGGTGAACAAGCCTCCCAAGCCATTGTACTAGTTCAACCGATGAAAGCCTCATCATCTAAAGAGAAGAAAATGAAGAAGATCTGTCAAAGCTGATTATGTTGCCAAGTGTAGAAATTTCAAAACTAAAAGGGCAAGCACTCATTGAATTCGGGGAACTATGCAAAGCCAAAGCAGAACAAGAGAGACAAATGGCTATATAGAAGAAAAACAAAGTACTTCAGAAGGTTAAAGCATTATTAACATAAATGCTACCTGAAGCTACCGTGACAAAAGATGCAGCCATCCATATTCAATTGGATGAACTCCTCACTAAAATAGAAGCATTTGAATACCTGAGCAAATTGAAGGACAAAGAGCTCACTGCCAAAATGATTGAAGAGGTACATAAAGCCATTGCTATTGATAAAGTTAAGCTAGCTGAACTCATTGCTGAGTTGTCCCCTCAACTCAAACATATTCTTTATTTATTTCAAAATCTCTGTACATTTTCTTTATTCATTAAAGATATCAGGAATAAAACCAAAGTTATTGAAAAAGAGATCACCGATCTCTCAAATAAATTGATCACCGAGCCCAATTCTATTCAGAATTTCTATACCAAGTTACAATCTCTCATGGCTCAATAGTTGGAACTTCGGAATGAAGAACACAAAATAAGAATGGATGTCATGACTTTTCAAACCTTATTCATTCCACACTTGTCCTCCATCCAAGAGTAGATTAACCGAGCCACCTATTTATCCACTCAACAAGAGGGAAGCACTTTAGATGGTCTGATTTCACTATTAGCTAATATTACAACTCAATAATTCCCTAATGGATATTGTCAAGAGTGCCCTTACCAATGTTCTCACCGATGCTCGAACTAAGTACAAATCTATTTTTGATCAGTTGCCTCCACTAAATGGTAACTAGTTTTGATGTTTGTCAAAAAGGGGGAGTATATTGTATACAAGAGGAAGTATGCTGAGCAGATCAGAGTATCTGGATGTACAGGTAATTTTGATAGGGGGAGCAGTGAACACCGAGCAGTGAATATAAAATAGTAAAGCTACATGCAAAATCAGAGTTATGTACAGTATATTGATAAGGGGAGTATATTTGAGTATACTATTTATTGACAAGTGTATATATTGTTAGTTTAGTCAAATTTTGTAAGTATATAGATTTTTGAGTTATGACTTTGAAAGGAGTTTTGTCAAACATTTCAACTAATGTCAAAAGGGGAGATTGTTACTATTTACTAAGTTGTCATTAGTTTTATGTCCAAAGTCATCCTATATACTCTAGTCGGTTAATACTACCGAAATACTCAGTCAGTAAGCACTAAAGCAGTCGATTATAGAAGAAAGAAGTCACAGAGTTTAGTATACACCGAGTTGTCTACCGAGTAACGCTCTATGTCTACTGAGCAACAAAGATGGTATACCAAGTTAATATGAACCGAGTGAAATGTGTTACCAGATTCATTGAACTTGGACACATATGTGGAAATGTGTTACAAGATCGAGGAACAGGGAACCGTTATCACATAGGAAATTGCACCTTAAGATTTTGTATGATTTTGAGGACATCTATCCAATGAAATAATTTGTATGGTTATTCATTTGATGAATCATGTTTGTAAGATCGAAGCATGAACAGATCACTGTCATAAGAGATCTATTTATACAACATGAAATGAGGGTCAAAAAGTATGAAGCAAGACATGTGTGATAGATAAGATGAAAGGCAAAATCATGAGAAAGCACAATGTGTTGTGAGTGTTATGACTGACAAAGATATTCAGAGCTCACCAAGAAAGATTTCAAAGAACAGTTAAGGAACAGAGTAAATAGAAGGGTTTACTGAGTTGATTTATTAATTACCAAGGTATGCTATGAGCAAGGTAATTTCATATTGAGCACATAGAATCTGCTATAACATTTCAGATGTAAAGTTGCAGATATTTTGTAAAGATTTTGATTGTATTATTTTGAGTTGTAAGAGAAACCTTTAACAGGGTAAAAGACTCTAACAAAGTCTATAAATTGTAAATCCTTTAACCAGGTGCAACATTTAGTATAAGTGTTGTAAAATCCTTTAGCAAGGTAGATCTAAAGATCTTGATACTCCTAATAGGGTAAGCTATCATAAATAGCTAAACATGTAGCTCTAACTGAGCAACCCTTATTATTGTAGTAGTGAAGTTGTGGGTGCCATCCCCACCATAGTTTTTTCTCTCTAACAAAGAGTTTCTGCATAACCAAAATATATGTGTTATGGAGTGAAACATGTATGAATATTATTTATATATTTTAGCTTTATATTATGTTTCAGCAATATTCAGTTTATGCTTAACAGTAAAGTTTCTATTGAAGAAAATTTTTGAAGTACCGATTCACCCCTCCCCTCTCACATTAGCTTTCCATATTGGACCTAACTATCATGAACTTCTTTCAAGGCAATTTATACCTCCTCAACATCAAGGCATCTGAGTAAGGTGCTATCTACACTTTTTCTACACAAAGTGTCCACAATAATTGAATGTTTTGATGATTGTTGGATGAGTTCCTTTCTTTGATTATGTGAAAGATCAGGAGGTATATATTGATCATGAAGGCATTTATATATATCTCTATACCATGGGGACTCAGGTCCTATTATCATACATACATATTTAGTGGATGGTATTTCATAAGCTGGGACAATGAGTTGTTCCACTTGAAATTCAAAGTGAGTTCTATTGTTTGGCATATCCAAGAGAGATCCTAATGTTTCCATTGCATCTATTGCCTTGATTTACACCCTCGGTATTTGTTCAAATGTGACTTTGGTGAAGTGTTGTTTGTATTCTTCCACCAATTGTTTGTATGGTTGTAGCTTATCATCTTTTGTATTGTAATCATCGTTGACTTGATTAATAATAAGTTGTGATTCTCCAAAGACTTTTAGGTCCTTGATCTTCCATGGTAGTGTAGTGTGTAGTCCTACCATTAGGACTTCATATTCAACAATATTATTGGTGCAAGGGAAGCTAATCCTGAATGATTTAGGAATTGAATCTCCTTGAGGTGTTATTAACAGGATTCCTGCTCCTGCTCCATGATTTCTATGTGAACCGTCAAAGAATAATTTCCAGTGTGTTTGTGTTGATAGTACAAATACTAATTCATCTGGGAAATCTATCACCATTGGATGATTATCTTGTAAGGGTTCTTCTGCAAGTTGGTCTGCTATGATTTATCCTTTTATGGATTTTCTATTGACATATTCGATGTTGAATTCACTGAGTATCATGACCCACTTTGCAAGTCTTCTGGTTAGTGCTTCTCTATTCATCAGGTACTTGAGTGGATCAAATTGTGCAACAAGGTGTACTTTATGACTCAACATATAACGTCTTAGTTTTTGTGATGCAAAAACTACTGCAAGAAATTCTCTTTCTATTTGTGTGTAGTTGAGTTCATACCCAATGAGCGTTCTACTGATGTAGTAGATGGCTCTCTCTTTTCCTTGTTCATCATGTTGTGCTAGGAGAGCACCTAAGGAGGAGTTTGTTGCAACTATATGCAGGAGTAATGGTTTCCCATGTATGAGTGGAACCAAGATTGGTGTAGACAAAATATATTCTTTTAGTGTCTTGAATGCCTCTTAGCACTGTTGTGTCCATTTTAATGTAACACCTTTCTTTAAAATATGTTGAAATGGTTGGCACTTTTATGCCAATTAGGCAATGAAACACCTTATGGACTGTAATATGCCTTGCAGACTTCTTAGTTGTTTGAGCGTATTAGGTGACGATATGTATAAAATAGCTTTCACTTTCTCTAGTTCTATCTCAGTTTGGCGATTGGATACAATGAACCCCAAGAGTTTGCCAGATGTTACCTCGAAGAAACATTTTTTTGGATTGAGTCTTACATTGTATTGCTCAAGTCTATCAAAGATCTTAGCCAATATGTCTAAATGACTATCCCTTGTTTTGGACTTTGCTAGCAAGTCATCTACATAATATTCCATGATTGTGTGTATCATGTCATGAAACAAAGTGGTCATTGCCCTTTCATAAGTGGCACCTACATTTTTAAGGCCAAATGGCATCACATTCCAGCAATATGTTCCTCATGGACAAGTGAATGCTCTTTTAGTTTGGTCTTCTGGTGCAATTTTGATTTGATTATAACTAGAAAAACCATCCATGAGCATTAGCATTTCATTTCCAACTATCAAGTCCACTATGATGTCTATGTTAGGGAGTGGAAAGTCATCTTTTGGGAAAGCCTTGTTGAGATCCCTGAAGTCAGTGCAGATATTGATACCTCTAGTATTCTTGGATACCAGGACTAGATTTGAAATCCATTCAACATAGTCTATGGGCGTAATGAAACCCACATCTAACAATTTTTGTAGCTCAATTTTGACTAACAAGGCTATGTGACGGTGCATCTTCCTGAGCTTTTGCTTATATGGTTTTACTCTTGAAAGCAATGACAAGTGATGTAAAACCAATTCGGGGTCTAATCTAGGTATTCTGCATAAGACCATGCAAAATTGATTGGTCTTTGCTTAAAGAATTTGATAAATTTCTCTTTTTCCACTGGATCGAGGGATTTTGCTAGGTGAATGTTATGAACTTTCTCAGCATCGCCAATGTTGATTTCCTTAGTTTCTTCTACCAATAATGTTGACTATTCTTTATCAATAGGTAGAGAATCCATTATATCTTCTTCTTTATTATCATTGTCCTGATTAGGAGAGGACCTTGCACCTCCAAAATATGCAGTTCTGTCCAAATCTATTGCATAGTCAGCTTTGTGATCATTATAAGGAAATCTGTCCCTTGCACCCAATAATTCAGCTATGGTTTCATCATTTTGAAACCAATGTAATTATGGCTTTCATTCTTTCCCCCAGTCAATTAAACATGGATGCATAAGGGGTAAGTCTTTGTCTCCTATCATCTTAGAAGATATTGATATCATGCATACTTGGTTATGATTTGTTGTGTCTTCATTATTAGATGGAAATTCATAATCATGAGAATCTGTGATGCTTTCTATGTATGTTTCACTTTCTCATTCTGTGTCATGCATATGCTCTTGTTCTTGTAATCAAGTTTGTTGTAAATTGGTGGATCTTCTTTGTATTGTGGATACCCTTCTTAAGCCTGGTATCAGTCTTTGCAGTCTTTCTTCATCTGACTCAAATGGAGGATTTTAAGTTGTTTCCCTTGGCAAGAGTATTGAGGGTAACCAAGGATTTTCCTCATCTGCTGGTGTTAAGCCTATATTTGTTACCATTTTTTCTTGTGCAGGTGTTTCAGGCACTGTACTACTAGATGTCTCTATGCTAGGTTCTTGTAGAATTTGCCTCATGTCTTCACCATTTGATTCCATGATAAGAGATCTTGATGCTCTCTTTCTTTTCTAAGGTGAAGAGAAATACATCTTTGTTGATGACTAATTATGAGGTATGTATTCTGATGGTAACCTAGGATTTTTCAGTATATCCAATGTACATTGTCTGGCTTCTTTTAATTGTGGCACATGCTTATATCCCAAGCCTTGATTATTTGGGTTTTCATGTGAAAAAATAGGTTCTAATATTCCTTGCTTTTGTAGTCCTAATCCCGTGGTTCCGTCATACCCATTCTTTTGTAACACCTTGAAGCCATTGCCATGTTGATGTAGAGGTATCCTAGGTACTGTCATGTCATCTTATTCTCTGTATATCCAATGATTGATATCTTCATTTAGAGATTATGATTGTAGGTCTCCCCATGTAATGAAAGAGAAAGAATCTAAATACTTTACTATCTATTTTCCTTTATCTTGCTCCATTGTTGTGTTCTGGAGCTTCCCAAAAGACCTGGGATAAAAAGATGATTGTTTGTCATCTGAGGTACTCGAAATGGAATATTCTCCACAACCAACTTCTTTAATATGGAAAGAAGATGTGGTTGGTGTATTTTTATCTATTTCTCCAATTGATAATGATTCCATTTGTAAATGAAGAGGGGCTTCTTGATTGTTTGGTACTTGATCATCTGTGCTTGCCCTTAAATAATTACAGTGTTGAAATGGGTTTGGGTCACCATGGACGATAATTTCTATGCCATTGTATGGGAACTTTACACATTGGTGAAAATTTGATGGTACTGCTTACATTGTGTGTATCCATGGGCAACCTAACATCATATTCTACCCCAATTCTCTTTCTAGGACTTGAAAGGTGATGTTTGTTGTAGCTGGTCCCACTTGTATTGGTAAAGTCACCACACCCTTAGAGGGGCATTCCTCATCATCATAGTCTTTGATATTGATTCTCTTGGTAGAATCAATATAATGTTCAAAATATCCTAAAGCTTTGATCAAATGTAGTATGCATATGTTAAGGCCAACTCCACCATCTATAATTACTCTTCGAACCTTTTTTCAGTCAACCAAAGCTTCCAAGTGCAAGGGATCATTATGCATGGAGCAGTTTGCAAGTACATCTTGTTTAGTGAGTGCGACCTTTTAAGCTGCCAAGTTTCCAACCATGGATTGGAATGTGTTCTCATCAATATCTCTAGTAACAACCAAATCTTGTAAGGCTTTATCCAGGACTGCCTTATGAGCTGGCGATATGTATAATAACTCAAATAGAAAAAATTGTGCTGAAGTTCATTTCAACTGATCCACCATATTGTAGTTGCTAGTTATTGAAGGGGGGTTTGAAGGCACCCCTTGTAATGTGACCTTTGATCTTCTAGTGATGACAATGCAATCTCTATTTGTTAGGATTCATTGTGATTGTAGCTACCATTTCATCTCTTGCACTTAGTGTGTTAATGGCATAGTAAATTGCGACATTGGTATAATTGGCAGTATTGTTTTGTGCATTAGAACTAGAAGCCTTTTCTTTTTCATGTTTGATGAAAGAATATTTAAAAATGGTACGATTTGTGTTTGGTGCCTTATTGGTATCTTCATTAATGTCACCTTGATCAATGAGATCTTGGATTAGGTTCTTCAATTTGTAGCAACTTGTTGTCTTGTGACCCTTATTGCAGTGATACTCACAGAAATAATTGTCATTCCACCAAGCGGGCTTAAATGGACTTGGTTCATATGGCCTATCTTTTGGTAAAGTTATGGCATTTCTCTACATCAACTTTTTCAGTGCTGATTCAATAGGTTCTTCGAGGGGTAGAAAGTTTCTTCTGGGTGAGCCTATCCTTGGTAGCCTTGGATTGTTTGACTATAGTGCATTGGTGTTGTTTATCTGAGGCTAGTTCTTATTGGAAAAATCAGCTGGTCCTTGTAGAGATACTACTAGTTGAGATTTGTTTACAACACGTGCGTCAACAACTCCATTGTTTGTGACATTTTTATTTCTAGTCCAAAATTTTGACCTTTCATTGTTTGTGCTGTGGTCGGTCCACTATCCTTGTGGTGTTTCAATATCCCTTGTTCTAATAGGCCTCTCTCACATTTGATGCATTTTTCTGTTGTGTCTTTAAAATTATTTAGGCATTGTATTTGTAATGGATATTTAATTGGAGGCATAAGATTTTCATTGAAGATGTCTACTTGCTCCGCTTCAGGGATGTGACTAAGACATCTATGATATAGGCCTCTCCATCTTTGCAAGAATGTGGCAAAAAGTTTCACCTTCTTTTTTCTTTGTTGCACATAAATCCATTAAGGTAATTGGATTATCTATGTCGAAGGCAAAGTTGGATATAAATAACTCAGCCAATTCTCCCATGAAGTAGTTTTGGGTGGAAGGTGTGAAAACCATTCCAATGTTGTCCCTCCAAGACTCTTGGAAAATAGCCTCATTAAGTATGTATCATTGTGAGCTACTTCAATACATGCCATGAAGAATTCTCTAATATGATCTTGAGGATCCCCTTTCCCTCTATACTTGTCGACTTTGGAGTTTCAAAATGTGGGGGAAATGGTGGCATGCATAATTTTCTATCAAAAGGATACGGATATAGGTCTTCCATTGTGTAGCTCTTTTTATCATTAACTGGTTGCATCTTGGCCATTTGATTTTGAAGGTTCTCCATTTGTTGGGTCTGAATCTCTGTATGGGTCAATGGTGTATTAACTTGATGAGTGTTTCCCACAAAAGGGATAGTATTTGAGTACCTTTGAGCTTATTGAAATGTAGAGAAACCAAGTAATTGTGCACCATAAGTTCCAGTAGGTGGTGTGAAGTATGTAAATTGTGGATTGACATTTGGTTGAGCCAAGCTAGTTGTCCCTTGATTCACATTCTGACTACTATGGTTGGAACCAACCAAAAGTGCGGGTTTAGTTATATTTGCCAAGGTAGCATTGTGATTCATTGGAGCTTGCATCGTCATGTTGGGCGTTGTCACCAGTGTAAGATTGGTACTTGTTGATGCCACTGTTGACCATCTTGAGGTTGTAGCCATATTGGCATTTTGAGATATACCTTGCATTGATGTAGCAACTACGGCTTGTGTTTGTATTGCAATAGGCATTTGAGGTATATTTTGATTTAATGTCACACCTTGCAGAAATATTGTTGAAATGTCTACCCCTGGAGGTAACTTTCCCCCATTCCGGACTAAGAGAGTGACATATCTATCTCTATCATTAGTAATGAGAGCATTGAGAATCATTAGGGTTGTGGGATCTTGTTGGGCTGCTTCCAACTCTTCTTTTGTCAAATTATGTTGTATTTCATCAATGGAAGGCATCTTGTTTGTGTTTGTTGATAGTGTTGCGGGTGTGTGACCCTATGTTTTTTATTGTGTGGATAGATCTATATTCCATGTTGGGTTAACCAAGGGATCATTGTTAGGATCCATTTGGTGTTTTTCCTTTTGAGAACGTGTTAATGGCATGAATATTGTTTTGAAGTGATCTCGACTCTCTAAAACGTGTATGCAAGACTTGATTAAATACAACTAAATATGTTTTTATGACTTCCTAAAAAACTAAAGTGTAGATGCAATCTATGAATGATGACTTGCTATCAAGGATTCCAAAATTCGAACACAATATTTTCAGTGTATTGCTGAAAAGCTTCAAATTCTGCCTCTTCTTTGATTTAGTTTTCGAGGTCTATGTCTATTTATACCAATTTTCAAACTTCTTCATCTATGATAGCTTCTACTATGTCATATTAGTCTTGATCAACTATTAATTCCTCAACAAGGATATTTAAACCATCAATTATTTCTAATTGAACATTGTTTGGCCCAAGATTTGGTTGTTCAAATGGGAATTTATCATTTCCTTTTAGACCCATACATTGAAGACTACTATGTAGACAATGTAGACCCTAGAAATGATTGGCACCTAAAATGATTGAAACCTTTCTCTTTTAACATGGTTTGAGAAATGTTGCTATTGTCTTTTCTACCAATTGTCTAATGGCTTCTTTTTGAGCTACTCTTTGTATCTTTTTCCTTAGTTTCTCATCAAGATGAACAAACTTCCAGATTTCATCATCTATGATGGCCTCAACTGTATCATATTGGGCATGATTAACTGTTACTTCCGAAGCGAGGTTATCCAAACCATCAATTATTTATAATTGGTCATTGTTCGACCCAAGATTTTGTTGTCCGAATGGGAATTCTCCATCTCCTCTGATACCCATGGACCTAGGTATGATTCCTACACTCTAATGCAACACTAAATCTTAAGTGAGTGAAAGACAATTTGGTGAAATGGCTTGTTCAAGGACTTTGTGTGATGATTCTAATGATACTTCTACATGAATTGAATGCCTAGGACCTATGATCACTTGAAAGTAACATGTACATAATCTTTGAATTTGTGCAAAAGGTTTGGATCTAACGTTGGTGTTAATGTTGACACATAACTTTGTTGAGGTTTTGTTTGATCTTGTTGAACACTGAAACATTGACTTTGTTAAGGTTGTGATTTGTTTCTTGTAATGTTTTGAATTTTTTGAAGTCTAGCAAAGGATACAACAGTCACATTAAAAGAATAAAACCATGAAAAGAACATTTGTTTAAGGATTTTTTTCAAATTTCCATGAATGTTGGCATCTTTCTCAAGATTTCATTTTGTTCTCGATATATTGGGGCCATTCGATATCACATCAGACAGACTCTCCTAAGGTCAAAAGGTCACAAGTATTATCACAATCCTATCACACCCTAAGGTGCACCAATTTTTTTGCCCTTTTCCAGAAATTAGACCAAAGAAGATTGCTCCTCAATTGGTTTGTTATTCTGCGAGATATATGGTGAGTGTCTTGGGGGCGGATTCTTCCCCACCCTTGCACTGTGATAAAACAAGTATCTGGTTACTAACTCAATTTGGCTTCTAATTTCTATGGTGTTTAGACAGGGTCACATTTGAGTGGTCACAATCAGCAGCATTTTACGCTTCATTGAGGGAGGTCTCCTAGTCTATAGAGGTTATGCTCTACATATTTTAACGTATCATATAGTCACTGAGGGAGGCTAACATCGTTATGACAACATGTAACACTCGTCGCATATGATTTTCATTACATATGCATTTATTTATAGTGGCTTAGATTACTTGGCTTTAGTCATTGCCACTTAGGTCGTTCCCCTCTGACCGGCCTTAATGGCACCCTAAGGGCAACTCAGGAGGCTAGGTCTTCTAAAGGATTTAATTGCAAGAAATAAATAAAAGCATGAAAGAAGAGAGTCTGGTTTTTTGATCACCCATTGAAGGGGAGAGCATAATACCTATCCCTTTGAATACACAAAAAATAAGGGTTCTTTTAAACTTTTCATTGCAATGATTTTCTATTCTATTTGGAGATGTTGCTCCAAAAAAGCATGGGGTTCAATTTTAACCTTCATTGCAATTGTGAAATAAAAGACAAGTTTGTTTGTGGTTCATTTTACTTGTACCAAATTGAAGTATTTCTAATCTACCCCTACAGAAAATGATATTAGTAAGCACACGGTGGGCTATCCAGCCTAATTTTCGGATCATAGAGTTTTGTCTTTTTACAAATAGAAAGATATTCTAATAAAAACTAGAATTGAAACAAAACAGAAAAAGAAAAACTTAATCTAACAATTATGAATTACCTACATAGAAAATGCGAATTGATATCAGATCAATTTTGAATTGATGTATCATCAATTGTGAATTACTTACTGTTTAAGCAATTGCAATGTAATGACTGCGCAATTGCGAAATTGATATAACATCAATTGCTCATAGTATTTTTTTTTTTGTTTAAACTTTTAAAATTTTAAAAACATAAGAAAAAGATAGAAGATAGAAGGGTTATTCTGCAATGATATTGTCCCACATCATGCGAGCCATCACATCAATCTCATCAAAAAAATTGTACTTGGTTAAGAAACGGTGGATGTTTCTATGATATTGAGAAATCTTCTCTTTTTCTTCGATTTCATGGAGCTCTCTTTCTTCCTTTAAGAGTCTTTGATATGTCCTTTGTTTTCTCCTATGCTGTTTTGCCTTCCTTGCACCTAAAATTTTGAAAGTCACCTTTCCTGCCATTGGATTAAATACATCTTATATGCAGATATTGAATTTTCCAGAATTTGATGAAATTTCAGGGTTAGGTGCGCAAGATTAGATAATAAACAAAACGAAAAAATATTTTTTTGAATTTGCAACCCCCTAAGGCAATTGCAATATGTTTTTGCAATTGCGGTGCAACTACTGAGAAATTGCAGTGCAATATAAGCAATTGCAAATTTCTTCTTAGGCAATTGCGAAATCAGGATCCTGTTTTAGATATGGATTTGCAAAATCATTCAAAAAAAAAATTAAGGTTAGCATGCTTCACGTCGGGTTCACCATTATTTCTGGGTCTGAATGTCATGTGTTATTAAGCTAATTAGCAAGTAAGAATGAATCACTAATTCCTAACTAATTAACAAACAAACATAATCAATGAAAATCAATATGAAATAAGGAATGAACTCAACTAAGAACTCCCTCATTCTGCATCTTTGCTTCCATTGTGCTTCTCCAATTTGAGTGGCTGGTGGCTCTCAGGTATTGCACCAATTTCTTGCATACAAATACTTTGAAGACTATGATTCTGAAAAAGCTAGATCGAATTGATGAAAATGATGTTGAATTTATAGATTTTCAACACAAAGGCGGTGAGAAATAGAACTCAAGTGTTGATTGATAGACAACTGATTTAGATTGATCAGTTAACATAGTTGATTGATTTGTTAACTAAGATTGATTGACTTGTTAACTCATTTGATTGGGTAGTCAACTAGATTGATTGGAGAGTGAACTGAATAGATTAGCTAGTAAACTCATTTCATTGATCAGTGAACTGAATAGACTAGGGAGATGACTGAATTGATGGATTAGTCATAAAAAGCCGATTTTGAGTTAAAAGGATGATTGATGAGTTAATTGAGTTAATTGATTAGACAACTAATTGGATCAATCAATTCTAATTTTAGCATGTGTTGTAGGAATTTGAAATTGAATTAGATTTTCTTTTTCAATTTGAATTTGAATTGTGTCATTCGAATGCTGAAATGCACATGAAATTAACTAAAATTCAGATTTGGTGAAATGTGAATTTGATGATTTGGAATTAGATGAAATTAATTGAAATTCGAATTTGGAGAAATATGAATTTGAGAGAAATGAAATTAGATAGAATTATTTGAAATTTGAATTTGGGGATTTGGAAGAATAATTTAAATAAAATTATTTAAACATTAGAAATGAACTTAATTAAATAATAAAGATCATTTAACTAAGGAATAAATCACAATTAATTAAATAATTAATATTTAATTAATATTTGAAATAGGGTTAACTGATTAAAATGATTGGAGAATAGAAATAGAATAATTAGAAGTGTTGAAGGGTGATGATTAGAAGAAATAGTTAGTTTAATCAAATAATTAAAGAATTACTTAATTAAATAAATGAATAATTAGTGTAGGATTGATGAGATATTTTTAGGCATCTACATGTGTATATGAGTATATGAATCCAAGAATGTTATACATCATGTCTACATCAATGTCTCTACATAAAAAATGTTTGTACAATCTTTCTATATTCCTAGGATGTTCATGTTAGACTCTACTAGTAATATAGGATTAAGATCATGACAAGGAGGCTGGTGGACCAATGTGTGTGATTGTGATTGAGTAGGAAATGCACTCCATGTATCAAGTCCCCTCAACTCTCATATCCTATCCTTGTGTGAGGCTATCTTCTCTATCTAAGCAATTAGCTCATCTCGTAGGGTGTCCTTTCATTGTGTCTTTGTTGCTATATCATTCATGAGTTGCCACACTTAAGGATGATCAAATTTAACAACGGTGCTAATCTATGCAACCTTGACCTACCTCTTGAGATCCTCAAATTGCCTCAGAATGATGTTATGTGTCTGCTTGACACTCTTCACCCTCATCATAGTTGTGTCCCTCTTAGTGATGTTATTCAGAAGCTCTATAACTTCTTGTCCCTTTGACCCATCACAACATCGAGCCTTGTCATCCTCTATACCAAATCCATAGGGGTCTCCTCTAAGGTCATCCTGATTCATGCTATAAGCTCAAACAACTGGATGTTCTTCCTGACCATATACTATGGTTAGTAAGAACCCATGATGAGACCCTATGTCTACATTGCTGGTATGATCTCTGCTAGTACTTGACTAAAGAATCTAAGTCACTCTTGTGCAAGCACTACAAAAATAGATAATATAATGTGTATTAGTAACTTTATTATAATCATATAGAATATATATGTATAACTCAATATCAACATCTACACAATATAAAATAAAACTCAAATTTATATCACTAGTCTGCTATTCTAGATCAATTAGGGAAGCCCTACTAATTGAGGCCTCTATTGTCTTTATGGCCAAAGTTAGGGGCATCCCAATCTTAAGTGCCTATGGTGGTACAACTATTTTGGGAACATAGATGTGTGAACCTGTTGGTGGAATGCTAGAGATAATTGGAACAACCACCTAGAAATATATCATCCATCATCTCTGAGGCCTCTCTTCCCCTACCTACCCCACTCCTACAACCTCATCCTACTGACCCTCTTCTCCATATGAACCCTAAGCACTTATATCCCTCCAAGGACATATGGAAAGAGGATGGTATTAGGAGCCATTATCTAACACCACCTTGCAAATCCATCTATGAAACTAACATCATCAATGTGCAATGGGGAGGAAGATCATCATCATCACTACCCTCACCATTGTGCTCAACATCTTTGAGGTTAGGACATGGCCAATCCTATGGTTTGGTAGGAGTCTTGAATGATCTAATATATTTTGACACTACCACTAGCAACATCTAAACCAATATGAACTATCACATGCAATGCTGACAGTTGTAGGGAAGAACAATATGGTCATGGTGACCAGTAAGGAATCAATTGCACCACATATGTGGAAGGTGAATCCTCTTTGTGGGCCACTTTTCCATGCCCCAATGTGATCACCACATCACATCTCTAATCCTAATTTGATTGATGGTGTATCTCCAAAATAAAAAATCTCCAAATCCCCACTCACCATATGAGAGTGCATATGCATGTGCTCATAGCTTGTCACCTGCAATCTAGTGGTGAAATCTTGTTGGCATCATGCTAATGATGTGTTTAAATTCCCACATAGGAATAACTGAGTAGACTATCAAACTTTGAAAATTCTAGTAGATATAATGCCCAAGGTCATGATATAAGTATGTGAGCATCCTCTAACCCTAAGTGAATATGTTGTCCATCTCCTCCATGTCTCTGATGTAGCGAATGAGGCTACCTAGAGATGAGAGCCTCATCTATCGATGAAAACACAAAGTATTAAAATGATGATAATATTGCATATGATAAGGGGTATTTTGAGTCACCCCTACTCTAGCCACCACAACTATATATGCTTGATGGTGTCAATGGGCACCACTTAGTTGACACAAAAGAGTTGTTTGTGGATATTTGAGAGAGAATATATCCCCTTAGATGGGGATATGAAGAATTTGGTAGATGTTTATAAATATAATGTCATATCCATTATGGGATATGAAATGACATGGTGTCAATGTCCCATCTCTTGATGAGCACCATCAACATTGCTGGATGAAACCTTATTTTGGGCATCATGTAGATCTACTAGAGGCCTACTTGACATAAATGTACATGATTAACTTGTATAAGATCCCCTATGTGACTACATAGAAGAGTCAAAAGATGTCCATCTCTATGCTCCCAAACCTTTGGGAGACCCTGCAAAAAAATCATAACTTTGTCATGCAAAAATTCTACTTCTAGTCTATCTATATCTATTCTAACCATCTTCTAATTGGTATTATAAGATATTTAATACTTATTTTATGTTCTTTACCCCCTTGGATGCTAGTTCATCCTCAGGACATTAGTGTGGCCCTTGACCTTGGATGTCAATGCATTGAGGACACTAGCACAAAAATCATCTGAGGAGGAATGCACAGGTCATGGATGCCAATGCACATATTATATGTATGCACTACTCAAAAATTTCCTACTCAAATTATATGCATCAAATGAACATAAATCATGAAAGTTTTGGCCTATACCTTGTCTAGTGGTTCCTCTATATTGATGATGGTGCAAAGATCCTCTACATGTGGTGGCTAGAAGTCTGAACTATAAGGAATTTTTTAATCCAGCTCTATAGAAATGTGTGCAAAAATGCTCAAGATGAATATATAAAATGATCTTTTTGGGGGTCCACTCCTTGAGTATATAGCCAAAATTTGCCAATCTGAGAATTTTTTGTGTGGTGGTTCTAGCTCATCCTCTATGTTTTTACCCTCCTAACTAGAGGTAAGGGGGCATATATTCACACTATTATCAGCTTTTTCTCTTGACTCATTGATGACTTCTTAAGAATTATTTTCACCATGGTAGCTTCTTTTGGTTTTGTCATTGACACATTTTTGGGTTTGCGGTACTTAGGACTTCACATCAAATGCTATAGTTTTTTGTTGAGCACTATGGGCATCATTTGTGTTTGCCTAGTCCACCTTTTTGGCCTCTACAATATCCTTTTTAAAGTAAATTAATATACTTTATGAATTCAATATTATACATTTTCCTAGATACTTTAGTGTAGTTGGTCCTTCAGACGATCAACTCAGTAAGGGGGAAAATGTAGTATCACAAATTGTACCCTGTGCTAATTTCACACTTACTCACTACACCTGATGCATTTATGACAAATTTCATGATTGGTATTTCATAATTCTAACTTCATGGATGAAAAATATAAAACATTAACAACCTGTGGTTTGAATTTGGGAAGAAAAAAATCGACCAAACAACAATGTGCCACACAAAGGTTTGTGCAGCACATAAGCATCTTGATAAGTTATAATATTCAAAAAAGCATATTCCATACTTTAGACACCTAAAATCGTCCAATCTAATTAAATAAATATCCTTATTTATTTAATTACTTTAGCCTAATTCTTCTATTAATTGAATAAATCCTTATTTATTTAATTAATTCATTTATCCTCTTCTAGCCTTATTTCTCATTTAAATAAATACCTTTATTTATTTAAATTACCCTTTTCCTAAATTAAATAAATATCTTATTTATTTAATTGATCCCACTTCTTCTATTAATTAAATGAATCTTTATTTATTTAATTAATTCATTAGCCTTTTCTACCCATGACACATGTCATTCATCTCTTAATTCCTACACTACCTACCCCTCTCATTATTTTATTATTTCCTCTACCTACCCTCTAATCATAGCCGACCATTTATCTTTTACACCTCTCAATCTTATCCCTCGATTTCATATAGTGTCTTCTATATAAGAGGATACTTCCTTCATTATCAACCCTAATCAATCATTCTAATCAATCTATGCATCCTAATCAATTGATTACCCTCACTATGCATTCAGCCCCAACTACGCTTTGCACTTTCATATGTGATCCTACTTGCAACCACATTTCCGTTCTTTGTTGAGCTCTTGTGCACATAAAATCTGAGAGCAAATATATCAAGCAAGATCAATGGAGATAGGAAGAATGGAGATTCAAACCCTATTGGACATGTGATGGTATAATCTTTGTGATTTCATTTGATATGCATTGTCTTAGGTAATCTTCATATGTTATGGTGGATCTTTGTTGTTGTTAGGCTAGGGTTTTATGGTTGAATTCATTTAGTCTTTCATCATTGTTGTTATCCATTTTCACCATAAACACATACAACTCATTTCTAATGAGAAAATGTGCTTGTAATGCCTACTACCACCCATTACAAGAAATAAAACTAAAAAATATTACTCATTTTTATCTTTCCAACATACTTTAAGCATCCTAAATTGTACTCCCTCACAATTTTGTCCTCATTTGGGCCCTCACCTTGGAATTTGTGTCCTAAGGATTGATCGAAGCCTTGACTCTACTCGCACTATGTAAATAATTTATTTATTCCAAAATGCACACTTTCTGCCCCTGTTTTCTTGGCCCTTGATTGGTTAGGACCAGAACACCCAACGCTTTTCTCCTCCCAATCAGGGTCCATTTTGGGGGCCCTCAATAGTAACATCATTTGATCAGGAATCCTGATCCCGTGTCATCTCATATTATAAAATTAAGTTGTGTTTCTTCAAGCATGTATAAAAGGAGGTCTAACCCTCTCATTTGAAAGACTGACAAGCATATTTGATCAATTCATTCAAGCAATCAAGCATTCAAATTCAAGTGAGCAAGTAATTAGTCTTCCCTCAAGCATTGGAGAAAAATTAAGGTCAAGATTCAAGTATTAGAGTTGATATTCATATTATATATTTATTAAGATTTAATGAAACCCTAATTCCTTGCAGAGACAAACAAAACTCCATTAAGAGGTATATTATTAGTGTTTCAGACATTATTCAACATTTCCCTCAAAAGGAGATAATTTTCATTACTGCAATTCAATTACATTTCATTTATATTTCATGGTTAATTCAAAAACTGTGGTTTGACCTAACATGAACCCCTATTCCCAACCTATTTCCCTTCTCTAGTGTGTGCAGAAATAGGTACAGAGTTGTGATCTTCAGAATTGGCTTTATTTATAGGGACGAACAGGTTCCCCTTCGGACAAAAAGTGTGGAGGACCAAAGCGATGAGTATTCTAGTCTCAACATTTTAGGAGCTCCATCTGGGAACATATCCAAACACTCTTACATTACTTAGATCTAGGTTTGTGGCTTGACCTGATGACTGTAGCTCATTGTTCATGTGTTTTCACTTCAATTCCAGCATGTTTGCCCTAATTTTAGCATTTTCACAATTCAACTTAAAAGAGAACCACCCCCAAGGTGAATCTAATAAGAATTCTAAGCGCTATCCTTGCTAGTTTGAGGCTAGATCTATTAGGTTCACCCCTCTTTTAATGTAATGGTCCCTACGTTTAAAATTAGTGGTTTTTATATCTAATGGTGGAAACCCTATTTTTTCACTATTACATTTATCTGTACTCAACATCTTACACTTTTGTTTTCTAATTTATGTTCTTAGATTTGAGTGCTTATGCATTTCAAATTTAAATTTACATTTGCAAGTTTAATTTCCAATTGAATTTCAAAAATTTAGAGGTTAATTCAGAAAAACCTTAATTTTAAAAATCTAAAATTGAGCTTGTGTGTTGTCTAATTTGAATTAATTATTTCATATATGGGTATTTTTCATGCAATTTAAAATTCAATTGTGTACTCATAGATCTAAATTTCAATTGAATTACGTAGATGCATTGGTTGAATTCACAAAAAGCCTACTTTATAATTCTAAAATTTACTTGTGGGTTGCATAATTTTTCAAATTAATTTTCAGATATGCTCTTTATGATATGCTATGCCATGATCTCGATGCATTTATCTTTCAATTTTTCACATATCAAATTTCTTAATTAATTGGTTAATCAATCAAATTTTCAAATTTTTGCATTATTTAATCATAATTTTCAATTTCAAATTCAAAATCCCCCCTTTGTGCATGAGTTTTACTACCATTAGTCCTTGTGACATTTTTCCAAGATCATGGGTACAATGAAAAGCATAAAAGAGAGACAAAATAATGACAAGAACAAACTGTATTCTCATTAAAATGCAAATGATCAATTGGATTAACCAATACAATGAATATGAGTTTGCTTATATAGGCAAGGCCATATGGATATACGAGCACACAATCATGACATGTGGCTCAATGAGAAACAATGACATGTAAGAAATACTAGGGTAAGGTAGGAGACATAATATAATATTCCACAAGAGGTGGATGAACCACCGAATGTGGAGTGTAACAACAAGATAAGACCACAAAAGGTGGAATTTCTCCTACAAGATACATCCTTATGTGCACACTTCCCTAAGTGTCTCATATCCAAACTACGAAGAGATACATTATCCTAAGTTAACTTAAGTAAAGTGTAATAATATCCATGATGAATAATTATTTACACCAACACCCCCCCTTAAGTGCAACTTAGGGGAATGAAGACTCAAGTCAACAATGCAAGATGGGTCCCGGCTACTAGGCCATGATAGGTACCCATGTACAATATGCAAATGCAAGCAAACCTATGCAATGAAATCTCTCACAAATGGAGAAAGGGAGAAAACCCAGTGGGAAAAAACTCCCCCCCCCAAAAAGAGAGATGAATGTACAAAAGACTCTCAAAGAAGAAGGACAAAACCTCAAAGAGGAAAAAGTCCCCCCCATAAGAGAGATGAATGTACAAGAGACTCTCAAAGAAGAAGGACAAAACCTCAAAGAGGAAGGAGAAGTCAACTAACTCCCCTTAATGAGACATTTTGCACCCCGAAGAGAGCTCACAACTGCTGGAACTTACTCTCAGTGAAAGGATTGGTGAATATGTCTACAACCTGCTCCGTTGTAGGACAATATTGCAAATCAATGACTTGCTCTTGAATCAACTCTCGGATGTAGTGCATATGGATCTTGATGTGTTTGGTTCGCTGGTGCTGGACCGAGTTCTTCGAGATTGCAATAGCACTCTAATTGTCAAAATGTAGAACTATCGGTCATGGGGTGGTGAACCCAAACTCTATGAGAATCTGTTAAAGCCAAATGGTCTCAGTCGTTGCGTTAACAACTCCTCGATACTCAGCCTCAATCAAAGAGAGAGCAATAGCATGCTGCTTCTTTCTCTACCAACAAATGGGGCCCGAACCAAGGTGAAAACTGTAACTTGAAGTAGACTTACGATCATCAAGATCACCATCCCAATCAAAGTCTATGTAACCAACCAAGTGAAGTCCTGTGCCTACTGCATAGTGAATCCCATAGTGATGTGTACCCTGGATGTAATGAAGGATGCATTTGGTGACTTTCCAATGAAGCTCATGTGGTTCCTGCATGAAGTGGGAAACCATGCCAACCACAAATGAAATATCAGTGCATGCGTGAGTCAAGTAAATGAGACTACCCACAAGCATATGATACAATGTGGCATCAACTAGTGGAGAAGAGCATTGATCCTCAAGCTTGACTTCTGAAAGACAAGGAGTTGGTGCAGGCTTACAATCAGCCATATGAAAGCGTTCAAGTAGATCAAGAGCATACTTGGATTGCGATAGTGTAATCCCAGAAGGTGACTGTGAAATATCTGTCCTGAGAAAGTAGTGCAAAAGACCCAAGTCAGTCATGGAAAATCTGTCATGCAAAGCAGATTTGACCCTACTAATGATGGATGTGATGTTCCCTATAATGATCAAATCATCAACATAGAGCAAAATTATCAAGTGTGACTCATCCTGTCGCAAAATGTAGATATTCAGATCAGAATGACACCTGGTGAACCCTGCGGAGAGAAGAAAGGAATCCATCTTGGTGTACCAAGCCCTGGGGTCCTTCTTAAGTCCATAGAGAGATTTCCATAGTTTTCAAACCAAGGAAGAATCCTGGATGAAACCCTATGGCTACTCCATATAAATCTCCTCATCTAGATCCCCATGAAGAAAAGCACTCTTCACAGCCATTTGATGTACAACCCAACTATGAGCTGCAACAATAGCAAGTTTCAAGTGAATGGAGTTCATCTTGGTCACGGATGCAAAGGTCTCAATATAGTCAACACCTGGAACCTGAGAGAAACCTTTCGCAACAAGTCGAGCCTTATACTTATCCACACTACCATCCGCTGCAAACTTGGTCTGATAGATCCACTTACATAGAACCATCTTTCTCCCCTTAGGGATAGTGACTAGATCCCATATGTTGTTCCTCATCAAGGAACTATACTCTTCCTCCATAGCTTGGTCCCACTCAGGAACCCCTGATGCTTCCCCTAATGTCTGTGGATTGGAAGTGGTAGCAATGAATGCATGTGGAAGGTCTTGATGTTGTGATGGAGTCCTTTGTGTGTCTCAAGGATCCCCAACAAGAGTTGAAGGAGTCTCATCATCTGAATCACTAGAATCACTATCCACAATGGTGGAAGGTGGAGGAGGTAGAGAGGCTAAGCTAGGAGAACTTTCCTCAAAATGAACACTCCTCTCAATGCACACCTCATGTGTCTAAGGATCCATCAATCTATATGCCTTAACACCCTCAAGATATCCAACAAATATGCAAGGCCGACTCTGAGGTTCCAATGCCTTGCGTTTTTGTGGAGGTATGCAAGCCCTTGTTGGACACCCAAAGACTCTGAAATGTCTCACAATTGGTTTCCTACCAGCCAAAGCCTTAAAAGGAGTAATACCTTGCAAATCTTTGTGAGGAACCTAATTCTGGATGTGTGTGGCACAACTGATAGCCTCTGTGGAAAAGGCAGGATCAAGAGAACCTACATGTATCATACAGCTAGCCATTTCTTTGAGAGTTCTATTCTTGTGCTCTACAACTATGTTCTTTTGTGGGGTGTATGCAAGAAAATGCTAAAGATCAATCCCCTCAAATATACGAAAATCCTCAAGTCTTTTGTTCACATATTCCCTTTCATTATCTATACAATTAATCTTGACCACTTTCCCAGATTGCTTCTCCATATGAGTCTTGAAGTCCTAAAAATACTTCACTTTTATGAAGAAGAAAGTAGACCCAAGTGAAGCGGGAGTAGTCATCAATGAAGGTGAGGACATAGCAGGCCTTACTAAATGAAGGTGCTAGAAATGGACCTGCTACATTACTGTGAACAAGTTGAAGAACTTCCAAATCTCTCCAAGCTTTCCCCTTATCAAACTTCTCCTCAGGATGCTTGCCCATGGAACAACCTGAACATACACCCTTTGAAAAACTCATTCAAGGTAGACCTGTGACCATGTCTTTTGTGCTGAGCTACTAAAGATAGCGGTAGTTGAGGTGACCAAACTGTTCATGCCATAGCTTACTTTCTGAATTTAAATGAGTAAGCAAGGCTCTAGAAGGAGAACTTGGCACAAAGCGGGAGAATGAATAAAGCCTTGAGTTGTCATTGACTTGTCCCACTTCTACCAAGGTATCATCATCAACTTCCTTTACCACAACTGAATTAGGTGTAAACTCAACCTTTTTCCCATTCCCATAGTGAGTGATTTGATAGATAAAGATAACGTTGGTAGACAAGTTAGGAATATAAAGAACATTCTCAAATGTTCCATCATCCATGTCAACTGAACCTTCCCTTCAACCTCAACTTGTGTATCATCACCTATGTAAATGCAAAGTATGTTTGATGGCTCTAATGAAGAAAACTGCTCCTTTGTAGAACCCATGTGATAAGAGGCACCTGAGTCAAGTATCCACTGTTTTGAAGAACTTGTTGTAGCCACAAATGCTTTCTCTTTTCCCTTAGACTATGAGGAAGAGGAAGGAGATGAATCCTTCTTTGTATAGGTGGATGGTAAGTTGATGTTGTTTTTCTTAAGAAGATTTTTCAACTCATCAACTTGCTTGGTGTGGCATCTATGCTCATCATGACCATACTTCTTGCAATATGCACAAGTTGGTTTATCCTTCTTAGGTGGAGTCCCCTTCTTGGAAGAGGATGAAAAATTGTGTTGTGATGGAGAGAAGGATTGTCCTTTTTCCTATTGTGGCTTTGACTTAGATTACATCTTCTTCTTGTTGGAATCTTTGCCTTGACTCCCTTGACTCCCTTGATTAGCCACCAAAGCCTTGGACTTTGAAGACTTGAGAAGTCCCATGTTCAACAACTTAGATTGTTCCAATATGAACATTTCTATGAAAACATCAAATGAAGGCATAATGTAGGAACTCCCGACTATCAAATGATGAGTTTGGAAGCTTGAAACAAATGGTGCATATTTTGGTGCAAGCTTATCCAACAAGTTGAATATCAACTGAGCATCCTTTTTGTCAATTCCACAATCCTTGAGCTTTACTCTTAGCTCATGCTTTGGTGACATAATCTTGGATTGTATCAAAACTCTTGGGATCCAAGTTGGTGAGCTCATTGTCAATCTTGTAACCTTTGATTTCATCAACTTGACCATACAATTTCTAAAATATATCCCAAGCCTCTTTGATTGTAGTACACTTCACAATGTGAAAAATGAGGTCATCTGATACATACTTATGCAAAGTTCCAAAAGCCATGGAATTATTAGTCAGACATTATAACTAAGCATTGGGATCAGCCTTAGGATTAGGTGGTGCAACTATTGTTCCATCTATGTAATGCGTGAGACCTTTTTCCATTAATTTGATCCATAGTTTAATTTTCCATGATGCATAATTATGTGGAGTTAAAGATGGAAATTTATGAGGACTCATTGCAACAAAAATGAAAGAACACAAGGAAAGAGAGACACAATCACACAAGATACCCCCACCCCCCCCACCAAATTCACTCAATCAAAGAACCCCCCTAAAAATGATGATTTGGCACTTTATACTTAATGCATGTACAATGGGCCACTTGCGAAAAATGGTAAAGTGGACTTCTGATTTAAACTTTACAAATGCCTCAATAAGGCCAAAGGAGACTCAAACTAATAATGCAAGAGATCTAAACTAAGATCCAAGCAAATTACAAGTACCAAGTAGGCCAAAAAAGACCAATATCTGAAAGTACAATATCCACTCAAAATCTCTAAAAAATGATCATATATTATGAAATTAGACAAAAAAATATGCACTTTAAAAAAAAACAGCACCTAGAAAGGAGGTCGTATGAGCTCAAATGAAGCCTTTGAAGTTGCAAAATTGAGGATTGGACAGGTACAACTGAGAGAATCTAAAAATTCTGAAAACCCTGTGCACGAAAATCAGACAATAACCACACCACTGCAAAGAGAATGAAAAATTATCCCAAATAAAAAACAAATGCACCTTAAAAGGAGCAAAATTGAGCAAGTTATGAGCCTCCAAAGTTGACCCAAAAGTTCAAACTGCTCAACGGAGAGGGGTCTAAAATTTTTCAAAAAATGTCGACGTTAGCAAAACACTATGCTAAATTTGATGATCGTCTAACTGTCAAAATGGTCATCGCACCTCTAGACCAGGCTGACTGGGTGTTGACTGGATGTTGACTGGGCAGAAGGTACGGACCCCCCCAAAAAAGATTTTCAATTGGAAAATAATTTTTTAAAATTTTTTTTTTTTTTGGAAAAATCCAAAAATTTCATACCATACCGCCCAAATTAGGCAAAAAATTTCTCCAACACCCAAAATTCAACTTTCGCCAAAATAGGTCAAGTTTATACTTGAGTTTTATGGAAACGATCTCCCGGATGCAATGGTGAGGTCAAAAATGCTCTAGGATGCTTCCAAAACGTGTAGTACCTCAGATTAAAAAATAGAAGCCTTCTAAGATGTCTCCCAAAACCAATCAATGAAGCCCCAATAGCTCTGATACCATGTGATATTTTGCCAAGATTAAGGGCACAATGAAAAGCATAAAAGAGAGACAAAAGAATGATAAGAACAAATTGTATTCTCATCAATATGCAAATGATCAACTGGATTAACCAATACAATGAATATGAACCTGCTTATAAGGCAAGGCCATATAAATATACGAGAACACAATCATGACATGTGGCTCAATGAGAAACAAGGGTAGGTAAGAAATACTAGGGGTAGGTAGGAGAAATAATATAATATTCCACAAGAGGTGGATGACCCACCGAATGTGGAGTGTAACAACAAGATAAGACCACAAAAGGTGTAATTTCTCATACAAGCTACATCCCTATGTGCACACTTCCCTAAGTGTCTCATATCCAAACTACGAAGAGATGCATTATCCTAAGTTAACTTAAGTAAAGTGTAATAATATCCATGATGAATAATTATTTACACCAACAGTCCTACCTATAATATTCATGTAAGAAGAAGTTGTAGAATTAAGGCTTCCCAAAGTTTAATTACTAAGTATATGGAGCCTAATTTAGATAAATTTTTGCATCAAAATGTTGGTGGTTCTTCTATTCCAACAATTGATGTCATTCAACTCCAAACTTTACATAATTCTCATGATGAGGGTGATCCAATAACTAGGGTTTCCATTGATCAACTGGACAAGATTGACAATGAATTTAAAAATCTTCAACAATGGATGAGTCAACAATACCTGAAAAAGTGAGGCAATCCCTTTTATTGAAGGATTAAAAAGAATGGTTCAAAGTGATAAATGATATTGATTTATTGCATGGCCTTGCTCATATTATTGACACTAATATCATTCCTATAAAAAATTGTGTTGAAGTCCTTGGTTACAATCAAGCTCCTAGCCAAGTTAATCATTATATTTCTATGGATACATCTATTCCTAATGTTCCTACTTTAACATCTACTATCATGGATACTTCCGCACAAAATGTTAAGCCTACATATATTAGTCAAGGGGGAAATATTGCTAATGAAGAGTCTTTCATACCTCCTTTCATGAGTCTTCCATTTGTAACCCAGTCATCTCCCATACCTACATATCATAGTGTTCCACCTCCTTACTCTCAACCTCTACCTTCATTCAATAATGTTACTCCATCCCAATCCAACATGTCTAGTTTCAATCCATCCACAAAAGCAACCATTAATAACCTAGCCCAAACCATTTCATCCTTACAACAACAAATAGTTTTTATGAACCAATCCAAGTTTAATGTTACCACATTTGATGTAGCAAGCCCATTATCTGATGATATTGTTCATTCCATCCCTCCTAAACATATTGAAGTCCCTCAATTGGAGCTTTATAATGGAAAAGGTGATCCCTTGACTCATGTGAAAACATTTCAAACTTTGTGTAGTGATTTTGCTCATGATCAAAGACTTTTGGCTAAATTGTTTAGTAGAACATTTAGGGACAAAGCATTACAAGGGTAATGTTATTTTCCTCCTTATTCTATTATTTCATTTCAACAATTGACTAATGCTTTCATTCAACAATTTCAAAATAATATTGGTCCTAAGATTACTTTGACTGATTTGATTCATTGTAAGCAACATGTTAAAGAAAAAGTGACTAATTTTATTGGTAGATATAAACATTTGTATTCTCAAATTGCTTATCCTATGCCCGATCAAGATGTTCAAAGAATTTTTATTTTTAATTTACAAAAAGACATTAGAGATAAGCTTCTCTTTTCTAAGTTTACTTCCTTTATGTAGTTGTTTGCAGTGCATCACAATTATCAGCTTCAAGTGAATCTGTTTGAATCATCTTCTTCAACGTCTTTGGTTGATAAGAATGGAAGTACTCAACAATATTTTGTGAAGTTTAAACCAAACAAGGGATTCATGAAGTTCAATGACAACATCAATACCCAAGTGGCAACTGCAACAATAGGTGTGCCTCCTTTATCCAAGTATTTTAAAAAATAATTTACTTCTCTTTTTGAATCTTTGCATAGTATCATGACACAATTGTTAAATAAGAATGTGTTCAAACTTCCTCCCATCAAACCAATTGATACATCTAAACCTTTTCTACCCTATCATGATCCCAAATTTTTTTGCCAATATCATTGTCAGCCTGATCATGACACTCAAAAGTGTTATTCCTTAAGGAGTAAAATTCAAGACTTAATTGATAACATTACCATATTTGTATTTGGTGTGAATGATAAAGGTTTAATGCCCACCAAAATGCCCTAGATAAATAATCTAAATTCAACTAACAAATGGAAATAATTTTTTTATAAAACCATCCATAACACTATGATAACATTAACATAGATCAACATAGCATCATTAAATTACAAGATAATGTTAAAGTACATGTATAAACCATAGTCTACATTACACAAGAGGAATAATTCAATTCAACATATCTTCAATATTATTCTTGCAACATAATTATTCCCTAGGGTATCTTAATGTCACTACTTGACATCATCTCATTACAACATTTACCCATCTAGAAGACATATTTATCATCCTCTAACCATTTACTTCTATTCTTATAAACATCATTACCATTTATTCATAGATCATTCACATAGTATACTCTAATAGAACATTATACAAATCATTTAACCATTAATATCAATGATCACCTATTTGCTCAAGTAAACAACAATGCTATCTAATCCATTCCTACTATCATTCATTCTCCAACATAACATAATACTAACCATCTCATAAATGCAATGCAACTCAATTACATATAAACTATTCCATTTCATATTTATTCTCTAAACGCATAACAAATATTTGTTACATCATGAAATAGTCATAGAACTATACCTAATCTCAACATCAAGTCCTATTACAATTCTCTTCATCAAATATATGATAATACCATATAAAAGACATACTTGACATCATCTTAATGTCACTACTTGACATCATCTCATTACAACATTTACCCATCTAGAAGACATATTTATCATCCTCTAACCATTTACTTCTATTCTTATAAACATCATTACCATTTATTCATAGATCATTCACATAGTATACTCTAATAGAACATTATACAAATCATTTAACCATTAATATCAATGATCACCTATTTGCTCAAGTAAACAACAATGCTATCTAATCCATTCCTACTATCATTCATTCTCCAACATAACATAATACTAACCATCTCATAAATGCAATGCAACTCAATTACATATAAACTATTCCATTTCATATTTATTCTCTAAATGCATAACAAATATTTGTTACATCATGAAATAGTCATAGAACTATACCTAATCTCAACATCAAGTCCTATTACAATTCTCTTCATCAAATATATGATAATACCATATAAAAGGACACATCATTTCTTTTACATATACATTTCATTATGATACAATGTCTTCTCTTCCAATAATATATAAATCAGCTCTGAAGTACAATCTCATGAAGAATCCAATCCATGCACGCTACAACAAGATGAGTATCCCAATGGAAGAAGGCATTCAACCACCCAACCACGTGGAACCAATCAAGGAACCATGCCTCATGCTAGGAGATGAAAAAAGGTTCCAAATCACACTCAAGACCTAAGTTGACTCCTATCAACCAAAGCATACAACATGACTTCACAAGGATCAAATATAAGAATGCAACACCAAAGTACAACACATGGCTAAATCAATGCAATCAACCTCCAGAGGAAAATCAATAAAACAAGGCATATGGACAATGGATAAATTTGGGGCAGAGTGTCATCACATGCTAACCTCATGTGGCATTCGTCTCCACCTTGAAGTTACTCAAGGGAGATCGAGTATACCACTCCAATGGTCTTCCCAATCTAGGATCCCAAAACACCTCCCAGGGTTTGTCCAATTGGGGCATACAATATCATATTATTTATCTTGATTAGGTGTATTCCTAAATACCCAACCCACTAATCATTTATTATTATGTTATCACTTGCAATTATACCATCAAATTTTCATGTGGTTCCATAGGTTTAGATCCCCTTCCTAGAGATCTAGTACTCACAACCTAAGTCCACACATGCAAGCACCCACTCCCCCATCCATGAACAAAGGAAATAAGGTAAATATACATCCATAGAACATAAATTAACATCATGAAGTCTCAAAATAGATATAAGAACAAATACCACAACCTGAACACCAAATTGAGAAAAGAGACTCATAAACCAAGCTCATAGAAATAAGCCTTCACTAGAATAACCATAAAGATAAACCAATCATGGATTAAAACCATAAAAGATATCAATATAACATCAAATCCTCAAAAATGAGTCATAACACATCCCACTAGAGCCATTCTAACAATCCTTCAACAATGAGGCATTCTCCCTTTTGTCGGAGCCACATATCGCACATAAAACACCTCAATGGTAAGGCATGAACCATCTTACCAGAGAACATGAAAAATAAAAAGGGATCAAAATACATCATAAAAAACTCTGATAATGTCAACACATACTGCACAAGCCTTTGGAGTAAACCCACAATCAAAAAATGCACAAAAATAGGCTTAAAACTGACGTTTGGAGACCCTCGAGACAATTCAACGCCCTTGGTTCCTAGGATAGCACTCTTGGTATAGTTTTTAGTGCTTTTGGTACTTACCATAGCATTTTTCACCCATTGCATAGTATTTTTGGTGTCTCGGATGACATTCTTGGTCCATATGCTTACATCTGCAAATCAGGACCTCCTGCACCCTTGGTATGTTTGTCAGCACCCTTGGTACAAATAGTGGCACTTTTGGGGTGTAAGTTGGTACCCCTAGTATGGAAGGTAGTTCCCCTAGTCCTTTTGACAACATTTTTGGTAGATATATAGAAATCAACCCAATATTGAGGCATAAGGCTTAGTAGGGGTCTCAGGAAGACTCAGGGGTGCAAAATGACCCTCATATTGCACACAAATGGTTTGGGACTTCCAATTACCAATAGGATCATCAAACATAACAAATTCACAGTCACTGCAAAAATTTGCATCAAAAAAATCTTTCTCCCATAGAGCAAAAACTAAGGTTTAAGGAGCCAAATTGGTCAAGGAAGAACAAGAACGGGGTGCAAACACTCAAGAGAGGCTCAATCAAGCTAGATAGGGTCAAATTGCAGCCAATACAAGAGGATTAATTATGTTTGCACATTCATGGTGCAATCTCGTAGAATACCTAGCCATACAACAAAGATAAGACACCAAAACAAGCTCGATCCAAAGGGGATTTTACAACATGCTCAAGGGAATAAACAAATGCAATAACAAACATGATTCAACACTTTCTTAGAAGCACAATCAAACACAAATAATACACTTGAGCTCCCAACAAATACAATTTCCAAAAAAGAGAATCAAAGAAATCCACATTTCCCCAAAGCATACACTACCAAATAGAAATCAATCTATTGCAAAACATGAAATCATTTTCCCCCTAGATAATCTTTCTAAAACCAAAAATTTAGAGTGTCAACAAATGGAAGCAACCTGGAAAAAGTTGAAACAAGGAGAAATCCGAAAGCGCAATCTAATTTCAGCAAAAATCTTCAACAACCTCAATCCCAAACCATAAGCAAATATTTTCAAAATCCAGATCTTCAAAGCTTCCAAAATTTTCCAAGCCTCGTGAATGCACAAGAAGCTCGATAAATACAAAAATTTATTAAAAAACTATATTGGAAATCGACCAATGAAAATATTCCAAAAACTATATTACTTACCTATCTTGTATAGTTTCAAGGCAAAAATATTATTTCTCAATATAATTTACCTACCAATTAAAATTCCACCAATCATATGGAAGGGTAGGTAAATATATTCATTTTGTAATTACCGACAAACTCAATTTATAATAATACATTAAATAATAATAATTCATCACTTGATATAATCAATTAATAAATTAAAAGTGTATACACCTAAAAATGGTTTGAAGATAATTAATTGAATAAGCAATTATTTAATTAATCCCCCTTCCCAATTTAATTGAATTCACTAAGCAATTTGATTAAATTCCCCTTTTCATCTACTTATTAATAAATCTAAGGATTTATTTAATAGGTTTATTTCACTAATCCCCTTTAATTAATTAATTCAAAATAATTAATTCCCCCCATCAAAATCGTTTCTTCTAAATCCCCTAGATAATTAAAACAAATCAAATTTATGAGTTGTTGAGATTAATTAGCCTTTTCTTATTATTTGAATTTTTAAATTCAAATTCTCCTAACTTCTACCACTCCTAAACCTAACCACTCCTAAACTTAACCCATTCTACCTACCACCATGTTCCCTTTCATCCAACCTCTTCTAGAAGCTTTGTGACACTTGTCACTAAGTGTTCCCTTTCATCCAAACCCTTCTAAAAGCCTCTTGACACTTATCACCATAGAGATGACAAATGTTCCCTTTAATCCAACCCCTTTACCAACCACCTCCAATTTAACCATTGATATCTTCAAATCAATCTTGACTATTGATTCATGTCACCTTACCCTTAGCCTTGGGAAATCCTATAAATAGACCTCATTTTGGAGCACAAAGAGTCCCAATTTCATATCATATTTTCATTTCGATTGATTCATCTCATTTGCATTAAAGCATTGTTACTATAGGCATCTAGCTTCTAGTTTATCATTTTAGTAATGTTATCATGTTTCATTTTAGCTTAATTGCATCTTCAATCTAGCTTATTTTCCAGAATAATCATGAAATCATGCTATTCTTGCTAGATCATGCATCTTCATCATTCAAATCCTCCATCTAATTGTAGTCAAGTCACTGGAGTTTGCATACCAAGATCTGAGAGAAAAATTCATACTTGCATTTACTAGGAGGTGATAGATTGCTTAGCTATGGTTTTGTCTTTCATTGTTTCAATTCACTAACCATTGCTTGTAATGATTTATTGAGCAGATTGTGTTTGCAGGTACAGGTACACTTCACAGATCACAACATTTTGGCACCCACCGTGGGGCAGAAATCATCATTTTCGGCCTCTCAAGCTTCAACAAACATCTATCTCTGCCGGACCTGAATCAAAATGTCGTACAAGTTGATTTTCCAACTCATATGAACTACCTTTTAATTTGGTATGAAACCTCTTCCTGTGTCATATGAACTAATTACCTTGTCATATGAACTAATTTGCATTGTCGTACGAGAGCTAAATGTGTGTCATACGAATTTCTGGCTGCAAAATCCTAGGCCGTACAAGTTCATTTTGGTCTTTGTGCGAAATCTAAAGTTCTCTTGTACTAAGTGGAAAATTGTGTTGTACGAGTCTCTATATCTACAATTTTTAACAGACTACATTTTAGGGTTTTCTGGTTTTAATCCCAGATTTTCTAATGCTAACTTTGATCTATTTATGAGATTTTGGTAGCCTAACTCTTTTCTGCAAGACGATTTAAGAAGATACGCTTGTCAAAGAAATAATTCAAAACACAAAGCATGACTACTAATGGATCTATTTTGTAGGTTGCCTATGAATCCAACTAAACTTTGTGTATTCATTAAATTTTTCTAGGCATACTTAAATTTTGCTAAAGGAATGAACAATCATGTATTTCATGTCTTTGATGATAGTTGAGTATGCTCTCACCTTTATTAGGTGATCGGAAAGCTAGACTCATCTTTTGCTTTCATTAGTGTATTTCTTTAGCAGGCCTGCCCTCCCGAGGAGTAATAACTCTTAGCCATTAAGACCGGTGAGAGGGGAACGACCTAAGTGGGAATGGCTAACGCCAGGTAATCCAACCCACTATAAAATAAATGTGTTTTTTATGAAAATCAAAGCAACGACAGTGCTCAGGAATAGCTCTCCTTCGTACCTTCAGGTATATCAAACCTTGGTTTTCAAGGCTGGGAGACCTCTTAATTGAGTTTATACCCTGACACACTGAACAGATCCCTTACTAGTACCAGTTAAAATAGAAGCTACCCGATTCACCTCCAAAAGGGTGATAATCTTTGTGCAAGAGAGATAGTAAATCTCCCAAGACACTTGCCATATCATGCCTCCATTAGTGTTTGGAGTCGGATAATACGATATTGAGAATCCATTGCATGAGACTCACAGTCGTATTCTGATTAGCTATTGGGTGTGTACCTAAGTTAGCAAGCAAAGGTTTTCAGTCTCAACCAACTTCCTTAGGGTTTAGCATGCTTGTAGTCACTTATCATATCATGTGTTTTCTATGTATTCTTCCCTAAATTGACAAATCAAACATTCAAAAATGGGAAGACATAAAGCAAAACATTGAACTTTAGTTATCAAAATTCAACCAAACAAATATTTTTTTATCTCTGTCGTATGAACCTATTTGCATAAAATCTTGTGTCGTACTACACAACATTCAGTGTCATACGAGTCAGTTGTTTTGTCATATGGTTCAGAAAAGTGACATACGAGCCTCTTCTTTTCACATGAAAAATTCTTCTTTGTTGTACAAACTCATATCTTGTGTCGCTCTAAACTACATATCCTATCATACGAAACTTTGCATTTGTTAGTCCAGAGCTTTGTCTTACATGCATGTTTTAGTTTGTCATTTTTGCCTGAGCAATTTGCAATAAACATAAACACCTGGTATCTGTCAATCTGTGATTAGATTGTCGTCTTGGTTCACTTGGTCAAGTTATCATCTGTGAAAGTTAGACTTTAGAAAATATACACCTTAAGGTTTTCAAAGTGCTCACCCTTAACAAGTTCAAAATCTAAAACATCCTAAAGTGCATTATCACCCTATTTGGTAAACTGATCACTCAAACATAGTTTCTCATCTGGATCAATCATCCTTTATCACTAAACTGAAATGTTTGGTCAAGATAATCTTGTCCCACATCATAGGATATATTGTTCCTACTGGACTTGGTTTTTATCAAATCATCATCATTGTACTCCTAAATCGAAGATCGAAAAACTTGAAAAATTTTAAACACTTGAACCATCTTTTTGTGTCATATCGCGCTATCACACTTATATTGACAATTGATCACTTACCCAAGAAAACCTTTTGGACAATCGAATCCTAGCAAAATAACACATGTGTATGCTCGTTTTAACTAGAGCTCAGAGATGAAGAATGGTACAAACAGAAATCAAAATGTTAGAAACAACTAAAGAACACATAACCATGGAACATGAAGATGCAATACAAGTCGAAGGAGAAATAACAGAACAAAACATCAGAGACATCAAAAAAGATCCTCAATTCGACAAATTTATGTAGAAATTATTAGAGGAAGAGAAAGAAAAATACTTCCTAATGTTAGCCAAAATTAGAAGAAAAAAAACAGTGAAAAAATAGTAAATCCAAAAAAAATAAAAAAAATAAAAATAAAATAAAAACAATGAAAAATCAGAAAAAAATAAAAAATAGTGAAAAATCCAAGAACAAAAAAAAGTGAAAAAAGCAAAAAATCCAAAAACAAATCAAATATGAGAAAAAGTGCAATAAAAACAGATGGTGAAAACCTGGCAAACAGGCGCTATCTGTCCGCTAGCTCTTCCATCTATTAGTTCATGCATTTTTTTGCTTGCATTCATCCTCCATCAGCATTGTCCATATCCATCATAAGCATTTGTACATACTCAGGCATCCCAAGTGGCTTCTTGCCATGGTTTGGATCATTGGATATATCATAATGACTTTTTTTCTAGGCTTGGGGCAAAATCCTACACCTAGCTGGGTACAAAACTTTGGATCAATTCTGAGCTTAATCAAACAGGTAGAACAAGCAGTTAGACAAGTCTTATCAAGAGAAAACTGAGACATATCCAATGTTAAACACGAGATCAAACTATCAATTATCAAGCTATCACGAAGTCACTATAAGCACATCACACACTTTTCAATGGATGATATATCTTTTAGATAATGATTTTAACATGATTGTTCAACTTTTCTATATTGCTTTTTGCTATCATGATTTCTGAGTGACTCCAGGATGTCTTTGACTAGAGGAACAAGGAAGGAACAAGATATTTTTCTTCTCTATTGTCTGAAAATTAATCATTAATATGTGCAAATTTGTCTCAGGACATGATCATCGGAGTATCATTGAAGAGATTTCTGATTTGCATATTGAAATGATTAATACTGCCTGTTTTACGCATGCAACACTCAGGCCATCTTGGTTCAATTATACCTCGAAGCTTTTGCTAACTTGCTATATCAAAATCCAGGAAAGAAGTGCTCAGGTCATCATGGTTTAATTATACCATCGATGTTTGCACTCACTTCCCACATTCAAGAATCTCAATGATGACAAAAATGCAATAATCCAGTGACTAGTCCAGTCATAATTTGCCTCCATTGCATTTTAGCTTGCATTTTATTCTTGCATGGGATCATAAAAGCTCCTTTTATCCAAGGTTAAATCTATCATAGGAATCATCAAATCATCATCACAAGTGTATACGCAATCAGACGAATGACTCATATCTCTTTAGATATTATCGACCTAGACCAAATCTTATGCTATCTCCCTCAACAAAATCAACAATCAACATATCCAAATATTTCTGCAACTTGATATCAACAAACTGTTAGTTCATTATCAATCAACCTTATCAAATCAAATCAATCAATCAAACCTAATCAATTATGAATCATGTATTATACAGGATGTATCCTTCCTGAAACTAGATGTTCTGATCATGTCTTATACAAGATGAATCCTTCCTAAAACCAGACTGAATTTTGATCTTATCAATCTAATTGATCAAGATTTATCGATCTTATCAATCTAATTGATCAAAATTTATCAATCTTATCAATCGCACTTTCATCAAACCATAGTTGTAGAAATCAAATCAAATCTATCGAGATATCAATTTCACAAAAACTCCAAACATCAATTATCTCAATTGATCTCCCGAGGGGGCATCATCGTATTGAAATTTAGCAATCAAGAGCTGGGGAATCCTATTAAATCAATATCATCATCAAAATGAGATTATTCTTTGAATCAACACGTCATCACACCTCGCTTCAAAAAGGGGCAAAATGTATACACCTAAAAATGGTTTGAAGATAATTAATTGAATAAACAATTATTTAAATAATCCTCCTTCCCAATTTAATTGAATTCACTAAGCAATTTGATTAAATTCCCCTTTTCATCTACTTATTAATAAATCTAAAGATTTATTTAATAGGTTCATTTCAATAATCCCATTTTAATTAATTAATTTAAATTAATTAATTCCCCCCATCAAAATCATTTCTTCTAAATCCCCTAAATAATTTAAACAAATCAAATTTATGAGTTGTTGAGATTAATTAGTCTTTTCTTATTATTTGTATTTTTAAATTCAAATTCTCCTAACTTCTACCACTCCTAAACTTAACCCATTCTACCTACCACCATGTTCCCTTTCATCCAACCTCTTCTAGAAGCTTTGTGACACTTGTCACTAAGTGTTCCCTTTCATCCAAACCCTTCTAAGAGCCTCTTGACACTTGTCACCATAGAGATGATAGATGTTCCCTTTAATCCAACCCATTTGCCAACCACCTCCAATTTAACCATTGATATCTTCAAATCAATCTTGATCGTTGATTCCTGCCACCTCACCCTTAGCCTTGGGAAATCCTATAAATAGACCTCATTTTGGAGCACAAAGGGTTCCAATTTCATATCATTTTTCATTTCGATTGATTCATCTCATTTTCATTCAAGCATTGTTACTATAGGCATCTAGCTTCTAGTTTATCATTTTAGCAATGATATCATGTTCCATTTTAGCTTAAGTACATCTTCATTCTAGCTTATTTTCCAGAATAATCATGAAATCATGCTATTCTTGCTATATCATGCATCTTCATCATTCAAATACTCCATATAATTGTAGTCAAGTCACTGGAGTTTGCATACCAAGATCTGAGAACAAAATTCATACTCGCATTTACTAGGAGGCGATAGATCGCTTAGCTATGGTTTTGTCTTTCACTGTTTCAATTCACTAACCATTGCTTGTAATGATTTATTGAGTGCATTGTGTTTGCAGGTACAGGTACACTTCACAGTGCACAACAAAAAGCATAAAGCCTTAGAAATAGGAACCCACTTAAAAATATAAAATTAAATCTCAAATAATAATAAATAAATAAATTGATAAAGTCAACAAATCCAAAAATTTATAATAATTAATAATTAAATAAGGCTCATCAATAATAAATAAATAAATAAAAATAGATTGCTCAACTATAAATCAAAATATTAAAATATTATCAAATATTGATAATCCTCGAATAAATAAATAAATAAATTATTCAACACTAAAACGATATGAATAAATAATAATTCCATGATGGATAAACCATCAAATAATAAATAAACCAATCATTAAAATAATTTAATCTCACCAATCATAAATATCCATCAATAAATAGATAATTAATGTTTATAAATACACCATGATTAAATCAATTAATCAATCAAATAAATACTTACAATCTAATAATTAAACAATCACACATAATGACATAAGCATAGACTCTAATCCACTTATGCCAAGGGAACATCATAACACACAACTCTTGCACCATGGCACAATCAACAAGGTACACATCTTAGACCTAGAGTGTGTGAGGGAAACTATGTTATCTTCGACAACTTGCCATTGGGATAAAGACACGCTCAGACTAGTGGAGCTAGGTGGAGTCAATGTTTGGTACCTACAAACCTGCATCAAAGACCAATGCAACATATAAGATACATATATATAAACAAACAAGTGATAGATAATTGTGATGACATATCCCACTCGCAATGAGTGATATGGCATCGTTTCTACTCATGAAGACAGTCACACAATATGATAACAAAATGTCACATAGAATTATCATCATAAAATAGGGTTAGTATCATCATAAGTCACATAATCCATGTAAACAATGATCATATGTAAATCCACGAGTCATTTAAATCCATCCATCAAGGTGATACTATATATCAACATCCACAAGAATCATTAGTCATATAATAGGTTTCGCATCATCAATCATAAAATTCTCAAATCATAAAGTGTCATAATAGATAACATGAATCCATGGAAATTCCTAGTATCAGAGATACTATCCAAAGTAGAAGAATAGTCATAAACAACCATCCAAGTAACCATCATAAGTCTAAATAAGTCTATCAGTACGTAAGTCAAAGTGCAAGTCTAGGAGGGACACTACAAAAGGAAAGAAATCCGTAACTCCTAATCAAAATCTTCAAATCTTTACTAATCCGTTGCCTTCGCATTCTACTAACTTGGTTGAGACCGAGCATCTTGCATTTTCTCCCAATGACCTTGGCCTTGAGTCTAATAATGTGGTGAATCTTGTTGGTAAACCTATGCATTACCTTTGATCCTAGTGAGACTGTTGAAGTACTTGAAGGCCCACTATATATCACTATGAAGATCAAAGACAAGCTCTCATGAGGGATGCTCATTGATCCATGCTCAACTTGCATCCAACGGTTAGAAGGGTAGTAATTGGTTTGCAATCATCAATACCAATTTCTTCAACATTTCCTTCACATACTTTCTCCAAGATAAAAATTCCATCTTCTAATTGAATAACTTGCAACCCAAGAAAGAAAGATAACACACCAATCATTGATATCTCAAATTCATTCTACACTTCCTTAGTAAAATCTTTACACAAGCTATCATCTTCTCCAAATATAATGTCATCAACATAAACTATAACAATCAACAACTTATCTCCATTAATCTTGAAATAAACATTACTGTCTATTTTACCTTTCCTAAGATTATATTGAAACAAATGTTTGTCTAACCTCGCATAGCAGGCCCTAGGTACCTATTTGTGTCCATACAATGCTTCCTTCAATTTGCATACCATATCTATATTTTCTGTCAATTTGAATCCATTTGGTTACTCAATATAAACTTCTTCTTCTAGATTTTCATTCAAGAATGTTGATTTAACATCTATTTGATAAACTTTAAAGTTCTTGTAAGGAGAAAATGCAACAAACATGCATATAGCTTCCATCCTTGCTACACGAGAAAAGGTTTCTTGAAAATCTATACCTTCTGTATTACGAGGGAAATTTACTATCAAATAATCAAATTTAGTGAGTCAACCACCAAAACTCAAATCTAATTAATCAATCCGTAAACACAATAAGAAATATACAAAGATCAACAATTGAATAATGAAATCAATCAAATAAAACACAATCAATCATTGTCTGCACAAAACCTCCTATTGCTCTTCTCTTGATTGTGAAATGTTGTTTCTCAAAGTCGCGTTGTTAACCTGCAATATGATAGCACAAAATTTTGAAGACAGTGGCTGATGAAAAAGGGGGATTGATGATAAATTAATAGAAATTGGAGAGAAATTGATTGACTGGTGGAATTGTAGTGAGCTAAAAAAGTTGATTAATAGTTAGAGAGGTGATTGAGGAAGTTAATTGGATTAATTGAATTAATGAATTAGTCAGAAAAGGTGGAACTTAGGGGTGAGTGTTAGTTAGAAATTAGCACGTGCAATAGTAATTTCAGCATGAGATTGCATTAAATTAAAATTTGGATTTAAAATTGATTTTTAAAAATATCCAAAATCATGTATATGAGATGAAATTAAAATTTGGAAAATTTAGAACTAAGAGAACTAATAAAGAAAATTAGATCAAATAAATTTAAGAAATTTATTTAATTTGGAAGACATAATTAAATAATTAAATAATTTAAAGAAATTATTTAATTATGGGGAAAATAAAAACTTAATTTAATTAAATAATAAATAATATTTAACTAAAGTTGTAAATTCAAAATTAATTAAATAATAAATCATTTAATTAATTTTAAAGAAGAGAGGTTACATGATTAAATGATTGGAGGGGAATTGGAAGAAATTGAATAATTAGTAATGATAAAATGTGATGAATAAATTAGTTTAGAAGAATAAATAATTAGATTAATTAAATAATTCTTGAATTAATAATGACAAATAATTAGTATGTTAGTCATGAGACATTTTTAGGTGTCTACATTTGCCCCTCTTTGAGACAATGTTCTAACAACATTGTTTCAAAGAAAATGAAAAAAATTCCTTCCCTGGCATGCGTCGATGATAGGGTGTAATGTTGATGCTTCCTCGAGAGATTGTTTCTGCATTAAGGGCATGAATGATCTCTCAAAAGTAGAAGAATGTTAGATGAAAGATGAAAGAATACTTAGTTGATGACATTAATGGGTTTGATTAGATAGAAGAGATGGTTGGAATGATTTGTAGATTGATTGGATTGATTGGATTGATTGGATAAAGATCAAGTTTGGTTTCAAGAAGGACACTCTTGTATAAGGAAAATGATTGATGAAATATTATGAAAGTGAAGAATGATTAGTACGAAGTGGAGAATGTTAGGAAATAGAATTGATTGATGGATAAAATAGTTGATATGAGGAAATGAAACTATCAGGAATTCTTGTGTCTTAATTATAGCACAATATTTTCATCATTGAGCCTTATTATGTATCAATGGCGATTTGTACACCGGGTTATAAAAAACCAAGGTGTGAATGATATCCCATTGCAGTAAACAAACACATTGTAGACAAGGAGTGAACCCCTCCATTCTAGATATAACACTAAGGGTCCAGGTATGTGCGATAGTCACAAGCATAGCTATCCTTGACTTTCATTTTTGCATAGGATACTTACGAAATGAACGTATCAACACAGACAGCCAAAGTACCATTGCCCCAAAACTTCATTGGTTCACACCACAAACACCAAACAAATAAAAATATCATGAACCGTCCTGGATCCTCTAGTCACTTGTGGACATCCTTGAGTAGCATAGGAACATGACCTATTATAAATCGATAAATATAAAGACTAACTAGAACAAAATCTAGTAGTCATACCAATATTTGTCTTCATTTTTCTTGATGTGATGGTTGATAAGAATGTTTGGTTTCAGAGATCGAATACCCCGTATAAGATCAATCTATTGGTTTCCAGTGTACCCTTCGTTGTATAAGTCAAGTTGATCATGATTGATTGATTGATAGGGTTGGATGATTCGATTGATAATACAATTGATCAATTGATTATTTATTTTGATAAGATAGTTTGATCTTGTTGTAGCTTCATGTGAAGTGTTTACTGGGCATCTTCTCAAAGTGTTTGATCTCCGTGGCACATTTTATTGCAAGATTTGTTTTTCACGATATTTTATATTTTTTTATGTTTTTTGAATTTTTTTGTGTTTTTTGAATTTTTTTAATATTTTGAATGACAATGCAACTAAAATGCAGCTATTTTTTTTTGGATTTTGTTAAGGGAATGCCCCTAGTTTATTAGTGCTTATGATGCAACTAATAGGTATGCAACTTAACATGAATATTCTAATTGTGTAAAACTTTTTGACTAAAGAAGGATGATTATGCAAGTCTTTCACTGTATCATACACTAACAAAATTCAACATTCCAAAATATTTAAGAGATAAGGATCCATTCAATTCCCAAAATCTTTAGATAACTCAGCTCAACACACCAAATGACTAAGATGTGCATTCAGAGGACGATAAAATTTTCTATAGACTCCCAAAACTTTTGTCTTCGATTACCTATGTATGTGCAATTGAGTTTATTCTGGCTCTAGGACCAATGCTGATCCTTAGAATCCTATGTGACTAGCTACATGATTTATCCTAACTCCAAAAGCATTCTGGATAGATCCTCGCTACTAGTCAGATGTCCATAGCCCTAACGAGGTTATCACTATAATTCTTACGAATATTTCTCCATTTACAATTAGGCATCTATAGACCGGATGGAGTTACTCACATGTTCTCAAAGCCATGCTTTTTGATATTGCATTTTAGCTCAATTTTTTGTTTTTTTGTTTTCATAATATTTTATTTTCTTGCTTATTCTTTCCATGTTTTGATATATATTTTAAGCAATTTTTTATTTTTTTGGCATTGTCGTGTAAGAAATGAAGCTTACATGGGTTTGAGAGTTACAATAACGTTGAAGTAGGATTTTAGATTTTTCACTAGTCATGTCATCAACTACATATTGACAATGATGCTAAGCAAATGATTAATGTGTGAAAGATATAGAAAACAAAATATTTTGTTAACAAGAGACAACGGTGAATCTTCTATTCAATTGAAGACAAACCCTAAACACAAGGTGACACCAATTATAAGCAATTCCATATTTGAGGAACTTCATGAAATAATATCTAAGAATGAGGTGAACATAGAACCTCATGAATTCAAATAATTGAAAAACCCACACAAGAACCCCTTAATTCAAGCAAAAAGTGCCTATAGACTATATGCAAAAATAATGCAAGTGATGCAATATGAAATGTAGCTATATGTAAGAGCAATGTTAATAAAGTAAGATGAAATGGAATCAAAACAAAGTAAAATACAATCAAAGCAAGATGAAATGTAGGAAAGGAAAAATGAAATGTAGTAGAAGCATAATGAAATATGTGAAAAACAAATTGAAGCACAAGAAAAAAAAATCAAATGCAAGAAAATAAAACTAAAATGCAAAGAAAAGCAAATTGAAATGCTGGGAAAGCAAACTAAAATACAAAAAAAAGGAAAACCTAAATAGCTATCAAGCATAATATTTATTTAAATGCATGTTGTTGGTAGGTTTAGAGAGTGGATCACCCTCCATTGTTGTCAGATTGTATGCACCATTACCAAGGACTTTTGTGATTACATAGGGACCCAACCAATTAGGTTCAAACTTTCCAGGTTGGTCTCGATCTACTATAATTTTTTGCTTCTATTTTAAGACTAGATCTCCTACTTGAAAGAACCTCTCTCTTACTCATTTGTTGTAATTGCATCTTAATCTATTCTGATATCCTTGCAAGTGATTTAGTGCATTCTATCTCCTCTCATCAAGTGTTTCTAATTCATGTAACTTGGCCACTCTATAATCTTCATTAGAAATAATATTTTTTAAGGATACCATAGTGATGATAACTCTACTTCAATGAGAAAAATTGCTTCTAAGCCAAAGACTAAAGAATATGGGGTGGCACCTATAGCTGTTTGAACAACTATTATGTAAGCCCAAAGAGCAGGATTCAACTGTAAATGCCAATGACATCCACTTTCATTAATAGCTTTCTTAAGGATTTTTAGCATCATCTTGTTAGTTGCTTCTTCCTGACCATTTCTCTATGGATAATAAGGAGTAGAAAAACGGTGTTGAATATGGAATTGATCACAAAGTTCACGTACTTGGTTTTTGAAAGGGCATCCATTATCGGTCACTATACACATTGGAATTCCATATTGGTAGGTAATGTAATTGAGAAGAAATTTGGATATTTGAATGACAATATATATGTGAGTGTAACCGCTTCTACCCATTTAGTGAAATATTTAATAGTTGTTAGAATGTATTTGTGTCCATTGGAAGTAGGATTAATTTTCTCAATAAAGTCTAGTCCCCATTGTGAATATGGCCATGGTGATGTAATGGGTTGGAGATCCTAAGTAGGTGTATGGACTAAATCACCATGTATTTAGCATTGCCTACACTTTTTTACATACTTATATGCATCTTTTTCCATAGTCGACCAATAATATCTCATGCACAATAACTTCTTTACTAGAGCCCCAGAAGAATGAGCACCACAGATTCCATCCTGTACTTCTTTAAGGGTCAATTGGGATTCTTCGCATCAAGGCATCAAAATAGTACTCTATCTAATCCTTTTTGGTATAAGGTGTCTACAATAATGACATATCTAGAAGCTTGATGTATCAATGTTTTCTGTTGATTTCCAGAAAGATCAGGAATGAAAAACTGACAACTAGACCAATCTTGAAGGTACCAGATCCTAAAGGGCACTTTGTAGTAGTTACAAATGATTCTAGTGAAGGATTGGCAGGATTCCTCATGTCCATCTAAAGGTAATGTATATGAATTATTAAAAACATTGTATGAAGAGATAGTAGAAGTGGGTCATGTGATAGATTGCCATTTAAGTAAATCAAAAAATGATTTTCAGATTCTTTTAAATCCATTTTATGATGAAACGATGGAAGAAGATGATTGAACAATGTTCTACTATGGGACATTTGAAGAAGGTTTTTATCACTTTCCAAACTCATTATATGAGGATGAGACACTTTTCGATAATGAGTATACTATGTCATCTTGTGGGATATATCAAAATGTTGATGAAATTCTTGTTTCTAATTTGTCAATTAGTGATGAATTTGCATTTGGGTGTGATGATGAATCTAATAAAAACCAATATACTGCGTGTGAACTTGAGCATATTTTTAACAATAATAAATTATTCCTTGATGTTGATCAGGAAGGTGTGTCCATCCCTATTCAAGAAGGCCCACATGAAACAAATGTGGCTTCCACTGAGTTTTCTCATGAGATGATATGAATGATGGTTCAATGGAAGAACTAAAGATGCAATAAAAAATTTCAGTCTATGAAAATGCATTTGAATGCTTGCATGAAGTGTGAAAAAGTGAATATGATACACTTATATTTGGTATGCAATCTTATGTTGAGTTAAGACAAGACAATCCTAGTCATGTGGTTGAACTTGAATACTTTCAATTCCTAGATCAATTGGTTGAGTTTTTATTTGAGCATGGTGATGAGTTTGATACTGAAAGATGTCATATTATATGTGAGCATGTACCATGTTGTGAGTTTCAAATATACATTTTAGATTATAATGTGTTTCAAAGTTTGCAAATATTTTTGATATCAATGGATGCTAAGTGTGTCGATGAGGCTAAATATGGTGAAAGGATGAATGATGTTAGTTGCAGCATGCATGATCAGACATTTTGTAGTATTTTTTTAGATTGTTCATACTATGGTATGATGAAAATCAAATATATGACAAAGGAAGACATTGGTTTTATATTTTTAGTGGCTTGAGGATACCGGTTAAAGAGTTGATTTAATTTTTTTCTAATCAACTCTATCACCCAATGAATAAAGCACTTGGTTTTTCTCTACAAGAGATCTGAATCCTTGATATTCCCACAAGGGGCATACATCCCCAACTAGAGCCACTATTAACACTTTCAAATTCAGTACAACTTTTCAGTGTATGTGAGAAAATTTGAACAAGGCACATAGATATGCCCATGTAAAATCTTTTGCAAATACCTTAGGGATTAGCTTTGAAACTTGCCTTGGTTTTAAATCTTTCCTTTGGTAGGTGTTCTTTTTACTCTATGACATGTTTCCCTAGTCACCTTTGGCTTTAGTCCTTTCCTCATGGGTTTTTTATCATTCATCATCGACCACATGCCCTAGCACTTCAATCTTAACTAGTATTTGTAACCCGCAATAACCTTAGGTTTATCATGCCCCTAATTTTTTAATATCAGGTGCCCAACATTTGGCCCCTTCCACATGATACCCTAGGGAAATGAGTTATGTGCACATGCTTTAAGTTGCTTTAAGTTGCTTTAAGTCATCCTTAGTTTGACCTACCCTCGATACATGTTGAAATGTTTTACATGTCTTGCCGAGCTTCCAAGTTTTATCCAACATGGAAACTTGGTGGTATTCTAGGGGGTATCTTGGAACTTAGTAAAATCTTTCTAAGTGCTCCAATGAGTTCTGAGTGGTGTATCTTTTACAAGGGTTTCAAGCATTTGTTACTTGGGCACTTGGTGAGATATTTCAAAGCCCTTCACATCCTAAGTCATGTTAATGAGCACATGATTTAGAGCACTCGGAGCTTGACATTAAAATCTTTTTGTTTCCTTGGCGAGTGTCTGAGTGGCCATAGTTGCAAGGTGATGTATGGATTAATTTGACAGTCATTGAGAAGATTTCTCTCTCTTGGGCGAGTTCCTGAGTGATCAATATCAAAGCATTCTATTTGTAGATGAAGAGGTCCAATGTGTCAACTTGATACTCATTGGAGCTCATATTTTCTTCAACAATCTCCTAGGAGGTAAAAAGTAGATGGCTAGAGGGTACTCGATACTTGTTGAGGTTTCAATGAATGCTTGACAATGGGAAGATATAGTCGATTGGTTTTTTACACAATGGAAGGATGATGAATTTCCCAACTCGTAGACAATATACAGAGCAATATATAATTGGAAGTCAATAAGGAGTTATCAACATTGCATAGGGTTTCAATAATTGACAACAAGATAGGATCATTAGCTCTATGGCCAAAATATAAGAGTATCCCAGTAAATCTTCAGTAGCCCAAGAATGCCAGTACAATAAATTAGAGAATAGGTGAATGATGTACATATGTCAGAGTTATGGTTACTCATATGAGTGTGAAAGCATGCTTTTTGAGGCATTCTATATCTGAAAATTACATAGAAGTGCAGCTCACATGGATCAATGCAGTATTTGGATGAACCACGATTATGATGATGTACAAATGAATAGTTAATTGTTATCGCTTTGAAATTTGAAAGGGAATACAATTAAAGGAGATGGAAAATCAATCATGTCTAATCAGTATTCATCAATGAGGTGACTACATTATGCATAAGTTAAATCATCAAACCATGGAGAATGAATGTATCTCTAGAAGTAGATTATTTCAATTGAGTAGCTTTCTTGAATTTGTTTGCAAAAACCACAAAATGAAGTGTACAAAGGATGAAGCTAGTTTTTCATATAAGGAAAGGTCTTTTAATGATGTTGGAGGAATCACGTTGCATAAGACTTGTAGAAGATTTGATATGAAGTAGACAAACAACTTATTATGTAGCCATAGGGGTATCAAAACTACAAAGGGTAGACAAAGGGTTATCAAAAGGCTTGAGTGCAACTGCAGGCTTCTACTGTGGTTGCAAATGGTCTCTTTCTGGCTACCAACCATCATCTTCCCCTCATGAAGGCTGGAGTGTGGAGTGAAAATTGGGTGAGAACATGAAGAATGTGAATTTTGAGTCAGGCATGTTTGCCTGATCACAACTCTCAAAGCTCTCCCCTACCAGAGGGTGCAATGAGAATATTGCATCCTAGAGACTCTTCACACTTAGTGCCACATTTGGGATAGTGGCACGACTCAAAAAGTTGATTTGCTTCTCCAATAATATTTTGGTTTTTACAACAACAATTTCATGTGTCTTTCCATCATGGCCTAATGGTTTTTCTTAAGGAAAAAGTGTAGGCTGTGAGTTTTTTACTAGGGGAATATTCTTTTTAGGAGCATGTAATGCCTCGCCAGGAACCCTAAAGGAAAACAACACAACTAGGTAACTAAAGGGTGAAATATATTTTTTTAAGATTAAGTGCATTAATTATAACCATTGCATGTCTAATAATACAGTGGAAGACTAACACATAATTTCCTAAGGGTTACCAACGAAGATTAATTGTAGATTATATTAACACCATGGTTAATCCAATTGTCCATTAAATTAGATAAAGTAAATGCTTAAGTTCAAAACTACACATACATCTAAATTCCATAATGAAAGAAATGAAAGTATTCCAATGCATCTAATTTCCCATTAAACATTTATACATAAGATCAAAGCAACTAAATCAACATACATTCCACTGATATACTATTACAATATCCATAATTACATGGCTTCAAAAATGCCACAGATACAAAGTTACAATATCAAGGTTACATAAAAGTTGATACAATGACCACAAGGTCTCAACTGAACAATGATCATGAACATGAGCTAGTACAAGAACCATGAACCAAGAAACACCAGCAAAGCCTTTCCTCGCCTGAAGATACAATCTAGAACATTCAATGGGAAATGACACTACCACCCCATCGTGCTAGGAGATAGTAGAAAACCCTCAAGAAAATAAAGTAAGACAAGTACAAAAGAACTACAAGACTCCGCAAACATCCATGTGACTCAACTCACAAAACACTAGTGACTCTAAGGAGAGAGTGTCATTGCATAGCTTGATGGTTACCATGGTAGGCCTCCTAGGTCTCGGCTCTCTATCCTGGTAATCTTTCCTGGCTTTTGGCTCCAACTAAGTCTCATGCGGACCCTACCAATCCTTTCATGAAGATAAGGTGGTAAGTGTGCAAGTCCAGGCCTTCTCGTAGCATTATGAGCCCTGTACTAGCACTACACCTATGCATGAGGTACATTATCTTAATTAATATTTATTCTACCCACCCCCTAATCAATTATTAGGTTATCAATTCTTAACTGGCTTTCAACAGGTTATCCTGTCATCCACTTCGGGCATGGCCCCCGCTCAAAAGCCACTCTCTCTCATAGGAAACTAACAGGAAAGGTCTCTGTACAAGAACTCTATGGTAAAATAGACAACCATAACTAATCCTGACAAACCATAGGTGAAGGATACACAATCACTTGTTGGCATTTTTGATGATTATGATGTGATTGTCATTGATGGACACACACTTGCTATGAGATCACTTTTTGAATGTATGGATTATGCTCAATCGGTATTTGTTCCAAATCGGTACCATGTATTATAGTCTTTAGGCTATCGGTGTTTTGCAGAGTGTTTACCGATCTCAAGCGACATGAAGACCTCTAGCAGTTCGAGGATCTCAAAGTGGAATGGAGTAAAGGAACTAAAAGCGGTAGTTATCATTTTCCCAGTCTTCATTCTTGTCAAACCGGTAATCTATTTAATAACTAAACCGGTATTACTCTAAGTTACCAACCAGTAATCAGTAAAGTTGTACCAATCGGTATATTCTTGTGATGAGTTACCATCCACCGACACTTTGATCTTGATTTTGTGTCGTGTTACCAAATGTGTCTAGATACAATGAACCTAGGAACTTGCAATGTAATCCTATTGGAATGACATGAAATCGGATTCCTTTTAAGGACATCATGTCTAGGGTTTTATTGTGTAGCTCTTATGGTTTTCAGTGGTTGATGAGTTCTTGTATGTGTGATCTTAAGAGACAAGATCAAGTTTGTGTGCTGTAACAGAGTGTGGATTTACTGAAGACTGAAGTAATGCTAAAATGCATTAGCAATGAGCTACCATGGATTTAATCAAGCAGACTGTGCCATTTGCTAGATCATTCACTTGTTGATTACTCACATCTTTGACAAGTCAGAAACCCTTAACTAGGTAGGCCCAAAAAATCCTTTTTAAATCCTCAACAAGGTGATTCACATCTATGGATCTAAAATCCTCTCACAAGGTAGCCTTTAATCAGACTTATCTCCTAACAGAGACTAAGATTCCTAATAGGATATGTTTTGGTAAAGAACATTGTATGACCTTAACCGATCTGACCTTAACCGGTCTGGTTACTATTCTGCACATAGTTACTTGTGAGTTTCATCTCACCGTGGTTTTTCCCATTTGGGTTTCCACGTCAAAATCTCTTGTGTTATGGTGATCATGCTTTTGTGGGTGAATGGATTACTTGTCATTTGGTTTGCATTTGTGTTAACCGGTTTGTTAGTTAAACAATTATACCGGTTTACTGGTAGACTGTTAAACTGTTTGAGTTCAGTATTTTTTGGTATACTAATTCACCCCCCCTCTTAGTATTCATCAATTGGTATCAGAGCCAACCTTTCTATAAGTCTAACCACTTGGAAAGAGATATGGGGGAATACATTGTGAGGGAACTTACTCGTCAGCTCACTCAGGCTGAGCAAGCCTATGATGAACTTAAACTCAAATATAAGGCCTCTTAGGAAAAAAGAAGAGAGCATGCTAAAAAACTGATGGAGCTAACTAAAAATAGTTCTTCTGATGAAGCGGACATGGAAGCCCTAGTTCAAGAAGTTGAAAAATTTAATGAGTCCAATGCCAACCTAAGAAGGGAACTTGAAGGACTGACTATTAGAATGTGTCAAGAGTTTGAGAACCGAAGGAAAGTTGAAGATCTAATAAAAGACAAAGATTATGAGATCTCCAAGCTGAAGCAAGAGATTAGTGCACTTACCGCTCATCTTCATGAAAATAAAATGGAAAAGGAAGAAATGCAAGGTGAAATAAACATGGCTATTTCTGAGAATGAAACCTTGAAGGAATCTAATGTTGCTATTGCCAAAGAACTTAATGAGTCAAAGGAAATACTTGCCAAATTCAATAAGAGCATTGCCAAGCTAGAACAAAAGCTTGAATCAGCTAAACTAGTAAAGAATACCAATGGACTTGGTTTCTCTAATTATGAGGAAGGTGAGACCTCTGGAATAAAAGATGGAGCATCAAAGAAGCAACCGGCACCAAAGGATAAAGGTAAGAAAAAGTTCAAACCTCTTTGCTTTAATTGTCTCAAGGAAGGACACAGTACTAATGTATGCAAAAGTAAGGCTTACAATAATTTTCCATATTTTCTAAATGATAAGCCTAGACCCAATAGATTCAATGGTAATTTTTATGCATGCAAAAAGTTTGGGCATAGAGCATTTGAATGCAAGTGTGTCATTCACAACACCAGAAGATATCCTCAAAGGATTCTTTCCTGACCTCTCTGGGAACCGAAACCCAAACTGGTTTAATATCTATAATCATCAGTCAGGAAGCAGTGGCTATCAAGCGACAATCGAATGGAGAGAAACCTACTTGATTTGTCATGGTAGTGGTCACACTACTGCAAAATGTAGAAGGAAGAATGGAAACATGAATAATGGACCTTGGAGAGCACCTGGAATGATTTGCTATCATTGCAACAAACTGGGTCATACAACAAGATTTTGCAGAACGAGAAAGAATATATCAGATGATATACTGATCACTCTGAAAGGAAAGATATATGTTGAAACTATTCAAGCAGATATGAAGAAAACTTGGAAGAAGAAGCCAGAAGAAGTGATTCAAGAAGGACCAGTTTCTGCACCTAGTGTGGAAGTCACTGAACTGGCAAACTAAGCATCAGAAAAGCTTAGGGGGAGCAAATGATGAAATGTTTTCAACCCTTGGTTTACACCGGTAAACGACCTTAACCAGTATGTGATACCTATCAACTGGCAGAAGATCGGAAATAGTAAAAGGCAAATTAGGGTTTACGCCCTAATAGTGGAGCATTTATTATGGTAGGTGAAGAGCCTGTTTAAAAGGATTTTTTCAAGTCATTTTTCACTTATCAGTTCTTGAGCGAAGAAGTTTTCAAGTGTTGAGCGACGAAAAGAGATTTGGATTGTGATTCGAAGAATTTTCAAAACCTTGAAGAAGAATCAGAAGCTAATATCAATCAGTCAAGTGTAGAGCACATAGCGGTATTTCAGTAGCCAAAGGAATGTGTGGCGAAGTGGAATTTTCAAGCCCTAAATTTTGAATTACGAAGGTATTTTTTCAAATTTTTTTGTTTACCATGGCTTTCGCATCACACTCTAGCTCTAGTACACCTGTTGATTCAGTGGACTTCATCCAACGGAAGGTAAAATATAATGCCTTATCTCAAATACCCACTGGTGTTATAGTGGAGGAAGGTATTTCAGACTATATTGATTGTAAAATTGAAGACCTAGGATCTCTTGTAATCCATTCTCAATTGAGTTTTTTCTACGGGAAGGACAAGAAGATTAAACCAGAATTCAACATCCTAGAAAAGAAGAAGGTTCACAATGCAGTCTATTTCCTTGAAGAGTTTTCAGATGATCACATCTGCATAATACTGAGCAGAGTGCATGGTGATAAAATGTACTTAGAGCGGACGCATGACATCACACTGGAAGTGATTCATGCTGTCACCGGTTTTTGTAACGTCGGTGAAGTGCCAACCCTAAAGAACATTAATACATCTGGACTAGATTTCCGACTGAGGTTTCTGATGGAGAAGGTATATTGTGGCCAAATTTGATTTTTTTTTGAAAAAATGCCCGCATTTGTCATAATTCCGATGAAAATTTCCCATTTGGTTTCGACAAAGAAGGCCTTAGCAATGAGAATTTTCTTTTTTCCAAAAAAGTGCTCAAGTTCGTCGTAATTTCGACGACAATGATCATTATCTTAAAAAAAAAGAAGAGGGGAATTCATTTGTATTGCAAATTTCCCATGTAGGCATCCGTGGTGACTTCAACCCCCAAGGACATCAAACCCGCGCCGAAGGCATTTGTGGCATTGCTTGCAATCTTGTGCAGGAGGTAGATTCAAATTACCCTAGTTTTTAATTTCATATTGCAAAAAATATACATGTGGTGGTTAATTGCCCTAGTTTAATCTCATAAAACCATATAACTGTGATTGAGGAGTGAGCGTCCAATTTTGTAGCAGAAATCCCTTCCTCTCGTATATGCGCGTGTTAATTGTTCACATGAGATCACATCTCTTTGCGGCACCGTATCAAACAATTCACGAGCCTTGTCCATGTTTCCACATTTTGTATTCATGTCAAGCAGGGCATTTGCAAGTACAACACCTAACAATATTCCTCTATCTGTTATGCTTTGATGGATGTCCATACCTTATTCCAAAGCTCCTTGCATTTTTGCACAGGTAGGGAGGATGCTGGCAAAGGTTGTGGAATTTGGCTTTATGCCTTCCAATTTCATTTGCTTGAAAGTGTCTAAAGCCTTTTCGACAAATCCATTTTGTGCATATCCAGCAATCGTTGTAGTCCATGATACAACATTTATTTCAGGCATTCTATCAAATAGTTCACGTGCCTTGTCTATGCTTCCATATTTTGCATACATGTCTACTAGGGCAGTTGCAACTACAACATCTATCAAAATTCCTCTATCCTTTATGCTTCAATGAATGTCCATACCCTATTCCATATCTCCCATTTTGGCATAAGCAGGGAGGATAGTAGCAATGGTCGTGGAATCTGGCTTTACACTTGCTGATTGCATTTGCTTGAAAGTTTCTAAAGCCTTCTCAACAAATCCATTTTGTGCATATCTAACAGTCATTGCAGTCCAGGAAACCATATTTCTTTGAGGTAATCTGTGAAACAGTTCTGGTGCCTTGTCTATGTTTCCACATTTTGCATACATGAAAACAGAGTAGTTGCAACTACATCTGACAAAATTCCTTTATCTTTTATGCTTTGATGGATGTCCATACCCTATTCCAAAGCTCCCATTTTGGCACAGGCTGGGAGTACATTGGCAAACGTAACTAAAGAAATGCAATGATCAGCTCCAAAGACATCAAACCACTACTAACAAAACCGAGAGTCTAAAATATGATAGGGAATAGTGTGAGTTGTCCTGAAATAAAATATTTTATTTTCAATTTCAACTAAAACATAATTACTCAGCCATTTGGTGTTATTAATAAGTGTTTAATTTATGAAAGAGATAAATGGTTGGCCACAAGTACATGAGTTACTAAATGCACACAAATAAGTTGTTTGCAATGCATGGGTTTATGTATAGAAATAAGCATGAATTAAGTGGTAAAGGGGCTTCTGGAAACAAGAGGGACAGAGAGGCAGTGGAAGTGAAAACTTCTGGTGTTGTGTCTACTCCATCTCAAAATGGGAATGGCGAAGGTGTTGTAAGAGGAGCTGAAAAGGGTGTTGGAAGAAGCGGGGGTGTTTACATTCCCCCATTTAAGCTGTCTCAAATGATGAAAGATGTGGAAGATGAGCAGTATGGAATACTAGCACATGACATGGGATGCCCTTTGGAAGAGTATCAATGGGTTAGTAAACAATTTAAATGCATCTAACATCAAGAACATCATTCCAGAGTTGTTTGCAGAGAATCTCATCCATGGGAGGGGTCTATTTTGTAGGTCTTGTATGAAATCCCAAATGGCATCCCTTTAATTTATAGATGTTTTTGTTGTGTTGGTTGTTGTGGTAAATACAAAATTTCCTGAAGTTGGCAATCTGCTTTTGCGAAGAATTATTTTACAGCTTAAGAGGGCACACAAATGCAATGACAAGCACATGTTGATAGGAGCAGCCAAATTCATAGCTCATTTAGTGAATCAACAAGTTGCACATGAGATCATTGCCTTGGAACTTCTCACCCTTTTACTAGAGAACCCCATAGATGACAGTGTAGAGGTTGTTGTTGGGTTCGTGAAAGAATGTGGGTCTTTGTTGCAAGACCTTTCACCCAAAGGTCTCTATGGGATTTTTGAAAGATTTAGAGGTATTCTCCATGAGGGGGAAATTGACAAATGAGTACAATTTTTAATCGAAGGCCTTTTTGCATTTCGCAAAGCTAAGTTGGAGGGTCATCTAGCTATGCATCCAGATCAGTTAACACATTAAGTTTTCCTAGAAGATGAACTTGATCAAGAAAATGGTTTGGATGTTTTCAAGCTAGATCCGGATTTCTTAGAGCATGAGGCAACCTATGAAAAACTGAAGAAAGATATCGTTGGAGATGCTTCTTCAGATGAAGCAGAAGGGGAGAATGATGATGATGATGATGATGATGATGATGATGATGATGATGACGATGACGACGACGACGATGACGACGATGACGACGATGACGACGACGACGACGACGATGATGATGATGATGATGATGATGATGATGATGATGATGATGATGATGATGATGATGATGATGATGATGATGATGATGATGATGATGATGATGATGATGATGAGGAAGGTGAGGAAGAATTGAGAATATAGGATGAGACAGAGACAAACTTGGTCAATTTAAGACGTACAATTTATTTGACAATCATGTCAAGTGTTGATTTTGAGGAAGCTGGTCATTAGCTATTAAAGATCAAGCTTGAACCTGGTCAAGAGAGAACATACCTTCATTATTATGGGCTTCTTGGGCAAAGATTCTGTATGATCAATAAAATTTATGAGGAATTTTTTGATAAGTGTTTTGTACAATAGTATTCTATGATACACAGACTAGAAACAAATAAACTGCATAATGTTGCAAAGTTTTTTGCCCACTTACTTGGTGCGAATTGTCATAATACTAGATCAATGAATCCTGTTATTTATTGAGTATTTCTTGTTTTCCATGTTGTGTGATGTACCATAAGCAAACTAGAAATGTAAATTCAATAAGATACTTTGTTCAATGATGGTAATTTCTATTTTCTTTCCTGTGAAGAAAGACCATGTCAAACAATATCAACAAACAACAAAATAAGGAGACAATTGCTAGATTGTGGTCTAACTTGAAAAGAAAAGGTGATGGAAAATGTTATTATCCATGCAAAATTTGTAAGGGGTTAAAGACTAGAAGACTTCTAATCAAAACAACGAAGAAACATTATAGGTTGCATGGTCACATTGAAGGTGGACATGATTATCATCCATTGGTAACTTTCTTATTATATCATTTTGACAATTTATATACATAATAAATCATGTGATGATGAGATCATGATCATGGTTTATTTATGTTTATCAATTTTATATAGCTCGGGCACCCCGGAGCACATGGTATGGATCAACACAACCCTGAGAATATGGTTTTTGAAGTGGACGAACATGGAGGTGTGAATATCGAAGCTGAAGATAATGATCCCATGGAAGATGACGATCATGAGCTAGAAAACTCAATTGAAGATGATGGTACAAATACATTGATCCATGACTCATTTAGTACTCACGTAGCTGATCATGATGATGAAGATGACCTTGATGTTGTTCATAATGTCCCTCTACTTGAGAAGGCATCTGAGGCCCTTTACGAAGGCTCGCAGGAAACTCTTCTCTCCGCTGTATTGTTGTTGGTGAACTTGAAGGTTATGAATGGTTTATCCAACATAACAATGTCACGTATGTTAAGGTATGTCATATATGTCATAATAAACTGTGAATCATGTTGTACCATTAATATTCTTTATTATAACAAATTATATTTTTTCACTGTAGATTGAAAGGTGAGTTTTTGTTACCACCATCAAATATTCTACCTCGCTCATACCGAGAATTATCTGCCATTATGAAAGATATTGGAATGGAGTATCAAGCAATAGATGCTTGTCCCAATGATCATATTATATATCACAAACAACATGAATTTTGAATTGAATGCCCTGAATGTCATATCAATAGATATTGAATAGATCAAATAACAAAAAGGGTTCCTTGCAAGGTTCTTCGCTATATTACCATTATTCCACGTATGCAATGATTATTCAAGTGCACTAGCTTGGAACAATTTATTGATTACCATGCACGCAATAGAATTTGATATGACATTATTCGAAGGCCTGTAGATCGTTCAACATTTATGGACATAGAGGAAAAGTGGCCACACTTTAAAGAAGAACCTCATAATCTCAGGCTTTCATTGGTAGCGGACGGTGTCAATCCATTTGGAGAGGTGATATCTGTTTACTCAATGTGGCATGTTTTTGTTATCAACAATAACATTCCTCCATGGATGTCAATAAAGAGGGAGCACATAATGTTGGCAATGATTGTTCCAGGTATTTTATCATTTAAATATAGTCATCTAAATTTAATTATAAATATTGCAGTAAAATGTTCATAATAATTATGTAATGTTTTTGTTCATTCGATTAGGTAAGTACCAAGTTAAAGATATGAATGTATATATCAAGCCTCTTATCGACGAGTTGCTAGAGTTATGGAATGGTGTCAGTATGTATGATGTATCTAGACCAATAGGACAAAGACAATTTCAATTCCATGTGATTCTTCTATGGACAATATATGATGCCCCGAGGCTAACACATTTTTGTGGTATGTTATAGTGTTTAAGTTGTGCATGAACATTATAATTCAAAAAATTATCATATTTAATCCAATTATACATTATCTTGTAGGTCTTCAAACAAAGGGAAAATTTGCATGTCTTGTTTGTGGTCCAAAGATGAAATCTCGTCATTCAAAAAGTTTAGGAAAGTACGTGTTTGATGAGTATAGGCACTTTCTCCCCAAAAATCATGAGTATCAAAATAATGAAAAACATCTTTTTAATGGGAAAAAAGAGAATACATCAAAGCCATGAAGAATGACACCTCACCTGTGGAAGTTGGAATATAATAGAATTAATCGTCAAGGTAATGACATTTGATCTATTGGTTTGTCATAAAACATCTTTTCTATTTTGTTTTGTTTATTGATGATGTGATTGATGATCATGAAGGTCATGAAGGCATAAATGACCACCTTCCTAAGGGAATAAAAAGTTATTCTCAACAATTTAGTAGGTTGCCCTACTACAAGTAGTTACAAATTGTTCATTTGTTTGATAGTATGCATATTGGAAAGAATATAACAGAGACAATATGGAAAATATTGGATGGAAGGTGTGACAAAGAATCTCAAAATATGTAGTGACATTCAGGATTCCAATCATGTAATGATAAATGTCATTCAATCAAATAGCCATGGAGACCAAATTAATATAAGTGAGCTTCCTTGGTTATTAATGGACCAGCAAAGCAATGCTATAAAAGAAGTCATACGAAAAAATTGATTTCCCACAAGATTTGTTGCAAACATAAACTATCTCATATCAAAGAAAAGTGAATTTGGGCCAGGGATGAAAACACATGATTGGCATACCTTCATTAAGGTAATTGATGTTCTTGTGTTTTTAGTATGTATTTAAGTACTGCGCGTATGTGTACTTTTCATTATGTTACAAAAAAAAGAAAAGATAATTTTATAATTGTTGTAGTACGTTCTACCTCTATCTCTCCCAGACGACTTCGACAATAATGTCAAGCAAGTCATATATGATCTTGGAAAATACATGAGGTAAGTAGTGATATTTGATTAGTTCATTGTA